>NC_086085.1:14823510-15459553 GCF_948474715.1 Cydia amplana
TCGAGTAGCGGCCATAGACTTGTAGACGCCGACGCTCGAAAGACGCTAGATGTGGGGTGGCCCTTATACTTAGATAGCTAGAAAACAACAATAACCCAGGAAAAAATATTCGTGATAAACAAATCAATGTTTTTACCGCAATTCTAACCCGGGATCTCCTGCTTAGTAGGCAGGTCACTACCGACTAAGCTAGGAGGCCGTTTTTTACATTTAACTGTACGTTTGTGTAGGTAAAATAATATATTAGTATATTTAAGTGAAATATGTGAAGAAAGTAGAGTTAGGTAAATGTATCCCTTCAAAGACCTCTTCCATCATGTTTAAAAAGCAAAAAATTCATTCATTCATTCTCGTATGTAACACTTATATCCATAATAACTAGTCATATAAACGTCATATAATGTAACTCGTTATGCAGCGATGATAATTTAACCGTGATTACTCCGAAGGCCACAGATATTATCCTATTCGATTAGATTTGCTAATGGAGCCAAGTGAAATACGATATAATAACTGGGATTTATCTTAATACCTATCTATTTATCTTGAATTTGTCATTTTAAATTAGACAATATAGTAAGAAAACAGAAATTTACATGAAATTATAGTTTTATCGGAATCTAATTCATAAAGTTTGCATTTATGCAGTTGCTATTGTACTTTGTGATATAGAAATCCACATTATATTTGTCTGTAAGGATGGCTTGTAGAATTTTTTTGTATAAATAAACAATATAAGGTGCAATTTTTACTCATATAAATAAGTAATAAAAAAGTTAGAGCGTTTAATTTAAAGGAATCAAACGAGTTTAAAATCAGCTGTATAATATTAGTAGTTTTATTGATCCAGTTTTGCATAGATCTATGCATCACTTTATCCATTGATTTGATAGTTTTACGATACTGTCAATAAATAAATGTTATAGGACTAGACGATGATATATTAACATACTTCCTGAGAGGCTACCGCGAAAACCGAATTACGCAAATTGCGGGGATCTTTCTCTTTTACTCCAATGAAGGCGTAATTAGAGTGACAGAGAAAAATGCCTGCAATTTGCGAATTTCGGTTTTCGCGGTAGCCCCTTTGGTTCGTAGCAGGGTCACTACCGGCTGGGCTAGGAGGTCAATGACACATTAAATGACTAATTTTATACAAATATAAATAGACAAGAGAATGCGTCGTCTAAAAACAATCATAATCGTAAAAAAAACATTCGAAATTTCACATTTGCATGGTACAAATAGGAGGGAAAAAGATAATACCTATAAATAATTGCTAATAGTAAAAAATGCAGTCACAACGGAGTCGTTTAAACCTAGGCATAGCTAGGAATTCGAATAGTGCGAAATCGTTAGACGGCATAATTAATGCGCAGTTATTAAAGTCGAGTGTACACAGGTCTTAATTGAACCGACTATACAGGCTAGGCTAACCACGTTATAACTGGCATTATTTTATTATCTATGCTAGATTTGTACGGTTTGGAATTGCATATGATTTGTTATTAAATCGCTGGTAATGAGGTTCGGGTAACGGATAATTCTGTATTTTACAGTACAATAGTGGGTTTTCCTTACGCGTAGGTGTATACCGTGTGTATAGTCTTGGCGAAACGCATTGATAGGTAAAGGGCCATATCTAATACCGGTTAATACAAAAGCTGTTATCTTTACACGTTCAATTCAATTAAATCCTTTCTATTGATTGAATACAATTGAGGTTGGTATTAAAATTGCAGGTACAGTCAGCAGCAGAAGTTGCTAAGCGGGCGAGGTGTTCAAAATTACCTTGACGCGCTCTTATTCTCTTAACAATAAAGTCGCGTCAAGATCATTTTGAACGCCTGGCCCGCTTAGCAACTATTGCTGCTGACTGTACATATTAAAGTTTTTTTATTTCTATAGACTAGGTACTTATTATATTTTTTTCTTACACATGTACAGTCACCAGCGAAAATATATGACTGTGGGCAGCCATGCAAAAATATCTGATGCTCCATTGGAGGCATAAGTATATGACGACACTACCTCGGTAAAAATATGTGATGCTTTGTGGCCGGCAAAAACATCGTTAGTCTGTATCCGCATAAATATCGGATCGGGTCGCTTAAAAATATTTGACGAGTCATAAAAATAAAAATTATGTGATTACTCTCATCTGGCATAAATATCTCTCCACTGTGAATGCAAATACATGGGATGGCAGACGGACCGCCTATATATCTGACACGAAATTATGAAATATGTATGTCATCAATCGGCAAAAACGAACCATACCTGGATAGAATAGAGCCTTAAATTGTATGAAGTGATTTGACAATTCACGAAAAGAGTGCAGACTTGTCATTGCATATGTCTGTCTCACGTATTTCATTTGCAATTTTAAATTGTGACATAATTCAGGTAGACTTTTAATAGAAGATGTGTAATAAAACTAATAAACCTCCTTCTTACATAAAAAGGATGATAAAGAAGTCAACTTGTGGACTGTGACAAGGACAAACAATAATAGCGCTTTCGCTGCTACTCCTACTGAATGATACATAAGACTATCCCGTTCGGTCATTTCCCCCACCCCTCATGCCAGATCCAGTTATATACTAGATTCATGATATGATTGCAATGCCTTCAAATTTACAAATAAATTATATACATTTTATTCCGTCAAATCGATGATAGAATATAATGTGAGACAGACATATACAATGACAAGTCTGCACTCTTTTCGTGGATTGTCAAATCACTTCATACAATTTACGGCTCTATACCAAACATGTATGGTTCGTTTTGAAGGTCGATAACATATTTGTGATTTTCCAACGTGTCAGATATTATAATAGGCGGTCCGTCGTCCATCCGATGTATTTGCTTTCACAGTGGAGAGATATTTATGCCAGATGAGAGTAATCAGATAATTTTGATTTTTATGAGTAATCAAATATTTTTAAGCGACCCGATCCGATATTTATGCGGATACAGACTAACGATATTTTTGCCGGCCACAAAGCATCACATATTTTTACCGAGGTAGTGTCGTCATATACTTATGCCTCCAATGGAGCATCAGATATTTTTGCACGGCTGCCCACAGTCATATATTTGTGCTGGTGACTGTACGTGGTTAAAGTATAGGTTACTATAGCTTCTTTCTGAATCGGGTCACCTGTTTAAGCGTGAAGGGGTAACAGACAAACAGACAGAGTTATTTTCGTATTTATGATATTATGTAGGGATTATGCAAAAAGACTACGCTACACTTTATTATACCTTTATGTATTTTACGTTAAACTGCCTACTAAATTTCTATTTCAAAATATACGATAAATATAGAGTAAGGCATTCTAAAATTACCTCTACCAATTAAAAGCAGTTTAGTTTTCATGCATGAATAAAACATATCCAGCAATTATACAACTAATTAAAGCAAATGAATAACGGACTGGCTAAAAAACCTAATATTAATTATAACCCCCATAAAACACCTTGAAAAGGCCCACTATATAACTATTACCCGACCACCTGCGATATAGGCCTACAGGTGGCTCCGATTAATAGTACTTAAATCAATGTAGCAGGCTCTGGTTTCTAGTCCATAATTTGCTTAATATACCATAACCTAGGGAGCAAACGCTAGATTACTACTCTACGTCCCTTTAGTTATAGTCCTATAATGGTCGTATAAAGGTTTAGTAAATGGCTAATAACGAACATTATTGTGTTACTGCAGTTTTAAGTAATGATTTAATTTCCCTTCAGTGATGTTTGCGGTGTGTAATTTAGCGTTGAATTTTTTATGACCGAATCGGGAGTTTTGCGGTTTATATAGCTTATTAGGGGTTACTTAAATACTTATGTTTTATACGCGGGTACTTTGTATTTATGCCAATTCGTTTTATTAAATATACTATAAGGGTATTATTTGATACAAAAGTGAATATTTATAAGGGGTGTGAAAAAGATGCCATCAATTAATTTAACGAACAGTTGTACTGTCATTTATATCGGACAAGAAGCTCACAAATATCTGAGCACCACATTATCGGCAAGGCGTTTGAATGAATGATATTTTTCATATGTGAACATTGCCACCACATACCTAAATGCTGTCATTTTTAGGCTAGTTTTTCGACAGGATGATTTCATTAATTTCAACGGAGTTTTACCCAAACAAAATTACGCTATCAGCATTATTTCCGAATTAGATGATTTCTTTCATTGATTCTAGAAGAAAAAAAAAACAGCTTTTTAATGCACTCCAAGAGTTTGTAGTTTTGTACCCGTTTCTAACCTTTCCCACGTTATGTCACCTTTATTCCCAGCAGTATTAATATTGAGCTTATCAGCAATCCCGAGCAATATTCGCACTAAAACAATTACTGCTCTTAACATCGGCGGTAACTAATAAAGTCCCGTGAATGCAATACCATACACTACGTAGCGTCAGCAAAACAATGGGGAACCAAATCGATAACCCACTTTGAAAAAAACTGGAAACGGAAGAATTGATGTATTTAGGTTTTTTAAGCGGTTCACGTAATAATAGATGAGAATAAACGCACGGCATGTTTTGATCGGTTTTTGAGGATTTCTGATTGGAGCATAAACCTGCACCTGATCTGATAGGTACTAATACTGATCGAGCTCGCGACGTGTACTCGATGTCCACGTAGTTGTAAAAAAACACATTCTACCTCCTTTTTTATATAGATATTACCTACTTACTCAGAATAAATTTAAAAGTGGAAAAATTACTGTCTTCGGTCCCCTTTGCTGCTATGGACGAGGTCTTGGTGGCTCAGATGACAATAGCGCTGGATTATCGATCCAGAGGCCGTGAGTTCAAGTCTCACCCAAGACAGTAATTTTCCGCTTATTCTAAGCTTAATAGCATTGTCGCAGACGTTTCTGCTTGTTAAAAATTAAAATTATGAATACCTACTCATATAAAAATAGTGGTACGCATAAGGTATGTTTACTTGTAAAAGGAATATTATCAATAACAAACCGCGTTCACATAACATCTATTCAATCTTAATAGTGATTATTATAATCATAAAGATATAAAGATAAATTTTATGTGACAATATTTCGTATCGATACGCGATCGTATGGGATTAATCAAATTCGCCTGTTCCCTAGTTTTTGATTTTGTGATAAAGAAATCGATCATTTTAATTATTTCGTATATGTAATTATTCTAATTACGAGGGGCGTTCAATAAAAAGTGAGAATGAGTATGTTATATACAACTTTTATTAAATGTTATTTTATTTTTCGACATAGTCACCTTTTAGCATAATACACTTAGTATATCTTTTTTCTAAACTTAATATTCCATTTCTAAAAAAGGTTTTATCTTGAGTACTTAAAAAATCTTGTACTGCAGCGACTACCGCGTCGTCGTCTTCAAATTTCTTGCCTCTTAGGTATTTCTTCAATCTCGGAAATAGGTAGAAATCACTAATCATCTGGTGAATACGGAGGATGCTTAAGGATATCGAACCCAGCATCACGTATTGCAGCCATTGCAACGGCGGACTTGTGTGCCGGTGTATTGTCCTGATGGAACAACACAATTTTCGAGAGTTTACCTCGCCGTTTTTCACGGATCTCATTGCGCAATGTTGCTATTTGTTTGGCATATAAAGAGCCCGTAATAGTGGCTCCATGCTCGAGATACTCAATCACTACGACCCCTTTACCATCCCAAAAAACAGAGCCCATGACCTTATCGGCAGATGGGCCCACCTTGAATTTCTTCGGAGTTGGAGATGATAGCCTTTTCCATGTCATAGACTGCAGTTTCGTTTCAGGGTCGTAATGATGGAGCCATGTTTCGTCCATTGTTATAAATCGCGCCAAAAAAAGTTCCCGGTCTTGCTGTATCAAGTCCAAAGCTTCTTGACAAATCTCGACTCTAGTTTGTTTTTGCGTGTCAGTAAGCATTCTGGGTACCCAACGCGCTGATACCTTTTTCATACCCAAGCGTTAATGTAAAATATTATGCACGCTCCCCGTTGAAATCTTTACATTTTCAGCAATAAAACGAACCGTGACACGACGATCCGCCAAAACTAAGTTTTCGACTTTTTTCACAATTTCTTCAGTTACTGCTGTAGTAGGGCGTCCGGAGCGGGGGTCATCCATGGTCGATGTTCTTCCACGTCTAAATTCGGCGCACCAACGTGTAACTGTCGAATACGGAGGAGCATTAGACCTTAAAGTGTCCCGTAAATCTAAATTGACTTGGTCCGTAGAAAAATTTTTCAAACACAAGTATTTAATAACGGCGCGCAGTTCAATTTTCTCCATTTTCGCTAACGTACTCAACAGCATCGCAAAGAAATCGCCGTATTTTTTTTTAAACAAAAAACAGTTAGTTTTTTTTTTCATGGCAATCAGCTAGGTAGATTAGCTTTACCGGCCAGTATTTACTTTCCTAATATTTAAAGAGTTTGCATCTCATTCTCATTATATATTGAACGCCCCTCGTATAGTCTGTCAAGCCCTCCCCGTTAGTAGAAAAAAGCGGCAAATTTGAAAAATGTAGACGCGAAGGGTTATTGTCCCATAGAAAATTTAAATTTCGCGCCTTTTCCTACTGACAAAGTTGTTTGACATACTATAATATGTATGTATTTTGGATCTTTCTTTACGGCCAGTTACTTAACTAAAAAAAAAACATAGAGAAGATTTTAGGGGCTTTAAAATTGTCGAAAACTCTTTATGATAGCTATCAAACTTAAGATAAGGTTATTTTATATGCAAGATGCTCGAAGGCGTCATATTTATTTCAACGACAAGCATTTATTTTTTCAATTGCTTGTACGAACATGCTGTCGGTACGTGTATGTATTGTTTACTCGCCATAGCCAGTGCTAAGTAGGTAGCCAGTAACGAGACCTAGTGCTTACTTTATCGACTGAAACTGATATTGCGCGTAGAAATATGAAAAAAACAGTAGAATGGCAATAAAAACCCACAGTCCAACTAACGTCGACAGTTATGTGTTCCGGTATAGGTTTAAAATATTGACACAGGATGTTTATAAGAAGTGAAAATGAGATACATTTGATGTCTACTTACTAGCTTTCCCAACTACACAAACTTTTTTTCTGCGGCGCAGAAATTTCAGCCAGTGCTTCCGCGTAGAAAAAAAAGTTAAGGCATTTTTCGAACCTTAAATTTATCGGAGCGTGTTTGTCATGCCTACGACAACGAAAATGTCTACTAACGTTTTAGGCGAGGTAATGACGCATCGATCGGTCCAAATTGCACAGTCACTGTATTTGATAGCAGACCCGCTCTTCAAAATCGTTGGGTCTATTCATATAATATGTACCCGCTACGTGCGGTTTGGAACATTTTAAGATGATACATATTTCTTTTTTTTTTAACTATTATGGCTTGGGTGCTAGTCCTTTAAGCCAGTACATATCTCAATTTTGTGGAGTTTTCAAAGCGTGTTCTATTGTTCGTAAACACACTTTTGTTTGGTATATGTGAAAGGTTTGAACATACAAAATTTGTTGGTAAAATAGAGGTAATCTCAATTAATAACAATTATTTGAAAGACAAAACCGGCACTAAGTGGCCTGTCAAATATTCTTTAAGCCCCGTAATCTTAAGGGAATACATTTTAAAAGCTTAAGCAAGTTTAATTGATGTCCGATAGCCATCGGTCGATGACTCGACTATTTTAATGAATATTCAGTGCCCTTCGTTCTTTTTGGACAACTTAAAACTTTTTAATTGTAAGAGAGGTGTAAAAGGATTATGTTTTGTCCCTTTTTTGGGCACTTAAATAGAATGAGAGGTGAAGGGATGTATTCTGGTTTGTAATGCCTTTAGACGCGATGACTTGTCTCTTTGCAAAATAGATGTTTATTGGTTTTTGATGAACATTATCAAGATTTTTAAAGATGACAATGTATGAAGATGTGACGAAAAATATTCATTATGAAGTTATATACCTCTTGTAATACTATATAATAGAATATTTCCTGTCATTTTTTAAACGGTTAGAGACAGGTGTGCAGTGACTCCACAAAAATCAAAACCAGCAATTTGAGTCACTAACACACCCGTCATTCTTGGAGCAGCCGTAGCATGATCTGACCACAATTTATTATATCTTATTTTTTTAATACGAAATAATAACCCAGCATGTCTTTATTTCATTTTTTTTTGATAATACTAGTTAAATCAAGCTGATTCTGCATGGCATTTGCAATGACAAAGTGTGGCAATGTCGTCCATAATGCCACATTTTTATGAAATTGTGACGTTTTATAATGACACCGCTTATTTTGTTCTGTTAGCATAGATTTGCAACGTTAGCATAGACGGGTTCTATATCTTTTCATTCTGGCCTATTTTTTCCTTTCTAATAAAGCCCTGGTATATCACCTCTCCTAACCTTAATTTCTTGTCTTTCTAATCTTGCAGTACGACGAGGGCCTCCACGGGGGTGGTTACATGGAGGGGGGCGCGATGTACCACGAGCACAGACTGACGCACCCCCACCTCCCCGCGGTCCACTACCCCCCGCCGGCGGCGCCCGCGCACGCGCTGCCTGGCGAGCCGCTTGTCCATAAGAGAGACAAGGACGCAATATACGGGTGAGTCCGGTGGTAACGTGTGATGTTTCTATATTTTTGATGAGCTGGTAAACTCTTCTTTAAATTTCCTAGATCCTAAGGCATGCGGCCTCTTAAGGCTTAATTTAATAAAAATTAAGAGTACCTCAGGGTACTTTATTGGCACCCATTTTTTAATATTGATTTTGGATAGAGAGTCGATCCTGATTTTCATGTTTACATTTGATTTAATTCATGAGGTAACATTGGAATGGTTTGCTGCCCTTAGATAAATCTTCTACTACATATAGGTATTGCTGTTCTTCAGAACACCTTATTTATTACATAATGAAAATTCAGTTTGATCCCTCTTTAGGTGCATTATCTTTTCATTCGTGGCATAAATTAGTTTTATTAAATTCATGTAAATTCTTTTTAAAGTAAAGTCTTTATCTTCGTCATAATTCATTATGACTTCTGCTAAGCAATTGACATGGTTGTCTAGTTTCAATTTTCCACCAGCAACAATAGCAACATCAGCATTAATTCTTGGAACTAGCACTCTCCAATCGTTACGACACGCACTATCAGTTATTACCTGATATAGACATAATTATGGATCCGTATCATGCTCAGCAGAGGGTTATCTGATAGTGTGATACGTCATAATCTCTGTTTGTTATTATTATGCCAAATATTTTCGTTTTTTTTTGTGATTCAAGTTCATTACATTGAAACTTTGTGTAAAAAGGAAACTTCTTATGATTGTTTCCACGATTTTTACAACTGTATGAATTATACTTGCCGGTGTAACTGATGGAACGACCAGGTCTCTCCGTCTGATTCTGTTTAAAACCTTCTTGACTTCCCTGTAGGTACTTACGTGATTGCTTTTCGTTTAGTTGGTCTCAAGCCTAACGATGGCTTTCAATTCCTTGCTTCGATTTCGTTCTATGAGTTATTTATGAACTCAACATGTTTTTTGAGAAGCGTCCACTTTTACGTTTATATCTTCGTTTTCATATTTAACAGCTTCCTCCGTTTCCTTAAGAGTTACATATTTGTGAATATTCCAATCTTCACCTACATCACATTTATTACTGTTTAGAAAACTAATATATATTAATATCAATATAACCAGCAGCCTAACAACGTAAATAATGTGACATATTAGGACATTGATGGCTCTAACAGCAGCTATCAGTGACATTAACAGCTGCGCACGAGTCGATACTGTTAATTTATGGACGAGATAAATAGGAAAATTGATTCAGATTTTAATTTTTTTATGATATTTGTTATTTATGGTTGCTATTTGTGGCATAGCGTGAATAGTAATGCGAAAGAGTTATCCGTTGGAATTTCAATAGTTTTTAGCTTTAGCTTGCTAATTACTATTTCTCGATAAGAATCTTGAACAGACCATTCAGAAATACAGTTCAGTTTAAGAAAGATTATCTCCAGATAAATATTGTCCTTTATTTGACGTAACATACTTTGAAATTAAAACCAATCTTTATCGCTATAAAACTTTTAGCCCCATTAAATCTCCATCTAAACTCGGAAAATACATTATACTAAATGTTTGGTCAAAATTTGTGCTTTATAGCCGTGATGAGATGGTATCAGTCAGAGGCGCGACCTCTGCCACTTGCTCCATTACAAGGAGCTTAGTTTTATCAGACCAAAACTTGTCAACAGAGGGCGGGAGCCAGTGAGAGCGAATTTCATTAGCTACCATTTTGTTTTGTTCCATAAAATTGTGATCGTGTACGGCTACCATCAGTTTGGCACTGACATAAACTCCATCGAGAACGTAATTTACTTTCTAATACATCTCGCTCGCATCACTCCCATATTAGTGCGAACGAGATGTATAGAAAGTAAATTACGTTCTCGATAGCGTACCTATGTGTCAATTTTGACACTGTCAGTGACGCACGGTACGGGCTCTGATGTTAAGTTAAAAATTGGGGAGGAAGTATCAGTTAGTTGAAAGGAATTTTATTTATTTAACCTTTATTGCACATTACAAGAAAGTACAAATGGCGGCCTTAATGCCATAAGGCAATATTTTGTTGTGATTTATTTTATTATCATATGCCTATACTTTTTTTTGCTATAATTGCCAATTTATGAATACAAACTTCACGAAATTGTTGCTGTCAACACATACGAATACTATTTGGTTTTGTTGGTAAGTACTTATTAGAAACATATTTTTACACAAAACGTAATATCAAATCAGATCTAGGTCAAAATTTGATTAAAACGCTGTTTGACGTTTCTCGGTTTCTTTATTTTTATTACATGTAAGTATATAAAACCATAAACCACGGATTTTATGACATTAAATTATTCATAACTCAATGCTTCGTTGCATCCATGTTCGAATAAATCTAACCGAGTATAAACAATGAATATTTTTAATTTCCCGCCGTAAATACGAGCTGTGGCGTATTTAAAGGTCACCTTTTTTTAATAGCTTTCTTATTCTTACACTTTCAAGTACTGTATTTTATTTGTTTTACGCCATTTCTTGTGTTTAGTGCGTAGATGCGTAACCGTGTGAGTACAATAACCGCGTATTATGATAATGGCTAATAATAAGAAGTGTATTTTCATATTATGACTTTTAATTTTCTGCTATAAACTCCATAACGCTCGTAAATCGTTATCACTTTGATTTAAAGATGTTCACACGCCAGTTTTTACTATTTGTTTTGTCGTAATCGTAAAAGTATTTTTTAGCTTGTGAAATGCTTGAGAAAGTTAGTTTTTAGATTAATTACAGTATTTCTTGATTGCAGGGAATAAATTATACGCAATTTTCACATGCTAAAATGCCGTAAAGATTGCTTTCAGTGATATCGATGTATTGAATATTGATGAAACATTACTAGCCATTTTATCTCTCACTAGATAGCTATTTAGGTCAATTTTTACGCGCGTACGTCAAAGCATTCTAAATATGCAAGAACAAAAAAATGTAAATATAAAAGACGTAAGATATATGTTATATACACAAACTGCTTTTATATGTCAATTTGGGTCAACTTTTTATTAGAATTTTTTTAGCCAACAATCGACATTACTTTAAAACTCGTATCTTGTTCTGTCAATCAAAAGAAAAATGTGGTCTCTGTGTATGGGATGCATACAGAGTTACTGCCTTTCAACTTTGAGTAGATGTAGATACGAGATTTTTTTCAAAGTAGTAACAGTGTGACCGTATGTCGCTTACACTGGGACCCCACATCCAAGACACTAGATGATATCGGCAGCACGTCTCATCACAATCTGCATCTCATCTCACTCGCGCACTCAATTATCCTATTGTTTGAATTTATAAGATTTGCCGCGACTGAAGAGCGTGTGGCTTTGATTTGCTTTAAAGTTAAGATAAAGATTTATTTAGGATTTAAGGCTTAAGTTTGGGACACTTAAAATTTTGCGTTATTGAATATTTGTAATAATATTCATAGCACATAAACCACCAATATTATCACGTCAACAAAACTTGCATCGAGAACTACACTGTCCTACTTATCGTCGCAGGGCCGTCGATAAAACATGTGGTGAGGGGTGTCGTTTGCCCCGAAAAAATAGACGGGCTAGCTATTGGCTGTCCTGCCTTCATTGCGGTCCTGACAGTATTCTTGTCCTAGGGTTCAAATTGTATTTTCAATGCGGAGAGGACAGGTATAGAAAATGTTTCGTTGAGAAAACTGTCACAGGGCAAATACTCTCTTATTTGTATACGTACGTCGTCCACAGTCAGAAAGGAAGAACTTCGCTCCATTAGCTCTACCGACCTTCTGTAAATGGAATATGTGTGCGCAAGAGTTAGAAGCGACGAAAGAGCATGCAGACGGTCTCCACATTGCCGTGCTGTTCTGTTCACTTTACTGCCTCACTACCCCTGTGTGACCAGCATTACAATGCACCAAAACTATAAGCTGACTAATTGGCAACCTGTTCCAGGCACCCCCTGTTTCCCCTGCTGGCGCTGATCTTCGAGAAGTGCGAGCTGGCAACGTGCACCCCGCGCGACCCCGGCGTGGCCGGCGGTGACGTCTGCTCCTCAGAGTCTTTTAATGAGGACATCGCTGTCTTCAGCAAACAGGTACTTACAGCAAAACTCTTAACTTGTCTATCGGTGGACCTTATGCCTTTTGTAATAAGAGGACTATTCACTGAGGACTTTGGTCTTTGTCATAGTTCCAAGCTCCAATATGCCAAAGTGATAGAAAGGCATATGCACCCATGACCCAATTATAGTCCAATACTACAACTATGCTGCACAACTTTAATAAGCGGCTCTTCCTTTCTGCAATGGCAATGGCCTATTTGGTTTTTTAAAAGTTTTTTCTGCCTTTTTCCTTAGAACTACAAAATTTCGCCATTCGTTCCTATCCTGTGCGATCAGACGCCATTCAGCCGCTTGCATGTCGCACATGTCTATATACACAGGTATACGATAACTGCTGAGCTTAATTTAATGGAAAACTGGCAACATCCAAATAGTTATTGGTTTCAAGGAAAAATAGCTGAAAAGATAAATAAAGACCATTGCGTATGACCAATCAGATAAAGTGTAAATCGTGGTCACGTCGGCTTCGGATCACGTTACATCAACATCCATGTCAGCAATAATGACTCTTACTGTTACAAGAATAAAGATCTTTGTAGAAAACAGAGTCTTCAGATTCGCTTTGATGGAAGTGGGTTCCGAAGTGCGATCCTCAGTTATCAAATATCGTAAAGATATTTAGTTTCTAGCGTATAGTTCAGTCATAGATAGCGTACAGGCATTAGGAGTTGACTTTAAAAGACACTAGAGGGCCTACCGCCAACACCGAAAAATCGTTATCTGCCTCTCTATTGCTCTTTGCATACGATGAATGTAAAGCAAATGCCATAGTGCCCAACAGATGACACCCTGCTATCAACTCTATTGACAATGACGTAACTTTAAAGGTCACATGTATGTATTGGGGCTGTCACTCGGACGTCTACTTAATGCGCTAATTGAATAGCCGGTAAAACTAACGATAATATCAATTTTACTATAAAATACCTTCCATTACAATTTAAATTATCCGATATGAGTATAGCCTCTCCGGAGGCGTATTCTGATTGTTATATAGGATATGAATTTGATCTGGATTCGTCATTTCCATATTCTGTCAGTGTCAAAAATGACGTTTCTGGTGGTTGTCACTTTTGACACTGACGGATCGTATCCATAACGAATCCAGATGGAATTCATAACCTGTTTATGCCATCAGAATACGTCTCATATTCTAAAAATAACATAAACGTTTAAAATTATACGACTATTGGCAACATAGTTGCATTAGTAACATTACCTACGCAAAGATGATAAGATCGTCCTAGCTATGGCTGCCTGTTAGTTGACTTGACCATGCGTAGTAAATAATTGCTAATATCTATGCTGTATCTGGCCATAAACAATTTTTATATGAAAGTACCCGTTTTCTTTACCCTTGACTCCAGTTCAATACATAAATGCCTTCCTTTAAAATTTCCAATACACATAAAAAGCAAACCCGTAACTAAAGAAGCTTTTTGTTTTTTAATGAAACTAAAACCTAGCTCAGAAAATGGAGCGTTTTTCAGACACGATAGGTTAAAAATTCCACGCGCCGAGTATCGTATCCGCCAATAATTCGATTTCATATTTCCACGAAAAAACCCAACGGCGGACCGAAAATCCGTAATAAAAATCCATGCTTCCCCAATTTCCATTCCATACACAGCGTCCATTCACTGGCCGAAATTACTCTGCAGAACACTGGCCGGAATAACTTTGTGAACGCACCTGCCGTCCCATCACGATTAAAAAAAAGAAAAAAAAGTAAAAAGCGCGCGAACGCATTGGCATATTAAAATGTCGCGCAAAATGGCGGCTGTAAATCACTAGCTGCAATTTCTTACAGTAATGCTTTAATAAGTCTTAGGCGTAATTAGTAACGGTAAAATCGAATCCGATCGGATTGCTGTAGGCGTTTCAGTATCGATTGTTCAGGGTTCAAGCTGTAATCGTTTAGCTCTATGCTTGTTTGTACGCAAATTTTATCGTCAACTAAATTAAGTTTCGTATCAGTGGGACATAATCGATCCGACGCGTTTTTATTTTAATTATCATAACTCGTGAGTTTCTCGGCGGAGAGAATTGAATTGCTGGTTTTTAAGCGAGGCAAGATGTCGTCTAAAGCCAGTTTTTGTAAAAACAGAATTGAAAAACAGGTCAGGTGAATGTCGCCGCTTTTTAAAAGTTTAAAAATCGAACAATGGTGTTGCCACCGTTATTACCCATGAGTGAATTTTTGTTAAAAAAGCGAAAGTATAAAATCATCGTAGAAAGCGGTTTTAACCATAACATTTACCCAATAACAGTAATAACATGACAAGCCGAAACTAACACGTATCATTTGAATAACAATAAAACGTTCAAATAGAGTAATTTTACAATCGTTCCCGAGAGCCGGCAATCAGTAGAACCAACAATCAAAACCGTGTAATTTTGTCAATTTTTATTACCGCAGTGTTTTTTTTAAACACAATAGGCGTTGACGTGCTGCGGTGGCAATTTAACCGACGACCCAACGTCTTCACTTGACGAAAGAGGTTTTAATACTTTTAATATCAATTCTGGCGGAAGTGACTTTATATAGTCGTAATGATATGAAATTTCCCTTTATTACCAATATTATTGAATCGTTATCAGTCAAAGACTTCATTGTAGGTACTGTAATTATTGGAAGTAAATGGTATTTATAGTTGTTATATTGCAACTTTTGACCTGAGATAACTGGTCATGGAACTGACCGTTATTATTTATTGTAGATTGAGGAAGTAGACAGTATATACTTATTACACAAGTGATCTTAATACATTACCTACTCGAAGACAAAAGATTTTCTATAAAGCTATAGTAAAACTACGTACTTTTAATCAGACCCAATAAGAATATAAAAAAACAATATTACTTTTTTTAACCTCATATAGGTTAAGATCTCTTCTTAGGAACCATGTAATCGAATAGTAACAAGAAAAACTGCATTCATACATTTAATTTTTTTTATGTAAAATGTATTGAAAAAAATATAAGTGGTAATTTCGAAAACATACTAAAATAAATTAAAGGATATGAAAACAATGCATTTTATTCATTTCAGACATCATGTTTCATAGTAACATTTACTGCTTAAGACCTACACAATCGATATCTAAATATAAATAATTTTAGTTTTATTTTTCAAAACGTCCGGATTCGATTCTCGAGCTGAGTACACATTTTTTTTTAAATGTATGAATGCAGATTTTTTTGTTACTAAAATCGATGACATGGTTCCTAAGAAGAGGTCGTCGTATGTTTTATAGTTTCAGATTTTCCCATACTGACCGATTTAAATGGGCCACCCTGTATAGAGCTCTATATTTTTTTCTAAAAGTCTCTCATGTTTGTCTTACGATTTAAGAGAATAGGTACTTAACATAAATGTCAACATTACTTGCCGATACCATCTTAAAAACATTTCTATCACAAAAAATCTGTCACTAAATGTCCGATTGATATCAATTCAATTAATAAACCATTTATCATTAGTTACGTGCGTTAATCGCCTTAATTGCAATCGTAAAATTTATCGGGTGCATTGAGATAAAATTCGGTGACGACTCATAATAAATCATAAACCGTGTTTATTTTCGATGCCTATGTTATAAATATATTTAAGTGGCTGAGTGATTGATATATAGAGCCACTTGTGAATGCTTCACGCTTAAAATAATGATTATAAGTAAAATTAGTATGTTGGATAAAGTGTGATTGACAGCTATGAATTTGACAGCATGCGCGTTCCGTTTCACGTAAAATGGTTATAACATGAACAATTACACACTTAAAATATTGCAATACTTTATTTATAAAAATCTTGGGTTGGAATTTTGATATATATTTGTAAACTTATAGAAAGCTTAGGAATAATCTCATACGATGAATAAATATGTAGGTAAAACATTGCTCTCATCTAGTACGTATGCTTTATCCTGTGTGTCACGTAAGTTTTTTTCGTCTATATTTTATATTATATCATGCCGACGAAAGTTAACTTTAACCCACGTGGGAATATAAAAATAATTATGACCACGTGTGTGACATACGTTCCATTCTCACATATGTAATCATTAGGAAGCATTGACGCCAGTAAGACATCTTTTGTTTGATTGTAACTCATATGAAATAAACATTTTAAACATTCTTTCAATATTAATAAAACACGCTTAATTGCGAAGACATATTTCACTCACAATTATATTTTTTATTTAATTAAATACAGAAATATGATCGCGTTCCTTCTTGCTTGAGCCACGTTTTGACGAGAGCGTTGACATTGTCCGTTTTTGTTGTCATCAAGTAGGCTGCCGATTATGTTATATGAGTCATATATGAGTCATCAATCATACATATATGTACTACCTATAGGCATCTTTTCAAAAAAGTTTTAACAATCTATATACTTCTCTTTCATTGTATCACCAAGAAGCCCACTTAAGCATAACCACTTCCCATATCCTCCATATAGATACTATAATTGGTACCAATATTTAATAAATTCCCTTAACATAAATAGTAAATTGGTGCTCCAGTAATTGGTAGAGACGGCTTTTATAGAGCACTGTAATGACAAATAATTAACAATAATGGTGGAATGATAATTGCTCGCGGGCATCGATTCTTTTTGCTGTGGGGGGTCAAAACCTCCTGGTAATTAGTAATTAGACACATCTGGTCTTAACTTTATATGTATGTGATCTGTGGACAAGAATGTGATAGAAGAAACAAACAAAAGTGCTACAAATTTGCAATTAAATAAACATGCCGGTAACTTAAAACAATGTAGACGATTAATATACATTATTACTATAATTTTCGTCCACCATATGCCAATAATCAAAAGCAAGCATGTAATAAGATACCTAGTTTTATAATTAACCAAAAAACAATTATAAAACCAAACAATTCTTAACCCTGGCCACACCGCTCGTGATCTAGCAACATTAACAGCTATATGAATTAAAAACCATTCCCGTTGCCTAGTTTTTAGCGCACTTCACACAAATAGCAATATAAATGGGATTCTGATACAGATATCGATTCAGTAATAAGCCATTTCCATCTTTAATTACTGTAATGGCTGTTAATTGACTTGTGTTTTCGCCGAGACAGATATTTATTCGTTTTGGATTTTATTGTATTAGAATCACGCTTGCTACTGAACGTGGGAGCTAGAGCTTTCTAGTTTATAGCTTTATTAGCTCATAATCAGTTGATGTTATTTCCATTAAATTTTCAATGGGGTTAAAAAAGTTGAACATGGTATTGGTGAAGTCTTAAGAATCGGCGTGGGAAGTCAAACCTACCTCGACCATAGACCTTATAGTGGAAAGAATGTAAATTCTTTTTGGTTGCATTTTATAAATAACAAGTCTTCTCTTCTGCGCAATGTAGATTAATTGTCGTATTATTATGTGTTCTAAAGGCACGTAGGGTCATTGTGCTAGTTTTCGTCCATGCTCTCGTTTTCGTCGACTTGACGGAGTAGGTAGCAAATAATATAAGTATTTCATATTGAATTTGCTACTTGCGGAATATCATTTTTATGTAGACAGATATATTCTTTAGACATTAAGGATTGCAATAAGTCCAAATTTGTGCGGCAAGGTAGGTTTATATTCAAATTTCGTCAAGTGGACGAAAATTAAAGCTGGACGAATACTAGCGCAATGACCCTACATACATAACCAAGGTAGCAGTCATCACCGTCGCCGACATATGTTCTGATGGATCTTTTGAAACTAACCGCGGACAATAATACAAACAAAATCAAACACAAAAATTAATCAAACGTACATTTTAAAAGTAGCGTTGAAAATTAGGCCAAGTCCTCCAGAGCGCGCCGTAATATATCGATGCATACTCGAGCTATAATAACATATCAATCTTGGCACAGTACGTTACCCGCACAGCATTAACGAGCACGGGCTCGGGAGTGCATGGCCAAGTTCAGAGAAAGTTATGTTCTTATTGATTTCAAAATTGTTACGTGGTTTAGACAATCCTTTTTGGCTTTGCAATTACAAATGAAAAAAATATGAATATGAAAAAATTGATGCAGGTAGTAACCAATATTAAAACATAGTACTTACCTAGGTACTAAACTAATCATACTTATTAATTTTGCTGTGGGCAAATATAATATCGATTGATTTGATCATCATCTACATTTAAAGCTTGTCAATCTGGTTTGCTAAATATACCTAAGGCTTTTAACCTTTAACGAATCTGGAATACTCATAAAACTGATAATATTCCTATCAATGTTTATAACCTACCTACTTTACTCTTTAGAGTTTATTTGAAAATGTATAAATGTTAGATTAGATAGAAGCATGCGGCTTATATTAAGAACTTGGCTGTAACAATGAGATTTTAATTACAAGCTGAGTAGCGCCGTCGAAAAAACGCAGCCACGGCCCAGCGCGCGCGCAGCATGATCTACGCGCAGACCGTGATGCACGGTGATCGAAAACTTCGACTAAACAAACATTATTATACTTTATTCCGACGACATACGGTCTACTTTAGGTCGATTGTGTTTTAGTCGAGCGCGTTTGCTTACATGTATTATCGGTGGTCGAGCTCAGGTGACTTCGCTATCTGCGCACAAATATATCGGCAATATATTTGCAATTTATTCGTAAAACAGTATAAACAATTTTAAACATGTACATATTGACAAGCGTATCAGAGTTTTTATGTCAGTGAAATCGGGTTGTGTACATACGAGTATTTTTCTGATTTTTTCGTCATAGGTACGAGTAATTGACAAAAATATCAAAAACATCATCAGAGTCATCAGACTCATCGTAAGGTCAGTAATATTGATAAAAAAATTGCAACTTGGCCGTATCACTAATTGTGACGAAACTCGCTAATCACTTTTTACGTGTCAATCTGTGTTTGGCAGTAACATTAAAATTTCAAATGTGTTGCCAGATAATGTCTTTATTATGCCACTATTTATTAATCCTGGTCACACCTTGTACAAAATAACTTGGGGCCATAAATCATATAATGTCAACAGATAATAAATATGTGAAAAATTATTTATGATTGAGATGAATATATTCGTATATTTCAATGGAAACTTGTGTCTGACAAACATAGGTAAACATTGCAGCAGTGTTAAGAGAGCAATAATATACGTATTTATTATTAAATATATTTAATACTGTATGTGGCTACATAATTTTGATAAAAATATATTAATATTAATCTCTAATTCTCGCTTAATTCAAACATAGCTTAGGCTAACTTAACTTAAACATAACATGAATGCAGTCTACCTACTTAAAAAAAAAACACCAAAAACAAAAGCTGCTTAGAAATTAGGAATATGCCCCATTTAGGCAAGATCTCACAGTTTAGATTATCCCACGCCACGTCTATTTGACAATCACGCTAACACCGTTGCTCTTTCCACAATCCATCCTTGTTTACATCTGTCCCGACAATAACACAATCAATTGTCATAGGATCAAGCCGCGCAATTTACTCCTTTGTCACTCTGATCCAATTTGAAAAAAAAAAAAAAGAAATGGCGCAGCAGCTGCGCTGGAGCGCGCTAGAGCGGAACGGCGATACGATACGTTTTTTGTTTCGCTCGCACTAGGTTTTTTTTCTCGATAACGCATCGGCGATTTCGCTTTATCGTCCCCTGAGTTTTTGCGGCGGATTCCTTGTTTCGGCCTCTCGGTTTCACTTGAGAGTTTGCGTTTGTGTTTGTTTATGATTTTTATTGATAATGTTCACTTAAAACTTGTATGCGATGAGCCAAAGTGTAACACTGTGTTTAATGTTTAGAGTCTGGCCAAAAATGGGGTTAGCAGAGTTGACGTTAAAATTTAAAATCATGTAGTAAAACATTTCAACATTCACATTTCATGTAGCAGTCACATAGAGTCAGACCGAGAAAAGTCTGCAGCGATTTTGATAGCCCACGTAGTGCAAGTGTCATTTTAAACGTCAAACTTCTATGAATTTATGACGTGTAAATAACACTTGCACTGCGTGCTATCAAAATCGCTGCAGACTTTTCTTGGTCTAACTCTAAACTACTTACTAATTAACGTAACGTAACATAATAATATGAAGTCACTGCTATTGTTGGTTAGAAAGAATATTATGACACAATAGCAGGAAAAACAGTTGATTTGCAAAATAAACATTTCACAGTTAGGAATTTACGCACCAAAATTACTATTCCATGTTTACTCATCCAAGTTCAAAAACACTATTAACACAGCAAATGCGGCCATTTTCATTAATTAGGGAAAGGGATAGCAATAAACAGTTTAGTGCAAGAACGGGGTAGCACTAGTATGTTTAAATATGGAATTAGTAACGACGCAACAAGGTTAAAGCGAACAGAAATGTAGTATTTATTATCTGTGGTATAAATTGGTAATCTATCGTAAAAAAGAAATAGGACAGTGGTATTTGTATAAAAAAAGTAACTCAATAATTGATCGACCTAAAACTATTTACTTTTGCGCAATAAATAACTTATTAAAATAAATTATAGTTTTAATTACATACTTTGGTTTAATGATCCAAATCAGTTGCAAACGCACTGGATTACAAAATCTAGGTCACAAAAGAAAAACAATATCGAATAGTAGGGGAATTCACTTGGAGACAAGCCTAGTTACACCATGCGATAGCTTCAGTGTTGCCAACGTTGCAACTTACCAAGAATTTAGCAGTTTATGATGATAATTTGGCACATTTTTTGTAAAATTTTACATCACATTTAATTTTTTTTTGCTAAAATCCTTACACCTATTGGGAACACACATACAGCTTTGTACTTACTTACCAGGTTTCATCACCTTGTTTTTCTTCGACTTATATATGATGTTGATGTATTACTGAAAAATAGTAACTGATTATTTCATAAATGTATGTCAGAAAAACGGAGTACCTAATAATTACTAGGTAGAGAGAGACTGTTCGGAAAGAGAAGAGTCGTGGAATGTCTTGGGCTCCATACATTCCACGACTCTTCTCTTTCCGCACAGACTCCAAAGTGTCATTCAATAGAACCCCAAGTAGCATGTAAGTGTCGGCAAAATCAATATACCAGCCAATTTAGAACTTAGAGTAATTTAAGGGACGTATAAGGGTGTCAGAAAAGATTTAAGCTGTATAAAAGGTATTTTACAGTTATTATACAGCTCAAGCTGTATAAAAGCATTATAAAGGATACTGCGTAAGCATGAGGTGCTTTATCAGAATATAAAAAATCTACTATAAAACTTTAGGTGTTGTGTGACACTACAAGCTAATTCTATCCTTAAAGCTGTATACAGGCTGTATTGTAGTATCACTTGGCACTTGTAGCTGTACAAAAGTATCTGTCAACTCCGTTTTAAAACTTTAAGAGTTGTGAGACACTACAAGCTAATTTTAGCGTAAAAGCTGTATATTGGCTGTATTGTAGTATCACTTGGCACTTGTAGCTGTACAAAAGTATGCGTCAAATCCGTTTTAAAACTATTTCTTATGGCGTAATTTTACTCTCCTATAAGTATAGTAGTTGTATAACTTCTGCCTATAAGGGTATTATAAAACTAAAAGATAAATGATAGCTATAGTACAGCTTTTTTCTGTATTACTGACAGAGCCGATTAAAGCAATTTTGTGGCGTAATTTGACACTCGTATAAGTATAGTATAGTTTTACGAGTTCTCACTGAGTGTATTATAAAACTGAAGGATTATACCTTATGTAAGGAGAATCAAAATACAGCCAAACGATTAAAAATATTCTATTTTAAAGCTGATTAGAATCCAAAAGCTATAAAAGTTACTCCACTAATTACATAGTAAAGCTACTAAGATTATAATGCTCTCCAACTATCTTGTAGGCTGTTTAAAAATTGTCGCCATTTTACAATGAATAAAAACGTATTTAAAAATGTAATTAAAGAAATACTTGCAAATATTTAGCAAAAACTAAAGCCGTTTTAAGGTTACCAGCTTAAAATAAATTGACTATAATAACTATAGCAAAAGAAATTAAATTTAATAAAAAAAAATACATTCTAACCTTAAAAACAAACACTAACTTAGCATTTATTTTTTAGTTTTCTTGTGTTTCTCTTGATTATTTTGCAGGTGCGTGAATATTTTGCCGGTAAATATACACAGGTTCACAATAAATATTAATCGGCACTTAGGTACCTATATAATATCCGCTCCCAAGGTCCTTTATTAATATTTAAAGTCCCTTACTTATCATCCACTTATAACATTTGTCGCCATTACAAATATTACGAATGAACAAGAAGACACTTTAGTTTCTTAAATTATTTTTATTCTCTTGTATTTCTTTTTAAAAACTTATTTACAACTTATATTCTTAAATCATACTTATAAGATATTATCTGTAGTGTTAAGGTTTCCTTTACACCAAATTACAGCTATAATACAGCTATTATACAATTTATACAGCTTATATACAGCTACTCTACAGCTCCAATAACGCGAAAAGCTGTATAATTTGGGCCCTTTTTTAACTTATAAGGGCTGTATAAGCGCTTATAGAGACTTTGTACAGCCTAAGTGTACAGCTTATAGTATACAAATAAACTTATATACAGCTTGAAATGCTACTTGGGACTTGCTAACTCTGTAAACAAACCGCCATACTAAAATTGACACTGAATGTCAATTTACTAGTAACTTTTGTTTAATGACATTTTACGTCATTTATTTTGTATACAAGAATCAAATGAGCGTTCCATACTATTTCAAATGGATATACAGGTGTATTATGAACATAAACCTATCCAGAACCTATCTAATAGTAACTTTTTCATTCAAAGTTGGCAACACTGGATCGCGTGCGGCACTCAATTAGTGCTGACACGCCGACCGACTCACGTCGCGTTTTTGTCCACTTAAAACGACTTTAATATGCCGATGAACTAATCATTACCTACGCTCTTTCATCACTCGTTTACCTAGCCTAGCCGTACCATAATACTAACTGGACAATTTGAAAAAGGAACGCAGATGTATTCGATTTCATCGGGTCGTTCGATTTTTAGTTTGCAACGATTTTAATTTAATTGTCCTTTTTCATCGCTCGTTTACAGGCGTTTCACAGTTAGTACCGATTGGACAATATCAAAAAGAACGAAGATTAAGAATTTGATGATCGTTCGATTTTTAATTTACAACGACTTTATTGCCTAGTCTGCATACCTACACTATTTACACATATGTACATACCTACCAGGGATGTTGCGGATGCAGATTTTTTGACATCCGCGGATGCGGATGCGGATGCGGATGCGGATGCGGATTTTTAAAGGCTCACATCCGCGGATGCGGATGCGGATGTCAAGATTAGGTACTTAGAAAACGTCAAATATTACATTTTTAGTATTTTTTTATTAAAAAAAACCAAACGTTTAGTATTTGAGCAAGAATATAGGTGCGTTATATTTAATAAACAGTAACTTCGCCGACTTTTCTGGATCTAGACGATTTCGTTATAGGTAATGACGAAATTACCTAGCACTTACGCCGCCGCTAAGACGTTCTTGTACCGACTTGTTCGACATCCGCATCCGCATAAGCTCCGCATCGATTTTATGCGGATGCGGATGCGGATGTTGAAAATAATGCGGATGTTCCGCGGTTGCGGATGCGGATGCGGATGTTCGCAACATCCCTGATACCTACATATGTTTTTGTAGTCATTATAGTAAAAAATTAGCAGTAAGTAGCAATAGGTACTAGGTATTAGAGATATCAACACTGGCAACACATCCCATTTTAGCATTCGAAAATTAGAAAATGTTCCTGTAAAACTGTCCAGTTTGAATAAAGAACTCGAAAATGGAACAATTTACTCGGAACGTACGAAATTTAAATTCGAGGGTTCGACATTAGAATAAGCCAATGCGACAGTCCTTCAACGCGATTGGTCGGCCAGTATTCGTTGTTAGGGTTGATACATTGAATATTTTCACGGTTGCCTGCGTTAGGGGTTTTTAGGTTGGTAATTCTGGAGTGGAGCCATTCTGGCCAGATTCTACTATTTTGGTTAAAATATTGTATAAGAGATCATATTCACTGGTCATTTTAGTTACCTACTTTTCTCAAATATCACAACGTATAATGTAGGTAGTCTAAATATATATTTACAGTACATATGGGGCTACTTTTCCGCACTAGTGCGTAAAATAGCACTATTCGTGCGTATGTCGAAACTTTAAAGTGCCATATGATATGTACTGTAAGTAAAACGTTGTTCGATACACGTGCGAATATGTAATTCGCTCTCACTCCCTTCGGTCGTGTTTTAATTTATCACCACTCGTTTCGAATTTCCTCTTTTTCGCACTTGTATCGAAAATAACTATTTTAACAACAATGATCGGACGAATAGAAACGAGAGAAAAATTATATTATTCTTAATATAATCGTATGGTTCTTTTACCAGTATGAACGAATATATGTATTTTGATTAGGTACAGGCAGTAAAACTGTTAGCTTGGCACCCCTGCATACATTTTTATATGCAGGGGTGCAGCCAATAGTTTTGCTGACTGCAATAGTTGTACACTCTGATCTTCGAAAATCCGTTATGTTTTCCAAAAGCATTTTTATTTATAGAAAGCGGACAATACAGGACGATTAGCGCTCCGTTTTTGGCGATCGCCGGCCGCGTCGTTTTTGCGGCGGGACAGGAATGGCGGTTTTTGCGGCCGCAACACAAAATGCGACAAAAATGGACGCCAAATGAGTATTAATTCACGCCGGTTAATAATGACATAAATACACTAGGTGCGCGCCGTGCAATACAGGCTGCTGGTGTAACTTTTTGATGCTGTAGATGATTTTTGTTGCCGGTCCCACATTGGGATACCCTCCTCCAATTGAGGGAGGATTTAAATCTTCTCGAGGCAGAGGTGTAGGGTTGGATCCGGTCTAGGGTTATTTGACGTTTATAAGCGCATTGTAATATGCCTACTTGAATAAACTATTATCTTTTATCTTATCTTTAACAAGACCTATTCCTTGGGAAAAGGTTTTGGATTTTGCCAATACTGTACGGATATATTATGATGGTAGTATTTGTCTATGTGATAGCGTGATAATGACAGGGTCCGTCTCTTTCAATCGCGTGGTGTAATAAAGTGACACTTATGTTATCACGTGGATAAAGCCATTGTAAATTGTAAATAATTATCTTTTCTCATGTTCACTAAAAACCCGTACTCTCACCTTTAAGACCCAGCAACGCACTTGCAACCCCTATGGTGTTGCAAGTATCCATCGGCGACGGTAATTTCATGCCATCAAGGGATTCGTCTGCTCGTATGCCACCTATATCATAAAAAAATTGTTTTGAATAAATGTGTAAGTCTTGCTTGCTTGCACACTAATAAAAAAAAAGTGTGAAAGTGTCATCTTCACATCACCCTGTGCCTCACTGTAATTACGAGCTCCTCGGCGCATACTTTACGACACGTCGCGCCAACCACCACCTCTCTCTCACACATAGGACACTGTATAGCGCCGTCATTGTCTACACGTTCCATTTTTAAATGGTAAACGGTTATGATTGAATTTCGACGGCAGGGTTGTCACATTGTTTTATTTGTGAATTTTAAATGCCAGGGTTCAACTCTAATACAATGATTTCCTATATATAGGTATCAATTTATCTATTTTAAATTAGAGTAGGACATACTTAAATAAAAATAGGTTTAATAACATAGACACTGACTATATCATAACGAATTTAAATCAGCATTTTATAACATGTAAGTCGTTCTAAACCAACATAATCAACCATAATCTCATTAAAAACCCACCCCCTACTAATCTAAGCGGAAATTCGCATGGAACCTGTTTCCCATCGATCGTACCTAAAAATAAAAAAAATACTCATTATGTATTTGACAGGCCAGATCCCAGGTCTCCGCCATCTTACGTTGACCTTCGCGCAGTATTGAAACAAAACACTACGTTACTACGTTTGTATGGGGGCGAGGAGGCTCATTTTATATTGGTTACGATGACTCAAAGTCCAGTGTAAAAAGACCTCTGGTTACGAGTGTGTTGTATTTGATAATGGGTCTGGTTAAATAGGGGTTGGATAGGGAGGGCCAGTCAGAAGCAGCTGACGGCTTACAGGGTGTTTTACCTACTGTCGGTAGGTATTTTCATGGCTATTTTTATATTGGTAGGTCTGTTATTGAGAGGTTATGTATCTTTGATGGATGTATACACGGCGTTGTGTATCTGTACCTTATATGTAACTAACTTACATAATAAAGTGTGCGTTTTTAAAGAAACATAGTCAACATTTTTTGAATCCTGGGTTACAATAAAATATGCAAGTTTTCAGCTTCATTGGAAACCGAGAAGTGGATCAAATTTAACTTGCGAGATTAGACCCGTATATTAAACGTAGGTTAGGTATGTATATAAACATAGCTAGGGTCTGTGCGGAAAGAGCAGAGTCGTAGAATTTATTGAATTGGATCCCATTCATATCACGATTCTTAAATTCTCTTTCCGCACAGACTCTATATACATTGCAAATTAAATAAAAACTTAAAAAACGTTTATTGCACACAGCTTTGACCCATATAACATCAACATTAAAATGACAATTCACATGGTTTATCTGTATCTTGGTGTATCTTAGCAAAATGTCACAAAATAAACATACCTACTGAAAACCAGTTGTATATTTTTAATTAAATGTATCCAATCAAAAAACTATCCAATGAACCATGGATTCTCAATAAGTAGAACTAAATGTTATTTATTTTAATCCGGCATGAGAACGCACGCAAACAGCCATAAGTAAAAAAAAAAGAAAAAAGGTTATGAATCCATATGTCCGTTATAAGTTGAACCGTGTTCCAATTTTGAATAGCATCGAAGATATATCTTTTTAAATTGGTTTTAACTTAAGAAGGATTAACGGACATCTGCCATTGGAATTCAATATTTTGTAAAAAATAAAATATACTTTAGAAATGTTAAGCCTCTTTTGTGTGTTACAATAATGTTGCTTTTATTTGGGATAATGTGATACTGTGCTTTTACAAACTTTAACCAACTGTCCGAAAAAGAGGGAAATCTTATTGAGAGTTTTTCTCAAAATCTTCACAAATGTAGTTTCATTTTGTTATTCATATTTGCATAAATAAAATTTATTTCAATAAAGTTTAAATAAATAAATATACTTGGTCAAGGGATATCGTCCCAAAGAAAATTTGAATTTCGCGCCTTTTTTTACTGACAAGACTTGGTTGACCAGCTATAATTAAAATATTCAGCATGACCCGAACTCACATAGCGTATTTCAGTGAATTGTCCCACAAAAAACTTGTATTTCCTTATATCAGAGTAAATTTCACTTGGCTTATTATTAACTAGGAGATTAGAATATCTATTATAGCTTAACTATTATATATCTGATAACAAGCTCTAAAATTACCTTTACATAATGTATGACAATTGCGAAAGTCCCCGAAAGGCTAATAGCGGCCAGGAAATGACAGTATCATTACATTTCAGGCCGCAATTACAGGGGACGGCAACCTTTTCCCACTGAATATATCAACGGATCAAACGTTTACTATCTCTGTAATTTTAAAGCAATTAACCCACCCCAGAATTTCTTATTCTTTAGGTAATAGAGTTGGAAATGGAATAATAAGTACTAGCTAGTCTAAATGATAGGTTAGAGCTAGTCTTTAAGTGTAGTCGCGGCACGTTATGTAAATTTATAAGGGGAAAGGTTGACGATCTGCTACTTAACTTAATTTACTGGCTGATAATGGACAAGGAGGAGTGGTTTTTTATTAATTTACCTGTAATTATTGTACAAAGTATGTTAATATTCTAGGCATTTTTACAGGGTCTCAGGTCTGAGCGAGTAGCGAAGCCACGACAAAAAAAAAAGATAACTGTTAGAATATACGAGGGGTATTCAAAATATTCTCGGTATGAGAATGAAAACAAACAAGTACGAAAAGTTTGATATTTTTATTTTTCAATATACTCCCCCCCTATGTTCATACACTTAAAAGATCGATCAATTATTTTTTTTAATCCCTCGTAAAAATATTTTTTATCTTTCGTGTAAAAATGCTCCTCCACTGCCGCCTTCAATGCTTCATCGTCAGAAAATTTATTTCCACGCAGATCCTTTTTAAGATTGGGGAGCAAAAAGAAGTCGCTGAGGGCTAAGTCCGGACTATACGGTGGGTGAGTAACAGTTTTAAACCCACATTCAACAATAGCTGCCTTGGCAATATGAGCAGTATGGACGGGGGCGTTGTCATGCAGAAGCAGAATACCTTTGGTTAACTTTCCTCGCCTCTTTTCTTTAATTACATCCTTTAATTGACGTAGAATGTTAGCGTAGTACTGTCCTGTGATATTTACACCTTTTTCTTTATAATCGATTAGTAATACTCCTTCACAATCCCAAAATATCGTGGCCATGACCTTGCCAGCTGAAGGGATGACCTTGAACTTCTTGGGATGAGCTGAACCCTTAATGTGCCACTGCATGGACTCTTGTTTACTCTCTGGGTCATAATGATGAACCCAGGTTTCATCTCCAGTAACTATTCTTTGCAGCACCTCATCAGGATTTTCACCGCACAGGTCAATAAAATCGGAACAACAAGCTACACGCATGTCTTTTTGAAGCCGAGTCAGCATTCGCGGAACCCATCTTGCACTTACTTTTGACATATTAAGATGGTCATGTATAATATCATGTACGGTACCAATAGAGAGATTGGTTATTTGTGCTATAGATTTTACCTTCACTCGACCATCTTCCAATATAAGTTTTTCCACTTTATCAATATTTTCTTGTGAAGTAGCTACTACAGGCCGGCCAGGTCTAGGGTCATCTTCAATACTCTCCCTTCCGCGTTTAAACTCGCTTGACCACTTTTGAATGGTAGATAAAGAAGGAGCAGACTCACGGTAAACACAATCCATTTCCTCTTTTATGGTTTTTTGATTTTTACCCTGTTTTGTCAAGAATTTTATCACGCATCGATGTTCTAATTTAGTTAACATTGTCAATTCGCACATGATGTTCATGTTTGTTCAGCAATTGCAGAAAAACAAAAGACCATCTCGGTTCGAATTATACTTTTTTTTAATGTCAATGAATAAACCTTAGCGGCCAGTAACGAAAGAAATTTTAGAAGAGGTCGTAAGATATCAATACCGAGAATATTTTGAACGCCCCTCGTATCAGCAACATCTATTTGTCACACACTTTTAATAATTGTAAAACTCTCTGTGTCTGTTAACTCCTCAGAGTCCTCACGATTAATCCAACTGATTTAGATGAAATTTGATATAGAGATAGTTTGAGCCCTTAGAGAAAGGACTTAGGATAGTTTTTAGGGTTCCGTACCCAAAGGGTAAAAACGGGACCCTATTACTAAGACTCCGCTGTCCGTCCGTCCGTCCGTCCGTCTGTCACCAGGCTGTATCTCTGCCGTGCTAACAACATATGCAGTAATTGCAGTTGAAAAGTCATGCAATTGTTTATCTTGTTCTCTTTGAATAAGTTCTTTATTTAAACGACGATTTTCATGCAAGTACTGCACTTACTATTAGCAGGGCAGATCTCACGAACTGTGATAGCTAGACAGTTGAAATTTTCACAGATGATGTATTTCTGTTGCCGCTATAACAACAAATACTAAAAACAGAATAAAATAAAGATTTAAGTGGGGCTTCCATAGAACAAACGTGATTTTTGACCGAAGTTAAGCAACGTCGGGCGGGGTCAGTACTTGGATGGGTGACCGTTTTTTGCTTGTTTTGCTCTATTTTTTGTTGATGGTGCGGAACCCTCCGTGCGCGAGTCCGACTCGCACTTGGCCGGTTTTTATCAATCATCGTCATCACCCCACGGAGACAAAGTCACGATTATTTTAATTTTTTTCTACTCCCGTACTTTTATTTGTCATTTAAAGGGTCGTGCACACACCTTTAAAACCCTACTTTATAGTTGTCAAGACAAGTCTTTAGTCTATTCCCCAAAAAAGAATTTGTGCATACACGCAGTATCGTTTTGGCGATTTTACGATACTTCGTGTAATGACCAATAAAAAAATATTGAATGAAATACAGTGTTGCCAACCTTATTTTAAATGTCAAATAAGTGAACCATAGACATGTTTTTTTTTTTAATTTCATTCATTCATTCATTCTTTTCCCGCCAGTACCCTCCATTTTTGCTACTTCTTGAATTAAAAATATTTGTTAAATTTACAATTTTATTTCAAAGTAAGTGCTTGGTCGTAGAAAAAGTATTGTATGCAATGCAACGTTGTTTAACTGAGTCAAAAAATACTCGTGGCGTCTTTATTAACAATTTTCGGCTTCGCCTCAAATTGTTGTTACTCACGCCACTCGCCTTTTTTGACCTCTCTTAAACAACGGTTGCATAAAATACTATAACCTACATATTTGGATCATTTTATAAAAGTAAACAATGTGTACCTCGTGCATTTAACATCTTCCTATACATAAATAAAGAAAAGGGTTAATCGATCAATAACTACCCCTTTGTATTACAATAAGGTCTAAGACACACATTATCGTGGTTTTATACCAACGAAAAGTGCAATCAACCCTCCCGCTGCGCAGGGTTCCGTACGGGGGTTCCGTCACGCAAACCAGAGTTATTTGTACGAGGCAGATCAATCAAGATTATGTCCAGTAATGCGTTAACCCTTCGGCCCCCTGGGGGTCCGATTGCTTCGTCAATGTGTCAATGATTAGCGAGTAATGTGAGTGTTTCTATTCTACAAAAATAACATGTGTGTTTGATAGTGTGGGTAGATTACAAGTTAATTCTAACACCTGTCACTTTAAGACGTTCTATAAAGTAATCTGATTTGTTACATAAATCGAAATTAGGTTTTTAATCTTTGGCAGTTTGAAAGAGTTAGAAATAAACTGGAAAATTGTGATACCCAGTCGTTTAGAAGCTATAAAATACTGTTAAGTTTGAAATAATAGTAGGTACCAAATAATAAAATACCTAAGTGTATGTTAAAAACTGACATAATAATGAAATCAATTAAAAAATTATATGTAAGATGAAACAAATATTTTATAAAATTGACATTTGTTCATTCATGCAACCTCTGCAATAGCTATAGGTACCTACAATAACATAATAATACATACCTACAAATGCTATTCCATAACTTTAATGATAACAAAATGCAAAACAATGGTTACAAATGTTCTATTTAAACGAATGCGCAAGAGTATTCAAAGTAGCTACTTAAGTAGTAGGTATTGCGATGCATAACTTAACAGCAATGGCGACTAAAATCGATTTTTTTATCCCTTTAAAAGAATTAACGTTAAAAATTACATTAACACAGCCGCTACCCGCTAACTTATCAAACATTGCACCATTACGCTCTAATTTCCCGCTGGGACTGCTAGGGGTTCCAGGGGTTCCATATCTATTTTTAAAAGGAACTAAGCACCTTGCGGTCCATACATACATACACCCATTCATGAAACCAAAGAAGGGTGGATCGCTCATTTATTCATGTGGTGCACTTTACTTTATTTTTGTTTAAACACTCTCACCACAGTTGGAGTTTATGCTCAACTCAAAACAATGTTAGATAAACACTGCAAGTTCATACGAAATTGGAAGGGTTAAGTTTCATCGCACAGTGGTTCCCCTGCGGCACAAAAATATTGTAAAATTTATATTTGTTTATTTAAAAAACATTAGAGATTTTAAACGAGGGCCAATAAATTTATTTTATAGAAGTATTTTGATTGTTGTTATATAAATGATAGTTATTGTGTTTTGACTGTCAACTACTATGAAAATAAACTAGAATGATCCGAGAAATGTACACGAAACAAACGTCTTTCTTTGCTTTTTTACGATGTTTTTATTTCAATTCGCAGCGAATGGAATGAAAAAACTTTTTAATCTTCCCGTATAAATTCATAGACGTGATCCGTTTAACAACAGTTGCTATTCTATTCTAAAAACTGTTCTTATACTGTTTGTTTTCTTCCGTGTACGACTTAAAGGTGTACTTATTATATATTGAGCTAAATATCAAATGAAAAAGCTATAAAAACCTTACGTCTTTATTATGCCTTTTATGAATGAATTTTTAATTATGATCTTAATCAATCATAAAACCGTAAAACCGCATAGACTTAGCTCGTTTAAAAAAAACTATTAAATTAAGTATGCGAAACATGACATGCAACGCGTGCTAATAGATAGATAACTTTCTCACCTAGATAATAAGGTTCTTTTTTATATAATGATTCACTAGCAATCATAGATGGAATAGTTTGTTTTAACTAGACATCGTAAAAATTAAGCGATACTTGGAACTAAAAGCTGTTGTAATGTGCGCTTTAGTAGAATGTGTTAAGGTATAAAATAGATTGTGCATAACCTTCGTCAGTTAGTCCTTAGGGCTGGCGCAACCTTTTTGTCTAGATGCATAGACAAGTGATAAACGTTAAGTAAATCATAATATAATTGTTGTTTACACACCATTTTAACGCAGCTGATTTGAAATTTAAATAGTATTGATGGTAAAGTAAGAAAATTATGCATAATATGTATGTATATACAAAATTACAAACACAAGTGGCGATGCTACTAAAAGCTGATGCTTTTGTCTCTCTTCAGAGAATTAGTGATCAGTTTAATAGGAAAAATATAGTAAGATTGTGTTAGTCTCTACTCTAGTAACTAGATTGGCTAGTCAATCTATCGACTAGATTAACCTCAAAATCGACAACATACCTAACTGACCGAGCAAAACCGAAGGTTTCCATTTAAAAGCCTAAATTCTTTCGTATATCCGGATGTTTTCGTGAAATTTGTTGCGCAGTTAATAATTGTATAGATTTTTTTTATGTTGATTCAGTAATAGCGTCACAGAGCGACTGTTTATGTACATAGCCTTCATTGTAGCCATCACATTCCACACTATCCTGACACTTTAATACCTACCCGAGCCTAACGACTAATAAAAACTTAACGCCTTATATCACGGATGGGGTAATCGTCTTAACGGCGCAGCATTTAACCGACTGCCCTGAAGACTCATTATGCCACCTTTATTGTGCCCTATAATTCCTCTGGCCCTTTAACTGACCCCCCAATGACCCTCGAGGGAACTGTTAGTGGTGGCGGGAATGTCACTGTTTTAAGTGTAAGAACTATGGTCAACTTTGATTTTAAAAGTATATCTAGAGTAAGACCGAGATAAAGTCTGCAACGATTTTGATAGTACACGCAGTGTAAGTGTTATTTATGTGTCATTATTTCATAGAAGTTTGACGTTGAAAATAAAAAATAACACTTGCACTGCGTGTGCTATCAAAATCGTTGCAGACTTATCTTGGTCTATCTCTATAGTCTTTTTTTACCTTAAAAGGATAAAAGGTTGGCTTACTAGAAAAAATCATGAAACATGTCTATTTTTTAATTATTATGGAATATTTTGTTAAAAGACATTAATTTTATAAGAAAACTAAGTTTTAGGCCAGTTTATTTTAGTAATTGTACGTAACGTGATCGTTAATTAAGTAATTATGGTTTACCTTAAAGAGATGTTTCAAAATAATCGTTGTGCCCTAAATTATAATTATTGTAATTTCGATGCTCGCAGCTTAGTTTGTTTTGCACAGTGGTACATCATTACATACAACGAGGACAAAAACGCCTAATCACAAAATTACCGTGGTCACAATCCACTTAGTCAAAAAGGTCTCCAAATAACATGTCCGGCCAAATTGCAGGTTATAACAGCTGTTAAAATAATGACGCCTCCGCCATCTTGTAAATTAATAAATCAAACATCAAAACTCGCTAGTGACAAAACTCACATCAAAAATTACAGGTCACAAATCGTCACACAGCCGGGCCATAAATCAACTTGAATTCTTTGTCCAAAAAAAACTGAAACTAAGCAAATACCCGGCCCGTCTACCTGCCCTCGTATCTTTTGAATACTTTTCTTGTATTAAAATAAAATTTCTGAACGCACGGATTTCGGGGCAAAAAACGTAAGAAAAACGCTCCTTTCATGCCCCTTCCCGCTCCTACTGATAATGGCGTCCTGCTCTAATGGGGATGACGATACGCAGGCCAAAACTGAAGCGTCATTTAGACATTTTTGCTTTTAAGTGTCTTAGGAAGCGTAGGATTAACGAAGCTTATTAGCAAATGTATAGCCAAAATACAGCAATGGAAAATAAACGCATGGAATAACAAAACGTTGCATTATCCCTTTCTATTCATTAGCATAACCACCCCATCGGGTAGTTCCACATAAAGCCACCATCACACGTTGCACATTTCGACGACAAAGCGCAAAGCGTTAATACATTCCGTTATGAATAATTTTCAATCATTTACATATTTACTGGGTCCCCTGCGAACAAAAGGAACGTCCCACGTCTAAGTTCTTTTAATTCCAGCAGACAAAAGGTAAACAACTAAACCTCATTTTATAGACCTTCGTTTATGGCCATAATATTCAGTAGGAGTCATTTTGTTAAGAATATTTATGGCATTTTTTGTACGCCCCAAGGAGAAATGACTGATATTTGACGTTTACAAGGATACCATAAAGACATTTGTTCATTACGTCGTTTTACGGCCGGTAGTAAACGGCGATATAGTTATATTCGCACACCGTTGTCGCGATGTGTGATTGTCGTGTCGTCATCGTCTCGTCCCCGCCTCGGTCCCGCCCGTCACACACGCTCACTATAAATAAAATTTTGTAACAGGAACGCGTCATATTAATACACTATAATTTTAAATTCCGAACTACTTCAGTAGCGGCTCGACCGGCCAGCATTTTTTCGATAAGACAAAAAAGAAAAAAGTCACCTGCCCGCGCTCGGCTTCATAAAAAGTTATTAAATAGGAGGCGACTTAACTAAATTATAAAACTCGACCTTTGCGCATTATAGAATAATTTACCATTAAAGCTCGTCTGGAATGCGTTCGATTCTAAATCATATACTTATGTGTGACAAGCTTCAGAATCCCGTGCCCTGGCTGATTTATTAAAAGTCTGACGAGATCGATCAGCCGGCATCTTAGGTAGCGTTTCGGTGCTTTATTTTATCTTATAAATAGATTTTTTATTACAAATTACAGGGTACCACGTTTGGTAGCGATTTTGATGCCGTCACTTGTGTCCCGCGCATGGTAATAAGCACCCTTTAAATGGTCAATTCATTATGCGCTTTAATTTGTGTCTGATAAAGTTTAGTCTTCATTGAACCGGGTTGAGATTCTTCAACCGATCTTCAGCTAACGAATTTAATATCAGGTTCCGTAGTTTTTTCCGTATCTCAGGTAGCTTTTGAAGACAAACTCTTTCTGTAAGAAATTCGGCAGTGCTCTATTATCGAATTCTCGCGGGCAAAAATAATATTGTAAGTTTTATAGTAAAGTTCTCGGCGTGTGGACGCCGGGCGCCCTGCGCGACACAAAAGGACTTACACGAAGGCATTTATTCAATTACACAAACAATACTGTATTTCGACCAAAACTGCACAATGCGAAGCATAAAGCCCCAGGTAAGTGAAATGAATAGAGAGAACGGCGATTGTCGTCAGACAAAGATTTTAGGGACGAGTCAAAAGTTACGGTTGTTTATTTTTATGAGACATAAGGACAAACGGGAAATAAAAACTCTTTAGAAATAGTTTTTGAGTTAAATCGACGGGATGTTGGGGCAGTAAAAATGGCCGCTCGCTCCCGATTCATATATATACATTTTGCGACGCGTCCGACACCTACCATTTTGTCAGCGATGCATGGTTTTTATGGTGATATCAAATATAATGGGGACATTAAGCGTGCCGAAGCCATACCGAATATCTAACAGATACATTCGGCGCAAATCTCTCACATCATTGAATTCAAAAGCAAAAATAAAACGAATCTCGGTGGGAATCAAATCGGCATCGAAACAGGTTCACAAAAAGCGTATAAAAACAGTGAAAAAAAAAATACTTGAAATTGACCATTTCCACCCAAGACGCGATATCAGCCGATCGGGTACCTTATTAGCATTTAATTCGTGGTAAAAAGTGGGGGTTCACGGGTCGCTGCCCCCCCAAATGACGGACTTCCTCGCCGCTGGCGGGGGAGGGTTATGTGTTTCACGTAATTTCGGTTCTGAATTTTTGATTGGTTAGATTGGAGACCAATTTTGGGGACTTTTAAGTACCTACTAAGATATAAAAACGATAGCCGTTCGGGCGGGCCGTGTACGGAATAACAAACAGGCACAAGAGACAATTATCTTGGAATAAAACGAGAAGCTCCAAATAGACTCGTTTCTATACTCAATGTTTAAAGTAAATTTGTGTGATTAAATTAATAATCAAAATCAAGGAATCGTTAAATTTCTAGGACAGGAAAAAATGTTATCGTTAATCTCAAAGCACCTGCTCGAAAGGCCAGCGTCGACTTATCGCCGTGATCTACTAGTTTTGTTTTATTTCCTTTGTGGGAATAATCCCTCGGGTATTGTCATTCGAAGCATAAAAAACTTTTATTTGAACTTTTTTGACCATAGAACACGGAACTTAGACCACTGTGTAGTAGGTACATGTTTAAATAAAAATGCATTTTTTTCTAAAACTTAATACGAGTGTGACATAAAACTGGTAATAACATAAAAAATTGACAGCGTCCTCACGTTCACCATTAGCCGTGGTTATTACCGTTTTTTATCTACGTTATAACGTCAAAATTGAGAACTAACTGACTTAAAGTGACAACCCTAGGAGCTTAAAAATACTGGCCGAAAGGACAACCCTAGGAGCTTAAAAATACTTTCGTTTAAGAATGCAACGTATTTTTAATATTTAAAAATCGAACTGAAACGTCAATTATTCCTCATAATCAATAATTTTTAGATGACATTTATGACCCAGAGATCTTAATCGATTCCATACATTTTAATGCCATCCGTTTAACTAAAGGTCAAAGGAATGTATACCTTATCCTGCGGCGATACGGTCATAATTTATATGAGACTGTGTAACAGAATGCATGCATTTGTTATGAAAGGTTTTAGTTAAAAATGATGTTATAAGTGTTAAGCGAATAAGACAAGATAAGTGACATGCTGCTTCTTATAGTTACGTTCATACAGAGATGTACACCATTTTTTAATACTTTTTCCATAACAATCACATACAAATATGTTCAAATGTATACGACCTTGAACTTTTTCAAATTTTTCAAGCCATGCAAAATCATGATTTTTTCACATTTTTCAGAGCAAAAAAACTTTTCTGCTCAATATGTTCACAATGAACTAAAGCAGACTCACTTTTATTTAATGAAAATAACAAACCATATCATTCTCACAATTAACAGTTAACGTTTCCATATCGTGCACTTGATATTGTTATTATATCCAATTAATAGGTCGTTCACATTAAACTAGATACGTTTTATTTCTATATAATATAAGATTTACCGCTAACTAAAATCATTTAGTACATCAGTTTAACAAACCATAACTTTACGCAAGCATCGTAAAATGCAAAGTAAAATCTTAAAAAACTACGTGTTATATTTTAATAGCTTGATTGTGAGGTTTTTGTCCATTTAATTTTGATTGTTTTGCCCGCGCCTCGAAACACTGTGCGAACGTTTTGTGAAACTTTATTATGTGAAAATTTGTGTAGCTTTGAAATGAGTCTGTAGACTGTATTTTTTTGAAGTGAAAACTTCTTTAGAGGCGCTGGGCACTTTTTGAGGTGGGGAAAAAATGATAAACGAGACAGCGTAAGGCGATCACGTGACCGTAAGGCGATCACGTGACCGTAAGGTTTAGACGGCCACTCATTTAGATGGCATTTAAATCAATAAATAATCGACAAACAATCCCTCCGACTCTTAGGCGCTCCCATCTTCCCGGAATCATTTCAACCGCTCATCAACGAACATCTCAGTATTCATCAAGCCTATTCGGACCGCCTTTTAAAAATCAGTGCACACATGGCATTAGTCATCATAAAGTTTTGCTTGTTCGTTCCCAAATTTACATACATACTCAGATGCTGGAAATATCCCCATCTTATCGAGCCTTTAGATTCCGTACTCAAAACCACTCTCTCATCAATCCTTAACATCCACCTCGACAATTGCGCCTGGACTCAGGCCTCCCTGCCAATCCGCCATGGCGGCCTGGGTATACGCCAAGTTGTCAGTGTGGCCCTCCCTGCGTTTTTGGCCTCTTTCTATAGTACACAGAACCTTGCGGTTAAGATTTTTTGCCCAGCTGCTGGAAACGAGTGCACCACCACTCTGAATGAGGCCCAAGACGTCTGGTTGCAGTCCTGCCCAGGCAGCCCGCTTCCAGTTTCCCTTAAATCACAAAAACAATGGGACGAGCCGCTCTGCAGATCAACCTTAAAAGAACTCACTGACTCTGCTCAGAGTTCAGCAGAGCGCGCTCGTCTGCTGGCAGTGGCGGAACCGGAAGCGGGTTACTGGCTTCACGCATTACCGTCAACCAATATTGGCACCCTGCTCGACAAGACGACCCTCACTCTTGCCACCTGCCTACGACTGGGCACCAAAACTAACGAGCCCCACCGCTGCCGCTGTGGCACCATGGTAGACGAACTGGGTCACCACGGCTTGTCTTGCCAAAGGAGCGCCGGCCGTATCTCCCGCCACGCATCCTTGAATGATGTCATCCGTAGGGCGCTTGCTTCCGTCAGCGTGCCGGCCATACTTGAGCCGAACGGTATCGCACGCGACGACGGCAAGCGGCCCGACGGGATGTCACTCATCCCGTGGAAGCTAGGGAGGACGCTTGTGTGGGACGCCACCTGCGTTGACACGCTCGCGCCGTCCCACCTACAGGCGACCTCCATCAAGGCGGGGGCTGCGGCCACAACAGCGGAACTAAACAAGCGGCGCAAATATGCTGTCCTCGGCGAGGGTTACATATTTGCGCCGTTCGGAGTCGAAACTCTGGGGCCGTGGGGGCCCAGTGCGAAATCTTTATACAAAGAGATTTCCGAGCGTCTCGTAGATGCGTCTGGTGACCAGAGGGCTGGCAGCTACTTCGGCCAGAGATTAAGTCTGGCCATTCAAAGAGGTAACGCTGCCAGTCTTCTGGGCACCATAACTCAGGACAGCGAGCTAGGGAGCATTTTTTATTTATAAGTTTATTTTTAAGTTTATTTATAAGTTTATTTATACGTTTATTTATAAGTTTATTTATAAGTTTATTTATAAGTTTATTTATAAGTTTATTTATAAGTTTATTTATAAGTTTATTTATACGTTTATTTATAAGTTTATTTATAAGTTTATTTCTAAGATTATTTTTAGTTTTATAATGCATGTACTTAGTTTAGTTTGTATTTTTATGTCACAATAAAGTTTACTTTTATAAAGAAAAACTCAATGACATAATTCAATAAAGCTACATCTTGATGAAATCGCTAATAAAAGTGAACTCTAGTACTGGTGAATAAAACTCAAAATATCATGACCAAATATATTTAGATGCGAGGTCTGCAAGGTAACTTTACAATTTCCATTCGAATTTTAAACAATTAACGCTACAAATTTGAATTTCGAATTTTAAACAAGCTCACCAGCAACCAGCGACCAGCAATTTCGGAACTAAAGTTTTTCAATAGAAAGGAGGATGGATCAATTATACATAGTGCTGCAGACATTTTGGACTAGTCATTGAGTCTTCACTTCTGTCGGCACTCCCGGAGTGCAACCCGTTGTTTTTTTTAGTACCTGCATTGCTATATTTGCTATTTACGCACGCATAGTGGTCCTAAGCAGTCACAATATTGGACAAAATAGGTATAAAAAAAGTACTTTTAAATGTAGTTAGTGTTCTTTTTTTAAACTCTCGTAAGTTCAGGTCAGTCAGCCTTTATAAAAGGTTGAATGAGTCAATAACATAAAAAATCCTTCCAGCAGGCGGTGTGATAGCATCGCATATCCGGTCAAGCCTCAATGTCGAAAAAAGTGCTTCTTAAGTATTCATGATTAAATACTGCAGAAGATGCGCGTAGGCAACTATCCTTGCAAGGCCTAATGTGCATTACAATGTATACTACGTTCCAACCCAATAAGAACCTTTCATAAACCAAATAAAGTAGCATCTCTTTTGTTTAATTTATTTCTCAAACAAATCAAATTCATCCTAATTTACTATACTACAAGGTTCAAATTAAAAATAGGAAACATTTGTATGGTGGGCCTTACGAGACTATATGCGATTATTCAACGAAAGTGCATCTTTAGACTTGATAAGTATCAGTTTATAAATCAGTTGTTATGAATTACGACTTAGTAAGAGAAAATATTGCCATCAATATTTTTTCATTAACGAGTTTTTTGTCTGCTGTTGAAGAATGGCTTTTATCGACATATTTCGTTTTTCTTAACAAGTTTTATGATAATTACTGATAATGATGTTGTCTTTGTCATTGCACAAATAATTGCGGTAAATACATTTATTTTTGCCACATTATTAATAAGAATTGATAGTAATGCTAATGATAACCAAATATGTATGTATATTTAAGCCTGTATGTAATAAAGATCAGTGTCCTATATTATGCAACAAGTTGCAATTTTACAAGAACCAGGCAACTCTAGGCTATATTCTGGTTGTCATTAGTCAAATGGTCAAGAGGTCAATGACATCAATTCCGGTAAAATTGTAACTTGGTGCTACAAGTAGGGAGCAAGTTGTATGTAGGAAGTGTGAAGATTGCCGCCTCTGCGCTTTTATTCTCTAACGTGCTCACGCGCACCGAACCGAGCGAGCATTTTATTACACGTCTAAGCATTACCACCCGGCTGCGCTCGCGCTGTATTATAAATCCAAAACACACTATACATGCCATAAACTTATATGTGACGTTATCTATGAAAAGGGACCTTATTGTCGATAGCGCTTACGCCATTATTAACGATGCTTCGATATAAATACAATGCCGTGCGACGCTGTGCGGCGTAAGCGCCATCGACAACAAGGTCCCTTTTCATAGATAATGCCCCATATTACATGCAAATCTTCAAATTATTCATGTATTTCTTTTCTATGTTCACAGATACGCCAAGAGAAACCTTATTATATAGCGGACCCTGAAGTAGACTCATTAGTAAGTATTATTTTATTTTATTTTAATAACAAACAGAAGAGATAAATTAACCGCGAGGGATCAGTTTAATACGCCATAAAGTAGTGAACATTTTATAGTTCGCCTCGCCTCCAGCGACCAAGTAATTTACGATTTGATTAGTTAAAAAGCTGTCTAAAATTAACCACAGGTAAACGAGATATATTTCTCGGAATAACAATATAGAGTAATAAGAGTAAAAAATATATATTGTCACTCATAAAAAGCTGAATCGCACCGTGCGCCTCCCGCGGCTAGCTGGGACAAAAAGTGAAATAATAAAAAGATGGCGGCCACCCACCGACGCCGTTCGACACGGATACTTAACCGATTTTTAACAAATAAAATCTTAGGCATTACGAATCGCTGGGCAGCGGGGGCGACGCGCTCAATATTTTGACTTTGTTAGGGAAATCAGTGCAGCCGACAGCGCTGACGCATCGCCCGCGAAAGCCCACGACCAACAAACACACATGACTTCTATTGCCATCGCTAAACTTGCATACCAACCAAATCCATATAAACCTGACCTCTGGATTCATAACAAACATGCTTGACCGAATACCATACACATATTGGCTTGCTTAAGATAACTGCGCGCTGCAGGATAAGAATAACAGCCCTCATATCCTACATTACGTCAACGTCGGTACATACAAAAACCATGATAACCGAGCTTAACCAGCGCGCAAACACAAACTTAACCGAGTTTAAAAACAGTAGCCTCAGCGCCATAAACCAAGTCTTACTGCACTGATAAGCATCATTCATGCACAGATAACGCGCCCAAACAAACGCAGCGACATCCGGGCGCTCGATAAACTTTAGAAAAATAGCTAAGTTTGTGTCTTGACATGTGGGTCGTGGCACCGGTGTTAGTTTGCACAGGCAGCGTAAAAAAAGCTTCAAAAAGTTGTAGTCAAAACATGCGTCTCAAGTATTTGGACTGAGGTGTTGCGTTATTGTGATTGTTTTAGTTCTCCACATCTCAATCGTATTTTTCGTATCGTAATTGAGATTTATACCCTTATTCATAAAATTTAGCAACCTCTTACTAACGTTAAAATTGTGCCTCTTTCTTAACTAGCAGTTGTGTGTGTCAAAATGACGGATAGGGACAAACGATTATCAACGGTTTATTGACAAACGTTTATGAATAACGAATAGTCAAGTGTCTGTTTAGGGAGAAACTGTAGGTACTTAAATAGTTGTCTCTATTTTCCGATAAATATGATATTAGTCTCCTCAAGGGTATATTAGTGATTGGGCTTTTACTGAACCAATGAGCCTATTTGTCATTGTCGTCAGCGTCGCTTACCAAAAAGTTTGTTACATATTTTTTTCCATAACATTTTCAAACTGAAACCACTGTCCAAACTGCAATTTCCTCTCAAGATTTATTCCAACAAAAACCAAATAACAAAAATTCTTTAAAAACGCTCAATTGAGTTTTCAACGCGTATTTAACAAGAAGTAATTTGGGCCAATTGAATTAAGTTCCTTTGTGGCCACATGGTTCCCCCGAGCGATACTTTTGTGACCAACTGACAGACAGACATTGTCTACGTTTACATAAAGGCAGTTCGGTTGCAACTTGCAAGGTGTCCTCGTTAACATAATTTTAGTCGAGGACACAATACTATTCAAGCTTAGGCTTTAATCGACCGAGTAATGCGAGGTCTTCTAGTCCACTTAGGGTGAAATTTCTAGAGATGCCACGAATAGTGGATTTGGCCGAATACCGAATATTCGGCCACTCTCTCGGCCGAATACCAAATATTCGGCGACCGAATATTCGGCATGAGATGCGAACATTGTGAGTCACAGTTATTATGAAAACTGTTCGCCAACAAAGCACAACGTTTGCTAAGATAGATAATAAAACCGAACTAATGAATGTAGATTGTAGTTAGAGTCAATCAAATCGACCCATGATAAAAATAAAATACTTATTTCATAATCAACAAATGCTTTAAAAAAGGGTCTTCCTATTTAACAACTTTCCAATTAAATATATTTGTATATTTTTTTGTGTAATTTTTCTCTTTAGATAGGGGCAACAGATATTCGGCCGAATAGTAGGCAATATTCGGCCGAATACCGAATATTCGGCAAAATGGCCGAATAGGCCGAATATCGAATAGTTGCCGAATATTCGTGGCATCTCTAGAAATTTCATGTCCAAAATGTTTGGTTGTTCGTTGTAAATTTTCGAAAAAAAACAGTATTCCACACATAATTCATACAAGTAAATGAAGTTTGCAACGGGACCAAGTTTCAAGCAATAAAAGCATTCGATTTTTTTGTAATTATTCTATGGACCAGCAAAATGACTGTTTATATTCATTAAGAGGGTAACTTCTCACCTTCTTTTTTCAAAAATCTTGGTTAAACAGCGCTTACTGTCCAAAAAAGTGTTAAAGGTCTAATCGTTGACCTTTCAACAAACATATTACAAGCATTCTGTTTGCGCTACTGTTTGCATAGTTCACCTCTGTCAGACACAGATGTTTGACACAACCAACCACACATGGTCCCGCGCAAACAGAACGCAACATACATCTAAAACCAATACAACTTGGTATCTACTTGTACAACAACTGTGTATATTCGGAGTCGTTCTTTATACTGGTTTTAAGGTAAGCGGTTGCGTTCGATCCGCGCATTGACTCTACCTATTTGAATTTGGAATGTTGGTTTTTTCTGTTTAAATAGAACGTTTGTTTTACTTTAAAGTTTAAAGTATGATAAGAATCTAGTGGAGCTGAGAGAGGTGTCTTGGCTATTAGTGTTGTTTTTGGGCTGGATCTTTATATCTAGGCAAAAAGTCTAGTTAGTCTGAGACCTTGTACTTACTCGTATACTCCAGTTGATACATTGCTAGTTGTCTGAGAGTTGCTACAATATTATCGACTAAATAACTAGGGTTTAGTTTTAAATTTATAAAATACATATGTATGTTAGTCTGTAAGGTATTTGTAATATGGGCCTTGTTGCCTGAATTAAATTTCTAAATAAAATAAATAAATAAATAAAATTATATGTTCCGTCACTTAATAAAGGTTAACTTCCAAAAAGATCTGCTTAAGTACTTAGTTTTCTCTATGATTAAGAGGCAAGATGGTAGACACTTCAAAAAGCGTAAAGTCTAGGATCTGAAAGAAAGTTTTTCCAGTCTGTAATATCAACATTGCGTCTATGGTCTAGTACCATTGGAACTGCTAATGTCAAAGTTAACCTTAAATATACCAGGTTTGAAGAGCGCAACGCCCTTTCACCATACCACGGATGACACGGATCCCATACAAGACAAACAGGAGCACGTTTACTCGGAGTTAAAACATATTTTTATCTGTTCGCTTATGTCAACGTGTCTGAGCAAATAGCTTGAGGGTGGTAGAACCTTCGAACCCGAAGAAGTCACAATCAAAACCCAATCTTAACGCGTAGGCGTTAGGATTTAGAATTGACGTAGATTCTTATTGGAGTTAGTACGTTGTTTTGTGTGAGATATGGATTTAATTGATATTGCCTCCGCTGATGTTATGCATGCCTGGTAGCTTCGTGTTATGCCAATACGTTTTGTATTCATGATTTAGGGCGTAGACAATATACAGTTTAATGTGTGTTATGATCGCTCTTATCGCGTTATTACAAGATATAATTCGTAGAATTTCAAAAGGGTCGGTTGTCAATAAGGCGCTATTTCCATATAGCTCTAATTAGAAATCAACCTCATCGACAACCGACAATGTGGGACCTTTTGGTTGAAAATGTCACAAATAGTCTTTAACGTAGGTCACCAGAATAATGAGATGTGTGCTAGTGGTCTCATAAAAGAGGATCTCGAAGATTGTGCGAATTAAAGGAAAAATGGTGGAAAGCAGTACTTTTTGATACAAGCATCACCGTCATATCACTACATAGACACAGTCTGTCCCTATGTATGCTTAGATCTTTAAAACTACGCAACGGATTTTGCTGCGGTTTTTTTAAACAGATAGAGTGAGTCAAGAGGAAGGTTTATGTATAATTTGTTAACCCGTGCGAAGCCGGGGCGGGTTGCTAGTAAGATATAGGGTAAAGGCACCAGTAGTCAGCCTTATAACGACTTTTTTAAGTTTGAACGTTCGGCATTTCTACAGGATTAGTCGGATAATTAAACAAATGACATGGTTAGATCAATTGTTTATCATAGTTTTTAAACAACATATTTAAAAAAATCACAATCCTCTTTATAATATATCTAATTAAGTTTAAACAAAAAGTGGCACTTTTCTCCAGTAGTCAGCCTCCAAAATCCAGTAAGCAGCCTCTGTGTACCCAGTACTCAGCCTATATAAACTATTCATAATAATTAGATCAAAATCACTAATATTTATATCAAAATCAACGATATTATAATATATTTTTTTTCTTTATAATTTTTATCGTTATTGTAGTTAGTTGTAGTTTTTAATTTTAGTTTATAATTTTTTGCATATATCAAAATCAACGATGTGATACAAATATCTATTTTTTATTACTATTTTAGTTTATTTGTATCTCCTTGGATATCACGGGCCTATAATCCCGGTTTTTTGATAGGCTTGCATGGGGACACAGATCCAACACGTAGAGGCCCCTTGGAGAGCTTTTATGTCATGTAGAACTATTTTAGTTATTGTTATTGTAGTTAGTTGTAGTTTTAAATTTTAGTTTATAATTTTTTTGCATATACATATGTATTATTTACCTACTTGTTTACTTATTTAATAAATAAAAAATCTTATAGGTACATACAATTCTTATGACACGAAATTTGTTGGCCATAGGTAATATAACTAACTAATAGCAAACTAAGAATCGCAATATTTGTTTTCTAATAATTCCGTCAAAAATTAATGAGGTAAATCAGGTAATATATAATTATGTTCCTAGTAGGTATTCGGTAAAAAATAATTAATCGAGTATGCAGATCTAATTATCATTAATAAACAAAGTCATATACCGACCAGGAAAAAGCAAAATGATAGTTATGTATAGTTAACGTAAAATATGTATACACTTTTGAACCTTATTTCAATGAGATAGGGTTTAAAAATGTGGACATATTTTTGGCGGCGACGTACCAAGCAAGGTCAATGGCTGAGTACTGGATCCGCGAAACCCAGTGCTCAGCCGCATTAAAACGTTATTTCAAATGCGGCTGACTACTGGGTTTTACTTTAAATTGACTAGGGCATGCCTAACCAAATTTTAAAATGTAAATTTAACGGTCCTAACGGTCGCATTGGCTCGAAAATAATAAAATAAACGAATAACCCAAAGGTCAGCCGTGGGGGGCTGGGCACTGGATTCTTTGGAAAAAAGTGTTATCCAGTGGCCAGCCCCCTCAATTTATAAGTGAAATATTGATATTTTCATTCAAATATAATGCAATTTAATAGATAAACTAATAAATAAACCAATCATTAACAAAAATAATAACTTTTAACATTAAAACCAGAGGCGACTGGTAGCTATGTATTATGGGTGTTCACTCACAATAAAAAACAAAAACTAAACCTACACATTCAATTAACCGTCGCAAAGTACCTAGATGTCGGTTTCCGTCCATCCGGTCATTGAACTCTCTCATAGATTTTCGGTATTACGAATATCTTGACGACCGATAGACACCGATTTTACAAATGGATATGTTTTTAATTAAATTTTATGGAAAGATGTGCTAAATTGTTAAAACACCTGTTTCGGTCCAAACAATCTCACCGCACAGCCGTCACCCGCGCCCGCGCCAAACACAAAACATAATATACCTAGGTAACACGAAAAACAAAATAAGCTAGTTACTTTTATCACATTCACACAACACAACCACGGTGTTTTTGGTTATTGATCTGATTCAAAAAATATATAAGTTTTTGTTTTTGAGTAACATTGCTACGAAAGTTCAAGGTCGTCCATAATTTAACTCGAGTCGATTTTGTAAACTTTTTCACATTCTCACGTTAAATTCATTCATTTTTAAACACCTCACAACAAACAAATTATGTGCTTTAACTGTTTAAACTCTTATTTCATTATTTAGAATGAAAAAAAAAAAGCCAAAATTGCATTCCCGCACATACTTTAAAATTGACTAAGGTCTGTTTAGAAACAAGTGACAACAATATCAACATGGCGCGCGGGATGCGCGCGCAGATCAACCGGGCTCGGAGCGCCGCACCGATTTTGCCTGTTCCCTCATAGAACATATTCTGTTTCACGCGCGGAGTTCTGGTAAAACTTCTCTTTCGCTCTTATTGAATTTCCTATTGATCGAATGTACTAAATCTTTTTCCATAGGAGCGCAATCCAAAGCGCTCCGCTTCGCGCGTTACCTTTGATTTCTATGAAATTATAGGAGTACGCCGTGTAGGTAGTGGTGACTTGGTGAGCTGTCTATAAACTTATAATGAATAAAGGTTATTATTTAATTGGTATTGAGTTTTTTACGATCTTAAATAGTAATATATTAAATAGGTACCATAATTTCATTTTGATTATATATGGGAGTGCACCGCACAAGCGCTCCTTAAGGCGGGCCGCGCCTGATTAAAACATAGTTTTCCTTGCCTGTTAAGAGAACACCACGTGCAGTTAAAAATATGGCGGACATGACACTATTGCACTTGTCGACAAACAGCACCTGTATGAACGAGTATATTTCTTCCCCCTTTCCCTCACCGCACCTGTCGTGTGACGTATTAACCAATAAGGAATCAAAGCTCCTATTTGAGTACTCGCGATTTGTTTAAACGAATATACCAGATATTTATGACCAATAAACGGCTCAAAAGGCTGACCACTGGTACCCGGCTGGCCACTGGTGCCGTTACCCTAGGCATCAACTTATTAAGTACTTGTTATATAAGTAGTCCAGCGGGGTAGTATAAAAACAAACAAGCAATTAAAGTCAAATAAAAATGATTTATGAACTTTATGGCGCTATCAAACTGAACTCGCATAATTGGCTTAATCGTGTTTAATTACCAAAAAACTATACTAATTACAACTGTAATAATAAAACATACAGATTTGAATTGTAACGCATCTTCAATCAGAGATGCTATTAAAGTAGCATTAGATACATCGAATTTGATTGCATCTCGAAATAAAATATTTGATACCATCTTTGTTTTTGTACGTGCTATGATAGTTAACATGATATAAAAACTGATCATGTACAGATGTACCATCGCCCTGTTAATTGTACATCGGTGGACCTAATGCTTTTTGTAATAAGGTCCACCGATGTACAGTTAGGAGTGTTGTGTGTGTGTGTGTGTTGATTTTTGTACATAGATATGTTATATTGAGTGATTGGATACAATATAACGTACCTACGTTTGTTCCTAACAATTTATCTGTTTAATATTTTTCATCTGCTATGGTCAAAGAATCAAACCGATTGTTTTTTGTTTGTTTATTTTTGTGCAAAATTAGCTTAAGCGGGCAACCGCTTAAGCTAATTTTGCACTGACTTGTACAGAGCAAAGTGAGGGAGTGTCATTATAAACGTCATATTTCCATAGACATTTGACCTTAATGACGTTGCCACACTTTGTCATTACAAATTTCATGCAGAGTTAGCTTGGTCAGACTTTATCATTTTTGATTAGAATCAGTCTTAACAACACTTTTTTTCCAGATGGTGCAAGCGATACAAGTTTTACGGTTTCACCTATTAGAATTAGAAAAAGTAAGTACCCACCAATTTATTACAAAGTGGAATGCATCTGGACCGGGCCAAGGGAACCAGTTCCCAAAAATATCACCTAACGTTGTCCGAACATGATACCGCTTCGATAATCTGGCCGTATTCTAAAGCGGCGCGGGCGCAGCGTCGAAGGAGGGGACCAATGAAATGAGAGCTGTACGGCTAAGATGGCGGACTATTTATTTATCGTTTGTCACCATGGCTGTCACGTTCTAACTAGGGCTTGCAAATATTCGAAACTTTCAGATATTCGAATATTCGACTTTTTCTGACGACGTATTCGAATATTCGAATAATTATTCGAATATTATAAAAAATAAGAAAAGCAACGAGAAATCGGCTTATTATCGTTTTATTCAAAAGCTTTTTTCACATATTGCTAAAACTAAGGATATTTGGCAGAAATCCACTTAATTGACTAGATTTTATCATCCTACTATTTATAAGATGCCCACATTTATAAAAACAAGTAAAACGCCAAAATTAAACGTATTTAATATTTCTAGATAAAAGTTATTATAAATGCGTCGTTGCGTGAAATAATATAACTTTAACCATCCAAACACCTAGGTATGTAAGATATTTTTTTTAGTAGGTAATTATTTTCCGATTTAAATTAACTTGTAATCACTCAGAGGCCTGTAAAAAGGCCTTTAATTTCATTGTATTTTGAATCTTTATTGACTTTATTTGTTTTGGCAAGTTATTATTCCTAATGGTCGGCTAATTATATAATATTGGAATATTTAAGGGAAAAAGTTAGTTGAGTACTGGGTGGATTATTCGTCAGCTAAAGGTGCATGGTTAGATTACCAAGTTGGGCAGGTTTGGTATGATTAATTTTGAGAATTGCGATAAATGGCAAGGTTTAGACTTCAAAAATTCGCTTAACGTACGCTTGTACTGAATAAACAGAATGACCCTTTACTTAAAACTTACGCACCGTAAAAATAACATACTTTACAGTACATATGGGGCTACTTTTCCGCACTAGTGCGTAAAATAGCACTTTTCGTGCGTATGTCGAAACTTTAAAGTGCCATATGTACTGTAAAACGTTGTTCGATACACGTGCGAATAGGTAATTCGCAACTCGTGTCGATTTAAAACACTCCCTTCGGTCGTGTTTTAATTTATCGCCACTCGTTTCGAATTTCCTCTTTTTCGCACTTGTATCGAAAATAACTATTTTGATTTCGTTTTCTTTTAAATTGAGTTAGGTTTCACTGTATTCACGAAGTCTATCGAGAGGAATACAGTAAAAATATTATATCCTTCGTATTTGGGTACCTACCGTTCCTCATTCACTGTAAATACCCGTAAAACACACAGAAACTGTAACTACAGCGGATGACATAGATTTTTTTATAGTAATAAAAAATATTCGAATATTCGAAACCTGAGCGGTCGAATATTCGAATATCAAAACAGGTCGAATATTCGACAAGTTCGAATATTCGAATATTCGAATTGCAAGCCCTAGTTCTAACAAATATGTAAGTGCGAAAGTGACGCATGGCATGACAGGTGATAAAAATGCGACCATGATAGCTGGTCTGGAGATCTTAGGACCACCACACACTAGCTTTTGAGCGTCGGCGTGTCAGCGCTATGGAGAATGGTTGCGCTGCGCAGTTGCGCCAACGTTGCGTCGAGCAGCAGCCATAGAGTTGTCTAAATGCCGACGCTCGGGAAACGCTAATAGTAGGGGGTGTCTCTAACATATTCATTCCCTCACGTCGTTCTCCGGGTAGCCTGGAAAGAGTAACAATGACGGCCAAAGTTGAAGGAACGAGAACTCAGGCCCCTCCTCCTACTAGATGGTGTTCTCAAACGGCATCTATGCAATTAAAACTGCGCGAGGCCATGCGAGGGAACAGAACCCTATGGAGGAACCTGGTCTTCAACAGAAGGACATGATGTCACTATCCTCAGTATTGAGGGACCGGCTGAAGAAGAAGAACATATTCATATGCGTTGTTAAGAGTAAGGGTGTGATCTTATACTGGCTGCTCAGAGCCAGTACTTGCTAAGCAATACAAATGACAAACAGATCCCGAGCCCTGATAGGGTATCGATCTCCCAACCGGTCCACCTTCTGTTTTAAACATTCGAATTTCGAAAACTATATCGTATAGTCAGGTGTGCGGTGAATGGGGCGAGTTGTCGGTTTTTCGACGCCGATTCGGGCGAGTCCGGTTTTTGTCCCGAACTCGTAACGGTAAACGCAAGGTTTTTGCTATCCGCAATCAAATCGTACAATCTACACGCGATTTAATTAGTCGCGTAAAATTCAAATGCAGCTCCTCTGGAATTAATTTATATCATTATGGTCACGTTTGGAAACTAGTTTCACTAACGTCTATATCGAGAAACGAGATACCTCACGACGCCATAGCGGATTCCGTAAATACTGAGATAGGAACCGGTAAATTTAGTGAAGGAAAAACACAAAAAAGCGTAATGAGATAATGTAATGCGATACCTCTGTACGAATTGCTGGCTGGAGATATAAAAGCGGTTTAAAAAAGAAGCATTCGAAATTCAAAATTGTGGCGCAGCGTAAGAAACAAAACGTTCGCTCCTAGAACCGCCATACCTGTCCCCGCTATCGAAAAAATGTTTTTTGCTCTGTGCTCATATCCCATACACGTCTGTTTGTATCTCGTCTCGGTTTTTGTTGAAGATAAAAAAAAACACGCCGTTAGTTGGATCCATTTCCGCTCCACTACGCGTTCACAGGTGAAGGTTTTTGATCTTAAAACTAATAATTAAAAATAAAAAGAACGCCCGCCCGACCCGCGCACAATGAGATCTTGTTAAGTGCACTTTTTTCCCCACTTTGCTGTAATTACTTCGCTTTTTTGATAAACATTTTTATGAGCTGCGTTATAAAAGGGTTTCTTGTGTAAAAAAATGTCAAAGGCTTTAATGATTTGTAATGAGTTCGAGATTTGGAATCAAAAACGTTATTAAATTTTAAAGAAAGAATCGTGTTATACATTATAATATCCAATAACGTTTTTTGATTTATGTTTTCAATATTTTAAATATGGCCGCTGGCGGGGATCGCGCGGCTAAGTCCTTTTTCGTCGCGCAGCTGATTGGCCGTCGCTGGGTATTTTAATGTACGGCGTTCCCTAATTATGTTATGTGATAGACGCTTGGGTTCCTTCGGTAATGTGCTCTGTATAAAAAAACCTAATTTTAAAGATTTTAATTTTCGAACGCATCTGACGCTCGTTAGCTGTTCCAAACGCGTAATTTTAAATTCGAACACGCTGTTTTTAATTGTAGTGTTGCTAGGTTGAAATTATAAAAAGGCCGTTATTAAAAAGTAACAAGTTAAACAACGCTTCTTGTAGTTTTTTTTAATATTTAGTTTGTACATCGTAAACGTTATCTGCGCGACGTGGCTAAGTGATTTACGACAGGTCAGATTTGTTGGTTTACGGGCCCGAACCGAAACCGAACCCGGGACCCCGTTTACGACACGCGGTTTTATAACTTTTTATTAAGCCCCTAATGCTTTGTCTGGGTTGCCAGCACAGGGCCGGGTATATTAAAATAAATTAAAAATGACGAACTATTTTTAATACAATCGTAAAGTCAAATCTATAATAACAAATCAAGGTATCGTTAAATTAAAACTAAATGTCAGTTTAACTTTTTAAATCACATGCTAACCAAGGCGGAGTGAGGTGCCAACCGATTTGAATGCGATGCGGCCCAAAGGACCGGTTGTTTATTTTTTATAAAAAAAAACTGGGAAAGAATCCGACCCGGCCGCGTTATGCAATATGGCGCGGGATTTACATAAATATTGCCAATTTATATTGGAGCATAATATTGCCAATTTACGTTGGAGTATAATATTGTCCATTTATTTCTGGATACATGCCCTTGCAAAAAGAAATACTAAATGTTAGACCCTTGTCATTTAAATCTTCCTTTTTGAAAGAACCGCTGCCCACTTATTACGTTTTTGTTTAATTTAGTGAAAAATATATTGCATTAATATTGCTTGGTGGATAAAATCAAAATTCAAATCGATTACAATTTCATACAACAGAAAAAATATTTTTAATATAAAAATGATGATGTTTCAATAATATCTAAATAACTTTCGGAATTGTAAGGTAAATAATGTCTTATTTATTATTATGGCATTAAGTCTGCCTTTGTACTGTAAGGTTTTCTTTTGTACAATAAAGGTTAACTATATGGCATTTGTTTACTACATTCAATATTTGCATTCAATGGAAAAAATATACATTAGGCATATTACATATGATATTATTAAAATTATTTATTGCCTACTTCAGTTCGCAAGTCTATCCAAAATGACTTATGTCACTATAAAACTCTCAAACGATACAACATTATACAACTAAGGCGGTCATTTAAAACCAAAACATCGTAAGTGAATAAGAAAAGATATAGAGATATGACTGTTTGGATTAGGAAGTAAGGATTAATCTAACGTGGCAATCCGAAACGTCGCCCGTCGCATTAACGAAGGAAATAGCATATAACGGTCCCTTTTAGCCGGCCGTGACACCGATCGTGGCGGATAGCCCACGCTAGATCTGAGATACTAGAAAACTTGTGGAAATAGTAAAAAAACTGTATCAATACCCTTAGATTACAAAATGTAGCTTGAACTGTATATGTATGACATAACACTTGCTGACAATTTGAGAATAATAAAACTAAATAAAAAAAATAATAAAAAAAACACACAATTTAGAATTTTTAAGATTTATTGACTTAGTAGGTAGCGGTAGGTAGAGGCGAGAAAGTAAATATAATCATGTTCTTTAGGCACGTAATTCCATTTCATACCATGAAACTAGATATCTATGAATGGAATGGGAAATATTGCTCAAATAACCGGCCATCAAGAACAGGGACTTAACTTAAATCCCAAGTTCAAATCAAAAGAGCGATAGAAGCCCGAGTAGAAAACGTCTAAACGTCAACTGACCGCCATCATATCACATTACATTCCAAATTTAAATAAAAAGTATCCGTTCAGAAACACCCCATATCTCAATCCGTGAGTCGCTCATTCCAAATTTAAATTTCTGGAAAGAGTTTGATGTTCGAAACGATAATCGTCTCGAACCCGACTGTCGGAATGCCGTAATATCTCATTAAAAGCATTACCTGCTAATAAACAACGACTTATCAACAAATCCGACGCGAACGACTTTAAATTCTTTGCTTAACGACTCACGGCTCAATTTCTCTTAGCCGCGACATTTCGTTATGGTCTTTCACAAATTGTTGAGAAAACAGTTCCAAATTTGAATCCCCGAAGAGTTACGATGTCAAATCTTAGTCGGTGTCACTTAAATCGAAAATAGTATCGGCGTCGGTCACAAACGTAGGATTAGGCCCGAAAATGTTTGATTTTATTTTGAACAGTGTGTTTACTCTGTCATCCGTGAGCTTATATAAGCACACTCAATCAAGATTTTGACGTTGACAGCGCTCGGTTCGCGCAGTAGCGTTTATCCGTTGTAGTGTCAATAAAATACTCACAGCCATAAATATGAATTTCAACGGTCGGTTGTAAAATTCAAATTATGATAAACAAACTGCAGCGCGTGCGTGCTCAGATGTGTAATTTACAAAAACCTGTCGATTAGGAAATTAGTATCCCGAAGACATAATTAGCTGTCAACAGCGGGAGCACCGTTTCCGCTTCCGCTGCTCGGTTCTATTTTCGAAATCCGCCAAGACGCCGTGCGTGTTCGATTTTCATTTTTCGTTTTCGATTCTTTTTTCGAGCGGGTCACCTCACCTGCCAGCTTTATTGTTCCGTGTAAAAGCTGTCTAAAAATTTCGTTAGTCTTTTTATTGCCTCATGTTAATTTCTAAGCTAATTATGCCTATGAAAATGTATACAGCGAGCGAGGAATTAATACGCGCTTGGGGGCCGAAGACTAAAAAACAGTAAAAATGAGTTTCGTGCCGTTTTTACGATTCATTTGGAGTTTTTACAAGTGAAGCGACAGTTGGCCGAGCGTCCAAATGTATTCCCTTTGTTTCTATTGTATTGTTTTTCTTGTGTTTTTTTCTTTAGCTTTGTATGCTGATATTAGTTTAAAGGTCGAACTTTGTATCCGCAGTTATGAATTAATGAGTAACGGAGAGAAATTTAGACGTCACTTTGTTTGACACCGTTTGATCGGTAACACAATAGTTACTTAAATATAATTGTTTTTGACAAATTGGATGACATTCAAGTTTCACATAAATTACGTATTGTTTGTCTCATTAATTCAAACTAATGTTAACCATTTTACTTTAAAACTGATGTATACAAACGACTGTGTTATTTTATATCAGGAGAATTTTAATAAAATATGTTATGGCATTTTTTGCAGCATTATTTCATCTAATAGATTTTATGACTGCTGGACTCCACTGTTCATGTTGCATACCCAGCATCAAATTTCATTCGGAAATATATCCAAGTTACAGTAGAAATCATAAAGAAAGATATAGCTCGGGAGTTAGTCTTTGAATGACGCTGTTTACTAGTATATCCTGGAAACACTACCGCCTTAATACAGAGGGACCATCAACAAATGACAAAGGAAGGATCAAAATCTTAGCATTTAGGGCAATAAGCTTAAGTCTTAAGCTTAACTCCGTACATGCAATAAAATAGGCAGATCGAAATGTCATTGGCTACACCGTCGAATATAGGTCTTTCTGTTTTAACGCGGTAGTCGGACAGATAGATTCCACATCACCGTCTAAGCGTGTAGAGTACTAGTTTAGCAGAAATCAGCATCGTCTCCAACGCCACTTTCTGCGCAGGTCCACGAGTTGTGCGACAACTTCTGCCACCGCTACATCAGCTGTCTGAAAGGCAAGATGCCTATCGACCTCGTGATAGACGAGCGGGAGTCCGCGCGGCCGCCCGACGCCAACGGCGAGCGCTCCGCCCCCGACAGCAGCCACGACGGAGCTTCCACCCCCGACGTCGTGAGTACCCCCTACAATAGCAAACCCCATCTCATTCAGAGGCGCGATCCCCAACTAGCACCCAGCTCTACCACGAGCTACCTCGTGCACCCCTGCTCTTAGTTTGGCCATTGCAAAAACGAAGTACGTAAGGGGGTGCTCGCATTTTAGTTAGATTTTCCGCCTCCCTCGCTTTTCATTGTACGCTCGGCCTCTGAGGGCGTTCGTTGGCAACGCTCCCAGAAAGCCTTAGTTTAAGTTCATTTAGAACAAATCTTCGTTTTTGCAATTGGCCAACCTCTTATCACTGTACGATTCAATCTAACACGTTGAATTTACATTTAAAATCAAAATTTACACGTAACAGTGGAGGGGTGAAAACGGGTACCATCCGACGAGTTTGAATTACTTTGCGGTGGATGTTCTGATTTATTGGATTTTGCGTTGCGTTGCATTCGGTAATTTTTGCACCGAAATTTATGTATACGATTTAAAAAAAAACATACGTATAACGTTGATTGTAATATGTGTATACTAATAACTTAGTAAGTAATGAGGCGTTAAGACCACGAGGCCGCCGCTCTAGCGATACCGCGCCTACTTTTGGGCCTGCAGCATGCTATTGGCAATATTATATTGGCAATATTTCCGGCGACATGTTCACATGCAATATTAAATTCTGACGGTATTACATCGCAGATCATGATTAATTCTATAATATTGCTGAACTGTCATTGGTAATATTACCAAAACAATATTGCCGTGTCGCAGGCCCAGTTAGCTACGTGTTTCAGAGCTTAGAATAAAGAAAAACGTAATTAGATGTATTTAAAAAAAAACTATTGGAAAACGAAGTATACGTAAAAAGATACAATTTTAACTTGCCTAAGTGAGAATAAGGTTACTTAAGAGTTTTAAATTATTTTACTGGGTAGTTGCTAGTGTTATTGTTTGGCTAGTACACATATAGGTATCATGGCGTTTCTATGAAGAACACAATTTATGTTTTTTTCATAATTGGCGTTTTTAACTGGCGATTCATAGGAGAAAAAAATCGCGGCGATGTTTCCGCGTTCTGTCGTGTATAAAATCGCTGAATCGCTTGTCAAAAACGCTAATTGTAAAAAGGCATTACGTTTGTTAGAATTTCAGCTTGATAGCGAGTTTTCGAACATGATAGGGTGCTATAAGCATGTAATTCTATAAAACAGTGTTTTTCAACGAAACGTCCGATAATCACATATACGTAATAGTGGTATGTCAATAGCACATTTTAGTTAGTGAGATGAAAATACGTATGCAGTATACGCTAGGTGTTAAGGCTTGCCGCGGTTTCACAGCGTTGCTTCGTTGATTTGACGAAAATATATAATTAAAAGAGTATGCCCATACCTGGGAGCAATCGTTCGCAGAGAAACGAAACGCAACGCTATGCTATGTGTCTCTATTGCTCTAATTTGGAAGAATTATTGAGTGACAATTGTATTTCGTTTCATTTTCTGCGAACGATAGTCATCTGCGCTAGGCATCCTGTAGTAATTTTGATACGATTTTCTATCGAGTGAACTTTTTGTAATCGAGTAATTATTAGTGATATCCCTCAATAGAAGATTTCAATGTGACAGTTACATTGCTAAATGATTAAACGATTACATACAGTAAGCTCGATAAAATATTGTATCGATAATACTACGACGGCGGTAGCACAGTCGCATTTTATCGCTTGTCACCATGCCTGTCGTTTTAACAAGTAAGTGCGAAAGTGACGGGCATAGTGACAGGCGATAAAAATGGAACCATGCTGCGCCCGCAGCTTGGCATGTCTAACTTTAGTATTTAACTTTATTACATAAAGAAGTAGCAGGTACTAGTAAATATTCTTAGGTAAAATATTTTAGGCTAAACTCAGACCTGCTACCTAAAGTTTATCGATTATTAAACATTCTGATATTTAGAAATAAAACAGACGAAACAGACAAGCAGATCAAGGAATTTAATTTCCGTACAATTTTGTACCTTGTCACAGTGACAATAGTATGAGGTCACTAGCGACTTTCATATTGATTGTCACTGTGACAAGGTACGAAATTGTACGAAAATTAAATTTTTTGATAACGTTTCTGATATATGTATTATTTTATTCATATTTAGTTGAGTAGGTATATTTTACTTGATAGTTTATTTTGTCATCACAACAAAAAAAATTGTAATTGGATCACTTAGCCGTCATTTAACAAAACTTTTCACTTTAATTCTATGATAATTTTCATAATTAAATGACCCATTTTAATTGCAAAACAAAAATATGATAATAAAAATCATGTAGTCACATAATTGTATATTTTCGTCAAACAACCTAGCTGCGTTTGAAAGGCGGTATATCAGAGGGCCTACCGTGAACCACGTACGACGTATTGCCTCTCTGTCGCACTTGTAAATTCGTACGTAAGTGTGACAGGGAGGCAACCCGTCGAACGTGGTTCGCGGTAGGCGCTCAGTTCTCGTTTTGAGAAGCTTGTGGCTTGTCGGCTGATCTCGTGAAACGTCAAGAGTAAGAGTGGGACGGAGAAGCGTCTGTCTCGCTTGCTGGCAATCACTTATCCAATCATGGATAACCAATTTACAGGATCAGATTGAAAAATTAACCAGTGTGATCAACAGAAGATTTGATATCTATAAAAAAAAATTGGTGGCTGTGTCAGTGAACTGTCATAATAAAATTTCAGGGGAATTAACAAGCCGATTTTATAAAAAAAAATCAACGTTTTGACAGAAGAGAAGACGCCTTTTGGCTTGTAGGTATGATGAACTAAATTTGCTCAAATTAAAAGCAAAATAGTGTCAAAATTGACAGGCCCTGTAGGGCTAAGATTGGTCGGTTTTTTTATCATCTGTCATCATGCCTGTCACGTTCTAACTAGTAAGTGCGAAAGTGACGCATGACATGACAAGTGATAAAAATGCGACCATGATGACCAGTTGGCCTAGCACGGTCGCATTTTTATCGCTTGTCACCATGCCTGTCACGTTCTACAAGTATGTAAGTGCAAAAGTGACGGGCATAGTGACAGGCGATAAAAATGGAACCATGATGCGCCAACACGGCAGCTCTACAACAAAATTTTCGTCAAAATATTACACTTCTTCGCCCACTCTTAATTTGAAATATCACGAGGGCTCCAACAAGACAGAGGGCCTACTACGAACCACTTCGACGTGTTGCCTCTGTGTCGCTCTTGTAAAGTCGTACGTAAGTGTGACAGGGAGGCAACACGTCGAACGTTGTTCGCGGTTAGCCCTCTGATCGGATAAATGTACGCGTTACTACTAGAAACTAGATGCTTAACGGATTAGACGTGTTCGATCATCCGAATAGTTAACTTCTTCACAATATAATAAGGTTCATTTTACGTTGGAATTTGGAGTTTCGTAACGGTTTCGACGGTGCACTCGTAAATCCGTACAGTTGGTAGCACTGTTCTTGAAAGGATTCTCTTTTTGAAATGGCGGACACGCAATTTTTTAATTTTCTTGCGTAAAAAGTTTTTAGAACTTTTTTGCGTTTTGTTCTGAATCGTTAGCAGTATCGATTTTTTTATCAATATCAGAAAATGCTAATTCAGTTTGGCAAGGTAGTTCCATTAGTAGAAAAAGGCGGCTATTTATACTTGGGTCAACCAGGTCTTGACAGTAGAAAAAGGCGGCAAATTTGAAAAATGTAGGCGCGAAGGGATATCGTCCCATTGAAAATTTGAATTTCGCGCCTTTTTTTACTGACAAGATTTGGTTGACCGGCTATAATAAAATATGTAGGCGCGAAACGTCCTGCCAGAAAATTTGAATTTCACGCCTTTTTCTACTCACAAAGTAGGTTTGCCAGAGTGTAATTCTCACGGAGCAAACTAAAAAAAAAGACTTTGTGTACAGTCGAAAGTATTAATTTCTGACCCATTTTGTACCTTGTCACAGTGACAAATAGTATGAGGTCGCTAGCGACTTTCACATTGATTGTCACTGTGACAAGGTACGAAATGGGTCAGAAATTAATACTTTCGACCGTACAATTGGCTCCTGTACGGACTAGGATGAATTCTCGGTTTTGTTTAATATTGCTTAAGGAATATTTTGGGCGTTGAGACTGATTGATTGTTTTGTTTGTGTTATATATTATTATTTGAATTTCTCATATTGTTAATACGAGCCATACTTAACTATTGTAAGCGTCCTACAGCCGTACCACGAGTTGACAGTTGACGTTTACGGAAACTCGATTGCAGTCCGTCTCGCTCGCACTTGGTGCGATAGAGAGGGAATGCGATCCAGTTCACGCAGTCGCTATCGTAAATGTCGAATGCCAACTCGTGGTAGCCGTGCTAAAGTTGAAGGGGTATATTTTATTCTATGGCTATAGTTATTTTTGTCTGTATATGAGTTTCTTTAACATAATATGTAGTTGGTTGTCTAAGTTAGGTTTTAGAGTAACAAAAGTAGGTTTCTTATAATGTTTGGAAACTTATTTTCATAAATCTAACTTGTAAATGTATTAATATGCTATTTGGTGTACGTCCATCTTGTATGTCAATGTGATTAATTTTATAACATTATTTTCTGAACGGATTAAACAATAAAATGTTCTGTTTTAAATTAAATTTGGCAGTTTATTTTATACCAAGAGCCGTTCACATAAGATAAAAAATAAAAATCTTAGGTTACTATTAATTACTTATGTTACTCTTAAAGATAATATTTAGAAAAAAACGAGGTTGCTCCAAAATTGCTCCGGATAGACCGGGTCGCAGGTTCGAATCCTGCCAGTAAATATTGGTCACTTTATCAATTAGGTAAATGACGTATGTGGAGAAATATAGCCAGTTGTACCTACAGTCAAGTGTAAAAATATGGGTGCATACAACTTACTCAAAAATATGTCCCATAGTTCTTAATTCGCTGACATAAGAGCTATGGGACATATTTTTGAGTATGATGAGTGCACCCATATTTATACACTTGACTAATACCTACGGCCCGTTTCTCAAAAGCTTGTAGGTAACTTGTAATACAAGCGGATGTCACTTTTTGGCAGGTTTTGTTAGAAAGGGACTTCCAATTGTATTACAAGTTACAAGCTTTTGAGAAACGGGCCCTATTCTGCAAGCTTTCAAAAGGACATCTTTTAACATAATCTGCCTTTCAGCAACAGTACATTTAACAATTCCACAGATCGTTAAACCGTATCAAGGAAACTAGCAAACATACACACACAAGTCTACATAATAACAGACATAGGTACATAAAAGCTCACAAAATCCCACTCACGCAGAACATTTCCTGTATTTAATAGACTCGAAAATTTCACAACTTCCTCAGAAAATTCAGGAGTTTAAAGTGAAACCTTTGACGGCCGCCTGGAGACGCCATAACGCATTTTTATCATGGATCCCGTCGTGGGGAGGCCGGGGAGGAAATTGTTTCTTTATGGCTTACGCGTAGACTGTCTTCTTTAGATCTATCATGTGAATCTTCACTTCACCGGCCCGCGGCCCTGTGCGGCTTAGGGCCGGTACAGGCGGACTGCACTGCAACCCGACTGCAACTTGTATGGGAACTGCACACCGACGTTGCAGTTGCAAATTACTCCGTTAGCTCAGTGTCCCAATATGAGACTTGGCTTCCGACACAAGACAGCGCCACTCGTAGGCGAAACTAATAGAATAAACTTTCGAATTCTCATACTAAATCAATACTCGATGACTCGATTGCCAACGCGTGGTGACCGCGAATCATCTTGCGCCATCTAGTGACAGTGTGATCTGCGAGCTTATGGCACCCTGCGCGCTAATCTGTGCGACCTGGGCCGCCAATCTGATATTTTATTTATTCTTTACAGTCTGCTATTGACGGACGACTGGGGAGAGTGGGGCCGAAATAATTGGTTCCAAATTTGAATTATACACGGAATTGAGTTGTTTAGCTGTTTGATGGTTTTGCGCGTTTGAAATTGGCCGTTAAAGTTTAAATTGGCTGTGTCTTCAAAGACATTATTAATATCTATTAGTGGTTTAGCCGTTAATTAAGTATAATTATACAGTACTTTTACTTACTACTTACAGCAGTTACTTCTGAACTATTTTTTTATCAAGCATCTGATAGGGATACTAAAAAAAATTTAAAGAATAAATTTGTTTCTGTTTCATTACTCTTTTAAAATATTTTAATAAAAATACCAGTCAAAGAGCACTAATGCACTTAGGCAGAAGGTTTTAATTACTATAAATGGGGCCTAATGAAGCTCGATAACTATATATCTGCACATTTCTAAATGTCAAAGGACAAAAAGAGTCTAAATAAAATTATCAGAATAGGGTACTGCGTACATACAACTACCTTGCATTTGACACCTTATATAAATATTTAAAAAAAACTTTATAAATTCCACAAAAAGGTCTACTTTGTCAGGGACGTGACGCGTTAATTTGTCAAGAAGTTTGTATTTCATACGGTTAAATTTAAAGCTAAAGTTAGAGTCTGTGCGGAAAAAGAAAAGTCGTGAAATGTATGGCACGCAACACATTCTACAACTCTTCTCTTTCCGCACAGACTCTATATCAATCGTTATCATGCCGGCGTCTTAGCTTTATCAGCACCCCTAGCACACGATTAGCGCGACAGTATCTCGTGGCGAGATAGACTACCCGTCTTTTTCTAATTATGTTAATAAAAGGGGGACGAGTAGTCTATTTCGCCGCGAGATACTGTTGCAATCAAAGTGCTAGCCCGGCAGAAGTGTTAAAAAATAGCATCTCGTACCCGATACTTTTCTGGAATGCCCCTGAAAATGTCAATCAGACTATCTCTTTCGAATGTAAGTAAACATTAAAACACCAAAAGCGAATTCCCCAAAACCCACCCACTAATCCTGGTCAAAAAAACTGCAATAAACATTCATTAGACAAGTCAAAATGGAGTATCTAAACAGATTAGTGACGTGGCATGAATAATGCAGCGCAAGGCACTGGGAATAATAGGGGGCGCTGAGCCGCGGATTCGTCACGGATTCGTCTCGCCGGGCTTAAGGGGCTCCATGTGAGAGGAACATTGACAACATGGAATCCAGGAATTTTGGGAATTTAATTTGCTAGACGAGAGAAGGAAGAGACTGCCGTATTCGAACTTCAAGATATTCACAAGAGACGACACGTACTCGATCCATTCTAGATACGTTATAGTTTAGATTTCAACTAGTTCTCTTTTGCAGCGCAATTCCGGCAACCAATGTCACTTTTACGATAGATCGTGTTAGATATCTATTAGATGTGAATTAGAATTCTAAGTAATATCTTGTGGAAATCGTTCAAGAGTATCTCCAGAATCGCGGAAATGTCAAATTTGACAGGTTAGATTTTAAACATATCGTTATCGTATCTTGGCGATGTCTAAAAGATATCTAATAGATCTCTATTACAAAATCCGAATCGGGCCCAGAATCAATACATTTACAGTTACACCTGAAAAGGTAAAGTCTCAGTGTAACGAATGTGTAATTGTATTTTCGACCTGCAATGTAACCTGATTCTTATATACAATAAAAACTTTGAACTTTGAACTTTAAAACAAAGTCCCCTGCCGCGTCTGTCTGTCTTTATGTTCGCGACAAACTGAAAAAGTAGGTACTTACTGTACGGATTTTCATGCGGTTTTCACCTATTAATAAAGTAATTCTTGAGTAAGGTTTTGGTGTATAATTTGTAAATGTTTTGTGTAAATTCGTTGAACTACCCGTGCGAAGCCGGGGCGGGTTGCTAGTAGATAATAAAAAAAATCTGCTGTTCTATAGAGTACGAGACGGCAGATTTTTTTTGATAGGTTGTTACTGTTTTCCCGTGTCCTATCAAAATGCGCTTCTATAAAAACCTTTTTCTAGTCAAGTACTAATAAAGATTTCAAGTAAATTTATACTATTAAAACAATCCGCAATGAATTTAAACCGGACTTTAAAACCAAACCCAACAGTTCAATAGAATTATAACTTTACAGTTGTACAATAAAGCAGTCAGACAGACAGACTGACGGCGCGTCTACGCATGCGCGGAACTGACAGCCACTACGTGTCAAAATGTCGTATCTTCATACTAGTTGTAAATTCACATACGATCTTTCTTATGATGCTAGGCGTGCGTGTGCGCAGAATACGCTTTTATTGACCTACTTTAAGTATTAATAAGTAATAGGTCGTAAGTACATAGATACTGAGTGATAGTAAGGCGTTTTTGTACTTGGAGGTGGTAGGTTCGTGGTAAGGTACCTAGGTCCTAGCACATTCCCACCTGCGAATGTCTAGGTTCTAGCGTTGGTATAATAATGCACAGCCTTTTAGGTCTTAGGAACGTCCTTTATAATTCAAGTACAGTCAACTGCAATAGTACTTATGTTACACAACGAAGGTCGCGAAAATATCTGATACGATCTTATTTGTAGAGTCATAAGAGCGTGTCACATATTTTTGCAGGTGACTGTATTAATATAGTCGAGAGCAATGAAAATGATATTATGTACAGAATTTCTTTTAAAACCGTAGTTTTTTGTAATTGTTTCTACTTTGAACCATATATATACTGTACAATACTCTATTGGTGCAAGATTTCTTAAAAGTTTCCGACATCCTTTTTGCTAAGCTACTGCAGTAAATGGTAGACATTTTGAGGCATAGTCTGGTACTCTAAGTTAAATAGACCTATATAAGGTAAACGTACTAGTACTCGACATGCTAATGCCAAATAGATGACACCCTGCTGTCACCTCTATTGACAATGACTTAAGTTTCAAGATGACATGAACTGGGACCGCGTCGAGCACCAGTTACCTTATGGTATGTTAGGTATAGAGACACGTCTCTTTAACTTTTGATGCTGACCAGTGAACTATAAGACCAGTCGCAATCACATCATAATTTGAGAAGTTTACAACCGAAGCACATGCATCCTATTAACACAGCCAGAAACGACGTCACCTAAGGTCATCCTGACATATAAACGTCACGTTAAACCCACCTAATTTACAACCGCCATCTGTTAACAGTAGCCAAACCGTTGCACTTACACATATCAATTTTGGCGCCAAAACAGCAAAAAGACGGACGATCGTAAACCGTCGCTTTCAAATCTGGAACGCGCCCGATTGGCTGGAGGCTGACCAATGCACGGACTCGGACAGATTTTATTACTGCCCGTTGGCCGACGCGTTCTTACTTATTTACGACTACCTAAGGCTCACTCGCGAAATTTCTATTAATAAATTAGTCGTAAAAGCAGCGTAATTTATTATCATTGCGCTCAGCGTAATTATTTCCTTTATAAGAAATAACATCATTACTGTTCAGTGCAAATTGGAAAACAACAATTGAAGGGTTTGCGCGATTTTGATGGATGGCAACACACAGCCAATGGTGTGTACGAGTAAACATCACGGCGTTATTCATAAACGTCTGCTAAGTTAATCAGCTGATGATCGTCGTTTGTCCCTCTCTATGGCATAACGACAGATAAGGACAAACGACGATCATCAACTGATTAAGTTAGCAGCCGTTTATGAATAACGCCATCGTGATTAAGCAGTTAGATAACGGTTCTTTCAACATAATAATCTTACGGCACACAAACCAGATTTTTTTATAATTTTTGAAGTAAATAAAAACCTGGGAGCAATCTCGCCAAATTGATGAGAGTTAGACCAAGAAAAGTCTGCAGAGATTTTAACAGCATACGCAGTGTAGGTGTCATTTCAAACGTCTAACTTCTATGAAAGTATGACGTATAAATAACACTGACACTGCGTGTTCTGTCAAAATCTCTACAGACTTTTCTTGATCTAACTCTAGCAACCACTTATTGTGAATTCTTTATGACGAATATCAAGGAAGAAATAAATATGTGGCTAGTGTTAAATCCGGAGATTAATGATCATTAAGTTTGTATGTCTGTACTCGTTTGTGACGATTCTATAATCGTCATTGTCTTCTTACCTGCCACATTTTGAATAGTGGTTGCCTGAGCATCACACACACCACACCAGCACTGCAACTAAGTATAATACCTGAAGAAAACTGACGAGATCTGAAATGCTGTGCTGAGAAGGATTAATAATAAATTAAGTTGTAGTTAAGAGATGACAATGATAGACTTTGTCATATTGTACCTAATATAGGTAACCTCGTAAGGTCCTGCCTATAACATTTCATATTGGACTTTCATTGATGAATAGGAGGTCAACATTGAAAAACAAAATTTATTTTGAGTCCCACGAGGATAGGATCAAAAAGTCAACTCAAAGCAACACTTACTGTCAAATGCAACATTTAAAAACAATTTCTGAAGATCGATTTAAGTTTATTAAAATTACTGAAGGGGACATAATGCAACAAAATTGTCAAAAGCCCGTCAGTTCCAGGATTTTTTCTCAAATGTCTAGCAATAGACCCCGCTGGGGCTCTGACGCGGCCCATTTGGTCGCAGTGGGGAGTCCATGTCTTCATCCTCGGATTGATTGTTTCCCTTATTAATGCGGCAGTTTTGTGAATTATTGCGAGGTTGGGGGATTTATTATAGGAAATGTCTATTGTCAGGTGATAAAAATATGGTTTTCTTGCACGTTGTGATTGTTATTTGTCTTTATAGGTATCTTTGGAGATCGGACATGTTGGATACATGACTGCAACAGTTTTTTTTTTAATTAGTCGAATAATCTAGCTGGAAGGAGCATTTAAAAGTTTTTAAAACGTGACATTTAATATTTGGCTTATATGGCAGAATAATTATTTTATATTTTTATTGAACCTACCATTAATGCTCATGTTACTTAGTGGCAAATAAACTAAACTAATAGAGTCTAATAATAATCTTAAAGCTGAATTTCGAAAACGCCTGGCGATGATCGTAAGTACTTTTTCTACTCCAGCACTTAAATGTGTCAATTAAATGACTGACAGTGATATCTAAAGCAATGTCATTTGAATGCTTTGTCTATAGGCTCATAAGATGACTGCTAGCAGTCATCTTATGAGTATAATACAACTGCTTTATTTTTTTTAAAGATACAAGTTCCGTTCATCTTGATTGAAAGAGGTATGTTTTCATTTACAATAATAACTCTTTTTTTTTTTTAAATAATAACTCAATTTTTTTTAAATAATAACTCTTTTTTTTTAATAATAACTCTTTTTTTTTAATAATAACTCTTTTTTTTAATAATAACTCTTTTTTTAATAATAACTCTCTTTTTTTTTTTTTTTTTTTTTTTTTTTTTTTTTTTTTTTTTTTTTTTTTTTTTTTTTTTTTTTTGCTGCAGCTGTCATAGAAAAAGTAATGTATACAACAGCTCATAATTGGTTCTTAAAATTCTCGGGTCTTTTTTTACAAAACTCGACTTTTTTTTTTTTTTCTTTTGCTGCAGCTGTCATAGAAAAAGTAATGTATGCAACAGCTCATAATTGGTTCTTAAAATTCTCGGGTCTTTTTTTACAAAACTCGACTACGTCTCGTTTTGTAACTTCGACCCTTGAATTTTAAGAACCCTTATTATATCACTGTTGCATAAACTACTATTAGAATTGATTAAACTTACAAGATTTGCCTTAGAAGGCTTCCAATGTAAGCATTAAGGCAAGCTCTTTCCTACGCCTGTAGGTACATATACAAATACATGTCACGCCACCGTCAGCTGTTTAGAAAATACAATCGAGGCAACAATAACAAGTTCTTGCAAGATCAACCGAAGCATGCAACATTACAAGACTCCCTTCCCGAGGGTTGCTCCCTGTGGCACTCCATAAAACCAGTATATCTTGAACCTACACTCACTCAAAGTAGGTACTGTTGAGGGTTCAGATTATAGTGGACCACGGTGGAGGGCCTAGAGCCCCCGTGGCGCTATTTGCAAAGGAGGCTCCGTTCGGACAATGGGAATTTGTCGTTACATCTGTGCATGTCCTGACTAGGTTTTCCTCTTTTGTGCAGAACTCAAAAACATGGGGAAACGATTTTTCATATAAAATTGTAGTGTAAGAAAATAAGGAAACATTTTTTTGCTGCACATGAAGATGTGTGGTCTGATACTGACAAGTAAATATTAGTCAGTACTATTTAAAGGGTAACTGACGGAAATTCTGCGGTGCAGAACTAGAATTACAGTTAAGAAATTCTAAATTTTTTGTAAGGAATAAAATATTATTGTAAGGAATGTAAATATTTTTGTAAGGAATAATATATTATATTTCACATTTTTTGGCAGATTTGATCAAATGTGTTATTTTTCAATAGAAAGTATTCTCAGATTAGTATTCCTGTAGCTGTAACATAATATGGAACAAATTCGGTTAGACCACAAGTTTCCACTTCACTAAGTCCGCCATTGAAGTCGAACGAACTTGTTTACCTACTCTGGATGAATGAGCTCAATCAAATAACAATGTCAATGATCTGTCAGTTTTTAATTAAGAGTGAAAGCAAGATTCCACGATCCGACTCATCCGACGCGCTGATCGATAAAATTTTATCATCTTTAATTATCCTCTTAGAAAAATCTCAATCAACGTCTATGGCCACCGCTTCCGTCATAAAATTAAAAACAATAAGAGCCGACACAGTAACACCAGAAGTGGAAATAGCGTTTTAAATCGAATATTCCCATTCGGATTTTAAATCTTTAATTAAACGTTCGACTTCCGTAAAAGCACATCTTCGAACACATTTTCTAATTAGCGATTGGACACGCGCCCCGCGGCCAATCGCGGCGATCCGAATCGGGCAATTTGAATTTCGAACCAGCCAGTATCGTTTGGATTAAAGTTTTTTTTTAATAACGCTAGCTTCGTTGTGGCTAAAGTGATTTCAAACCAGCATTTGAATAAACGTTTTTTTTTAATAACGCAAGTATTGTTGTGGCAAAGGTGTCAGTTACAAACAGCCTCAATGAATGTTAACAATGCCAATCATGGTACCTAATAAAGCAAAAATTCCGAATCAAATGCAAGCAGCACGCAAGTGGCATCAATAGCGTTAAATAAAGAGATGTCGTCATACCAATTAAAAAAATTATCTCCCTTAATAAGTGTCAATTCTTAACGAATGTGTGCATACGCATGATTTTTATTTCACACGTTTCTCACTTGGATATTAAACGGGGGATTTGTGTGGTTGATAAACGACCATAAAACGGGTAGTTAAGGTGTAGTTTTGCGTGAGCGTTAAGAATTTTACGACTATTTTTATTGACGCTTAGTCTGGACACTCATGTTTAGCACTTGCAGCCAATGAAGATCATACATTTCCTGTGAGGGTTTCGATAACCGACTTTATTTTGAGAAGGATAAGGTTGAGGATGTTTTTATTTGCGGTTACAACTGTGGTTGTTTGGACGGGAAGCCGCAGCACAAGCGCCGAAGCAAGTCGGAGATGAACGAAGCGAAGTGGACATCAAATTTTAATTGTCCGTTAAAATAATAATCAATGAGGCGACTACCGCTTGAACCGTTCGCATTCGCAAATAGAATACAATAAATTTGAGTAGCTAGTATTCAAATTATGTATAAGTTGTAAATTTAAATTTTAGTTTTACAGCGGTTAATTATACTTTGAGTAATTTATTTTCTTATGCTAATTTTATTGTCCAATTGTTTTGACTGTATAATTTGATTGCAATTGATTTTTTTGTTTACCTTTGGTAATAAGGTTATCTTATTATGTTAATTTTACAATTTTATAGCTTTATATCATGGATTTATTGAATATTCAGTTCAAGATTGAAGCAAACTTTTGAACGTACCTTAAAAAACAAACCTAGTTCTATATAATGTAAACGAGATGTTCGCCCGCGTTCCGTATTCAAATTTTCTAAAGATTACGTTCATAGGCGTTCCTTTTTCAAAACGGACTTTCGCCTGTCAGAGTTTCAGCCAGTACACGCTGCCAGTTTCGTCTGGAATGTGCCCACACGTGCCCCGCTATGATAATAATAAAATGTTGGCGCATTATTTATTTATAGTCCGTCTCGCGGCTGTCGCTCGTCCGTATGTCTGTATGCGGTTATTATGTATAGGCGTCCATGTCTCTTTGTCTCGTTACGTTCGTCTTGCTTCATTTTCCTTGATTTCGAGCGTTGAAAAAGGAGCGTTCTGAAATTAAATTAGTCATTCAAGTTCACTCCCGATTAAAGTGGTAGTTGACTCTGTGGCTAAAGCTTCTAAATTCAATCTCCGAACGGTTCTTTAGAAACAAAAACCGTATATCCTAGGTTTTAGGAATTTACTTGGATTTGTGGTGCCATTAGTTAGAGTTTGAACAAATATTTATTTTTTCCGTCTTAATTCAATAAACGTCACCATTGTGGCAACAGACTAAAATTATTGAAATCGCATATAATCTAGCGAACGTAAACAAAAGACCAACGATATAACCATCAAACCTCATCCAAAACGCCGCAACTCCCAACGGATTTCCAAATGTCAAGTCTTTTTGGTTTGGCAAGAGCACTCATATCATTCTGGCATTGTTTTGTTCCAAGATGCGCGCTATTTGTGGCTCCCCCCCTCCCGACCCACCCCCCTCGTCTGAACACGAGCTATATTTTATCCCAAGTTGGGCTGAGTAAACTGTCAGAATTGAGAGGCCGTTCAACTTTCGCTTCAAGTGTGCATACGAAAGGGTAGTTAGATGGAACGTTTTTGAATTTTTGGAGTCGTAGTCGTAACTATTTAGTGTCGTAAGTAAAATAATTGTTGGGGCGTAGTTTTTAATGTGACACCAAATATTTGACGGCTTGTGTTCCTTATTTGACTTATTTCCTTTTTCTGACGTTTCACTTGGATACTTTTTTTGTGATACCTATCTCAAACGCTGAGATACCTAGTAAACTTTTATCATGTAAAATACAAATTTCGTGTCAGGTTATAAATCAAAAGGTATTGAAGTTTTCATAAATGTATTTAAAGTTTTATTTTAATATATACGAATACAAACTGACACACTAATTATAGTAATTATCAATTAAACAGACAACACTAAAAAATTACACCGTTGATAGAAACAAGAACAGAAGATATGAGAAATGTACTTCATTGTTCATCTAGGACAGCCAAATTAAAAAGAAAAACGGCCCAGAGACAAGCGACAAGGGCAATAATTGGATATAACTCATCGAAATCAGCGACGATGCATTGATAAAGCACTTTTCACTTAGCTCATACATCCTATGTGCATTCCGAAACCCATTCGGTTGTAGACCTTGCCAACATGCAATACGGTACATATTAGAAATAATTTTCAAACGGCATACACCAGATTTGTTAAGCGTGTTGTATCTCCGCTTGAAATACGGCCGACGTATGCGCAACGCTTAATACGCGCATGATTGATTTCGGAACTGGCCGGTGAGATTCTGAATTTGATTTACGTGCGAATTAGAGAACAAAACTCGCGCGGTTTCCGAACGGTCGGTGTTCGAAATTTAAATCACGTGTGCGCTCGTAGTTTTCGAATTCGAATACAAAAGGCGAACTTTCAGTTATGATTTTGTTTTGTTTATACCTAATTTAAAGTTATGAAATTCTATCGTAGTGATAGTGATACCTACTACCATATTTTGCAATTCAGAGTTGGATACCTATATGAAATTGTTTGCAAAATATGAATTAATATTCTTACCTTTTCTTAATCAGACTGTTTTTATGAAACTTTCAGTCTTATATCTCCAAAGAGACTATATCTCGATTAGATGGTTTTTTTTGGCAGTAGGTACCTATATTTGGTCAAGTTGACCTTGTCAGTAGAAAAAGGCGGCAAATTTGAAAAATGCAGGCGCAAAGGGATATCGTCCCATAGAAAATTTGAATTTCGCGCCTTTTTCTACTGACAAGATATGGCTTGACCATCTATAATTTTAATGAAAAATTGTGTTACTCCGTCCGCTCAATTTTAAAACGTGTGACGTATCTTTGCGGCCATTTTAACCACTCAATGTGGTTACTTATCCATTACCAGTAATGGCGTTTATGAATGAACCTCTGTTTATGTCTTCGTGTCATCGTGTGCGACATCCGCTAGTCGCGACCATAAATTATATCTCAAATCACATACTCGTACGTATTCGTCTACAAAAAGCCAATGTATCTTACATCTTCACGGTACGACAAATGTGTAACAAATAAATTATAAAATCAACGGCTCCGGTTTTTATACCCGTCGTGTCATCTGCCGTCCCGTTCTATTTTGTTGGTGTTGTGTTTGTTTCTCGCTCGCACGTTGTCACAAACAGCCGCAGTCTGTCATCGTCCGCTAACGATGACGACTCCATTTATCTAGATTCTAGATAGTTTTAAGCTTTGATAAAAGGTCAATTTGTGCAATACGCATTTTGTAATATAAATGAACCTACAGCAGTGAACTGGCCTCATAGACAATATGCCAATCGCTAACGCTCCGTAGTGAACGAAACGCAACTGTCACTGTCACACTAATATGGAAGAGCGATAGAGACTATAGAGAGACACAAAGCGATTCGATGGCGAAGCGCATGCGATTAACGGCGTGTAATTTTGTATAGAAACACCGAGAAAACGCAGGGCAGAAACGCTAGTATGTACACGGCCAAAGGAATGCTATAGATTTGATGCTAGCTTGGTGAGAATTTCAGATCCTTTTGAATTCAGTACTTACTTCTAAGAGGTTTCCTCATGTTTTTGTCTTTTTACTGGAAAGCTATTCTATATCTCCACTCGAATTATACTATATGGAAAGTAAAATGCGGATTCTGAAAACCACCAAAAACCAAAAGTACATCGTAATTAATCAGAGCGCATGCGCGATGCAGACGTGACAGATGGCCACGTCTTTGAACACCTCCCAGCCTAATTGGAGGTGGATTTATAGGAGCCTTTGATTTTTGGATGAATCTGGACAGGTGATAGAACAGATAGCTAAATATCTGGCTCCTGTTTATCTGTGACCATTGGTACCTGATCAATCATCTCAAGAAAAATGGAGTCAGAGACATACTGCTAAACCTTCTAAGTAAGTAATAAATATTGACAGAATAATTGAATAATGCCGCTCTGGTATTGGACTCTTCAGTCATCGCAGACACTGCAATCAACCTGGCAACACCTGATCTGCTATAGATGTCGCGGCCAATGATGATGATGATGAATTGAATAATGAAGCTATTTTCGATTTTTTACTGCTGGAAAATATTGACTCTTAGTGTGGCGGTGTGGCCTGATGTTTATATCTAAATTCCTACAGATATTTTACCTACAAATCTTATACCTATCAATGCGACCAAGATCTTGTTCTTCTATAGCACCATTTGCAACGTAGGTTTACGAAATAACTTGACTTCTAATAGACATCGGTTCTGATTATGTGTAAATTTAGTGGAACACAGATCTTTTAATGACGTAAAAGGTGTAGATATCAGACTTTGTTCACAAGGAACTAATGGTATAGTTTGCGCAACCATATAATAGCCAAAGATTTAGATAGCCTTACACATGTCATGTTCGGTATTTACCTTATAGAGAACCCTAACGAGGTGCCAGAGACCCCAATTAAGCAAAAAGAGACACAATTAAACGTCGAAGAAACAGAACATAAGCCGATTCCCATACCAGAATGAGCAAACAGTTCAAAAAACTTGGAAACACTTAGATTGAGTTCACGATATGTCAATCCAATATATGTTATTGACAAATTTATTAATGCATGCATGACAAAAAGCTTACACCTTATGCTGGTTTGAATAAAGACGTCGACTGTCGATATCCCTGTTTGGTGACGACATATTTAAAGTTGTTGGGTTAATAATAATGCTTGTCTCGTAGTAACGTCGTTTTAAACTCGTTTGTGGCACGTCTGTTGTCCTAAACGTGGTCGCAAAAACGTTTATCTATGAAGTGTGATACTGAGAAATCGGTAGGGGTTGGAGAGAGGACATTTTTTGAGAATTTATATCACAGTGGTGGGTTTTCTGCGAAACTTAAGTCCTCATTGGCAGGGCCGGATTAAGCATGTCGGGGCCCCTAGGCAGTGCAATGCTCGGGCCCCCTTACATTACAGTAAATTCTACATACATAATGTTCAGTTGTTCAGTACAAGGATGTAAGTTTGCGATTTTAATTTCAACCTTCAGGTGTCAGTTGAGGCATCCGAACATGACGAGCGATGTCGTTTTCGCTCTTGCGTGGACATAAAGCTTTTTTCTATCAGTTTTTGCCGATTCCTTTTTGCGTCAAGTGTGGGGTGAGCCCTTTTTTTTCTCAATCGGTAAATTAAATGATTAAATATTTTGCCAGGCTGAACAGCGATTGTCCGACCATAAGACCATACGCCGAGCCACATGATTAAAATTAACCTAATAATTATAGACTTTCCATTTTTACATGACACTTCATTCACCAGTCAAACTAGCATGTAGGTTTTTGTGAAAGCGTGTTAAAAAGGCCGTGCCGGGCCTGAAAATCCGAAGTTCCCCAGTGAAGCGTGGCTTCATGCGAGGTCAAAGCCGTGTTTCAGGATAAGCTCGGCTAGAGCACAGACGCCAACTAATATCCATTGTATTAGAAAGCGAGGCCACAGGCCGAGCTTGGCGCAGCGAGGCCAAAGACTAAGCTGAAGAAGAGGAAATTTGGAAGACAAACCAAAAATTGAGGTAAAAAGTGAGGCTGAAGGTCGAGCTCAGCAATCTCCACATTACTGACTTTCCATTGGTGAGGTTTTAGGCCCTCGAGAGCCTGAAATTCGAGCTCGATCGACATTACAGACTCGATCGACAGACAGAGAAAAGCTATAAAATAACATAATTTAGTTTCATAATCATGTAATGTTTCTGTGTCTGAGAAACTGATATTGGATATTAGGTATGAGTAGGTATATACCTACCATAATTTTTTTTAATGAATTTTGGCTATTTGGAACAAATATTTTTTTTACGAGCTCGGGGCCGCCGGGGCCCCCTAGCCGAGGCGGGGGTTGCCATAGGTTAATCCGGCCCTGCTCATTGGGATAATGGCTGAAGAAATGCCATGCTTGATGATGTTTTACACCTCTGGTAGCTATGTAGGATGTAGCTTAGAAAAAGTATGACTTCACAAGAAAACAGTTTGTTAGCCAGTTAATCATCACAACTATACTGTATTAACACACTTAGGTAACACACAAGTGGTATTACAAAAGTGTCATCATCATTAACTTAAGATTTAAGTATTCTCTTCCAAATCTTGCGCCAGCTCTTTGACTTTTTGATACGACACGACCCCACTTTTTCTTTTTTTCCTCGACCTCGCTTGGTATTAAGTGTGAGTTTGTAAAAATCCTCAATTCACGATAAGCTATCAAACATTTTGATAACAAAAACACTTGTCTGTTTTTTTCCCTCTCACCGTTGAAAAAAAGATATACAATGATTTATCTAACGCAAGTCGCCATGAAACAGTTATCGTAAGATTACACGGGTTGCGCGAGATTGCGATCTCATCGCAGACATGCATACCCACAATTATTCTAAATACATTATGTATGACCGTACATTTCGTACTGGCCGGTTACGAGATTTGAATTGGATGTTAGGTGTTAGAACACGAACAGGATATCAAAATGTTGCATTCTTAATGCAGAAAAAAACAAAAATTCACGCTGACAACGCCTGTCATACACGCTCATCGATTTCGCGTGAAAGCCGCACAATAAGAAGATGAGGCTTCAGGGAAATGTGCAACAAAGGACTGGAGTCAAAAAAGATGGCGGGTTTTTGGGTTGCATGTGGCCAGGTATCCCCGTGAGACTCGCGCAGACTCCGGCCTTTTTGCGAAACGCAAGCGGACTTCACACGCGGCGCCACGCTTAATTCAAAATGCAAATTCTCTGTGCACTTATAATATATTTGTATTCCACCAGCGCGAAGCTACGTCTCTCGCCACATTTACTGTAGAATCATGTAAAAATCCGCCATTTTCATTCCGACCGCGCGCGGCTGATTGGCGGTTCCCAAGACTTTAATTTTTGCGATCCTTAAAAAACAATACTTGTCTATGGTTAGACGGACGAGCGCCGTGCACGAGGATGTTCCTAATTCAAATTCAGATGGAAAGTTCAGTAAACCTGAGCCGTGTAAGGGGACACCTACATAGTATATCATTTACTCGTATGTTGGAGTGTTTACGAGATACTGATGTCACGCAACTCCGGCTCCGCTTCTATAAAAAGGTGCTTCGTTACTAATTCCCATCCCCCCTCGCGGTCGTTCTAAATTTAACAGAGAAACGAAGCCGGGACACACGTGTATTCACTTAGCACACTAACTTGAATAAACTTAAAAGTATCCTCAGTTTTTGTCGGGCTTAAACCGAACGTATTCTCGTGCGCCGTTATGTTTTAAAATTATACAAGTAAGAATTTTCAATTTTGTGACAATACAAAAAATTATCGAGGAGACAGCGTCGGTAAAAAAGCCGCGATGTATTCATTCGGGCATTGTATCGAAGGTCAATCGAGATAATCGTAAAATTAAAAAGTATAAGTGGCATCCGCGAACGGGTTCCATTTATAAATTTCAAATATTATAGCGTTCGAAATTATTACAATTTCAAATTTGGAACGGACCAGTGCTACCACTTTTGATTTCGAGTTGACACGAGCAAACGCTTTCTCTGGATACGTTTTGGATTTGAACTTCGAATTTGTTTTCCGTAACATTTACTGCATTGCCAGTATTCTTTTAGAATGGAAACTGCTCGAATTAAAATAATAAACACGGTCAAGTTCTATATCACTTTGTTGAAATGTTTAAAGGATTTAAAAGCAACAATGAGTCTTAACTTAACATCTAGGCAGCTGGATAAAGAAATAAATTTATCCGCGAGATTCCTGCAGTTTTTGCGGAATGGCGGCCTCCGACGATAAGCAATGAATGATCGTATTGGTAACGATGTAAATGCTGCATTTACTAGTGAAAAACGGAACAACATTGAATTATTTTGTTGTTTTCTGCAATAATATATAGAAGAGCAGTTGATAAACGCAGATGTAAGTACGGTTGTCGAAGGAAAGATATATAGCGGTAGACTCAGAAAGTACTTAAATTATGTTAACGCTAGTGCTCTTAATTAGAATAAAAGTCGTTTCAAATATAGGTTTTCGCATAAACTGCTGATTTATTACAATAGTAATAAACAACGCAAGATAACAACGCGCATTATAATTTTGAAAAAGAACTTGACACAAAACAATAACGACCGAAAGCGTAATTTGATCCGCAATAATTTAAACAAGTGAAGCTAAGAAAGATCCAAATCCAGTCGAAAGCTCAATTTGCTCGTTCCGTTTCGTTTTGTTTTGAACACAGCGCATATCTCCGGAACTATCTTGAGAATAATTCACTCGTGCGCTGCGCCCGCGTCTCACGGAATACAATCACACGTATCTCCAATACGTATCACCCAACCGACACACACAAGCCCAAATCCCGCTTCATTCTATAACCTAACTTAACAAGAACTTAATAAAGACTAATTTTGATTGTCGCAGTGTGAAAGTTGCGCCTCTTTTTGCTACCAGCAGTAAAGAATCCAAGCTTAAAGATGACCGCGCGACGATTTTGAAAATACGACGAGCGAAATCCGAACGCCAGATAGCTTTTTGCGGTCGCCGCGCGAATAATATTAATTCCGCTTTAATTATTACGGTCGCTAATTAGTTGTTAGGGCTCCATTCCTGCATTATCACCCGGTTTTTCTAAAAGTGACAGATAAATGAGACGCTCTTGAGCGACTGAAATGCACTTTTTCAGTTCGCGAGTAATTGATGGCTTTCGCCAACTCGAGAGTTTCTAGCAAAATTTTCCGATTTTTAAGTTTAATTTGGAATACATTCTTGATAAATCCCCAAGGTTTCTGAACAGGCTCAAGAGAATGTTGGTGCCAGTTTTTCGAGATCGGAAGCGAGCGAGTTAGGTGACATTTTATAACTTCTTCCAAGCGTGAGGCAGACGTGTTCGAAGGCACTTAACAAGTTTTTGTTAACCGCCCGGTTAGCGTTAACTTATACGTCGCTAATAATATAATCATTGGTGATGGAAACTTGAGAGACGATTGCTAATTCATATACATATAATGCTCGTGAATAAATGTTGTCGAGAATATATTAGGCCTATAAACGTCAAGAATTGTGAGGATGGATGTATGACGTTGGTTACTGCTTCGGGCAAAAACTTCTAAACGGATTTAGTTGAAATTTGGCATATAAATACTAGTTTCCCCGAATTCAAATATGGGATATTCGTCGCTAAAGGAACAATCCCCTAAGGGGGTAAAATGATGGATAATAGTTTTTTAAGTGTGTAGACAGAGTCGTGAGCAAAAGCCAGAAATTCTAATCACACTGTCAAATTTAATAGGAAGTATATAAAATCGCAGGCTATGTAAGTAAATACCACTGTAGGTACCAGGCGCCCTGAATAGAGGAGCCTAATGAACGGTTCGGTTTCGGCGTCAGGTTACACTCGTTAGCCGGCTTGCTTATTGTCTCCTGATACTTTGTATATGGGCGGAAATAACTCCTGGTTGCCGGGTTTATTTAGGGAGATGGGTTTTGGAATTATCAATATAAAGATTACATCTCTTCTGGTTTGCCTGACTCTGGTTTTCGGACTTTCATTGGCAGACGGCAGACTGCTCAGAGATATTTTGAGTTGAGAATTGAGAATTTTGCGGTTTCATAATGCTGTTTTATATAAAGCAAATATTTTAAGTCTAAGTCTCTGGGTCGCAAGAGGATTAAGAAATGTTTTTCTAAGGAGATATACAGGGTGGTCCAAACCTTGACGTCCAAAAATTTTTTTTAGATTCCTCACGTCGTCGTGGGCTATCAGAATATACCCCATATATGTTAGCCGATTTTTCGTAGTTTTCGAGTTATGATTTTTTAAATTTTTGGACGTCATGGTTTGGACCACCCTGTATAACATATTTTATGTATGATCCGTCCGTAGCAAAGCTTAGCCAGCTTGAGAACTTTCTGGCTTTCAAAATGAGAAGTAGGTACGTTTACCTTGTATGGGCCGAGCAGTAAGTAGTAAATCATTAGTTGAGAATATTAGGTACTGAATGAACTATCAACAAAAAGCACACTTTAAAGACGCCGAATTAGCATTTCGCTGTACAGCAAGCGTTGTTTGTTTACGGAAGTTGCGTTCCAAATCCTCCGTCCGACCGGACGAGCGCCAGCAACAAATGGGCGTGCACAGGTAACCGGTGACGAGCCGTCAATTTGTCCCACGACAAACCCTGCCACCACCCCGTCAGTCAGCGGGCGCTCCAACCAGCCCAGGAATGAACCCCGATGACACACGCAAAGATATATGCGAGCTCGACACCCGACGATTAGGCCCGATGCCAACCCGAGCGCGCACGATGATTCACGAACGAGTTGAACGAACTATCCCGAACGTGCGATTGTGTCAATTGTTTTCTTAAACGGACAGGCATTAATTTGAGCATGCGGGTTTGAATTTCGAATGGATAATGTCGGAATTAGACGCGCTATTGCACCCGTTAACTGTGGATTATTTACGATTGTTGGCGCACCTTTGACAAATGTGGAAGTCTTTGGAGTTTGCGGCGGTTTTAACACCATATAGTCATTTAGCAGAAACTTTAACTTTTTTAAATTTTGTTGGAGACTTGAGTCTTCTATAAATAATGGAGTCTTTGGATTTATAATTAGAACCATGGCGGACACGCCGTTTTGAGATACACTGAAGGGATTTTACATATTAAAGGAATCAAAGAACTCAATTAGAACCCAAATCAATTAAACCAAAAGTCTTAAAGGCGTAAAACTGAGACATATACTACAAATTCAAAGCCATATGATGTGAGTGGCTACAAACTCTATCTTTGACTGTCACAATGCACTAGAATTAGATTTATAATTGCGAAATTTTCTCTCTGGCAAGTGCGACTGCGATGACATCGCGTCGATTATTTGGCAGCGGCTCCGTGCATTCTAGGTCAAGATGTCCAAGATCACCTTTGTGTCTAAAAACCTGTTCAACTCGATTCTGAGTTGTATTGTTTCCGATCAAGGTTGAATTTTGAATTGCAAAGAAACAACGAAGGTCGCCTTTAATCTAGAATGGATTTAAATATCGCATTTATGTATATTTATTCGATCTAAAATCATTATAAGTCCGGAAGCGAAAATGAGCCAAACAATCTTGGTGAGAAATTAAATCCTAATGGAATCGATAACACAAAATCGTTAATAAATCGATATTTCGTTCTGGTGCTCATCTATATCGCAGAGACAATGGCCGCGGGTGCTTGCTTGATTTACGCTCGCTTAATTTACGTTTCGATTTACGCTTGTGTTTACGCTCGTTACCTTACGGGCTAATGAGTTGCGTTATGCCCGCTTTTTAAATTAAGAACAATCCGTTTTGACGGATTGATGGTTGGTGGAATTAAATTTTAGTACGTTGATGAAGATTATGATTGTGCTTGGACTATTTATCTTACCGTGCTTAGATGATTTATTTTATTTGTGAAACAATTCTTAACACCTTTAAACATTCCGTTGTTTGTCCTTTTGTTTTCAAATGTTGACTCGTCGAAGACATTTCAAAAATACTTTCTGTATCACTTGTACTTATAAGTACTAAGTAAAACCTCTTTAGTAAATCATTGAGAGGAACATGATTTGGCAATATCCACAAATCAACCGCATAGTTTCATGTCTATTTCATTCAAAACTTCTTAAAAGCCATATTCCTCCTTCTGTCGTTCACAATAAAAACTTTATAAAAGCACTAGTTTTGTAGAACAGGGCGGTCCGCGGAGTCCCTCAGGGATCTATTCTCGGTACCCTCTGCGTTGAATCTCTATTTTTTTCTCTTAAGCGATGTATTTATAGAAATAGACGGCGGACAGTTTTCTGTACAGCCGGTTTTGCTTTTTGAAATAAATAACAGAGTTTCTAATGTGATACTGAATTGCTAGTGGAATTACATGCTACTTATGTATTTTAAGTAAATGCAAATTTTAATAAGCATCTTAAAAATTGTTGTGTATGGTATATCTCAGAATGGACTCTGTTGTGTGATATAAGGGTTGAATAAAAAATAGTTAAGTGTCCTCTAAAATTATTGATAGCGCGCATTCAATTGATTTTCTCAAACTATATCTCATATTATGAATTCATTACGTTACTTACGTAAAGATACGTATAAATCTGTATTGAATTCCATTGCAATCTAATTATTTATCCCTCGACTTGTACAATATAGCTGCCATTAGCCATAAGAGCGGTGACTCTCATAACCGATATTCATTAAGGAAACGTCATCCATTCTGGTTCAGTGCCATTACTACCATTCCTACCAAAACAAACAAGTCCTACAATTATTCTTACCAAACCACGCCAGCTAGATCGTTAACATAATCTAAAAAGATCTCTATGTCTTAATAGTTACGGTCGTCATTATCTGCATAGCTGATTTTATCGCTTGCATTCCCTACTGCAGCACAAATGTTATCAGCATCTTCAAGTCTTTCAACTTTGAGCTCTATAGTTTTACTATCAAGGCTGATTTTTATCAGTTTTCACATTCGCAAGTTCCTCAAGACATGTCCCCTGGAATTCTCAAAATATTGAAAGATTAGCAGTGGTACGCACGTCCCCATAAATAATACATTGGAGGGGTCGTGATGGATTGTCTGTCTCTCCGGTTTCTATTAGTCGAGACTCTTAAAGGGTGCGTTCTTAGGGTTGTTATTATTAGTAGCAGCCAATGTCGGCTCAGCTCTGATATCTGGTTAATGCCTTCTCCGGTATTACTGATGTCATTTGCTGAGAGTTATTGTGCCTTTGTCTGGGCTATTTTAACTGGTTGTTCTTTTGTTAACTTAAAGCAACAGTAATTAATGAATGTTGTTTTATGTATTGCGTGTTGTATGGAATGTTTAGTACAAGTAGAGAAAGCAATAGGTGTGGCATTTTGATTGCATGTGTGAAGTAAATAATACCTGGAATTAATCTTTAATGGCAATTGTACATTCCACCATCAGAGTATAAAATTATTATTCTAACAAGTTTAAAAATGAATTGCTTTTACTTATTTAAAGAAAGTAAATACCGTTTACTTTTGACTTGGTCGTAAGCAAAAATGACATCAAACATAGTTTATTTGGCTTATCTTAAATGTGATGAATCATTTGTTTACATTGACTAAACCAATTATAGTCATATGTTTGCCCTTTTATTTTCTAAGAATTATTGAAGAATTTATTTCGGCATTATATAAATCTGACGTAGCAGTAAATTTCCCGTAATCCTCAGCCCAATCTGATAGAACGCAATCTTTACGTAACCTGGGAACGTTCAGCTATCGGCAGATATGCCTGATAAGGATCTTGTCGAAACTCGAGTGACCGATAACAGCTTGTTAAGTTTCACTAAACACAACATATTATGAAATGGGTTAAAGTATTAGAAGTGGTTTAGGGATAACTTGTTCGCATTCTTCAGTTATCAGTATTTAACTCTTTTTCAACAACAATAAAGATTGTTGAGTTTTTTTTAAATTAACTCTCTCATACCAAACAGATCTTCATTTTTCTATCCTTTATAAAATCATTTGTGTTTTTAGAGATATAAAAGCCTGCTAAAAGTTTCCAACTCAAATCTACTTCCAGCCTCTCTTTCGTATGGAAACCAGCGTTCGAAAATAAATTATTATCAAAAACTTGTAAAATATCTGTATACATTTTCCCAATGCCAACGTTTCGTGGGTAATTGACGTCTGGGAACTTTCCGGCGTTACAATAAACATGCTCGGAACGGTTAGGCGCGTTATCGCGATGCATCCTAAAATTTTCCACCTCGTCTCTCGGGGCTCCCCTTGTCTAACTTCCAAGTTGGAGGCTGGCCGAAGATACGAGACTATAGCTGGTAACTTGCATTGTAAATTTAGTACATGAATATGGAATTTTACTCGACATATCTATTTACTAACAAATTGTTTGGAATGAACAATGAGTTGATGAGTCTTCTCTGTTAGATCTATCAACATTTTTATTAGATGTATATAAAAACATTAAAACATCATTATTTAAGTTATTTTTTGCTAAAACTTTTATATAGAAACATTTAAAGTGTATGCACATTTCAACGCGTAGTCGATTTCTAGAATAATATTTCAATATGAAAAAGTAGGTATATAAAGTTACTAGCTGTTGCCCGCGACTTCGTACGCGTGGATTTGTATATTGGTGGTTATATATTCTACATTAGCTTAGAACATTATACAGCAAAAGATCGCAGTAGGACGGTTAATCATTTGTTAATTATTAATATTATACAAAGCATGAGACTTGTCTTTCACAACCTACGAAGTTTCAAGCCCCTAACTGAATAAAATTGTTCTCGATATACTCCCTCTCAACCCCCTTAGAAGATTTTCATGTCCTCTATTTAATAAAACCTACTACTTAACCACCTATTTACGAAGTTTGAAGTTCCTAGCTTTAAATAAAATTTTAACCCTATACAAACTTTCAACACCTTTTTAACCATTTTAGGGGATGAATTTTTAAAAACGCTGAAATTACTTTTCTTGTATTTTAATACTTATATGCCTTTATACAACGATTCAAGTCCCGCACTCAAATAAATGTTTGACCTCCATACAAATCTTCAACCCCTTTTTCACCACCATGGGGATGAATTATCAAAAACTCTGAAATTAGTTTTTTTCTCTCTTGTGATGAAATACCTTTTTACGAAGTCTCGAGTTCCTAGCTTAAAATAAAATTTGAACCCCATACAAACTTTCAACCCCTTTTTAACCCTTTTAAGGGATGAATTTTTAAAAACGCTGAAACAACTTTTCTTGTATTCTAATAATATGCCTATGTACAAAAATTCAAGCCCCACACTCACAAAAATATTTATCTCAATACAAACTTTCAACCCCTTTTTCACCACCTTGAGATATGAATTTTCAAAAACGCTGAACTTAGTTTTTTGCCGTTTAAAATAATACCTTTTTACGAAGTTTCAAGTTCCTAGCGTAAATAAAATTTGAACCCCATACAAATTTTCAACCCCTTTTTAACCCTGTTAGGGGATGAATTTTAGAAAATTTCAACTTTCTATCTTTTGTAGTTTCGGCTCTGCGTTGATGAATCAGTCAGTCAGTCAGTCAGTCAGGACACTTGCATTTATATATATAGATTAATAGTCAGATATTTATTATGCCTTTTAAGGATGCAAAAACTTTACCTAGATTCAAATGATTAAGTCATTTAACACATAAGCCAGCAATAATTTATATTTAAAAGTGACGTAAACAATACAGAAAATTTATTGCTATTTATACTATTTTAGTAAGTAACTCTGTTCGGTTGATTTTTCATGTGTGGGTATCAAATATTTTTCAAAAGCAAATCCGCTATTCTCTCTTAGTTGACACCACAACGGAACCCACCAATACCAACTTTTTATTACTAAAAATATTTATATTATTTCACTTTGTCTCCTTTCACTTTTTACCAAAGTTGAGGCGGTTTAATACACTTTGGGAGGGACGTGCCCAAACTTCTAGGGTTTGTTTCAATCATCCCTTTTCTTAAGTTTCTTCTTAATATCTTTGAAAGTTCCCTTTTTATTATGTAAGTACACTTCGCTTTTAGAAGCGGATTGTCTCGGAGTTTCGAATTTAACTGTACTTTTGTTTTTTCTTGTTTCCATTCGGTTGGTTATGGGTACAAGGTACAATAAGCAGTATGTTAGGTCCGCTCAGATAAGGGCTGCTTGTTATTTGGCAGATTGCCTATCTCGGTAATTGTGATCTGTTCGAGTTAGATTTGTCTTCAACTGTCTAGTCTAGTCTACCTATGGTATTGCTGAATCCGGAGATATTTTTATTATGCAAGACAAGGTTTATTAAGAACACATACTTATATATTCGTGACTCGTGATAAAACTAGACATTTTGCTGAGCAACCATTTTAAAATTTAACTTTTTTTCTCTTACGATTAAATTTGATTATAGAGCTTAACATTTTTATTTCAAAATATTACGAGGAAATTTCAAAAATCAATAAGTATATTGTTTTCATCAACTCCACAACTCATTAGACCAAACCACCCCAACCACAAACAATCGAGCTCAAATCAGTCTCAAAACTGCCTCGTTTTAATTTCCTCCCTCAACTCCATATGTTGTTCTAACAAAGGCCTCAATGGAAACCGAGCATTGTGCTGCACTACAGAGGAGGGGAGGACAAAGAGGTGTCAGGTTACAGAGGAAGAGGAAATGGATATGGCAGGAATAAAAATTGGGACCTGGAAGATTTTGCGGGGATTTCGGGGTTTGAAGGAGCTGTTTTGGGTCCAGTGCAGTTTATTGATTTCATGAGGGTGTTAAGTGTCTGATTATGTTAATACAAGGTTGAACACTTGTTATTCTATTAAGGAGACTTGATACTATAATTTCCATCTGACAACCCAGCATATCTGTGATATAAGTTGTACTGGTAGTGACTTTACTTGTTGCATACTAATAGGAAAAATGTACTTACATACTTTTCAGGGATAATGATAGTTCATTAAACACATTGTAAATAAACTATAGCATATTGATAGTTTATACATAATAATATCATTATATCATATTTATGAAATAACTATCATCTTCTACCTAGCGTTATTCTTCCTAATTTGACAAAAGGACCATACTTATACCACGTACAAACGCATTATAATTTGTGTTTGAGAATTTTCAAGATTTTAAGGCAATGATTATTTTTCTGAGCATTATTTTGATCCTTTGTCACAGAAAAAGTAGGTTGTAGCTGCAAATCTCGAGAAAATTCGCGTTTGTACGGGACTGAAGACAATTCTGTGGAACGCTCCAAAAGTTTCACGAATAAATTTAAAATCGGAATGACCCCCGAAAACAGGTCATCATTGAGACCATAGATCACTGGCCTTTACAATCTCAGAACAGCCGCTTACTATTCAGCCTTGGAATGTTCCTTTTATCAAGGTATCTATGGTTCGTTTCATATGACCGATTTAAATCAGAGAATCGATAAGCGGTCATGGTCAGTTTGGAACTTGTGATTTTAGAAAAATTATAGAAAAAAGTCTTCAGAATAGTTTTTAAGCTTCACATAATTTACTAATACCATTAAATTTAAACTGTTTAGTCTGTTTTTTCTAGTGAAAAGAGTGTTCTTAAGCTATTTATTACTGAATCAGTGCATCTGCAATTATTTTTATTTATAAAATGTGAGAGTAGCTAGGTTAATTATTGGTCAGCGTGAACTAAAAAATCTAGAAATTTTCTGGATTCAATGAAATACCACTGATATATTTTATAATGATAATATAACAGAACTACAACTTTTATGAATATAATGGCGGCAATGTATGTTTTATCGTTAGTCGATAAATTAAAGTCCCAACAGTCATTAGTAAAAAAATCAAACATTTCCTAAGGTCCTCAACGTCGCCAGCGCGTCAAAATCCCAATGCCATCTAATTGCTACCCCTGACAGCTACACTCGTACGCTCGTAAGCCCTCGCCCCCGGCTCGGCTGTTTGTTTTTGCGCGTAATTGCTTGCGGTCTAATAACTATGGCCGAATGTATGGGGTGCGTTTGAATAGTTTCTCGTGTTTGTTATCGGTAGTCAATGGTTAAGAAGGAAATGTAGTGACTCTTAAGTGTGTAAAGACAACGTTGTAGGGTCCTATAAAATATTTTGTGAAATAGTGCCCTGTTTGGAAACTGGCAAAATAGAATTCTTATGCGATTATCACGGTGGCTAATGTCCATGTAACACAGACTTTTTTCAGAAAGCATCAGATACATATATAAAAGCAAGCATAGTAGATTGGAATTTGGAAAAATACTGGAACCATAACTTTAAACATTCATATTAGTAGTTTTATGTACGATGACAAAAAAATACCTACGTGTACTTTACCCTCTAGTTAAATATATATGGGTACCTGTATTTATTTAAATAGGGATAATTGGCTTCGTGGATCCACTATGATATTACAACTATGTTTGATTCTGATAGTCGGATATGGACTTCCCATAACAGCAAACTTGACATGATGAATGCTAGTTTCCGTACTGATACGTAATTACTTGCTTAATGTATGTTCCACATGGCCCTCTGTAAATACACTCTTTTCTTTAATATTATTAAAGTTCTTTTTTAATAAGCAGAAACGTCTGCGAACGTTGCTATAAGCTTAGAATAAATTTAAAAGTGGAAAAATTACTGTCTTGGGTGAGACTTGAACTCACGGCCTCCGGGTCGATACTCCAGCGCTCTGCCACCTGAGCCACAAAGACCTCATCATTATTAAAGTTGAAATTATGATTCAAATGCAAGGTACCTATCGTTAAAAGACAGCCCCAATTTTATGAGCCAAACTCTATAAAATTAGTAAAAAAAATAACGAAATGCTATAGGTACCTTAGCGATCATGAATCTCAACTACGACATAAAAGTTAAATCAAATCAACGTACCAAAATACTCTTAACTCTTTAGACCCCAAAGCATACTCAAATCAACCAGTCGTCAAAAAATTAATAAAATGCAAATACAGCCGTCACCCGTTAATCCGAGTATAAAAGACCCACGACGCGTGTACGTTATACCATCGTTAACTAACCTTCCGTCAACCTTATCCCAAAGACCATAAGGTCCATCGATGGTCAATGAATTTTCTGTTAGTACATACTAGCCACGTGTACCGCAGCTTAGCTGCACACAATTAAGCTTAAAGCGTTGGTTAATTAAACTTCAGCTTTCGACTGCCTATTGACGAAGTTTTCTATATAGACGGGACCGTGTGTTATTGCAAGTCGATTTCCGTTTTGTTTGTTTGAAACACCCTCTTTTTACGAGTATAAAACGTTTTTATGGTTATGTAAAACAATAGATTTTGGTAACAAAATAACCTAGCTGAAAGTGCTTAAAATACTACTGATGCAAATATTTCTCAAAGGATAAAAAGCTAAGATGGCGTAAGAGAAATACTTGTAGAGAATCCTCGTATTATTTCTCTTGCCGCTAGAAAAATAAACTAGGAATTTCTCTCACCCCACGTGACCTTACTTGATGTTAGAGAACGTATAAATAGAAACACTAATTTGGCGAAGAAAATAAGCTATTTTCCTCCAAATAAAGAAGTAATCCAAGCGTATATGTGCCTACAATTAAGGCAAATCGCGTCGCCCACGCCCCGTGCTCGTAAAAACGGCCAAATCACCGCATAGACACTCCCGAGCTCCTAACGACGACCCAAATCCTGCTCTCATTTAAATAACACGACAATAAAAGAATTAAAGTAACAATTAGTGAATCCGGCGGAAGAAGAGGCCAAGCAATCGAAGCTGGCCACGGCACTTGCATTATTTATGCTAGTCGTTCCGTTAAGTTGAATAGCTAATGACGTGTGGCTCGCTGCGTATTTACATTGTTAATATTAATGCTCGGCGACAGCGTGCCTCGACTCCTGATGGCATAGTCTACCTCGCGTCTGACCAGCCCTCCGCTGACTATTTAAATCATTTGCTTCTTAGAAATCTTAGAATAGCCAATTTATTTATATTTACAGACGTTGAGGACTATGAATTTCAATGAGCTCAATTAAATTACTAAATTAGTTTCCTATAGCACCAGGTGATCGACTAAAACCCGGAGTCAGCGTGGTAGGTGCACGATATGTTTTATTGCGGCGTCCCGCAGGGACCCATTGTCGGCCTCTCTCTATACCCTACGTGTGTTCGAATGCTCTTTTTAAAATTATTTGTAGATGATATAAATTCGTAAGTAGCTGCTATAAATCGTTGTTTGAAGTTTGATAGTGACTTTTATGAAAAACTAAAGATTTTCCCACATTCAAAAGCACTTAGTTCTGGTAGAACGGTTCCATTTCGATCATTAACCAACAAAATAATTCATAGGCGTACATTCTTTTGACATTTCCCCAGCTTTCCCTAAGGGTCTGGAGCGTGCCATCTCCGGTTACGGCCCGAACAATGGAGATCGAATCACTGTGACCCTCCCTACATTGTACTACAACACAATTACTCTTGATTAGCTATTGAAACTTTGACCCAATTTTGTTTTTGTTTGACGATGTAGGTTGGTTCGCGGTTAACTTTGTGTTATAACACTTTCATATTTTCATTATCCTTTATTTGTTCAAGTTTTTCTAACATGTTAAACGTAGAGGTGAATAAAATTGTAATGTTACACCTAATTATAATCCCGACATTGTTAGACGTATAAATTTTCTAGTCATTGAGCAAACATAACGAGGTTCAAAAACCTATTCAATAGAAAATAGATAAAATGAAGATTACGTTAATGATACTAGGCGGTAATAAATTGAAGGTACCAAGGCGGCATGAGAGCAAGGAGGTGAGATTGCAAGCAGATAGCCCGCTTAAAGGACACCTTGATTGAACGGACCGGACAACACAGATAAGAGACCGGCCGGACTATTTGCATATTAAATGAGACGATATTAATTTTCTGCGCGAGGTGCGAGTCTAGGTAACAAGACGCTTTTCCAGAGTCTATCCTTTATTTTCTGCGCGCCTGGTTGCATTTTTATCTCAAACTAATCTCGACTTAGTAATATCGCTAGAGAACTTACAAATTAGGGCAAATATTATTAAACACTTGACTTCGATCGATACGCGAAATTAGATAAGTACAAAATGGACTCTATGCTTTCACAAATAAGGAATGTACAAATATTTGTATGATTTTTTTTCTTATCACGTGCGTGTTTCGCTTCCCATGAGGGTCAGTGACCCTGGCGCCATGATAGCTTATAATTGTCATCACGGAGTCATAAATCCTGGGCATGATGAGAATGATGGTAACGGTGACAATGATGGTAATGTCAATAAAACTTGACCTTGAGCGGAAACAGTAATTGATGGGATATCATTTTAGTTGTTTCTGTTTTGGTAACACTTTTACAGCCGTACTTGCTTATTGAAGTCACGAATGCGATATAAAATACAAATTAATAGGTATGACGTTTCTAGCGTGAGACTGCAACGTGTGAACGAAAGTAAATATAGAATGAACAGTGAAAAGATCGAAGAAAACAATGCCACAGATATTAAGTTTTTCTATAACAATATTATAAATAGATATTATTACAAAACCTCATCACTATGCATCTTTTAGAAAATGCTTCTTAAGTGCACCATAAATCATATTTTCTTATGCGTTAGCATACTATAATAAAATCTTTAAGGTTATTAACTAATATTAACAGCCATTCTATAGACTATTAATCTGATTTCGCAATAAAAACATTAAACGTATAAAGACATGATCAGTACAGTTTTTGCATAATGCCAATAATAATGTTATTGTGCGCAGAGCCGTCGCTCTTTCAAAGACAATCAGAGTCTCACAGTAAAACGTAAATAAGCACTTAATATGAGTAATTATGGGCACATACAGGGGGTTTGAGGATACTAAACATTAGCATGGGTGGCAGAGTAAAGTTTTGTTTATACATATGAAATTGTAATCCCAATTATCGTTTGTAACGACTGTACATAAAAAAATAGCAAAATTTTATTGATATTGTTTTAAACTTTATGTTCATTTTCAGAATTATCAAAAACTGCATAGGTAAGTAGGTATTTTCAATGCCTTTTTGAATTTGTCAACTCTTTTTAAGTATATTTATTTTATTCGTGTTATACTTGGTCAACCAGATCTTGACAGTAGAAAAAGGCGGCAAATTTGAAAAATGTAGGCGCGAAGGGATATCGTCCCATAGAAAATTTGAATTTCGCGCCTTTTTTTACTGACAAGATTTGGTTGACCAGCTATACATTCTTTATCATCTTTTTTTTTCGGAAAGCCTTTGCAAGCTTCTAAACAGCCTGTATATATGTTTTTACGCTTAACAATCGCATTGATTACTATTTGCACTTACGTTTGCACTGTTCTAGTAACTGTTAGGTGTCAAGTTTTTTCTTTAATTGAGTCTGAATCAACAATGGGACATAGACTTTTCTTTGATATATCTGAGGCATCTGTATTGTATACCAAGTCAGACAAAACAACTTCAGTAAAAAAAAGCCAAATGTTGAAAAGCTAATGAGCAAAGCGACGATCTATAAAAACGAAATAAAATTATTTTAATATTTTTGCCAAACTCAAGTAACATAAGATAATCTACATTTGGGTAAATATTAGGGATCATTAAAAAAATATTACCATTGAGTTCTGGCAAAAAACATATTCGAATAAATGTGTCTATATTTCATTATTTTAAATATGCACTAACTAAAATCAGACTTAACCAACGAAATCCAATACTTATACTGGACTAGCTGCAAAGAATTGCCATTTGCCATATAATTTATAAACATAGGCAACCATCTTTTTTAGGGTTCCGTACTCAAAGGGTAAAAACGGGACCCTATTACTAAGACTCCGCTGTCCGTCCGTCCGTCTGTCACCAGGCTGTATCTCACGAACCGTGATAGCTAGACAGTTGAAATTTTTACAGATGATGTATTTCTGTTGCCGCTATAACAACAAATACTAAAAACAGAATAAAATAAAGATTTAAGTGGGGCTCCCATACAACAAACGTGATTTTTGACCGAAGTTAAGCAACGTCGGGCGGGGTCAGTACTTGTGGATGGGTGACCGTTTTTAGGGTTCCGTACCCAAAGGGTAAAAACGGGACCCTATTACTAAGACTCCACTGTCCGTCCGTCCGTCCGTCCGTCCGTCCGTCTGTCACCAGGCTGTATCTCACGAACCGTGATAGCTAGACAGTTGAAATTTTCACAGATGATGTATTTCTGTTGCCGCTATAACAACAAATACTAAAAACAGAATAAAATAAAGATTTAAGTGGGGCTCCCATACAACAAACGTGATTTTTGACCGAAGTTAAGCAACGTCGGGCGGGGTCAGTACTTGGATGGGTGACAGTTTTTTTGCTTGTTTTGCTCTATTTTTTGTTGATGGTGCGGAACCCTCCGTGCGCGAGTCCGAGTCGCACTTGGCCGGTTTTTTTATAAACATAGGCAACCATATTTTTTTAATCTTTAGCAAAGGGGTTCACAAAACGCACGTCAACCGCACGCGCAAACAATTCGAAAAAAGAACAATAACGGGGGAGTTGTGTTTGTTCTTGAAATGTATGGTCGCGTGCGCAGCCGGGTGGACGGTTTGAATTAACGGAACAGATTATTAAGAGGTTAGTAGGTAAAATCAAATAAAAAACCGATTCAGGTTTCCCCACGACGTTTCCCTTCATAGAGAATTTACTTGCTGATAAATAAATTAAATATCAAATGATGAAAGAGGAACCTAGGTAGCGCAAAAAGTGGATTTACAAGTCTAAAACTAGTAAGTTCAATTTGGTTAATAATTATTACTTTCGCTATAAAATGTCTTATAAAGAAAACCTCTATTATTTTAACAGTAAATCTTTATACACTACAAGGTAAACGCACTAGTGCTCGACATGCTAATGCCCAATAGATGATATCCTACTGTCACCTCTATTGACAATGACTTAAGTTTCAAGATGACATGTACTGGGACCGCGTCGAGCACCAGTATGTTTATCTTAAATAAGAACGTTCTTTTTTCTATTGACGATACCTCATTCGCCTATCCCTATCTGTATAAAAACACTGTTATAGGTAACTCTAAATTTCCCTAACAATGCGTGACTCGCAGTTCTCACGGCGCAAGCGCACGCGCCATTGCTGCGCGCGAGTTTGATTGACGACTGATTGATGTTTTTGCTGACACTAGATCTTGGATGAGACTGGTATCAGACTTGAGTATTGAAGACAACGTGTATCTATCGGATCTATCTTGATGTGAGAAAATATTTGATATCTTATTTGATGAATGTGGCCCGGAAGTACGAGGAGAGGAAAACCAAGGAAAAGGTGGATGGACTGTGTGAGAGATGATATGAAATGAACGCAAGTGAATGATGAGATGACGGGCGAGATGATATGAAATGCGACAAAGAGGTATGGAAGAAAAAGACATGCTGCGCCGACTCCAAGTGAATGGGAGAAGGGCAAGCAAATATGATGATGATGATGACCTTAATTACGCAGTCAGAGCGATTTTAATAAGTATTTTTTGTGTTAGGGGTGATGCTGATGTCGTAGTAAACGTCAGAATGTATGGAAAGACTTAAGGCAATAATCTCTACTAATATCGTAAATGCGAAAGTAATTCTGTCTGTCTGTTACCTTCTCGCTTAAACCGCTGAACCGATTTAGAAGAAAATTTTGGTGTTGAGATAGTATGAGGCCCGAAGAAGTAGTTCTTATTAACCCCTCATTTCCCACGATATGACGTCACCCATAAGCGTTCTGGCGCAATTTCGAGCCCTTGGGAGCTGACAGGTTAATGATCAATCATTTCACGCAGACAAATACGCGGGCAGAAGCTAGTACATATTTATATAGAATGTCAGATCAAAACTGTTAATGAAATAAAAGTATAAGTATTAAAACGGATTATATCGCGTATATTGAATTTATACTACATTCCGACTTTTCGAACCCTGGAAAAACTACACTGCAAATCTACCCACTTACAAAATAATGAACCATCATAAACTATAAATTTTAAGGCTAGTTATACATGCAAAATTGGTTCATAAGGCTAGTTCTACATTACAACTATTTTCAAGTAAAGATACAGATACGCGATAAAGCAATATCAAAACTGTCAAGTTAAAATATGTGTCAGATAGTCGACATAGGGTAATTACGGGGTAGATGGCCATAAGGGGGATATTGCCCATCGAAATATTTCATGGTTCTGATGGCTAATTGTCGCTAGTTCTTGTTTAGTACGCTTCACGTCATGCTTGGGAGCAAAGATATAGCCAAAATTTTGGAGTAAAAAAATTTTGAAGTACATAAAATCCTTGTTGATTGTTTTGACTAGTGCAAATATTTTTAGAGGGTTCATATTTTACATGGTGGTGATGCTAGTGTCTTATTCTAATGGTGTTATTTGCTTTTGGTGCAAAGTATACGGTTGTAGTTTTGTTCTAACCTAAATAAGAATGAAGCTCGAATCTCAACTTACATTGATTTTAGGCGTGGTCTTCTCTCCCGAAAAAAAAAGGGGAGATGGCCAGTTCAAGTTGGGGTATTATGGCCATATGGCAGTGAAGGCACACAGTGATGAAGATGTATCTATCACGAATTAGGTATTCCAAAGGTTATCAGATATCAGTGACTATGTCCCCCTATGCATGATAACAAATAAAAAAGGAAAATAGAGTTATGTTTGAAAAATAACTATTGCAGGTGTGGGAAAAAATATCACGAGCCTCTTCTCTTCCATGATTGCATTGAGTGTGCTGTTTGCTGGTATTCGGTGGCCTAAACGGGGTCTTGAGAAGAAAATGGACTTGGGAAATAAAAATTAAAAATAAACATTACTAAAATTAAGAGTTGTGGCATGGCCATCTCTCCTGTAATGGTATGGTCATCAATCCCGGACACCTCGGGAAAGATGGCCAATTGTAATTTTTTTTTGAAATATTTTTTCAAGCTGATCGCAAAAGAAATAATGTTTTGTTTGTTCCATTTTCGAAAGTCAATTAATCAAAGTTTATGAAGAAATAAAGATTTCTTTAATTACATGTAAACTTATTTTTTTATCGCGTTCTAAAAAAACTATGGCCAACTACCCCGGAATTACCCTAGACCTAATTTTCTGTTAGTAAGTTATATAGCTATAGTTATGTTATCATGTATGTAGATGTAATTGTGGTGTACCTACGGGGAGTAACTTTATTATAACTTTATCACCGTAAATAAGTTTGACACTATTGACAGCCACGCCAGAGTAACATTTTCCGACAGTTCCAAAATTATCCTCCTATCCTGACACGACAAATAAAGGAACAACATGAAGACGGACTAGCTCTCCAAGATGATGCCGTAAAGTCTCGTTCGGCCAAATTAATGGTAATGGAAAAGTCCAGTCTCCCCTTGGACGCCATATGTAACGCTACTTGTTTGTCCTTCGCTAGTTAGGGTTCCGTACGGAAAATACGGAACCATTATAGGGTCACTCGTGCGTCCGGTCCGTCCGACCATCCCCCCCTTTATCTCCGAAACTACTGGGTCTAAAATTTTGAAAAAAAATCACAGTATTGTCCCTTGCCTAAGATGACAGGAAAACCTATTTGAAATGATTTAGATTTAGATATTTATTCTCATAATATGAAATTACATTATAAATTATGCTAAACTAATCTACATGAATTTATATTATGATCGTCATTAACATTAACATGATATTATTTATTAGATACAAATTAAAAATGTCTTAAAAATAATCAATCTTCTGTCAACAATTTTATCAATTCATGTCAAAACAAAATACGGGAATAACTAAGTACGAGTATCTCTTAATGATCGTCATGTTCTAAATACAATAAATATGGTATACATTACGTTGAATATCAATAAATGAGAACATGTCAAATTTACACGATTCAATTTACAATTTCAAATGTCAAAGTCATATACTCATTTACTGAATAAATGTGCAGTCAAGCGTGAGGACTTAATTACTTAGTTTTTGATCCGACCTCTACGGGTTTTTTTAAAGGCATTTCATTCGCGTTCCACATTTTTTTTAGCTATAACCTAATATAATCTTCCCATTGCTGGGCAAAGGCTTCTTCTTTCTTCCGCCACTCATCACGGTTTGTTGCATGTTCCTACAAGTCGCTGCAAAAAGCGTAAAGGTCATCCCGCCATCTCTTTTTTGGTCTGCCTCTGCCCCGGCTAATCTACAAAAAAATACATTATTAAAAATTGGGTAATGTACGGAACCCTTGGAACGCGAGTCTGACTCGCACTTGACCGGTTCTTTATACTTAAGTGAACTTTTTCAAAGCTTGACAAAGGTTTTTCTGTTAAATTGTCTGTGTTTAGGTGTTTGACCGCTGTTTTATTATAGAAAATATATAAGTAAGGTAGGTACTTATTGTTTTGAGAGGCAAGTTGTTTTAGCTTCTTGATATTTCAAACACAAATTTTTAGGGTTCCGTACCCAAAAGGTAAAAACGGGACCCTATTACTAAGACTCCACTGTCCGTCTGTCTGTCACCAGGCTGTATCTCATGAACTGTAATACCTAGTTGAAATTTTCACAGATGATGTGTTTCTGTTGCCGCTATAACAACAAATACAAAAAGTACGGAACCCTCGGTGGGCGAATCCGACTCGCACTTGTCCGGTTTTTTCTTGATGCAGGTGCTGGCTATTAGACTACCTATAGCCGTTATTTTAATTAAGCAAAACTAATGCTTTGTCTTCTGTTACACAAAAATGTACCAGGCTCCCATCGACCTCAGGAGCTACACTTCAGCACATGTGTCGCCACAAAAACTTTCACCCAAATCTGACGTTTCCAGGAACGGAGCCCGCTACAATGTGGTCACAATACCCACTGTAAGTGGATATTATTATTTGCGAAATAACTCAAAGAATACCCGCTCTTTTTGCAAGGACACGGTATGGGTTCTTGTTAAAGATGTTAGTGATTATTATGTTTAAAATAACAATTCATATTTCAACATGAGAGTTGCATCAACAATAATTTTGTCCTCACAAGTCAAATCAGCGATTCTTATGAATCTTAAAAATAATGCAGATCAGCAGGCTTAATCGTTATACATTGATTTAACGAATACTTTTATAAAAATTGCTGTAGGACAGTTCAATTACTTATAGTAAACTAGCCTTTTCAATTGCTAACGCCTAAAAAGGTGTTTAATGGTTCAACATCATTAAACAAATGTTCTGACAGATATTGGCTAACGACTCCAAATTATGCCCTTTGCACGAATAAACAGAATTATAACAATGCCCATAATGACGAACTTGCAAGTAAGTCATTTCTGATCCACACATGGTGTGAACGGAACACATTAGCATCGGCATTTCCTGCCACAAAAAGAACCTATTAAAAAAAACTTGAATAAGCTACGCGCTTTCAATTTGTAAAACCGTTCTAATTTTGAACCTTATTTAATCGTTCCGTTTCCTAAATCAACGGACAGACATTCAATTGGAAGTCCTTGAGAGCATGTGTTCGATATTCAAATTAGGGTTTAGATCTAAGCGTCAGCGGATTGGCGTAATGGAACGGACGTCTGTTCTCAAATCGATTTTATCGTCTGTAACACGCTCCAATACTGCTTGTGTATGTATTACTAAGAAACATCCAAATACTAAAACATCAATGGATTTCTTGACAAAAGTGCCACGAAGTATCCATTTTACGTTTGATATAGCATCGCGTGCTAGCATGAAAATGTCAGCGTTCTTAGTAGATAAACATCTACGTAGCTGAATTCCTAAGAGATTTCGATACGTAAATAGGCAATGCCTTTGTTAAATCCTTAGTTATTTTATCTAAACCTTTGAATTTTTTCTCACCGATTCTCATCCAATTTTCATTTTATTCAATCACCGTTACTCTAAATCAGAACAAGTAAGACACCTAACGATCGTTAGGCGTACAATCAATTTTCCGTTACATGAAGGCAATTAGGCGTTTTTTCGGCAATTACCTGTACCAGCGTATCAATCACTAGTATGGTAATCTAGGGCAAAATACGCCTAATGGATACATACATGCGCCATAATTGTTTAAATATAACATACATGTTCAGTGCTATTATGAAAAACAATGTTCTTAATTATTTCTCATACTAAAGTTTAAATTCAAACTCAAATTCATAGAGATTTAACTCTACATTCAGATTATTTCAGATGAAATTAACAGCATTAGATATATTTCCGGATTCAGTAGGTAACCCATTTCTCTCTTTGTACCTAAATGATTACTGCAGGTACCTTCTAGTGCTATAATATAATATAGGCACATTACGTAACTACGTCGAAAATTTAAAGGGCCGTATGTACAGTCAGCAGCAGAAGTTGCTAAGCGGACCAGGTGTTCAAAATGATCTTGACGCGACTTTATTGTTAAGAGAATAAGAGCGTGTCAAGGTAATTTTGAATACCTCGCCCGCTTAGCAACTTCTGCTGCTGTACCTACTGTAAAACGTTGTACGAAGGGAAAACGAATTCTACCTATTCGCACGTGTATCGTAAATAACTATTTCTGATGCGCTCATGTCAACTTAGCACTGAGTAAGTTTTCTTGTACATACTATAATACTGGCTGTCGTAATGTTCGGAAGCGATATAACGAGCGCGCGCGCACGCCACCCGCCCATTATCACACCTGCCTTATGGTCCTTGTCAAATGGGATACAATTAACTCATTACCGGTGCGATTTGGCCATAAGGAAGAATACGGGGTTGGAAACTAGTGCCACTAGTACTACTAGTTTATAAACCAAGTTTAACGGGTTATTAAGAGTCAGACGAGTCTAGTCGCCGCCATACCAACGAAGTTACGGCATGTAGGGTTAAGATGGCCGACTCTTTATCATTTGTCACCAAGACTGTCACTTTTTTACAAAATTGTAAGTGCGAAAGTGACGCATGGCATGACAGGTGATAAAAATGCGACCATGATAGCTGAAGAAGGAAGAAGTTACTAAGGTCAATGTGGCTAATTCCGTCATAGGGACTATTCCGTCTACTAGCGTTTTTCTCGAACAACGAACAAAATTTATAATTTCATCGACAAAGCAGCGATTGCTTTTAGTTACAGCAATCAAAAGCAGATGTTTTTTCCTACGATTGAAAATCAAAGAAATATACGCTTGTGGACGGAATAGCCCCAATGACGGAATTAGCCACATTGACCTTATTTGAATCTATGGCTTCCTGATTAGCTCAAAACTCGCGCCGGTTTTCATTGATTAAAAAAACATCTCAAGGAATGTCTTAAATACTTAAGTCTACTTTATGTAACCTATACTAATTATAGGTTACATAAAAAGTCGATTTACAATTATTGTAACTGTCTAGGTTTAAGGAAAGAGTGCTATAAGGAATTTCATAAGCGTACGGTTCATTACACGCAGCTGTTGTTATGCGCGAGCGCAGCTAGGGTTAAACCAACAGCCAACTCAAAACTAATATAAATTTAACTGAATTACATTCGATATTATTGATGCTGGTTTGTTGACTAGAAATTAGTGCTAAGCTTAAAGAAAAAAAAACTCTATTTGATCGAAATATTTGAGGAGAGCTCTACTTACTTATAGCGTTACATCACCTAGCGCCACTTGCACCATCCCTCTAACAAATTGTAGTGGTGACCATGTTAAAACTCCGTAGAGTAACCCAGGGTTAACCGGTTAAACCTATTAACCGGTTAACCCCGGGTTATTGGAATAGTGCAAGGGGCCCTTTACTATAGTCCACAACTACACAACTGTGGTCCATATTAAAAGTATGAGTGAGAATCGTGTTAGTTTAAATCAATATGTGGTCCATATTGTCAACATGTTTAACACGTAACTGAGTATCAATACCAATCTTCTATTTTTGTCCGAGTTCTTTCGTCTTTTTATGAAATGTAACACCTCTGGAGTTGTAGGCGATCATATAGGCTAAGGTGACAGCTTACCATCAGGTGGACTGTATGCTTGTTAGTCGCCGGCGTAGTATAGAAAAAAACTTTCAAATAATATTTACACTTGAACTTGAAGATATTCGAGTGAGTTTTGGACCGCATTTGGCAGCTTTTGGACTGCATTTGGGTGGTACCTACTGTTTCTTAAAGGCCTGACTGTAGGTATATCAAGTTTACTGCTACTACTAGTACTAGTAGTAGTAAACTTTAATGATACCAAACTTTACGTGGTACTAGTACTTTTGTTTATGTATTTTTTATATTTTGTGTCTGCTGAGCTCATGTCTAAAGGTGCAATGGACCAGGACACCGGAACTGGTAAGGCTCGCGTGCTCGTCTTACACATTATTTATTACAGTAAGAACTGACTGCTAACGTTGCAACACTTACAACAGAAAGAATAACTAGTAATTAAGAAAATTACCGCTTAACGAGGCCGGGGTGTGCCGGGAGCTCGGGTGTGAAATTATTTTCAACATAACTTTCAATTAATTAAAGAGCTGGGAGATCGCTAGAATCATCCGTCATGTCATTACTAATAAGCCTTCAGCTTAACTAACCCTAAAAACCTGGTAATTTTTACAAAAAAATGCCAAAATGTTGGCAGGATTACCAGGCGATCATAACCGGTGTGGTATTGTCAACAGAGACCGCCCTCGTCGTCGCTGTCGTACGGCGGCGCCGTGAACGACGACGTTCGGTCCCCCGGCTCCGGCGGCACCCCCGGCCCCCTCAGTCAGCCCCCGCCGCAGACCCTCGACGCGACAGATCCAGGTGAGCTTAGCCCTGAGGCCTTGGTACTTCTGGAAGTTCCAGAGCAGTCCAATCTCGGTTACGATATGCGGTTAAGAATGTAGAACATCTAAAGAATAGACACTTCTTTCACCTTAGACAAGGAGCTAAGCAGTCTTGAGACCTTATAATTACTTCTGGCTGCAGCAAGCAGTATCATGATATCCGTTTCATGATACGCATTGCAAACATAACATATTTAACTAAATCTTTGACACTTACTTATACTAATATGTGAACACAATGCGAGATATTAAGGTGGATTTCGTAGAGGATCTAGGAGGAGGAGGAGGAGGATCTGATCCCTGATGATTTGAACCGTTATTTGGATATTAATCATATCAAGGTTAATCAATTATGCCAGTTTTGAAAAGTCTAATACGCTTGTCTCTTATCTATAGTCTCTCCAGGAAAAAAATATTAGGTACACTTATGTACATATCAATCTGGAAGATTTGGAATAGAAAACTTATACAGCAGCCGCAGTTCATGGCCAATTGAAATCCTACGCGTATCCTTTACATTTGTATAACTCAATAGATAAGCATCGATGTTATCATCTGTAGGATTATCAATCCTCTTCAGCTTCGACCAAGTTTAGGCGAGGAAAAAATCATAATTGCAGCATTTAGAAATGTCGCACCCTAGTCTGAAATATCCGAAGTGTGAACGAGCTAACAATTAACATGTCGCCGCGATCTAGATCCGACACGACACGTCAACGCCTCTTCACGTCACACGACGGGTCCCATCGTCACGTCTATCGCCACAAAGGTACCTGAGAAATGATTACAACCAGTTGTCACAGGCATCAGTCGTCGGTGCCTCAAACGCACATAAACGACACATGCAATATGGGAGGAATACGACTTAGGACTTTACGAGATAGAGCAACATACAATAGGTATTGAAATGAGGTGGTATCGTCCGCATCTACGATAATCGCATACATATGAATACGTGTAATTTGTGTGGGCAGACATTGTGTTCAGATTTAGCTCTAAAAAATTCGAAGTGTGACACAAAAGCGCTATCGAGGTTTGACACCCGTCAAAAGCGACGCGGCGGGCGCAAAGCGGCGGTTTTTTGCACATGTGGAAATTATAGTTTCGCCGCACGTATGTGTAATTGTTCGGTTTGTCGCGCGACGGCAAAATGACTGGTAAATTGGATTCTGTGGCGTTACAGTGATCTGAGGATTAAAAAAATAACTTTTCCGGCCGGGAAACGGAGCTTTGTCGGCGAGTATTGTGCGTCAGTCAGCATTGTTTTCATGGCTCATGCGGAAAATTCTGGTGACAGTGTACGAACGTGCGTGATTTCTAGATCAATCCGATACAGTTTTGCAGTATCAGTGAAACTGTCAATAATGTCAATGCCAATAACACATCACGCATCATTTAACTGCGCTAAAAATTTCTAGTTCAAATGGTTCAAATAAAAGCGTTGGATTTGTGTTTGAACACTTCCTTGGTCAGTATGATTTAGAGTCTGTGCGGAAAGAGAAGAGTCGTGAAATGTATGGGATCCAATACATTCTACGACTCTTCTCTTTCCGTACAAACTCTAACAAAACTTAGATATCATTATTTTAGATTTCTAAACAATATCAGCTTTTATGGGCGTTTTCTAAAATAAATATTGAAAACCCGATTCTCCCAGATCCTGGTGTTTTTGGGTTCTTTCAACTCAGAATCACTAGCATATTCAATCCTGGTGATAAAAAAAATTGTCCCATAATTTTGTATGAAAATTGTACATTCCACTACGTCACGTTACGTACAAGTGAAATTTTTTCTCATACTAAAAACGTGACGTAATGGAATGGACATTTTGGGACATCTTTTTTTAATGGTAGGATGGAGAGTGCTGTCGATTCTGAGTAGAATGAGCCCAAGAATGTCCAGATTTGAAAGAATCGGGATTTTGATATTTATTTTAGAAAAAGCGCTTATAGAAACATTTTTGCAACACTAAGCAATATTCGTGTAATTAATGTAATGTTCCAAAACCGCATAATCCTTTTCTCAGCCCATCAAAATTCAGGTCCTAACCCCACATAAAATTATATGCCAATTTCAACCGCCGAAAACTCCTCAACAGCCATAAAGGGCTAACTTGAATTATGCAAAATTCAAAATACCCCCTTAATTCAATCACGGGCCCCGTGGGAGAGGGAGGGGGGTAAATTATTTACGAATTAATAATTAGTCAGCGTAATCGGGTTTTTCAATTACAGTTGACAATTATACGCGTGGACGTCAATCGAGCGCGGATCGGACTTTATTAATTAATAATATATGCTGTGGATTTCCCGGGGGAATCATCCTTTATGGCCTAGGGCAGGAATGGACGATTGCAGCTCTGAATTCTAGATTGACAAGTTTGATGGGCTATAAAGTGCTTGTTTGTCGCTGGGAAAATAATTTAAAGATTTTATTTGAGAGCGGAATATTTAATACGGAGATCTGTTGATTGGTAATGGGAGGGTATATATATATTTGATCAATCAGAAACAAAATGTGATCTAATAGTTAAGAGAGTGGACATATTTTCTCTTTTAGCTAATACTGCTCCTACTGCGTTACCAAACGCATCTACCCTAATTATAAACATACATAAAGATATTTTCTATTTTCGAACATATAATAATTCTAATAATAATTATGATCTTTATAATGCATTTTGTATGTGTTTCTATTTTTCTATAATCATATCATAAATAACCTAGCCTAAGAAAGAAGAAGAATAAAGAGAATAATCATGATCTATAAATATATTTTCGGCCTTCCAAAAGCACATCCAAAAATAGGGTTCCCTAGGTAACCCGAAGCGGGAAAATATGACCATTATTGCGTTAGCCCCCTCCCGAAATAGAATTATGGCACGTCGGGCCCCATTATCTTCATAAACCTTGTCAGTCGGACGATTCTAGTCACGTGAGCGTACTTAGATTGCACGGCATTTAGAACTGGAATCGTAGAAAAAAGAAATTATAAAAAAACTGTTTACACACAAACTGTTTTTTTTTTTTAAATTAGGGCTTGAATCTCTAGATACTCTGGCAAACCCACTTTGTCAGTAGAAAAAGATGGATTCTATGGGTAGTCAACCCTACACGCCTACATTTTTTTAATTTGCCGCCATTTTCTACTGACGGAAATGGGTTGCCAAACTATAAGAATCAGATATTCCGTAACCATAGAAATTTTCCCAGACAAAAAGACTGGTGCCAAAGCCAATACAGTCGACTCTCGTTAATTCGAAACTCGATGGACTTTAAAAATATTACGAATTATCGAGAGTTTGAAATATCAAATGGTTCGAAATTTTTTAGAGAAAAAATATGAAAGTTCGAATTATTGAGTAGGCAGGTAATAATCAAATACTGATTAACTGTTAATTTTTTTTTACAATATAAAAGGTTAGTTTCGGAAGAAGTCTGAAACATGAGTTTACTTCAATGCACATTGCTGAGACTGACCTGAAATAGTTATTTGCAATATCACTTGTCTTCCCACCTACCTCCACTTTTTCGATTAACTCCTTCTTTTCAGCAATCGTTCAGCATTTATACTTTTTAGGACTCGTAACTAACACTAACTTTTAATATGTACACATAACCAACGTAAGAGTGCAACGAAGAACTTGAGCTTGTCTCAAAATACCGCACATTTTGTTCGAATTACCGCACTCTATTATTACCTCTGTGAGGTCTGCAATCTGATAACTTCGAATTGTAGAGTGTTTGACGCCTATGAGTTCGAATTAACGCGTCGTTTTGTTACTTTGATTATTTACGTTTACGTTGATTATTTTTGTTCGAATTACCAAGAGCTTAAAAATGTATTGATTTATTTCGAAATATAAAGAGATGTTCTAGGGAACTCGTGATAACTTCGAATTATAGAGAGGTTCGAATTATCGCAGGTTTGAATTAACAAGAGTCGACTGTATCTATTTTTATTAAGTGACCATAAAGATTCAGGCTCTGATTTTTTTTAACTACCTCGTAATAGATGTGCCAAAGATACATGAAGCAAATAAAGTAGTCATAAGTATCTAAACGCATACTTAAATCAATTACATATATCGCACGTTTGAGCCTATTATCTTTATAGTGCTTGTCAGATGATGAGATTCTGTTCACGCTTCGAGAATTGCATGGCATGTGGAATGAGCTATACTTACAGTACTTAATAGATATTTTAGAAAAGTGCGTATGTAGCTATGCAGTTATCTTTGCTCAATAAGGCAACTACATGTTGGTAAGGGTAGAGACGTTTAGTAAACCTTGGTAGACAAAAAGTAAAGTGTTCCTGAGGTAGAATACTTTAAAGGGTGACTCACGCTAGAACGGTCCGGGTCCAAGCCGTGGCATCTGATGCTTCGTTTTCTATGACGAGTGATCAGTATTTAAGAAAACTGAATTGTCGGACGCATCGGTCCGGATCCAGACCGTTCTAGTGTGTCATCCTTAATTAAGGTACCTATTTTAATGATTCCAAACTTGACATAGGCTTACTTTAAATTAAAATAGACCTCAGCGATAGTTATAAGCTCGTAGAGTAGGTACTTACTTTGCTATGCGCCAACGCGATTTTATACTTGCTGCATTTTACAATAGTTCTAATAATTTCAGGCTTGGCTTGGATGTTGGGAACCATATGGGTAATTCCGTATGACTCGGTTTTGGCACTAGACCATGGGAACTAGCTGCGCCTCTACTTGTGATGCACTTAGATTATATGACTATATGAAGGTGATTCCACGGTTTTGCACGTTGACTATAGTTGCCTTTCCATTGAGGCGATGATGATTGGAGACGAAAGGGAGGTCTGGGAAACAAGCAATAGCATTGGTTGTCTTCTCCGCTCCGCTGCGACGACCAATAATGCTATTGGTTGATTTCCGCATGTTTCTTTTCATCTCCTGTCATCTCTGCCTCAATGGAAAGGCAGATTATTTCGACTATCTATCTATTCAGTGATTCAGATAGACCCCACTCCGCTGGCCAGTCCAGATACGTGATGTATGGGGTCTGTTACATGTACCACTTAATCCGGGTTAGGCCTCAAGGGCCCATCAATATTTCAGTCACAAAATTGAAAATTACCTCACCCCCCATAACTCAAATCTATCGATACCAATAAAATATTAACCGACGATTTCCCGCCATTTTTCACGCCACGCTCAACTTTCTCGTCACGTTCTCCTTGCACTCAGTTCTAAATGTAATCATAAAATTTGTTGTTAATAATTCAGGAGTGAGCGGGACGAGCGTATACGCTAGAGGGAGAGGGGCAGGAGAGGGATTATTAAATTCTGTGAATGCTCACTTTGTATCTAATATCCGAATGTGTTTAATATTAGATTAAGAGGGGCTTTCCCCCGGGGCGTGGTTGGTCGGAATTTTCCTTGACTTATGATTGGACGGGCTCATTTGGAAATGGAATTCACCTGGGCACGGGCATATTTTTATTGCACTTGTAACGGCATTTCGATCAGTTTGGGCGAGCCCTTTTTACACTTTGCAACTTTTCTTTTTTGAACTTTTAGGTATGTTGTTGATAGATTGCTCCCGGTACTGAGTTAGTAATTCCCGGGAATTCCCGGTTCTCGCCATACAAACTCAGTACCGGGAGCAATCCCTAGACTTGATACATACAAGTACATAAGTATGTTGGTCGCCAAAAGTAGGTTAATCTTCAGTATCAAAATCTAGTCACTACGTAATATATGGCCAAAATCTAATGATAATATACATTTTTAGAAACTGACCAACGTATCAATTCACTTTAAGATAGAAAATGCAAATCACTTTCTGGGAATAAAAAAAACTCTACCAAATTAAAGATACATCTTTAGATTTCAAGTAAATTCGTTCGGTCATACAAATGCATCATCCATTACTCTTTCAGTTCCGTACAAACAGCAACACTCTTAACTGTCCATCGGTGGACCTTATGCCTTTTGTAATAAGGTTTACAAACTGTCAGTTGCGATTACAACCACCCAATTGCTCCCAATAATGATCCAAAATGAGTATTCTTTGAGAGAAGTAGTTCTAAGGCAAGATATTTCATTTACTGTTACTTATTTAATTATGTATTAAACTTGTGGACCATAGTTGTATTAAAGTTGTGTGATTCAGTTTCAAAATTTTGACAAAATTATAATGTTACTAGATCGTCAGAAGTCAACGGAGGTCGGTAAAAACTGATTAAATTTCACGCTAGATTCGTCAGTCCAAACCGCAGTGTCCGCTAAGCGCGCCCAAGGATCAGGTTTCGTGTTTAGTTACAACAGGTTAACTAAATGCTCAAAAGAGGAATTATCGAATTAAGTTCAAGTATAGTATAAAACTTTTGTTGAAATGTGTTTTATTTTTTTTATTGGGGTAAGAAACAGACAGGCAGATAATAAGAAAAAAGAGGATATTGATTTTTACATTAATATAAGTGCAACCTACATCCTGAGACAATTCCCACTAAGATTTATAAACCAAAGAATATTTAGGTCATCAGACCGAGGTATAAAATGCAAGATGCTCTTATAATAGATACTGAACTAAATTACACTGACAATGACCATGATAACAACAGTGCTGACAACATTAGAAATAAGGAACTACACATATGTACTGATTACTATAGGATCAATGATTCGCCCATGGATCAGGTTATTATTTAGAACAGTTTATTTAAATGTTTAAAGGGGGGAATATGTTCAAGTGGTATAAAAACCTGGCGTTGAAATGTGTTTGAAGTGTTAAATGTCAGGATACAAAGATCAATAAATAACAAGGCTGAGTTTGAAACTGACCACAGCACATTGACGCAGTGACATTTTAGTCATTTTATGGCGCCAAAGACTTTTTAACGATGATAAATATCATCATAGTTCTAATATTAGAACAGTGCCAGGTTGTCTTAACTTCAAATACTGCATTTAGATCAATAAGACTTGTATGATGTTCTATTTTGTAAATATTTTCATCGATTTTCATTGAAATTTTCTGTCTTCCTTTCTACATTTCGTGTCATATCAAAAAATCAAATATATCTATAGTTTTATTTATAGTACCCCAATACAGATGCCTCAAAGCATCTCTTTCATGTACAAGCATGTGGCATGTACAAGTAGAATTGGTTTAATTCACGTTTAATTTCATTATAAGCTAAGCTTCGCTTTGTGCACATATGGTTACGCCAACGGGAATCAAACTTTGAATAACTAGATCATTTCTATTAGAATACCATCGCTCTCACCAGCCCTCAAACTCCACATAATCCCACCCCAAACAAATAGCTCAAACTAGCCCAGTGTTATCCTAACAATTACCAGGACTTTATAATAAAAAGGGTTGCTTCATACAATCAAGCTGCATTATTCCATTGTGACGGATCTAATGCTTTTATTTATTCCTTTCTCTACCCCATACCAAACCATATACGTGCGAAATATGCAACTTGAAAATTGAACTCATGATTGATGTATTAAGATTGAAATTTGAGTGACGGTTTTTCTTGACTTATTTGAAAATGGTCGATGGTAAGGTGTTACCCTTTTTTATCCGTAGTCGGCGAAGTTTTGTTTGATATTTCACGTGTAATTTCATTTTGGACGGCATGTATGAATGTGGCGTGTATGGAGCGTTTGAATGGTTATTCGTATTATGATTTTAGTGATCAATGCGAAATATGTTATTGTAGGATTGTCTGAAAATGTGTATACTTTGGTATTCTTGTGTAATGTGTGTAAAAGATGTTCATCATACCTACATAGCAATATTGCTATGTATAATTATTATATAATTGTAATATATTTTTGTATTAAATATGATATCATATTAACATTTTTTGCATAAACGAACAATATGTATACATGTCGACGATTCGACACAATGTATAAACAGTTAATTTCTCTTTTTATATATTAAAGACAAATATTATGAACAGAATTATACCTACCTATAGATTTTATATGATGCATACATTAATGTCAAATGAACGCTTTTATGCAAAGAATTGCTTTCATCTACCATTTTTAAGAAAAATTAACATGCGTAATTAATTCATCATCAATTAATATTTCCTTACAAGTCTCAATAATAATTATTTATACAGTCAATCAATATAACGCCGACTGTACTTAGGGTGTGAATTACAGCTGACAGAGAAATGACAAAAACCTGTCAAAGTGGAATGATTCGTCATACGGCAGATGTGAGGGGCATTCACAATTATGCCTTTTGTAACTGTTGATTTCGAATGCTAGTGGATCGTTTTTGATAAAAAAAGATGAATACTATGGTAGAAGTTATGTAGGAAAGTTTAGTACAATATTTGTAATAAAATAATAATATTAAATGGAGGGAAAAAATATATAAAAAATAACATTGTTTATACGTAAATGTGAGAAACATGTTCATTTTGTTTTGCACGGTATGTATACACTGTATTTCCATTTGTGGACCCCACGTGACCGCTGCCATTCATAACGCGGGTACAAATGGGAATTATTTATATGAAGCACCTATTCCCATCTGTGCCCGGCGAGGACTGATGTGAATACACTCTGTATACTTATAAGCTTAGCAAATTTTTACTTTATATTTCATCAAGCGTTTTGGTTAAAATACTAATTCATTAAAAAAAATCTGTATGACTTTGTTTCCAAATAAGCGCTCATTGACCACCTGCCCATTGACCTCAATGCTCTACCGTTCCCGAAGCTCTCGTTTGTAAGGTCTCATTAATATACAAACGTAACCAACCTTGAACTTTATGTCTTCCTAATAAGGTATACCAATAGTCAGAGACAAAGTACAAACACGACGCATCTCCCTCATTACAACTCGGCTACTGTATTTCTTTACTCACATTCTTACACACACCACCCATATACTCATGACCCCCTGGTTACCACTGTTCTAGTATAATAAGTACAAACTTTGTATGCATTCGGAAATATGAGAGAGCAGACTAAACTGGTCACCAATTAGCATTTTTTAACTTTGAAATATTTATTTAAGTAGCCATGCTGTTTGTCTGTACAACCAAAGGGCCGAAAGTACTAGCAATAAATCATTGGGAGCGTCTTTGAATTTACAATGAAATAGTTCGGTCTAGTTAAAATCGTTTTACATATTTGTAAGGCATTTTGTACTCAAGCATTTTGTTTCTCTAAATTAACATGTAAACTAACTCGTCTATTGAATATTTTCTACATTAAATCGACGTGAATGGATTTCTTAGTAAAGTTAGTTAAAGTCTAATTCGGACCGATGCAGCGTAGTAACTGACGTTGTTAAAAAGAAACAAAGAGTCCAATTCGCACTACTATTCCACATTTAAATTTCAAACTCCTCTCACATCCTGCCATCCTGCGTTCCGGGTAGAAAAGTAACCTCATTCGCAATGCAGTCGCAATGCAACTGAAGTATGGGAGCGGAATGTGCTGCATGCCTACGTGGAAAATTAGATTCCGCCGTAACTGTTTCTAGTCGCGAGGAATTTTGAGATTAATTTTCAAATTTAGAACGGCTGTGCAGTTTTCAATTACGGTCTTCATTTGTTTGTCTTGAGAGAACATAAAGTCGAAGAGATCTTATAAAGTAGGTACCTACATAAAAAATTGATAGAGCTAGTGCAAATTTTTATCAGTCTGGTCGTCTCTATTACATCACAGGAAATTACAAAGTGTGGCAATATCATTGTTAATGTATTTTTCAATGAAAATTCGACGTTTATAATTATACTCCCTCACTTCGTTCTGTTTAGTTTAAATTGGTGCAAATTGGTCAGTTAGCTACGACGGACTCTAGCATCAACTGCAAGCCACTCATCACCTAAAATAATAATAAATATTTTATAAATGAAACGCATATATCCTTTAATTTACCTACAGTAAATTAAAGGATATTTTTATGAACATTCCGATTTGTTCAATATCCTCATAATATGACTCACTCTTTCGAAACACGTGTATAACCATGAATGAGTCTTCAAACATCTCTCGGCTTATCTCATAAAAGAGGCCAGAGGGCCTACCGCGAACCACGTTCGACGTGTTGCCTCTCTGTCGCACGTGTAAATTCGTACGTAAGTGTGACAGGGAGGCAACACGTCGAACGTGGTTCGCGGTAGGCCCTCAGACGCTTATACATATTCAAGAAAATCCTCCAAATCTTAGAAAAAATATCCTCTGACGTGCGTGTCCAATCTCGCCAATCACCATTTGTTTAAAACTATAACTTTTCAAAAGTAGTTACTCTAGTTACTTTAGTTATGTGCATATTTTTCACGCGTTAGGCAGCGATCTTTGGGGCTATTGGCTTTGTCGTTATTAATTGGTAGCTTTTCTTTTTTCCTTGTCTTTTCTATTCTCTTGTCCTGGGTTGTTATTGTTGATTTTAGAGACTATTGTTTTAAACGAGGTGACAGGATGACTTGGGCAGATGTACCTATTATTCCTTTGAATGGGCTTTTTGAAAATGCAAATCATAGATTTTTCTTATAGTTTTAGAAAGATGTACTTTTTGAATATCATTCAAAATGAGTGTTAAACGTCGCCAAAAGTGATAATTTAAAGCCACCTTCATTGTTTTTTTACAGGTCATGTACAGAGTACATTTTTAACTACATATGTAGTTACATATTTAAATATACTACATTTATTTTTAATTTAATTTCAAATCGCTGTCGGTACTTGACTACAATAGCTGTATATCTACATCTACATCTACATATCTAGTCAGAAATGGAACAATCATTAAATACTCGTAGGTCTGGTGAAATTACACTGTTATGTACCTGTCATTCAAATTATAAGTTGACATAACTTCATGTACTTACGAGTGTAGTATAGGCACATTACATATGTATGAATGTTCAAACAAACTATATGAAGTATAACAAAACTCGTTAAATCGTCAACTACCGCTTATCCCCATCCATCCCTACCCACACCCAAATCTGCATAATTATAACAACACCAGAATTACCTTTTAACCTAATTTATTCATTACGGCCCGTCTAGAGTTAACTCACAATAAAGAAATTAACGGCGGTACCCTCCGAAAATATTTTGATTAAAAATTTATTCCACCAGAGAAAAAATATGGGGTCCAGAGCGGACCCCTGTGGAACCCCGCACTGACAGATGTCAATCTGCAGCGTGTGTGAATGAGGGATGCTGGTACTTGTTTTTTTTATTGTGACCATGGTATTATTTTGTAGTGCCAACTTTAGTGGAATGGTGCAAAACGTAATGACAAAATGGAGGTGTCAAACTGATTTTTTTAGCATTCGTCTTCTATAGAATTTTAAAACAAGATAACAATATAAGTAGGTAATGGATGATACAAAAGTATATTATTATTGAGTAAGTCATTCGAAATCAAATTACCTACTTATTTGGTACCTATATAGGTACTACAAGTACAAGATTAGTAGGAACAAAATATTTCTCTGAAAATACTGTAGGTATACACACCTCGGCCAGTAAATAAGAAGGCCTCAGATCAGATCACATGCTTGTCGACGTCGACTTCGCCTCGGCTGCCTACATGTATGTAATATTTGGAAGGTGCCAATGTAACTATAACCTACAATAACCAACGGGTGCGGGGGACGAGGTGAGCGAGTCCCGTGCCGTGATTGGTCCGTTCAAAGACACGGACGTCACACAAAGACACTTTGACTCGAAAATGGAGTAAAACTACCGTATATTTGTGGCAGAGGGGGTAGCGCTACTATGCTCAGTCTGGAGGATGTCTTGTCTGTGCCATAACCTATGGACGCTCGGAATTACCTAAATATCACATATGCGTTACTAATCATAAGAATCTCAAATATCTTCGCATTTTTGCCACTCACCATATCTCTTTCTACTTCCCATCACCTACTATCAAACCATCCTAAATTTGGCCTCTACATTAGTACTAAATATACTAAATCGGAGACCAAACATTTTTGGTTCTTAAGACAGTCCTATCCCCCTAAGGCCCAAGGTCCTACCTATAGTACTTCTTCAGTTCAATGAAATTTAAACCGTATTCAATTGGAACAGAGTTGCATTTCACTTGTTTCGTTTAATTTTAAAAATAAATAAAAATCAACTCTACTCCCTGCACTATAGGTTCAAATTTCAGTGGCAAATTGTGGGTTTTTCTATTGTATGGCTGGGCCTTAGGAGGTTAGGCACCCCTCTGTCATCCAATCCGAGTGGATGATTGAAAGTGACATATTATAAATATTAATGTCTGTCTGTCCGTCCTGATCACTTATTATGGCTTAAAATTGCAGCTATTTTTATTTATAATTTAATGTGATAGGTGCAGTAGTTTTAATTCGTCAATTGTCATATTTTTCAAAAAGGATTTCTAGCCTGGTTTAGTGTACCACTGCTGGGCAAAGGCCTCCCTTCGTTTCCTCCAGTCAACTCCACAGGATTTTTATTTAATATGCATGTTTTGAAAAAGCGCTGGTGGCCTAGCGGTAAGAGCGTGCGACTTGCAATCCGGAGGTCGCGGGTTCAAACCCCGGCTCGTACCAATGAGTTTTTCGGAACTTATGTACTTACGAAATATCATTTGATACCAGTCGCTTTTCGGTGAAGGAAAACATCGTGAGGAAACCGGACTAATTCCCAATAAGGCCTAGTTTACCCTATGGATTGGAAGGTCAGATATATGGCAGTCGCTTTCGTAAAAACTAGTGCCTACGCCAATTCCTGGGATTAGTTTTCAAGCGGACCCCAGGCTCCCATGAGCCGTGGCCAAAATGCCGGGACAACGCGACAAAGAAGGGAGAGATGCATGTTTTGAAAAAAAAACATGTATTTCAAGTTACAAAGCTCATTAATCAGTTCTAAATCACTATGTCATAAAATACAAATAAAACATCATCATCCTCATCTTCATCCTGTGCGTGTTTTGTGTTTTGTACAATAAATTGTCCATACATACATAGAAATATTCATTTAAAATGCCTCATTATTTAATAAGAAATCATGCTATTTTAATAAGAAAACCCATTTCTAATATATTTAATAAGAAATCATGCTTATAACAAATTTAACATGAGTTTCTTTTACATGTTCCCTAAGCTATAGAGCATTAATAAATAGCGAGTAAGTATACATAATATGTACTTACATACAAACGGCCATTGCGGCGAAATATATCGCCGATAGTTTTCCTCGCATTGTGCCGAGCCCTTTCATTACATACAGAGCCCTGGAGCTCAGACTACTTACTTAGGTGATGCACGCTCGCTTTATACGGTTGAAGTTTGTAGGACGTCAGAAACTTGTGAAATGACTGTATCAATACATGGAAAAACTGTTATAGCATGTTTATGTCTTGTCTATATTAGAATAAAAAAAATACATGCATATTATAATTCTTCCACTATCACATCACATCACATTAATCTGTCAGCTCCCACGGCTCATATATGAGCCAGAACGCTTATGGTGACGTCATGTCGCGGGATTCGACAGGTTAACGGACTATGTTGATATACACAGCTAGATAAAGCTTGTGAGGTGGGCACAAGACAACGATGTAAAATATAATATATAGATATGGATTAATACTTAAGTACATAGAAAACACCATAACTCAGGAACAAATGTTTGTGATAAACACACAATTAAATGTCCAAAATCCTTACCAGGATTTGAACCCAGAATGCTACGTAGGTAGGTCACAGGCTAACTTCATAATAGTGATACAAAGGCCGCTGCAAAGTGAATCCATTCTACATTGCAACTCATATTAAAATGATAGGCACGACTAACAATGATATCATTATTAATAGCCAATAATGATAAAAACGACGCTTTATTACGCCCAATTTGAATAGGCTTACCTCCCGACTAGGGCTTGCAAATATTCGAAACTTTCAGATATTCGAATATTCGACTTTTTCTGACGACGTATTCGAATATTATAAAAAATAAGAAAAGGAACGAGAAATCGGTTTATTATCGTTTTATTCGAAAGCTTTTTTCACATATTGCTAAAACTAAGGATATTTGGCAGAAATCCACTTAATTGACTAGATTTTATCATCCTACTATTTATAAGATGCCCACATTTATAAAAACAAGTAAAACGCCAAAATTAGACCGTATTTAATATTTCTAGATAAAACTTATTATAAATGCGTCGTTGCGTGAAATAATATAACTTTAACCATCCAAACACGTAACCATAGGTATTTTTTTATGTAAGATATTTTTTTTAGTGGGTAATTATTTTCCAATTTAAATTAATTTGTAATCACTCAGAGGCCTGTAAAAAGGCCTTTAATTTCACATTGTATTTTGAATCTTTATTGACTTTATTTGTTTTGGCAAGTTATTATTCCTAATGGTCGGCTAATTATATAATATTGGAATATTTAAGGGAAAAAGTTAGTTGAGTACTGGGTGGATTATTCGTCAGCTAAAGGTGCATGGTTAGATTACCAAGTTGGGCAGGTTTGGTATGATTAAATTTGAGAATTGCGATAAGTGGCAAGGTTTAGACTTCAAAAATTGGCTTAACGTACGCTTGTACTGAATAAACAGAATGACCCTTTAACTTAAAACTTACGCACCGTAAAAATAACATACTTTTTGATTTCGTTTTCTTTTAAATTGATTTAGGTTTCACTGTATTCACGAAGTCTATCGAGAGGAATACAGTAAAAAAATTATTTCCTTCGTATTTGGGTACCTACCGTTCCTCATTCACTGTAAATACCCGTAAAACACACAGAAACTGTAACTACAGCGGATGACATAGATTTTTTTATAGTAATAAAAAATATTCGAATATTCGAAACGTGAGCGGCCGAATATTCGAATATCAAAACAGGTCGAATATTCGACAAATTCGAATATTCGAATATTCGAATTGCAAGCCCTACTCCCGACCCCTGACTTAACGGTCATTTCCATTTATTAGAAAGAAAATATTTCGCTTTTCAAATTTGCGTCTTTGTTAACAAAATATATAGGCTCGTTTCGGGTGACCGCCTTCCGTTTCTGTTGTCCTGGTACTTTTTACTGACGTGTCCTTTTTTTTGCAGGTAAGCACGAAATACTGTTTCAAGGAGGAACCGAGTGAGGGTAAGTTTTTGAATGGACGGGGGAAAATGTAGTTTTTTTATGGAAAAAGTTACCGTAATAAGATAGAGTAATTTTCATTTGACTACTGAGGCAACCTCCGCCAGTATGCGTTTCCATCTCCTTTCATATAATACAATATCGCAATTTATAGTTTAAAGTAAAACATAAAAATTATATAAGTTATGTTACCACGTACGGGGAGCGGTGTCTCTTGACACAAGTGTCATGTACGCTTAAAAAGAGGCACCAGTAGGTACAACTACATACCATCAGTTTGGCACTGACATAAACGCCATCGAGAACGTAATTTACTTTCTATACATCTCGCTCGTACTCGCATATTAGTGCGACTCATGGTACGGTTAGGTAACTAACAAATATTGACTTTTTTGACTCAAACATTTTCTAACCAATGTCCGTTAAATTTTCAAGTTAAAGTCTGTGCGGAAAGAGAAGAGCCGTGGAATATATGAGGCCCAATACATTCCACGACTCTTCTCTTTCCGCACAGACTCAAAATCACGCATTTCGGAAACAAATCTAACACCGTTTCTCATTGTTTATAGGCTAGTACTTATTCCTCTCACGTCCCTCCTCCCCTCGAGCGACGACATTTTATTTAATCAAGACCACTTTTTAACATTCACCTGGCAACCTCACAATATTTTTCTAGGTGGGCAACACTTTTTATATTTTTTTAGTCTTCAAACACTGATTACTTTAGACAATCATACTGCTTACGAACATGCTTAAAATGCAATACGCGACGTCGTATCAACGGCCGTGACGGTTGAACAAAAGAAGTTTTTAATAAAAATTATATCTAAAATGTTCATCTCACTTCACCTTTTTCCAGTTAAATTAAGAAAACGAGCAAGAATAATGAAGGGAATTATCCATTTTTAATTTCCCCCCGCGTTAAAGTTAATTAAAATGAATTTTCTAGAATTATCCACCGGCTTTAATGCCTTATAAAACCTTATTATACAGAAAAACATAAATTTGAGATTCTGTCAGATTTATGAAGTCGATTTTTAGGATTTGTCGTAAACGTCAAACAGTATTTTATAACCATATGATTATTAGATAGGAAAACACCATTGTGCCTTTTTTTAATTTGAATTCTTTGTTGCTTTTTTGAGTCGTAAAATTCTGGACATTTTAGTACCTATCATACGGCCAGTTGCCCTATTTTGATAAAGCCGAAACATTTTCTTTTTAATAGACACAGTTTTAACGGTCGAGTCATAAAAATTTTAATTGTTGCTTAATAATTTGGGACGATCTGGTCGCATAAAATAGTACCTATCGTAAAGGTAACAGGAAACAATAACTATTAAAATCGTATATCAAAACCTAAACGACATTTTTAAAGTCATATAATTTTCTAAGAATAAAATTACATATAACCAAATTTATAAAGAAAAAAACACATTGCACCTCAAAATTCAAAATGGCCGTGCGCATTTTTCAAAATGACAGCTACTCAGACACCCTATTTCAGTAGAACAGGTTTTCTTACTTTTCCCGTCCCCTTAATGACTCGAGGCATTAGTTATCTTAAAATTACTGATAGGTATTCTAGGGGTTCAAAAGAAAAGAAAAAATCGAAGGGTGAAAAGTATCAAGCGTTGATAACGGGGCTGGAATAGCGTCCTTATCTCCCGCCTTTTCCTGATAGCCAGAGAGCAATTAAGTTTTTGTTTTTGAAAAAAGAAATTAGATATCGGACCGCTAATGTGTTTGGAATGGGTGCGTTCGTAAATTGTGCGAGTGCTAGTTACGATACAATCGATTATTAGTCGATTGTAGTTCGTTTTAATTTGTAAAATATCAATACAAATGTTTAAGCCGATTATTTACCGGATTACGCATATATTTTATAATTATCAGTTTCCCTACTTTCGAAACTGATAATTATAAAATTACATATTTATTTGCGTGTAAAAATGTTTAAATTTAATATCGGAAGTCACGGCATCCTTTACCATTTTGGTGTTACATTCGTTGCATATTTGTAGTTGGCAGATGTCAGCAGTATGTCGATATCTATCTAGGTTTCATTCTCGAAAAAAAACTTTTTCATCTTGATGTTACTTTAAATTAAAATATGTAATGTCAAAAAATAACATTTATCCCTGATATAACTCGGCGGTAATTAAAATGCACACGAAATCATCTGCAAATATCTAAACAAAGCCTTATCGTCAATCTAAATGTCGCTTCAGCCCCTCCGTTTCCAACGAAAACGAGACAGACGTATACAATATTCGCGTGTCAGAGAGGGATGGGGGACAGGGGGCGCCAGGATGCAAAGAAAGTATTGTTTTAAAGACAGTTTTAATTTCCCGAAGGTGATTTATCACTCGTTCTCGGGAGCGTTCCAATCGATATTTATATTTTTTGGCGCGCGAGGGGAACGCGCCCCCGCGTCGCTTTCAAATATAGAACACGTTCTGTTTTCGGAATAAAAAAACACATTATTTTGAATTAAGAATGCCTTCGCGGGTGAGGTAACGGTGTTATGAATATTTGAATTTCGAGTAACGTTAGAAGGGATGAAATTTTGCGTTGTAATTTCGTTTCTTCAGAAAGTAATTCAAACTGGCTGAATGCATTATAAAGAAAATTTTATTTTATTTTCGAAATGTATAATAGTTAAATGCGATGACTTTTATCACGAGTTAGGGGCCATTCAAGTACATAAACCGCGTAGGCAGATACATACAAATGTCATAGCACGATTAGTTCTCCATACAATCACCATACAATCGTCACATCTCTCTGTTTGCAAATCAAGCCGCCGCCATTGTGATTAGCGTTCTTTTTTTAATATTCGAAATTCAAAAGTTCAAACCGTTGGTGGTCTATGTCTGTGACACTAACAGTTGTGACACTAATTATAATATTACGTATATACCTAATAATAATTAGTATCTGTAAGGGTTTTTTAAAAGATGACTATAATAAAAGTAACTGTTTCTTACTGTTCTTTATGCGTCAAGTAAATGAAAAAATAATAAAATAAGTTCGCATTTGTACTGGATGTATGAATGCATGTACCTATGTCTTTGTGTAGGTAATAGTATTATGTACAAAAATACTATACAGAGTTAAAAAACCTACATAAAACATTTAATTAACAATAACTTCTTTAAAGGCGGAGATTAGTAACACCACAGTGTTTTAAAACGTTATAATAAAACTCCTATCAAATAGTTCTGACGTTTCTTAAAGAAAAAAAAACTTTATAATTAAAATTAGGTAGGTAATCGGAAACGATTGATCTCCAATACAATTTTTTAATTTAGTGCCTGTTTCTTCTATTGATAAAGTGGGCTAATTGCCAGAGTAAAAAACGCATTTGAAATTAAAAAATCCCGTCGGTGGTCTATGTTTTTGTATCGATTAAAATCGGTTATAATCGTTAGTATCGATTAACCCGCGAACGTGGCATAATGGAGTCACGGTAGCGCGCGCCCGTTCCAAAGCCGATTTTACATTTGAATGTTTTAATCAGTTGTATTGTATAATTCTGTATTTGAAATACAATTTTAAGGATTTTATGGCTAGAATTAGAACAAGCTAACTAAGCATATCATTTGTAATATCTAAGTGTGGAAATGTCATAATTAAATGTTTAATTTATATGAAAATGGACGTTTTTAATGACACCTCCACATTTCGTTGTATAAAAGTAGGATACTGTTACACCTTTCTCCAATAAGTCACTCACAAGAGGGATGCCGTAATTTCTCTGTGTAACAAGTTTAGACGGACTCTTAAACTTTTTTTATCGATTTTTAAACCAAAATGTGTCCTTTTCTTCTTCTTCCTCGCGTTGTCCCGGCATTTTGGCCACGGCTCATGGGAGCCTGGGGCCCGCTTGGCAACTAATCCCAGGAATTGGCGTAGGCACTAGTTTTTACGAAAGCGACTGCCATCTGACCTTCCAACCCAGAGGGTAAACTAGGCCTTATTGGGATTAGTCCGGTTTCCTCACGATGTTTTCCTTCACCGAAAAGCGACTGGTAAATATCAAATGATATTTCGTACCTACATAAGTTCCGAAAAATTCATTAGTACGAGCCGGGGTTTGAACCCGCGAAAATGTGTCCTTTTATTAACACAAATAAGCATACAGTCCACTGGGTGTTATTTTATTAGTGTTAAGTAGTACCTAGTATGCATTTGAATATGCTGTAAAGCCTGACCAGTAATATATGATCATTGTCAAGAGAGCGCTGTTATTCTCATGTATAGGGTGACAGTTCAGTATAGTATGAAAAACATATAGTTCCAGTGAAATTTCGCAACATGGCGCGTGATCATATATTCCTGGTCAGGCTTTCTATTTATTTTGAAACCCAATATGTTAATATTGTTTAGTTGTCACCGGTTTTGACTCCACGTATGTGACACCCTTGCAATCGTCCCTAATACCATCCACAGTTGCCATGTGTTTGTTAGCCATTTGAAATTAAGCTTTTTACTCAAGTAATTCCATTTGCAATCAAACACGAAACTAAAAAGTTCTAACCACTGTTCAATTTCATGTGCACTTACGACGTTCTTATTCCAAGGAAACCTTGCGCTTGCGCAACTAATGTGGAGTTTAAAGGTTGTAAGTACATCTAAGTTTCATAGTCACTTACGACGTTGTCCTGAGACTGTTGGCTGCGCCAGCGCAATGTAGCGTCTAATGCAGGGTTTAATTATACGCATTTTTAGATAATTATCGCTCCGTCGCGCTCCGTGGCTGCGTTTATCTGATTAAGCGGGAATAAGGCTTATACGGGGTCTAAATCCGGGATTTTAGAAGACTATAAAAAAGTACCGAATTTAAGTTTTATACACCTATATTCTCAAAGTCCTAGATATATACATAGGACCGCTAAAACTATTATCACAGAATAAATTCAAATATCTGGGAGACCGAGCTTTGCTCGGAAAACATATAAAATCTCAAAAATTAGCGTTTTCCCAGAGATAAGACCTAGCTAGATCGATTTTTCGCCCCCAAAAACCCCCATATACCAAATTTCATCGAAATCGTTAGAGTCGTTTCCGAGATCGCCGAAACAAATAAACAAGAATTCCTCGTTTAAAGGTATTAGATAGATAGATAATAGTACTAGGTACAGAAGATTTACTCTAACAGAACGCGTCTATTACGACAGATATGCCCGCTAGGTGGCGCAAGCACGAGCAGGCGTCCGTTCCGTAGCGGTGCGCGGCAACTACTAAGGCTAGACACCAAAATTGGTGTGGGCCGCATGTACTTGTAGGTAGTTAGGTACTTGTAGGGACGTGACGAAATCACGGAGTGAGCCACGCCTGCTATTACTAACGTAGGGGATTGTATTGTGACAAGCAGCAAATAAATAACAAACGATGTTTTTGATAACCTCCTACAAGTACATTATTAGACGTTTTATTATACCTAACAAACGATGTTTTTGATAACCTCCTACAAGTACATTATTAGACGTTTTATTATACCTGTGTAATCTTCGAAAACTTCAATATTTGTTTTGCACTTACCAATTTAAGATCGCGAGCGCGCGAGTAGCTTTTAAAGTAAGCCGCTTTGGGACTTAAGTCCGCCGCTCGGCTGAGCCGTCGTCTCGATTTATCATCTACCCGCGTTTTCAACTTTTATTGTGGTACTTCCGGTTTTCCAACTGTGAAATTCATGGAAATATGTAGATATAGAACGTCAAGTTACAGCGAACGTCGTTTGTGATGAGTAGGCTTGTGGCGACTCCTCCAGCTGTCACTGTCGACGACTTGCCACATAATTATAACAGGTGGCGTTAGTGAGGTAGAAACCTCAGAGACTTGTAATTGTCGCATTCTATTTCTATGAGAAACCTACATCGCACTTACGGAGTTTCAAATGTCTATTACTATATATACTCCTTCTGACTATCTCTCAGTGGACTTCGGTCCCCAGGCATAACACTCGCCTGGAGAGAGTACTCTCTATTTCCCTCTCTCTACCTTCACTAAAGGCTAATAGGTACCTTATTTCGTCGATGTTAAACTTTTCTACGGGGCACCCGCTTAATGTAAAATCTACCCCTAAAAAAACCAATGTAATTTTTTTCAAAGTATTTAAATACATTTTAGGGGTCGCTACCGCACTTTGAAAATTTGGACCCTCCATACAAAATGCTATTTTTTTTTAATATATTTTTTTTTAATTTTTCGTTGTGGGGCGAAGAGTAAGGGTGTATTAATGTGCAACTGAACATAAAATAATGCCGCTGACTTTTTTTAAATTATTATATTTTTACTTTTTACCAATCCTTGGTTAAGGTTAGTATTACTGTTATTAACCCTAATTATATCTATTCCACCTAGAGTAGGGCATACAGATGCTTTTAATCAACAACGCTGCATCAAAATTGCTGGAAAATTAACGATCACTGATTATAACACTCAGCATGTGTCGCAGCATATGAGTTGTATTACGACCATTGACACTTAAAACAAACACAAAACAACACAGAACATAAAAACAAAACCGAAAAGGAATACAACAGAATGTGCAAATGACAGGATAAAGCATATTTTATCATCGAGTATTGTCAGTAGTTGCGTAACCATTACAGACTTGAAGGGACACTACTTTACAAGCTTTCCTTGCTAGGTAGGGTAACGGCACCAGTGGCCAGCCAGGTACCAGTGGTCAGCCTTTTGAGTCGTTTATTGGTCATAAATATCTGGTAATCGCGAGTACTCAAATCGGAGCTTTGATTCCTTATTGGTTAATACGTCACAGGATAGATGCGGTGAGGGAACGGGGGGAAGAAATATACTCGTTCATACGGGTGCTGTTTGTCGACGAGTGCAATAGTGTCATGTCCGCCATATTTTTTACTGCACGTGGTGTTCTCTTAACAGGCAAGAAAAACTATGTTTTAATGTTAAAAGTTATTGTTTTTGTTAATGATTGGTTTATTTATTAGTTTATCTATTAAATTGCATTATATTTGAATGAAAATATCAATATTTCACTTATAAATTGAGGGGGCTGGCCACTGGATAACACTTTTTTCCAAAGAATCCAGTGCCCAGCCCCCCACGGCTGACGGCTGACCTTTGGGTTATTCGTTTATTTTATTATTTTCGAGCCAATGCGACCGTTAGGACCGTTAAATTTACATTTTCAAATTTAGTTAGGCATGCCCTAGTCAATTTAAAGTAAAACCCAGTAGTCAGCCGCATTTGAAATAACGTTTTAATGCGGCTGAGCACTGGGTTTCGCGGATCCAGTACTCAGCCATTGACCTTGCTTGGTACGTCGCCGCCAAAAACATGTCCACACCTTTAAACCCTATCTCATTGAAATAAGGTTCAAAAGTGAATACACACTTTTGACGTTAACTATACATAACTATCATTTTGCTTTTTCCTGGTCGGTATATGACTTTGTTTATTAATGATAATTAGATCTGCATAGACTCGATTAATTATTTTTTACCAAATACCGACTAGGAACATAATTATATATTACATGATTTACCTCGTTAATTTTTGACGGATTAATTATTAGAAAATAAATATTGCGATTCTTAGTTTGCAAGAATAGTGAATTTGCAAGAAAGTACCTATGGCCAACAAATTTCGTGTCATAAGAATTGTATGTACCTATAAGATTTTTTTTTATTAAATAAGTAAACAAGTAGGTAAGGTAGGTAATACATATACCTATGCAAAAAAATTATAAACTAAAATTAAGAACTACAACTAACTACAATAACGATAACAAAATTTATAAAATAAATATATTATAATATCGTTGATTTTGATATAAATATTAGTGATTTTGATCTAATTATTATGAATAGTTTACATAGGCTGAGTACTGGGTACACAGAGGCTGCTTACTGGATTTTGGAGGCTGACTACTGGAGAAAAGTGCCACTTTTTGTTTAAGATATTATAAAGAGGATTGTTATTTTTTTAATATATTGTTTTAAAACTATGATAAACAATTGATCTAACCATGTCATTTGTTTAATTATCCGACTAATCCTGTAGAATTGCCGAACGTTCAAACTTAAAAAAGTCGTTATAAGGCTGACTACTGGTGCCTTTACCCTATGAGGACAGTCGAGCACACAAACATGTTTACAAGCTAACTTTTTTTTTATATTATAAATGGGCTTACTCATGGCTAACCGAGGCGAAGACGTGGCCCACGATGGAGCGAGCGTGCCCAGAAGGTGCCTGTTCACCCTTGATTTGAAGGTTGACGTTCCTAAAATATATTTACACGCCTCCTTCGATCAACACGGAAGGGATGCGGCATTCGCACTATTTCCCCTCTGCCTAGGTACAAGATCAACTGATCTAGCGCGGGTAATAAAAGTAGGGCTTCCAATACCGGGATCCCGGAATCCCGAAATACCGGGATCCCGTCTTTTTAAACGCATTTTTCAATACCGGTGTTTTTAAAGGCAACACCGGGATCCCGGTATTTTAAAAAACGAGGGAAATGTGTAGTATAAACCCTTTAAATCCATTATATTCAGCTGTATCAAAAAGCTTACTAAACGTCAGATGCATCTAAAGTTAGACCAAGAAACGTCTGCAACGATTTTGATAGCACGCGCAGTGAAAGTGTTATTTTATACGTCAAACTTCTATGAAATTATGACTTACAATACAAATAACACTTGCACTGCGTACTGCGTATGCTATCAAAATCGTTGCAGACTTTACTTGGTCTAACTGTAACTGGTCTCTAGCCCTCATTTTATTATTTTTTACGCCAAATAAATATTTTCTATTCTATTCTATTCTAAACAAGATTTGCCTATGCGTCAGATAAATATTTGGTGGTTGGTGGTGGATGAATCCTGAAGTTATGTGAGTGATGAATATGATGATAGTGACATTAACATTACTTAACATAATTAATTACTAATTAGTTCTTATAATTTTATCAAAAAATAGAACGAAAGAGCAAGGATAACTGTAATAATGGCAAACCAATATTGAGGGAAATTTGAAAAAAAGGTGTCTGGTTGGTTAAGTTAAAAATGTGACTGGTGAGAGTGGTGGTGTGGTGAAGTCAACAAATTGGATAAAATTATTGCCAACCTGGAGTGTGAAATAAAATTATTGCAGATGGCGGCATTGATTGTTTATTGCTGTAATAGCTTTTTGGACATATCTGGTATTCCGGTGCGCCTTTTTTAATTCCCCTTTTCAATAAAACTATAATTTTTTATTAGGGTTCCGTACCCAAAGGGAAAAACGGGACCCTATTACTAAGACTCCGCTGTCCGTCCGTCCGTCCGTCCGGCCGTCCGTCCGTCCGTCTGTCACCAGGCTATATCTCACGAACCGTGATAGCTAGACAGTTGAAATTTTCCCAGATGATGTATTTCTGTTGCCACTATAACAACAAATACTACAAACAGAATAAAATAAAGATTAAAGTGGGGCTCCCATACAACAAACGTGATTTTTGACCGAAGTGAAGCAACGTCGGGCGGGGTCAGTACTTGGATGGGTGACCGTTTTTTTGCTTGTTTTTTTTTGCTTGTTTTGCTCTATTTTTCGTTTGATGGTGCGAAACCCTCCGTGCGCGAGTCCGACTCGCACTTGGCCGGTTTTTTTAAGCGATTCATATCCGGTATTATCCCGGTATTGATGAAGACAGTTTCGGTATTAATACCGGTATTGTGAGAAGTCCGGTATTTGGAAGCCCTAAATAAAAGTAGTTGCGCTCGGATTTTTAACTAGACCGAGTCCAGACGCGCGAGTGAACCCAGCAGCAGAAAAAATGCCAGTACCGCAGAACAAAGCATACTCGATTATTAATAAGCACTGCGCTGCATTTTTACGCACTATTAAATAGTGCCTAAGTGGGGCTACATCCACAGCTCATAAATTTGAGCGATCGAAACCATTATTTAAGCAAAAACGGTTACGCGCCAACGGTACGGTTGCCAGCTTTCCTATTTTCTTGGCTAAAATAATAATTGATTTATTAATAAGCATGTAGTTAGCAGTGTTAGCACTATTGGTTTGTCGTTATATATAAAAGTTGGTCGAAACTGGCGTTGTGGATTTTTTAATGGATTATTTCTGATATAAATTTCTGTCAGTTGGACAAATGCCGTTTTCAGGCATAAATAGGCAAATATCGCCCTCATTGACCAAATGACCAATAAGAATGTAGCACCTTGTTTCTGAAATGTCACACATTAAAGTCACATGTCATCTACGAATAGAAGGGTCGAATGAAGAATACATATGTTAGGTACCTACGTATAGTGCTAAGATTTTTCTTAGAGGGAATAGTGCATGTATTTACGTGATAGTTATCTACTTATAAGCATGCAATTATTTATAAGTTACTAAGTTATGACGTTGTTTGTATAGTTTCTCTATATACCTACAAGATTATTTGACATAGGGCTTGGTAATGGTAGGTCCATGTAGATTGATGTAGGTAATAAGTTTGTAATGTAGTGTAGAATATGTTTTCAAGAAGACACTGTTGTTTTCCAAGTAACCCCTGTCGATTAACATGATAAAAATTAACATACATAATTACATCGACTACGCCCTTGTGGTACGCCCAAAAACCTTTAGTTTTCATATATTATTGTCAAAATCCATATTCATGACATATCACAGAAAATGACAAGATGACAGGATAGTCCAGTCAGCCCAACATTAGCAAATAATTTAAAAGTAAAATAAAGGTTGTATCGAAATCCAAAGGTACTTTATAAATACTTTTCTTTAGTAATAGGTACCTACCTACTTATTCTTAAAGTAACATTATGTCGTACGGTTTGGAGTCAACTTTTGTTTCAAGTTTCAAACTCCCTTGTAAAACAAATTAACTCACAGAACTAAAGTAAATCTACAAAACCTTAGTTCCCACTGTCATTTGGAATAGAAACGTCTCAATAATTTAAAACCGGTAGCCGCAGTAACAAAGGGAAAAAAATATTTCCCATTTCCATCCTCGGATTGTACTAGGCTTACATGAAGCACAGGTGGTCATTTGCATAGGTAATGGCCGAGACAAAGAGCTACGCCTCGCTTTGCTATGCCACCGCGCTTCTGCACTGGTAACGCATTGTAATAATGTATGTTAATAGTGTTTTTTTAATTCTATAGCTAAGATACTTAGATCCGTGATAATAAGTATAAATTTGAATATTAGACGATACCAAGCTTTTAAAGCCTGACCAGGAATATAGGTATGATCACGCGCCATGTTGCGAAATTTCACTGGAACTTTTTTAACTGTCACCCTATACACGAGAATAACAGCGCCCTCTTGACAATGATGATATGTACCACCACTGCATATGACCGTTGCAGTCGTTGCAGAGGACCATCGAGTGTACCGACTTCTGTCCGAAGGGTGCATGTCGTGTTTCGGAGGTTCCGGGGCAAACTACCGAATCCGACACAAGACCAGACGATTCAACGGAGCCACGCCGTTCTGTCGCCAAAATAGTGTTTAGTTTTTAAGTTAATAAAATTATATGTATGTTAGTCTACACGGTATATGTAAATACTATTGGCCTTGTTGCCTAAATTAAATTTTAAAGAAATATGTATGTAAATTACTGGTCAGGCTTTAGTTAATCTTGTGTTTTTCTCTACATGTTACTTACTACAATAGCCATTAGCCATCAAAAATAATCGATGATAAAACTTCTCATTAACATGTAAATTAGTTACAACCACTAACAGAGCAGGCAACGTTTTAAAGGATGAAAATGGGCCACTAAAAACGGCCCGATTTTAATTAGAGCGCGCCTCGGGCGACCGCGGCAGTAAACAGGACTACCAACCGCAGGGACACTCAAATTTTTTTAACTTTTCAATAGCGCTCATCATGGTTACTCATTTATCGTATATCGTGTCGCGACTGACGCACTTACATACTTAAAAGTGACATATGACGTATGATAAAAGCGTGACCATTTTAGGTCCGCGGGCCTAGATTAGAAATCCATACAACAGGGATCGACCAAGTTTGGCCAATGCTGGGTGGACAGTTTTTGATGTTAGTATTTCTATGATTATGAATACAGTCAGCAACATCATCAAATCTCCAAATATTAAGTAGAATTCACTTTTGTTAAAATATAATTGCTCTACATATCATTTTATTATGCTTTTTAGGAAATGTAAATACCTACATTTGTTGCGTATTCTAATTCTCTAGGTTTGATTCTGACTTTTACAGTAGATATCAAACTTTGATTTGAGCCAATACACTTGACACCACAGTCATTTCGATGTACAGCATTTTGCTAACATATACTTACTTATTAGATAAGATACAATTTTGGATTGAATTGGAGCTAATTTAGTCGTATCAGTATGCTTTAATGCTGGTTTATAACCTGAAATATATATTGAAGCGACTAAATGTAACTAAGGTGTCACTGCACGCCACGATCCCCTGGTAATTAAAACCCCGATCACAGATTTACGGTCCACCGAAGCCACCACACAGAATTGTACGTTCCGTTCCATCGCATGCGTGTTCTGCTACCCCAATATTTCCACTACAATATTTCGAAGAAAGAAAATACCCGCTGCCCCTCCATATATCATTCCCGCACAGATTTAACCCCCGAAACAAGACCGAAATCTCCATAGAAATTGTCTGCGGGCAGATATCAGTCGTTCTGTTTTATCATACGAATAGCCCGGCTTAAATAACAACCTTATTTCCATAGCCGTGCCATGCCGTACTCGCACCGTGAACCAAAAAGGAATTCCTCAAATAACAAATAACTTAGTGTTTTATTTAGGTAGCGCCAATGGAGCGAAGCTAAGCGCTCCCCCGGGCCGGGGGCGCCGAAAAACCACAAGACAATCCTGAAATTCATTACACGCACTAGGAGAACATCCTTGGAATTCACAATATTGAAATCCTTTACCCGCCCCGGAGATATTGCAAAGCTCAGATGTACCTAAATGTCGCTATATTGCTAACCAACACGACTGAGTAAATCGCTGGGTTTACATAATGCGTTCTTTACTCAAACATAACATATCATAAAACAATTTAGCAGTAATCCGGTGTAATTTATGGGTAGTAATATCGAGCGAGAATCAGTGGTAAATCATAAAAAGAGCACTTAAAGCGCGCATTAACTACGGCAGCACTTTAATAATAGTTATTAAGACTCTTCACTAATAGTAGTTTATGCAACAGTGATATAATAAGGGTTCTTAAAATTCAAGGGTCGAAGTTACAAAACGAGACGTAGTCGAGTTTTGTAAAAAAAGACCCGAGAATTTTAAGAACCAATTATGAGCTGTTGCATACATTACTTTTTCTATGACAGCTGCAGCAAAAAAAAAAAAAAAAAAAAAAAAAAAAAAAAAAAAAAAAAAAAAAAAAAAAAGTTAATATTAAAAAAAAGAGTTATTATTAAAAAAAAAGAGTTATTATTAAAAAAAACGAGTTATTATTTAAAAAAAATTGAGTTATTATTAAAAAAAAAAAAGAGTTATTATTTAAAAAAAAAAGAGTTATTATTGTAAATGAAAACATACCTCTTTCAATCAAGATGATCGGAACTTGTATCTTTAAAAAAAATAAAGCAGTTGTATTATACTCATAAGATGACTGCTAGCAGTCATCTTATGAGCCTATAGACAAAGCATTCAAATGACATTGCTTTAGATATCACTGTCAGTCATTTAATTGACACATTTAAGTGCTGGAGTAGAAAAATTCCTTAATAAAATTGAACTGAGCTACTGTTTGGATTACGCATTTTTGGGCTTCGTTGCTTTCAATGCTTCTTATGGTTATGTTATTCTGGTATAATCAGCTGTTTAAGATGGTTAAAAATATTGTACACTTATAGTAGTTCCGATTTTTAAGATCCAGTTCGCACTTGATCTTAAAAAAAGCGGACAGACTATAAAAGGTTGGCGTAAGATTAGTGTTAAACTGTTTTGACATTTTTAAAAGACATTTGACGCCATCTTGTAAATCGATCTTTGTACAGAATTGCAGAAATCCTCCGCAATCACAAACAACCCCACGTAAGAAGAAAATTTCGTGGAAAAGAATCAAGTAACTCCCACATTAATTCCTTTTGGAACTTTAGCCCCCGCAGTTACTTAGCAATATTAAACTAGTCGGCCTGTGGCCTAACCCGTACGGCGCCCGATTCGCGCAGATAAAACTGTATCATCATTCGTCCATTTTACGCTCTCGTAAACCGCACTCCGGCAGAGGAACATGTGTCGTAAAGGGACCTCTTCAGCTAACAATTTCCTGATGGTCTGTAAATAGTAAGTTTATTGTCTTTTTATGAGGTACTCGGACCGTAAAAAGGAAATAAAAGAGCACCGCCGATGGTGATAATAAAAAAAATAATTTTCGACTCATCTTCGTGATTATCTCTCTCGGCTTTTACGTGTTGTGCACAAGTGAGACTGAGACGGTTATAGCGTTCGGGTGTGTCGTTCAGATGGGGGTAAAGGTCGTAAAATGGGAGCATAAGGATAATGTTTTGGGTTTCCTATACAGTTCATTCATGATTTCGTTTTACGGGGACGGTAGACATGTAAATCCGATCGGTTTTACAGCGCCGATACGACCGAGATCGGCACCATTCGGAGCGTCGCATTACGCGGTGTCGGCGGGGTAATACATCGGTAATAGAAAGTTCCTCCCGTATTCTGACGCCGTAACAATAACATAAAACAAAGGATCATGTCATGTCGCTCTCATTCGGGAGAAATCAAGTAGATACGAGTGCTTGATACCATCTCATATGTGCGTAACTAACCTAAATGTGATTCTAACTTAGCCACAACAATAACAAGTTTTGTAGATGGGTTTTCGGGTTCCCAAACAATTCGAGTAAACAATCAACTAACTTTCCCTCTTGGAATTTACTAATGATCTATGTAGGTACGCAGTTATATAGAAAATTAATTTAGAATTCGTGAAACGTCAACTTGCGTGGATCACGTCACTTCTAAAACTGGTGAATTCTTTCAATTTATTTCTTTAATTTTACCAAACGTCTGTGGCCTATTTTATAAAGCTACAAGTTACAATTTACAAGCGGAAGTCTCGTTCTAACACATAGGGTTAGAAAGAGACTTCCGCTTGTAAATTGTAACTTGTAGCTTTATAGAATAAGCCACTGTATGGCAAACATAAACAATGCAGAAAATAAAATGTATAAAAAATGTTACGAAGCGGCAACTTTTGAATAAAACCACTGCACTTCCAAAGTCAACAAGCCATTCGAAATTCAAAATTAATTCGATCACCGAAATTCAAATTTGGAACGACGCGATAATGATTCAGTTATTTGCGCTAGGGATGGGCGTAGTGTCGACATTCGACCCGGCAGTCCCGACACTCCATTTGTTCGGCTCGGCTGACTCTAACGTGGCCACGGGACGCATCCTAATTCTTAAGAGGCCATCACCAGACCTTTATTCGTTAATAAAGTTGCGATATAAAAGAATGAAGGCGTCCGAGGGTGAAAGCGGAAGGGTAGGGCTTAAGTGCGCGTTTAAGGCGATGTCGAGGGCGTGCGAATTTGTCAGCCAGACTGTGACGTTCTATTGTGATGATTAAATAAGACCCGGCTTTATGGTTGCTCAATTGCGATCAAATGTTTTCGGAAGTTGCGTGCCTGTACTTCCGACTGTGTAACACGATTGAAAGTCTTTTCAGAGAGGTAAGAGCGAGCATTAGTTTAGATAACTTTATTTAAATGATCAGTTATTAAGCTTGTTTAGATTTAAAATGATTTGGTGTCATAATTTGGCGCATGTGATAGCTGTTGTCAGTATTTTGAGTTTAAAATGTTTAACTGGTACAAAAACGATCACTTAATATTAAAACCTATCAAGCTGGAATTAAAACATGTGAGTATTACATAAAGGTAACTGCTAAAAACTAAAACAACCAGCAACTACTTACCTACATTAAATTTCAAATTATAACGACAAGCACTAAACGTCACCTATCAAAAACACCCAACAAAAATAATGACCTTAAATGTCAAAAGTGCCTAAAACCTTCATGGCCTATAAAAGATCGAGCCATCTCGCGACAATGTCGCATATCCCTAATCGGGCCCTAAACAAAGCGTAAAGAGATGTTTTACGATCCCGGGTCTTATTTAACGTGCCATACAGATTTTACGTCGGTCGCTCGTCTCAAGGGTCGTAATGGCAAAGGTGGGAAGATGGGGTTTGCTGGAGTGTTCATTTCTTTTGATCGCTTGGACATTTGGCTACTGGTATAATATGTCAGTTAAATGAGTGCCGTGTTGAAAGGCTTAAGAGAAAATAAATAAATATTTTAAGACAATTTTACTCAGAGCGACCCACAGTAGTCAATTAGGCTTGTGTTTAATATGTAGTGGTAGTTATATATGAATTTTTTTACATAGAAAAATCTGACCAGGATTCGAACCAGAGACCTTCTGTGTCGTAGGCAGGGTCACTATCGATTAGGCTAGTTAGCTAGCAGACTGTGTAAGATTAAGGTTATCTTACACAGTTATTGCCGTAATTGTCAAAACTATACCGTAAATGTATTATATGTCTGTCATATATAAGATAGCTTTATGAAGGCATCTACAATTCTGTATATTGGCCTAATGAACATTAGGTATAGCTAGTAAACTTCAAACAGGTGAGATTTGTAGGTATATACATATATCAATATATAGATTTATCTAAAGTCTTTTTGCAATAACTAGACTGACTTTATAATTAATAAAGCACAGGCGGTTCCCTTTGTTATCTTCTGAAGTTCACCTGTTTTTATTTAAACATGTTCGTAGTTAACCCTTATTCCAAGCAATTGATCAAACACAACCAGTACAAACAACAAAGAAATGATTTGTGTATTTTCTTTAATTTGTATTCAAAGTTAACAATGCCTTACCACAAAAATAGTGTACCGATCACAACACTCTTAACCTTAAAAACGCAACAATAAAGCTTTCCACTCGACAACACTTACGCATTGTAATCTCGCTCAAATCGAATAACGACACTCGAGCAAACCGAGTTATTTAGAATCGAGTCCCCCACTAGTCGGTAATCGAATGAGAGACCACTTGCGAACACTTGAGGCCACTGTTACTTTGTTAGGTTTTTGAGGGACGCCTCTAGGGCAGATTATGCAAAAAAGCCCATGCGATTTATGCTGTCTGGTTAGTTTCAAGTGGCAAACTTTAAATTTAGTATAATCGTATCGCATCTACGCCGAATTTAACGATATTTTCAATCTGTTTACGAATTCAAGACGTGTCGTTGCAGAATGACGTAGCGAAACGCAGAAACAATGAGTTTAGTACACTAATCGATTCCCAGAAGAGGCCAGAGTACTATAATCGTTTTAAATTCATGCCACGCGTCAAAAGACGCAATAGGCGCGTAAAAATTAAGTACAATGTTACAAGCTAACAATCGATTCGATACCGAAAAAGATACGCCGCGGACACTCTGTAAATCGAATCGATATCGTATTCGAGCGGTGCCTCACTATTTGAATATTTTGAGCGGTGAATACTAATGCGTACAGTTTAGCAAATTGTAACTTATTAATAGATAGGTTGTATGTATTATTTATGATACATGCGACGTGGAAATTTGATTTGTGTCGCTGCCGATTTCAATTATTTCATTGTGAGTGCTTGCGAGCGCGGACTTTGCGATTTTTAATTTTGATTTTTGACGGAGCGATAGTATTCAGGCAGCTATCCATTTGGAAATAATTTGTTTGCGCGCTGATTTAATTTGGTGTATTTCATTCGTTCAAGTAGTGATAGTAAAATAAAAACCTACTGTAAAATTGGCGATATAGTACCTATACATAGTTAATTTGTAACATAATTTGAATACCGATATCATCTTCCTTGCGTTGTCCCGGCTTTTTGGCACGGGAGCCTGGGGTCCGCTTGCCAACTAATCCCAAGAATTGGCGTAGGCACTAGTTTTCACGAAAACGACTGCCATCTGACCTTCCAACCGAGGCGAAACTAGGCCTTATTGGGATTAGTTCGGTTTCCTCACGATGTTTTCTTCCACCAAAAAGCGACTGGTAAATATCAAATGATATATTGTAATAAGTTTCAAAAAAGCTCGTTGGAATCGGAATATCGATATATTTTGCTTTACAAGTTTTAGTCATAATTTTCAGATATAATATATTATTTATTATCCAGTGGATAATATCCACATGTGTCTGTGCAGAGCAAATAATAATAATTCCCATACTTTTATTATCTTAGCTCGAGGCTAAGAAGGTAGCGTGACATTTACGGCTGTACATTTTAATAACTTTGAACTGAACTTTCTAAAGCTTAGTTTGCTAATTGCAAAGCTATAACTTTAATTTCTGAAACACCAATGGACGAAGATATTTTTGTACATGACTAAAATATGTATAACTTATTATTTTATCTTATTTTCTCTATACATGTAAAATTCAATACCTAACATATTTTACATTAGTTAAAAATAGGGTATCATCAGTTCATTATTTAAAGAGCTTAAGCTAGGAAGCCTCGTTTTTTTTAAATTTATCGCTATTTTACTATATTTAAAGAATTAAACTTAAAGCCTGGTTCTTCGCTGTCTTATAAATTAAATTAAATTACATACTTTGCGAAATATCCAAGTAAAATTATGTTCGACATAAAGATCCTTATTGACTGGTCTATATGATATACCTAGGGGCAAATATCATTTTGTCATTCCGAATGCCAATATTGCCAACGCGAAGCAACATTGTAAGAGTATTTAGTACTTTACATTATCATCATACAAATCATGCATGTTCTAATGCAATCTTTGTTAGAGACTATAATGACTATAATTGAACTTTTTACTTTAATTAATACCTTCTATTGTATATTTAAAAAAAGATTAAAGGAAGGAAGGAAAGAAGCCTAGGTGCTAGTGAAGTGACTCTGCCTAACGAAGCAGAAGGTCCCGGGTTCAAATCTTGGTACAGGCATTTATTTTCAATCACAACACAAGCCTTATTGAGCGTACTGGGCTAGGTCGATTTATGTAAGATTATCACTTTTTTTTGAGCGTAACAGTAATTCTTGGGCTAGCTTAGCCACGGAGATGGCGGGATAACCTGGACAGCTTCCTGAACAACTGGCCAGAGGAAACACCAAATCGGGAGTCGCGAAAATCAAGGGGAGAGGCCTTTGCCCAGCAGTGGAACACTCAGATAGGCTAGTAATAAAAAAAAGCAATTCTTGACATTCAGTTCAAGTCACTTCTACTCAAATACTATTGAAAATACTCAAAATAACAGTGATACTAGACAGTTGTCTTGATTTGAAGCTGTTCATTACCCATCCCCGAATACTCGTTCTCAAAGGCGTCTCATTAGACTTCCCCATTCATACTCTCTCCGCGACAGTTGAAATTAATTAACATTTCGTGCGACATGACTTTTGGCAGGAGAAAAACTTTAAATATATCGGAAATAGAAACCAAGTTATCTTTACACCCAGCTAGATGTAACTTCTTTAAAATGTGTGGGGAGTTTTGGTATGCTGACAGAAAAACTAAGTTTGTTTTTCATGAGTTATGACGCGATACGTTTAATGAATGACGCTGTTGTCAAGTGTCAAATAAATGGCGCCGTTCGAGACACTAGTTTAGACGCAGTATCATAATAGAGACATGGAGACATTTGTATTTAATTACAGCGGGTTAACGTAAAAATGCTTTGACGTGTTTCAAAAGGTTTGTTTGAGTAACTAATGATATTTATGAAAGTTCTCTTTGAGAGATTTCGAAATAGATGAGCGTGTGAATATTTCTGGTGTTCTTAGCACGTATTTTTCTCGATATTTTAATTTTCCCGTTATACCAGATTATCGATAGTAAAAAAACTCGAGTTCACATCTCTAGCAATAGTGTTGTTCCGTTACAAAGAAAATTACCACATTTAAAACTAATATGAATGATAGTATGACAGTTTCCTTCAAGTGTCTTTTGGTTGGGTTAGGTTAGGTTAGAAAAAAAAACTATAAAATATGTTTGTACCGTATCTGGCGGCACGGCAGTGCCCCCGCCAAGTCGAGCGCGAAGCAAACACTGCCGTACCATCCTTTACTGGAACCATTTCGCCGCATTTTCAGGCCCCTATTTGAGAACCTCTGGATAAGACCAGAACGCAGAAAATTTCGTCATCCAGTAAGCTATAATCACATACTTAAAATCCAAAATTTCAAGTCTGTAGGTCATTTAGTTCCGAAGTTAAGCGAAAGCAAAGTTTCGCATTTATGACACTCATTCATTCACTCATGATCATCAGAATAGAATTGGTACTTCCCATAAACTCAGAGAGCTGAAATTTGGTACAGAGTTAGGGTTTAATGGCCAGATAAAGGGTAAACCTAAAAATATTGCAATATCAGTCACGTTTTAAAGATCTAAGAACTGCATAAGTAAGTTTGTAATCCCATATAAATATATGATATTACAAAGTTACTGTTGCAGTTCCTACAAATAGTAGGTAAAGTAAAGGTACACTACGATGTACGATGTGAGTATGAATGAAGATATGTTTAGTTATGATATGTGTATACATAGTATGGGTATGAGTACCCGAAAAGAAGGACTGCCTGCAAAAAAAGATGAGATCCCATCAAAAACATTACATGTAAAAAGGTGCAAGTCTCGCAACGCTTTTACTACAAAAAAGTTTTGAGATGTAATGTGAAACCAAGTCGGTTATTTTAATCAGTGCCAGGGGGTGTTAAAACCTTATCAATAAGATATCTTTGATTTGTAATAATGACTTGGCAATCGCACATAATGCTTTACTCGTACCGTACTCGTAAATATGTGTAATGCTCAAATTGCAATTAGCGCTAGCGTTATGTTTAATTAGAATTATTTTTAATAGGTGACGATGATCCTTTTGTCATTATGCAGCCGTGCGATAGCCAAGTCATTATACGTATTACAAATTAAAGATATCTTATTGATACGGTTTTAACACCCCCCGGCACTGATTAAAATAACCGACTTGGTTTCACATTACATCTCAAAACTTTTTTGTAGTAAAAGCGTTGCGAGACTTGCACCTTTTTACATGTAATGTTTTTGATGGGATTTTTATTACTTGAATGTACAGGTAAATTAATTTATTAAACTTCCAAAATAACGACAAATATTTTACGTGACAGACTCCATATAAAAACGAACTGTCATAGGGAACATCATTCGACGCGAGAGGTATAGCAGTAAGTAGTGTTTTTCTTACAAATAAAAATACTACATTTAAAACAACCAAGCAACCGTGAGAAACACTAACAAATTTTTATAACTAAGTGTTCTACCGGATACGGAGATAAAACCACTCGACAGATTAGATTTTTCTAACTAAATAACCTTATTTACCAAGGCAGCAGCTCGAGTGTTCTTCAATGGTGTTTGTTTAAAACACTCGAGACTCAATGGTAAGCCAAACACGGCTGCAATAATCTGTGACAATGTGTGGAGTGTAAATATGCACTCGATGTCGATGTGTGGAGCTGTCGGTTGTGTCGCATCATTGCTTTTCGTTAGGTCTTGAGTTGTTGTTCTTGTTGGTAGTAATGGGCGATTTGACACGTTTGAGAGTCATCAAACATCAAAATTCTGATATTATTCGTGTGACTTAAGTTGAGGTGACTTCAAGTCACTATGAATCTGGCCGCAAACAAGCGAAGTTGCGCTCTGATTTTAAAACGACATTCTGAAATAAGTAATATGACCATTGCGTTTTGTACATTTAAGCAGCCGTTAGCGGCCGCTATGAAGCTTAAAAGTGTGTTATACTTACTATTAGAAGTCCTATTAGAACAAATTAAATTATTTATTTTTTTCAGTTTTTTTTTTCAGATTGTGTTAACCTTTTTTAGGGTTCCGTAGCCAAATGGCAAAAAACGGAACCCTTATAGATTCGTCATGTCTGTCTGTCTGTCTGTCTGTCCGTCTGTACGTCTGTCCGTCTGTCTGTCCGTCCGTATGTCACAGCCACTTTTCTCCGAAACTATAAGAACTATACTGTTGAAACTTGGTAAGTAGATGTATTCTGTGAACCGCATTAAGATTTTCACACAAAAATAGAAAAAAAACAATAAATTTTTGGGGTTCCCCATACTTCGAACTGAAACTCAAAAATTTTTTTTTCATCAAACCCATAAGTGTGGGGTATCTATGGATAGGTCTTCAAAAATGATATTGAGGTTCCTAATATCATTTTTTTCTAAACTGAATAGTTTGCGCGAGAGACACTTCCAAAGTGGTAAAATGTGTGTCCCCCCCCTGTAACTTCTAAAATAAGAGAATGATAAAACTAAAAAAAATATATGATGTACATTACCATGTAAACTTCGACCGAAAATTGGTTTGAACGAGATCTAGTAAGTAGTTTTTTTTATACGTCATAAATCGCCTAAATACGGAACCCTTCATGGGCGAGTCCGACTCGCACTTGGCCGCTTTTTATTTGCACGCTTCAATATATCTTGAAGCGTGTCTTTCTATCTTTATTCTGTGTTTGACTTTACACACTTTTGACATTGTGAAGACCGTGCAAAGTTTGCTTGGTTCAAGTAAGAAAAATGAAGATGTTTATCTCACATTGAACAAGCAACGTCACGTATAATCTCCGTAGATCCTCCGCAAACACTGACCATAGATTAGATAGCACCGGATGTCGAGATCAGAGGCTGCATTTACTCAAGACACTTGATAAAACTATACTTTTCATACGGTACAAGGTCCTAACTTAGGTACTCTTTATACCTAAGATGGACTAATCAGCTAATCACCTACCTACCTAACCATTGTGACTAAAACAGCTGTAAAAAGTAATGAAATAAATGCATTTAAGTACATGTATATTAGTGACGTGCTGTTGGGAACTTTACAAAATTTCTACATGAAATTTTTTCGGAATATTATTTTTGCGTGGGAAAGTTTTCTTTGTGTCCTGAAATTTCTGACAACTTTTCTAACTTCTTGGATAGTTTCTGCAACTTGCACATTTCTACCAAGGACTAGACCACATTTTCTTTATATATATACTCAAAACCTAAAAAAAATTTCATTTAAACTAGTCTACCAACATTTTCTTAGTAGGTATAGTGAAGGTACTACATTCTGACTAATAAAATCCCAGTTAAATTATAGGATAGGATATGAATAATTATAGGACTACAAAATTTAAGATTCATTTAAAAATCTGGAATACGGTACGCGTAGATAAGCTGTCTGATAATAAATATGTTTTTTGGGTATATTTTATAACCGAAAATTTGCTCCACATACCACCTGTCCATAAAGGGTCCGTCAGAACCGCATGGCACTATCTAAACACCCTAGCATATGGCAGCGAAACTACATTTTAATGACGTATTAAAACAACAAAAAAGGCGCGAACACGATCTTCCCATTGTTATTTCAAAATTCGAAAATAATCGTAACGCACCGATAATGTGCTAAATTCGAATTACCAGCGCGCATGGAGTAATTGGTGATCGCACGCAAAGTGTCTATCAAAATAATTTTTGGGGTCTTTTTTTCTTATGCACCCCTGGTACCGTGGGGTGCCGTGGGACGTGGGACCTCACCTACGTGGCACGCAAGGCATAATTGTTTCATTATTCTTCTATTAACTCCACTTGGGTAGTAATTTATCTTGGATTTTCGCAGTTTTGCAACCCTTGGAGAGATCTGAAGGGAGCCCTACGCTCCTCTAGTAATTATTATCAAAATCTTATGATTAAAACTGGATTTCACGTTAAGTCTTTTATATCTACAGTGCTCCTTAAAATACTTAATTTTTTTGTTTTATGATCAGTAAAATTATTATTTCTCAAACCAGCATTTTATACTTAAGTCAGTTAAGAGAGGAATTGCTATCCTGACCCAAAGCGACGCTTCCAACACCACCAACAAACCATCTTCACACACTCTCAGCAATAATCATGTGCAAAACTAATTTTAAACAGTTCGAGACACCAAAAAAGACGTCGGCCGGTCGTAAAGTGCGCAGTAAAGTCAGTCGTAGTGTAAAAGCCGGCGGGGCGTGGAGGCACGCCCTGCGTTTTAGCCTGGACTGCGAACCGTCTTTATTAACCTTCCCGCCGGTTATGACCTCCGGTTACTAGCAGAGATAAGTTTGCAATTGGAATGAAAGAGGCCGGTGGATCATGGCTTCCGCGTGTTTAGCTATCTGTGGCTTTTGATAGAAAGTTCTGGAGTTTGAAGAGCCACTGCAATGCCGAGAAGTTTGTACCTACAGATCTTTTCGGCAATCGATCGGCGAAGCAAAACTGATAGGTATGATCACGAAGACTATTGCAGTATAAAATCCCTGAATTTGCAATGGGGTGAGGCCTGACCTCCAATATAGCTTCCGTATTAGATTATATTTTAGAAAAAAATTATAGCAAGGTTTGAACTCTGACGATGCCTATTACAAGTCATTTTTATCCAGAAACCTACTAAGTCTACGATAAGTTTGCAATTGGAAATGAATAACGCTTCTTGAAAAACCCTACATAGTAGCGTAAAGGAAGGCACATTTCGGGAAGAATCAAGCAAGATGCCCGCTTATTCTTGGTGTGCCATATATCTAAGAATTGCGAATAAGCTTTGCTTCTTAGGCGCGAGTTGCGGTGATACAATATGTTAAAGCGAGACGTTGTAGCTTGACATTATCGTCAAATTGAACTCTATCATTTAGAGGACGTCTCGTCGCCACCATTTCCTCTTAACAAAAAACTGCAACTACATCGGTACCTCCTTGCACATTTATTTAATTCCTTGCACCAGCTATTTATTTGTTCTCCCTGTTCGCGTGCGGAGTAATTGCCAGCACCTCCCCCGTTTCAGCGGCGATTCATCAACGTTGGGAATGGCACGTTTCATTAAGATTTAGATTAACCATTTTTCTTGCTTAGCTTTAGCAATCAAAACAGTGGCATCTGTTTAGTTGTTACCTATGTCTTTCATCTTTTTTTTACATATTTAATATTAGCTTCTCATGGCATGCGCCATAATACCTGCCCTCAAAATGGTTGCCTATAAGGATGGTAGAAATTATTCATAAGCACGGAAAATAAACTTATGCAAAAAATAGAAAAGAACATAAGAAGGAGTGAAACACCCATGACTCAGGAACAAATATCTGCGATCATCACACAAATAATGCCCTTACCGGGATTCGAACCCAGGACCATCGGCTTCATAGGCAGGGTCACTAAAAACTAGGCCAGACTGGTCGTCAAATATCGGTTCGTCGGTAGAGTCTGTGCGGAAAGAGTCGTGGAATGTATAGGTCCCAATACATTCCACGACTCTTCTCTTTCCGAACAGACTCTAAATATGATTTGAAAGTTTTGAAACAATATTTTAAAGCTTTTGTTCCTCATTACCTCACAAGCCCGTTGACACAGTGACGGACTGTCATTTCCATGTCAGTTGCACATGACAATACGAATTGACGTCGTTTGTTGAAGTGAAGATCTGAAACAGCCATGACACCTGTCTTGCGATCACACGGACTGTCCACAGATTCAGAGTAAACAAGATCTCTTTGATGTGGTCTTGACTGCGTTCTGTTTATCGTCACACCTTGGATTTTTGACGAGAAACGTCCACCGACGACATTTTTAAAACTTTCATTTCTTTGAAACTGGGAAAATGTTGCCTTGAGGCAAAACATGTCAAAGAGGATTGTCTAGTTTTATGGGGGGGATGATTTTCTTTGTAAACTTTGTTTATTAACTATTTTGTTACTAACTTACAAATGAAAGTCTAGATAATGATGAGCGGCAAGAACGCTTGGCTAGAATTACTTAGTAGGTATACTTAACTCGACAATTAATTAACAAATAATTAATTCTCAGTAACAGCTAAGAAAATATTCACCATTTTAAACTCAACTTTAACCATATCTAAATTGTATTTATTTACTAGAATGTCGAAGAATTTGAACTAACCTTTTGATCGACCTTAACTACCATTTTAAAAGATTTTCCCAGAAAGAAACACCAACTAGATGAACATTTATTTGTTTTCTATAGCACCATTGTTTCAAAGCAAGTACCAGGGCGGAAGCATCTAACGGAGTTCTATTTATTATTGCTGCGATATCAAAGGATGTACGACTGAGCCGGGTTCCTAGAACCCGCGCATCGTTCCTTTGTCGTGAGATACAAGCGCGTCCTAAAATATATCGGTTATTTTTAATTGGTTACGCGTTACGGCTACAGTTTTGGGGAAAATATCGGATGACAATTTAGAAAGAAGTTTAGTAATGCGCAGCTAAAGTGTGGAATTAACTGTCGTTCGCGGTATTTCCAGAACGATACGAGTGATACGACCTTCAACTACAAACCTTTAAGAAAATAGCGTACCATCTTAAATTCCGGCAACGTACTTGCAACCCCTCTGGTGCTGGGCTTGTACTAAACATACAAAATGTATTACAGAAAGAGGTTCACTAATAATTCTAATTACCTTTAGAGAAACAATGCACTCACAGAATGACCTCTTGGTTGTAGCTTTGACATGCGAAGGAAGGCCCTTATTAAGATTAATAGCAGCCTCATTTCTTACTAAAATTATTTCAGATTACTGTACCTTTAATTGCAAACAACTAAGAGTCGTAAAATAATATTTATCGTCTATTCATAGAGAACTATTTCTGTCCGTTCAAGACGAGTCTCGTAAAATTCAGTTTTGGAATATAACGAAGTAATCGGGCTTTCGAACAATAAGGGCGTTAATTTCAACCCTTTGTCCACTCAAATAGAAAATTTTCATGTTCAGCTCCGGAATGCGAATGCCATTTACGTTTTATGACGTTTTTAAATGTAAATCACTGTGCTTTTGTATTGAGACAACTCGTTAAGTTAACCGAGAGATTGTTATTTGCGGTTTTTAATAAAAGCTTTGTGTTGAAATTAGTGGGAAAGGGGGTAATTTGAGCGTTTATAAGGCTTACGTCAGCACAGACAGTAGCGTCTAGAGCCGAGTGGCTTGCAGTCTGTGCGGACGTAGCCGAAAAAACAAACACGTTTGTTGACTTCGATATGACACTAAGATTGTAAACCCGTTAGTTTACAATCTAACGTAGGTTAGGTTAGGTTATAATCTCCCTACCGCCAGTTTATAATTTAACTAGCGAGATTATAAACTGACGAGTGTTTATAAGTAATTTTACGGTGACAACACGCTAAGCAGCTAGCTAGGCGCCTAGCTCGCAGTGCGGCCGGTCGCGAAAATTCTAGAATGAAGCTACTCTCTAGGTTACTCGCTAGGTTCTATCTAGACAGTCTAGACACTCTAGACGCTAAGCAAGCCGCCTGTCTATGGTTACATAGCCTTAAAGAAAAGCAATTAACCGAGATAAAAACCGAGTTACTAGTAAAAGAGTACTAAGAATCCATGAGCGCGAAGCTTTGATTCGTGCGTTACAGCGATGCTTGGAATTGTATGTTTGTTTGTGCGCTGTAAAACTGTTAGGGATCGTAAACGGTCGTGTGTGGCCAGCCCTTACGACGAATCCCGACCAGATGGGACCACATCAAAAGACTCTGTGGCGATAAAAAGGCGTTAATATGATTTAAAAGTCTCGCACTAGTCAATGATTCTGCGTAGTTTTTTTAGGTTAGCATTTAATTACATGTACCCAGTTCTAAGGATAGCCTCATTGTCAATTGGTAGTTTGTTGGTAGTACGTCTCTTCACGTAGAAATTTAATAAGTAATTGGAACTACTAGTTCGACTGATAGAGAAATTAGAGCAAGGAGAAGTTTTACATACTTACAAAGTTTCTACTCGCTCTATTTTCTCTCTATAATGATTTTTTTTTCAACGAAAACTAGTACCAGTCGTAGATATACTACGTAAATATTCATGCCAAGTTTCATGTAAGTAATTTAATAAACATATAGTTTTTTTTAATGAATGCCTAAAGAATTCCGATTGTATGGGTGCTTTTTGGTAGCGGGTACGTGTGACTGTTAATTAACAAGAACATTGCACGATGACAGAACCCGGACTGTAAACACACACGCCTCACTCCGTCACACCCAATACATTTCCCGCTAACGCCACGAAATAACATTCCCATTTTCCAGGTATTTTCCGCACTCCATATTGGCGGGATTTGGCGGGATCATTAGCCCCCAGCCCCCGCATGAGGCCCTGGTACGCTGAGGGAACTATTGCCGAATTTTCCGGGATTTTCTTCTTATTTTCCACTCCCCTAGTTTGTTTTGCGAAAAACGGGCGGGAATACATCCTGCTAGGGAGCACTTCAATTACACGTGTGTCTTTTGAAGGGTTAGAAATCCGCTTGAAGGCTTGGATGCCGATTTTTTAAATCCTAATTGTTAATAAAATTGGCCAAGCTAAAAAAATGCTTAGAGTGTGTTCGGAAAGAGAAGAGTCGTGGAATGTATTGGGCCCTATACTTTCCACGACTCTTCTCTTTCCGCACAGAGTCTACCAAATTCCGTTAGGCCCAAGATACACTTGTAATTTTTACTTTAGATACTACAGAATGAGAGATAAATATTGTTATCTTATTCTAACAAATATCTTTGTCCCTACTTACGTAAGTAAAACTTACAAGTGTATCTCAGGCCTTAGCCAAGGTTCAAATTACCGAAAAATAAATGACAGACTTTTGTGAGTAATTTTTCTCCCACCGGTTAATGAATTTAATGATAATATCCACCTTGGCTATGCCCCTGCAGGCAGTTAAGGATTGTTGGCATCTGAGTGTTTCTCTAGAGAAACTTCCTGCCTCGCACAGCTAAACTGTGGAATGAACTGTCGCCTGCGATATTTCCACGATACGACTTTCAAACCAATAAGAAAAGAGCGTAATCCCATCTTAAAGGCCAGCAAAGCACTTGCGACTCCTCTGGTGTTGCAGGTGTCCATGGACGACGGTAATTTCTTACCAGCATGCTAGTATGTCTCCTATACCATAAAACAAAAACATATCTGCGATGACAACAGCGTGCGTTACTTACATAATAATTAGTTAGTTCCCATATTTCACATAAGTACTATTACAATTAACTGACTCCTCCAAATCCGTCAATCCTAATCCCCAAGGAATCAATCCCCAGTGGAAAAAATAATGTACATCTCGTGTCCTGAGCGTAGGAGTCCCGTGGTATCGGTACAAGCGATTGCACTTACGCGTCAGCTATCATATCGCGCGGTATCAGTCAGTCGCGACGCTGCATTAGCTTGTCGCCGAGTCGATAAATCCTTGGTTTCATGATGCCCTGGTACTTGGTAGGTTAAATATAAAGGTGGTGGATGAGCGTACGGTGTGTATGCCCCCTAACATACAGGGTTATATTTGGACCGTTAGCCATATTATGCGAGGTGATTAGGTAGGTCATACTGAACAACTTTTTCTATGGGACCAACCCCGAAATCCCAAAAAAACATTTGGCCTTCCCATAGAAAACGTCGACATCCCCTCGACCAAAATGTATGAAACGGCCAACTACATTTTTGTGATTTCGGAGTTGGTCCCATAGAAAAAGTTGTTCAGTATGGCCTACCTAATCACCTCGCACAATATGGCTAACGGTCGAAATATAACCCTGTATAGTCCGGCTAACAAGTTTTTTAGTTTTTTTTAATGATTTATGGCTAACTAGCAGTCTAATCTCCTAATGGTAAGCAATTTCCGTCGCCCATGGACATCTACAACTCCAGAGGGGTAGCAAGTGTTTAGCCGGTCTTCAAGACGAGTGAGTTCTTTTCTTGAAGTATTGAAGGTCCAGAAATACCGCAGGCGACAGTTCATTCCGCAGGTTAGCTGTGGAAAGCAGGAAGTTTCTGGAGAAACGCACAGTTGAGGACTGCCAACTATCTAAGGGTGGTATTCCATCTGTACAATATCTTGGTCCAATGTGCATTGCGTCTCACAGCTCTCACTCTCTCATTAAGCAAAATGTGCGACGCAAATACATATTGGACCAAGATATTTGACACATGGAATACCCCCCCTAAGCGGTGAAGATAGAAATTTTGTCGAGTAGAGCGATGGCGGAAAGAAGGGGCAGGGTAATACCGGACGCTGTCATTATCATCACTATTTGTCATGCTATCACTTAGACAAATATGACCATCATATCCGTACACTCCGTACAGCATTTTATAAAACCACAACAAACTTCGTATCTTATACCTTTAAGAGCCAACAGGAGTGGTCATTTCTCCATACAAACGTACTCGACTGTTTCCTCCGTGGGTTTTGAAGCTAGAGCAATGATTTTCTCAACACAGATTAATATTGTCAATATCTGTGTCGGACCGTTTTGCTTTTTTTGATATTTTTGTTTTTTAAGGCGCTAGAGCCCTTCAAAAATGGCCAAAATGGCCTAATTGACTATGCCGCAATGAGAGGCGTGCTATTCAAAACTGACATCAATTAGTCAAAAAAGCAAAACGGTCCGACACAGATAATGTCATAATCATTTAGATTTCCAAATTTGGTTACGATTGGTTAAGTTTTGGAGGAGGAAACAGTCGAGTACGAAACCTCGATTTTTGATATTTTTACGCAGGATTTTTCGCCTTGTCCTTATCGCACTAGTTTTAGGAGCCGCTTCCGTTAGCGAGACGGGTATATTTACCTAAAATATTTAAATCTTAGCTCCTGTTGGCTCTTAACCGAGCAATACTAGCGACCCGCCCCGGCTTCGCACGGGTTAACAAATTATACATAAATCTTCCTCTTAAATCACTCTATCGGCCATATTCGAACTTTAAGATACGTCAAATACTAGAGATTGAAACGATATGGAATGGATATGTCAGTGTCAAACAAGTGTCAAAAGTGACGTTTCTTCAAACAAATGCGTCACTTTTGACACTTGTTTAACACTGACATATCTATTCCATATCGTTTCAATCTCTAGTATTTGACGTATCTTAAAATTCGAATATGGCCGTATCTATTTAAAATAAAGAAACCGCATCAAAATCCGTTGCGTAGTTTTGAAGATCTAAGCATACATAGGGGCAGACAGCGGGAAGCGACTTTGTTTTATACTATGTAGTGATTTCGCGGATTTCTCGGAAACGGCTCTTACGATTTCGATGAAATTTGCTATATGGGAGTTTTCGGGGGTGAAAAATTTATCTAGCTAGGTCTTATCTCTGCGAAAACACGCATTTTTGAGTTTTGATATGTTTTCCAAAGCTAGGTCTCCCGGATATTCATATATACAACTAAATCCAGCGCGAATCCCAGTAGCATAACGAAAAAAACCTTACACGTAAACCGTACCTTATATCATTTCCACCGGCCGATCCGGGCAAATCCCCGTATCCGGCGGGTAGGATCCGGTAATCCGGGTAATAATCCGGACGGGAGCGGGTGCAGACGTTTGATAATGGAGTATTAGTGGGAGTTATAATTGCTCAGTTATTATTGCCGTTTATTATCTTCGCTTGCGATTGCTTTTGAATTTGGTGTAATTGCTAACTGGAGGTTGTCTGAAAGAAATAGTTTTTGAGCGATAATTATTATATTACCTTTTATTTACAAGGTAAGTATGAATTTTTTTTTTCTATCTTCCTAAAGCCTACCATACAAAAAAATGCCATTCGAATTTGAAATCACTTACGAAAATATGGTTGAATTTCTTTTATTTTGAAATCGAACGAAACAAACGAAAAGCAACTCTGTTCCAATTGAGAATGGTTTAAATTACATTAAAGTAATTTGTACCACGGGTCCACCAAATATCAGGGATTATTGGAATGTGACTGGGACCATGTTTGCTTCAAGTCAGTGGAAACAGCTATTATTTTTTCAATCTATCGCCTTGCTAAATACATGCTGTCTTCTATACTATACACTGACATATTTTTAAGTAGGTACCTAGAACTATCTATAACATTGACAGCGTAATTTTATTCTCTGAATTATATACAAGAAAGGATACCCACCAAATATCAGGGATTATGGTATGTGACCCTGGGGTCATGTGTGCGTCAAGCCGGCCGGGCTATTATTGTATATAAGCCGATTATTGGGACCGACTCCCACTCGCTGCGAGCACGCAACGGCATTAGCGTTGTGTTACATGCTACTAAACATTTAAATTATTATTTTCAATGTTTTTAAGTTAAAGGAAATTTTAAATTAATAGGGAGTATTAAGTACCTACTGCAATGTTCTGCCATAGAGTAACTTATACATTCTGTGCCTTAAACTGCTTTTTGAAAAGTTTTCACAGACAATTAAATATGACATTGATACATCAAGGCGGTTTGTTTACAAAGGCACAGAATAAATAATAAAGGGCCTACCGGGAAACTCGAAAATCGAAACTCGGCTATCTGCCTCTTTATCGCTCCAATATGCAGGAGTGATAAAGAGATAGGTTAGATAACAAAATTTCGACTCTCTCGTTTGCGGTAGAGCCTTAGATTGTCAGTAATTGTGGTAGTGGCGCCCCCTAGGCAGAGTTTCGCGTAATATTTCCTATTGAAATTGGCACTTGTGACGCTATTATTGTCTCTCTTACTTCCTTCTTTGTTTATATTTCTTAACATAATTAGCAACATCTAGCGATAGGTACCTATCCTAACATTGTAGAGTATGGTGGACTGTATACTTGTTTACCACCGTCGTGTTATTAATAATATGTTGGTTTTCTAGTTCTCTAAAATACCTTTTAAACATTATGGTTCTTTGACATTAAAATTAAGCACAATTTTAACCTTTTCAAAACACGTGTCGTGTTCGTGTCAGATTACTCGGCTAAGTTAGAGTTCACAAAATAAATTAGTCGTGTTTCAAAATAAAATGCAGACTTATTTGTCAAAAGTCAGGTTTTACATGTAATATTATTTATGGCGTGTTCGAAGTTTCGAACGCTATATTCCAATAAGTTTTCATGTTTATTTCACTTGATATCTGATAATGCGTTGACCTTGCATGTTGTACAGTCGCCATCAGATATATCGAAGCGGCCAAGGTGCTCACAAATATCTGAACGCGCCTTTATTGTCAAGGTATTAGAGTGCGTGTTCAGATATTTTGAGCACCTCGGTCGCTCCGATATATCTGATGGCGACTGTACCTACAAACAAGTAAATATAATAGAAGTTCTTTATTTGCCAGAATACGTATGGTATAAAGAAGAGAGCAGAAAAGGTAATAATTTCGACTTGAAATATTTAAAAACAAGCAAAAGTATGTTTAATATTTGTCTTCGGTTACCGCGATACTATATAATTAAACTATTATAACTCGTTTTTGAATATGTACTTGGTAGAGATAAGATATATTTGACCCTAGTTTTTAATGTATGTACTAATTATATGCATGTATTACTATTCGACACAATGTATATTGTTTAGAATAAAATAAAATAAATAAATAAATAAGTATTAAAACGGATTATATTGCGTATATTGAATTTATACTACATCCCGACGTTTCGAACCCTTTACAGCGTTCGTGGTCGTCGGGATGTAGTAGGGTATAAATTCAATATACGCGATATAATTCGTTTTAATAGTTTTAATTGTAGTATATTATTTAGGTACTTAATTTGTTGTTTAGTCCATAGATAGTCTTGGATTAAATAGAATGTTACCTATCGAAAACATAAGTTAACGATTAATTCAATGGATACACAAATACATACTAAAACAACAGCTCTAATAATCGCAACGATTACATTAATGTATTTGGCACGATGGAAGCAAAACCGTGAAAGCAATATGGCGTCATGTGAACGCGGCTCGGTAAGTGGAATCGTACGTACATTTCCCAGTACGGCTGCGTCACGGGCCCGGTTACACCATGCGCGGTTACCGGCCGAAGATTATTGACGGTTAACGGTTTGGTCACACGCGGAGCCGCGAGCCGCTCACAGGATAGCTATAGGTATATAATATGTGCATAGCGCTGTGTCGCTTACACAGCGGATCTGCGCGCGGATCAGGTGAAAGCAATATGGCGTCATGTGAACGCGGCACAGTAAGTGGAATCGTACGTACATTTCCAAGTACGGCGCGTCACGAGGCTGGCTGCACCGTGCGCGGTTAGCGAGTGGAGTGGGCCTTTCGTAAGCGGGTGTCTAATTGGATCTCCTCTTGAGTTAACTTGACCGAGAAGTTCCATTGGATGGACTGTTGTCGATCTTTCTCTTCTTTCTTGCGTTATCCTAGATTTTATTGGAGTTCGGACACTTTGCCCAATTCTTTCAGAGCGCAAACGACTAACTAACCAATCGAAATCGTCTACTTAGTATAATACGTGCAGTAATTGGAATAATACCTACATGTTGAACTGTATAACATATTCGAATAAAATTAACAGAAAATGAGCAAGAGCAAACTAATATGTAATAAGAAAGGAAATAAAATAAACAAGACCTTAAAGTTTAGAGCACGTTGCAGTAAATCCCGCGGTTATCTGTGACAACTGAAGGGGTTATCTGCCGCGACGCTTCGCTTCTAATTATATATTATATGTATCTATCCTGAGCAAAGAATAGACATTTGTATTGTACGTTGTTTTAGTGAGATTAGAAATCGCTGCGGTTAGCGAGAGGATATGGATAGAAGCAATTCGTTACATGTGTATGTTTGCACTAGGTATTTCCAATAGAATTTACTGGTTACATTATATTATATTCCTTTTAGACTTTAATCTCTGCTTTCATAGTACTGGATATATGTACAGAACAACATTTCTTTATCCCATTTTTTTATTATTATTTAGAGTTTACACTAGCTTTTACCCGCAACTTCTGCGTGGAATGATGACGATGACGCTGATGATTGATTAAAATTGTCCCATCCTTCCCCATGGTTCAAACTATCTCCATACCAAATTTCATCTAAATCGGTTCAGCTGTTTAAGCGTGAAGAGGTAACAGACAGATAGACAGATAGAGTTAATCAAGATTCACTTTCTTTTGTCAATTTAATTTTAAAGCAGTTGTTGGTGGATGGTTAAAAGTCACTTTTATTAAATTAAAACTGTGTATTTTCACTAAAAAACTTAGATTAATACAAAGCGATGTTAACCGTGGGAGTTGTTGAGAAAGAAGAGATTGAGTGAGTCGATGAATGGATACAGGAATATATAGTTTGTCAAAGGACTGCCTCATTTCAAACATAGACAGAGATAATCATACTACCTTTGTCTTACACTAGTACTAGCACACAAAAGAAAAGGATGAGTAATAGTTTTCCTGGTTCTTACTGACTGACAAATTGGTTTGACCAACTTTATTGGCAACTTGGTTGCGTTCAGAAACAGCAGTTAACTATAGTTTTGCTACAGTGTCACCGGGCCGTCGTGGCCCGCCGCGAGGAATGTAAATAGAACCGAGGCAAGCACGCTCCGCTAAGAAAAACGCTTTTAATTATTGAAAATAACATCCGCGTTCGTAACGTCACGACTGTGACGAGACTAGTCTAGGGTTCACTACCCAATCATTGGCACAATATACCAGTCATTGACACCTATGTTTGGCATAACAGGCTGTGTTAAGGACGTTTAATGGTACCTACCGTAATACCACCCAATTAACAACTTTTTAAATGATTATAATTATAGTTCAGTGCATAGTTAGGGTCAGTTGCACCAAACTGTTTGTTACTGTCATAGACTAGGAATCCTCTAGACTGAGTTTAGAGCAATTATTTCATGAAACCGATGCTGCCAAAAATACGGGGGTGCGGGGGGACGAGGTGAAGCAAATCCCGTGCCGTGATTGGTCCGTTCAAAGACACGGACCAATCACGGCACGGGATTGACTCGAAGATGGAGTAAAACTACCGTACAAGTGGCAGAGGGGGCAGCGTTACTATGCTCAGTCTAGAGGATTCCTAGTTTATGGTCACTGTTAAAGAGTTCGCTAAATTTCATTGTATGGAAAGTTTCATAGTAAAGCGCCGCGGTGCGCCGGGTGACGTTGATCAGTCTGTCAAGTGCGGATGGTGCAACTGGCACTTAATCAGACTTATTTGGAGGGAAAAAGTTAACACTACTTTAACCTCCTGAGTCCCGCTTGTCATTTTTGCAGTTTTGAATTTGGAACTTGTACCTATTTTATATATTTTAATAATCCGAAATTTGGAATATTTGGATTAAAGCCTTTATAAAGGCCTCAGGGACTCAGGAGGTTAAAACGGGGTACCTATAAGTAAGTATAGGTACCTAAATTATTCAACAAAAATAACATTCATAAGAAAACAAAACACATGTTTCAAAAATTATCAGTAGCGTAGGAGCTATCTTATCCTATCGTATCTTGACAGTGAATTGACAGACATTTGACAGATGACTGATCGTGTGTTATATTATAGAGTTACAGGGCATGTTATTATTATTGTATTTTTTAATATGCTGTGTATTTATGGTATAATCATAATAAGACAATGATACTCTATAGTTAGTTGTTAATGTGACTGAGACATAATGGAAGGCATTAAAATATGAGCGTGGGTTTATGAAACGAGCTAAAAGCGTGTTTCATAACATGTCACGAGTGTTAAAAGCAGGGATGTTGCGAACATCCGCATCCGCATCCGCAACCGCGGAACTTCCGCATTATTTTCAACATCCGCATCCGCATCCGCATCCGCATAGAATCGATGCGGAGCTTATGCGGATGCGGATGTCGAACAAGTCGGTACAGGAACGTCTTAGCGGCGGCGTAAGTGCTAGGTATTTTCGTCATTACCTATAACGAAATCGTCTAGATCCAGAAAAGTTGGCGAAGTTACTGTCTATTAAATATAACGCACCTATATTCTTGCTCAAATACTAAACGTTTCGTTTCTTTTAATAATAAAATACTAAAAATGTAATATTTGGCGTTTTCTAAGTACCTAATCTTGACATCCGCATCCGCATCCGCATCCGCGGATGTGAGCCTTTAAATATTCGCATCCGCATCCGCATCCGCGGATGTCAAAAAATCTGCATCCGCAACATCCCTGGTTAAAAGGAACGTTAAAGTTAATACATAGGTATTATAAAAAATACAAATAATCAGTTCTTTATAATTAAAATTTTTTTAAAGAAATGAAATGTGAAGGAAGCGTATTTTTTATTTAAGTTAAATGTAAACTTGGAATTTTCTGGTTCACTGTTACCAGGTCATCATAAATTCTAACGACGTGTTTTCTTTTGTTACAGATGCGATGGGTGAGTCAGCAGTAACACCGTAAATCAAACTACACATAAAATTAGTGTTAACAAAAATTCCAATCTTCATAAAACTCGAAAAATCATTATGCGCCGAACGCGCTTTTTAGGGTTCCGTAGCCAAATGGCAAAAAACGGAACCCTTATAGATTCGTCATGTCTGTCTGTCTGTCTGTCCGTCTGTCCGTCTGTCTGTCCGTCCGTATGTCACAGCCACTTTTCTCCGAAACTATAAGAACTATACTGTTGAAACTTGGTAAGTAGATGTATTCTGTGAACCGCATTAAGATTTTCACACAAAAATAGAAAAAAAAACAATAAATTTTGGGGTTCCCCATACTTCGAACTGAAACTCAAAAAATTTTTTTTCATCAAACCCATACTTGTGGGGTATCTATGGATAGGTCTTCAAAAATGATATTGAGGTTTCTAATATCATTTTTTTCTAAACTGAATAGTTTGCGCGAGAGACACTTCCAAAGTGGTAAAATGTGTGTCCCCCCCCTGTAACTTCTAAAATAAGAGAATGATAAAACTAAAAAAAAATATATGATGCACATTACCATGTAAACTTCCACCGAAAATTGGTTTGAACGAGATCTAGTAAGTCGTTTTTTTTTATACGTCATAAATCGCCTAAATACGGAACCCTTCATGGGCGAGTCCGACTCGCACTTGGCCGCTTTTTTATATTTATATACGCAAAATAAGTCAATTTGAAGACTAGGAGCCCAAGAGTCAGGAGGGGATTCGCTAAGCGTCATAAACTTTGATTGGGTCATTAAAGCATGTTAATTTATTAGCTTTCGAACGCACCCGATTTACAACAAATCGAAAATGACTTTAAAACTTCGTAATTAAGGTTGAAAGTCGATCGTAGATTTAAAGGTGTTTTATGACGTTGCTTATAGGAGACGAACGCGTGTAATCGAAAATCACCTCTGCTGTAATTAAGTTACGGTATAAACTCGTAAAATGACGCGGGGTCGAAACCACTATTTATTTTTTATTGAATTCGAATTAGTGTATTTTTCTTCTCAAAATGGTTAACAATGACAACATTTGCGAGATTAAATAATAGTTATTTAGTCTTAAAATAATCGTAAATTTGTACAATAAGTCTCAAGTCCCTGTAAGTATAACCTAAATTTAAGTTACGTATCAAAATTCCAAAGATCACAGATAAAATAACCAATCATTTTGTACATTTTATAACTTTTTAATGCAAAAATGGCAGATTGACAAATTCATTTATAAACGCGTCCCATTTCTAAAATTAAATTTCAAATTCAGAACCAAAATCGAGGGATAATATGGCAAACGTGATAATTTAAAGTCGATTACTTTAAAAAATAACTGTATTCCAACAACATAAAGTTGAAAATTAAATAAAAGGAAGCCACAATACGTCTTTGCAAAAATTACCCATTTAAATTCAGAACGTGAAAACAAATTAAAAATAAAAACTAACAATCAATCGAACACGAAAACACACTTCGCTATTTATCATAAAATATGGACGTTCGAAATTGAACTCGCACGTCTCTGTCTGTCTTGGCGGGTGTGAGTGAAAAGGTGAACGTTCGAAGTTGTTGATTTGCTCATGTCGGTATCTGTGGGATATTAATTACAGGTATAATGAGTATTGTTTCGTTGAACGATTGTGATCTGAGTGTGCGTGAAAGGGTTCCGTCGGTATAAAAAATTGTAATAAGTCTTTTCAAATCAATATGTTTTTGTGTGAAGTGGTTTATTGCACTTGCAATATCAATTGAGAAGACTTTTGTATCCCTATTACATATTAATACATATTATAAATATGTACTTACGAAAGTAACTCTGTCTGTTAGGTTAGTCCGCAAAATGATTTAGGTACACGCTTAATCCGCAAAAATGATATAGACCTATGAAATATTGTATGGATGGAAATATGTAGTTCTGAACCGGGAAAGGAAATAAGTTTTTCACACCTCCTATTCGGAAAAGAGCTTTTTCTTCCCTGCTAGGAGGGATCAAAGTTTCACTTTTCCTCCCTGCTAGGAGGGATCAAAAAGTAACACTTTTCTGTTCTAGCACACTATTTTTAATTTTTTTTTGCACATTATTTTTTTAGCTTAAATAATCTGTTTAAGCATCAGATTGTGTCAACACTAAGATTTTTTTTGTTTTCCTCATAGTTGATGTGAAAAGCAGTATGTGTCACACGGTATCAAAATTATTTCGTCTTGGGCGTTAACACTTGAATCCCGCATTACGCTCAGGATTCAATGTACGCCCTTGACGGAAATACATCATTTTGATCCCTTGTAACACGAACTACTATTTTATTCTATGGGAGAGCCAAAATGTTATTCGCAGTTTCGGAGATTGTCTCATAATAAAAGTTGTTAATTATGATATGACCTATGCCTATAATTTACTACGAAAAATTTAGCTAAGGGTTAAAAAAACCCCCGTATACGCTTTCATGGATGTATGGAGGACAAATTAAAGAACAATCGACGTCAACGATATGTTTACACTTTTGCACCTTTGTAATAAAAATGTAAACATATCTTTGACGTCGACTGTACAAAGTGGAAATAGTAGTTTCTGTTACAAGGGATCAAAATAATATATTTCCGTCAAGGGCGTACCTACATTGAATCCTGAATGAAGCGATGGATTCTACAATGGATTCTAAAGTAGAATCCTAAGCGTAATGAGGGATTCAAGTGTTAACGCCCAAGACGAAATAATTTTGATCCCGTGTGATACATACTGATTTTCACATCAACTATGAGTTGACACAATCTGATGCTTAAACAGATTATTTAAGCTAAAAAAATAATGTGCAAAAAAATTTAAAAATAGTGTGCTAGAACAGAAAAGTGTTACTTTGATCCCTCCTAGCAGGGAGGAAAAGTGCCACTTTGATCCCTCCTAGCAGGGAAGAAAAAGCTCTTTTCTGAAAAGGTGTGAAAAAATGTTTTTGCAATACTGCTGTCTGAAATCACTGTAACCACAAATTGTATCACACAATTTGCTGATTAATAATCGAACCCTTTCGCCCAATAAGCACCGCTGCCTAGGGAACCCCAATTTTGATTAATGGCATCCGAATCCAATAGATATCGATAACAAAACGAAATTAGCCGCCGTTTATTTATATACGGAGGTTGTCGATATGGTTGCAGCACTGGGACGTCTATTAGACACTCGTCAGATCATACGTCTATTAGACAAGCTATTCTCTAAACACTTCGTATGATTTTGAGAAATATAGATAATACCAGTCTTTTAGACAGTGGTGTCTGGTGTCTAAAAGACTGGCATTATCTATATTTCTCAAAATAATACGAAGTGTTTAGAGGATAGTGGGGGACCACTTCTCTATACAGACATAGTCCCCATTTTCCTCTCTCGATATTTGCGTAAAAAATATATTTTTACGTTATTTGATGTAAATGGTGTATATTTAACCATTAAGCTATTTCCGTTTGTTTTTGTTTTTCGATACTAATTTAAAATATTTAAATAATATAATAAAAAGCCTTTAAGAAAATTGTACCTATGGAATTCGTATGTCGCTCAAAATTAAATCAAACTAAGGGGCTGTGGTTTCAAAAAACTTCTGACATAGGTACTTAAGGGGCCAACTGATTTAACAGTCCGCCGGACGGTATCGGCCTGTCAGTTGTACGGACCTGTCATATTTTTGTTCTAACTGACAGGCCAATACCGTCCGGCGGACTGTTAATCAGTGGGCCCCTTTAGATGTAATCCAGTGAAAAGGTAAAATAATTTTAAAAACCGGACAAGTGCGCGTCGGCCTCGCCCACCGAGGGTTCCGTAATTTATAGTATTTGTTGTTATAGCGGCAACAGAAATACATCATCTGTGAAAATTTCAACTGTATAGCTATCACGGTTCATGAGATACAGCCTGGTGACAGACAGACGGACAGAAGAGTCTTAGTAATTACGGTTCCGTTTTTACCCTTTGTGTACGGAACCCTACAAATGCAATCAAGTCAGCAAAAACTAGTTAAAATGAATGCAACATCACGCGTGTTCAAAATCAAATCAGATGTAGAAGCTAATTTTATAATGTGCAAATGCAAAATTGTGAGTAAAAAGTAAAAAGGCGTAATTACTAATTAGAGTTAATTGCCATTAAAGAGATGACGCGATATGACGCGAGATGGCGTCGCCAGATAGATGGGGCTATTTAGTCTCTGGTAAAAGAGTTATTTTGTAATTGTGAAGGGAATAGGTTAAATTAGCGAATGAAATCAACTATTTTTATTGTGATGGTTATATCACCTCTAGTGCTAGGCTAGTGCCCATTAGGACAAAACAGTTAGGACAAGTGATTTTAGGACAAACGTTGTTAGGGATCGCGAGGGAGACCCCACCTACTATAATAAAAATCATAAAGAATCTAAGTAGAAGAGAAGAAATCATAACGAATTACTAAAAGATCTTGATATTAAATCGACAACCCCTGATAACGTTATAAAACTTATAAACTTTGGTAATATTATTTTTTTGTAAACTGTAGTGTATGCGACCTCCGGCCGCAGAACTACTTGGAATAAGGTTTATGACTATACGTCAGTTCGAATGTTACGTCAATGAATAAATGGTTAATGTCCTGGATGCTGTTCATCTTTATGTATATTCCTGCTGATATCCTAGAATACTACAGTGGCGACGAGGAAATAGTGAAATTCACGGAGATAAATTACCTACACAGTACGTACGCGTAACATTTTGGCCATATAATGTCAGTCGGCAAAGTAAGGGAATTCGATGTAAGCAACGGTCAATGGTCGTCATTTGTGGACAGGGTGGAAATGTATTTTCTTGCCAACGTTATTCCGGAAGACCGGAAACTACCCACCCTGATTGCTACGATGGGAGATGAAGCGTACGAGCTGCTTGTTAATTTAGCGAGCCCGAAGAAGCCATCTGATCTTACTTACGCACAGGTAGTAAAGCTTATGCAACTACATCTCCAGCCGAAGCCGTCCGCATTAGCAGAGAGGTACCGTTTCCGCCAGAGACGTCAAAATGTCAATGAAAATGCCACTTCCTACGTGACGGAATTAAAAAAGTTGTCACGACATTGCGAATTCGGTGCAAATCTTAGCGATAATTTACGCGATCAGTTTATATGCGGATTACGGAATGACGTCATCAGGCAGCGCCTTTTTGCGGAGGATGACACAATCTCGTTCGCAGAAGCAGTGAAATTAGCATGTTCACTAGAGGCGGCAGAGAAAGATGCGGCAGCAGTGGACACGACAGCAGCGGCGAGCGCGGTGAACGCGCTGGAGGCAGCTGCGGGACGCGGACAGAGGGCGCGCACGGGCGGGCACGCTCGCGGCGCCGGCGCGGCGGCGGAGAAGGTGCGGGCGGAGAACTGCGCGGCTTGTGGAGCGCGCAACCACGGCTACGGCACCTGTCGCTTTAAGGACTTCGTGTGCAGCAAGTGTCAGCGCACCGGTCATCTACGTCGAGTGTGCCCGGAGTACGGCGCGCCTGGCGCGGAGAGTTACAACTCGGGTCCTCAACGTAGACGAGACCTAAAGAAGAAGGGGTTCAATTTCGGCGACTTCGATAGTGGGACCAGCACAGAAGAGGACGACGTCGAGGAGCGTTTGAACCACCTCGGTTTAGATAAATATCCACCGGTATGTTTACCAATATCTATTGACAATAAGATTATTGAGATGGAAGCCGACACGGGCACAGCTATTGCGTGCATTAATAGAGCCACTTATAATAAAAAGTTCTCGCATCTTCCAATAGAAGGGGATAGTATTTCTTTTCGATTTTACAACGGTTCTAAAATAAGGCCCATAGGGGTCATTAGACCCACAGTACGATTTTTGGATCGAGAGAAGAAGCTAGAACTTTTTATCTTCGAAGAGGGTACTACATCCTTAGTAGGGAGGCAGTGGTTAACTGAATTAAAGATAAGGTTGCCAGATTTTAGCGTAGACCAACACATTCACAACTGTCAAATTAAAATTGATAAGGAAATTTGTAATATACTCGACAGGTACAGTGAAGTGTTTAGCGGCGGGCTGGGGCGGTACTTGGGCGGCAAAGCGACACTGCGCGTACGCGAGGGCGCGACGCCGGTGTTCCGGCGCGCGCGGCCCATGCCCTACGCGCTGCGGGAGCGGGTCGACGCGGAGCTCGACGCCATGCTGCGGGAGAACATTATCGAGCCCGTCGATTGCTCCGAGTGGGCGTCGCCGCTGGTGCCGGTCAACAAGGCTGACGGTACGCTTAGAATCTGTGCGGATTATAAGGCAACATTAAATCCGGTACTGTTGGTAGACCGCTACCCCCTCCCTAGGATAGAGGATGTGCTTGTCGGGTTAAATGGTGCTCAGTATTTTTCCAAAATAGATCTGTCTCAGGCGTATAATCAGATTGAATTAGACGAGACGAAAATGTTCACTGTGATTAATACCCACAGGGGTCTGTTTAGATACAACCGACTAGTTTTTGGTTTATCATCCAGCGTAGGTATATTCCAGCGTATCATGACAAATTTATTTGGCAACATTCCTAATGTGCAGGTCTTTCTGGATGACGTAATTATAGGTGGGAAAAGCAAGTCGGAGCACTTACTGGCGCTTCACGCGGTTTTTAAACGTCTAGTGGAGAATGGTTTAAAACTAAAGAAAAGTAAATGTGTCTTTTTAGCTGATGAAGTCTCATATTTAGGTTATATCGTTTCTAAAAATGGAATTAAGGCGGATAAATCTAAAATAGAGGCCATTTTGAAAATTCAACGACCGGGAAACGTAAACGAGTTACGCTCCTTTTTGGGAATGGTCAATTTCTTTGCAAAGTTCGTAAGAAATTTTAGTTACCTGCTAGTTCCGTTGAATAATTTACTACGCAAGGGGGTCGAGTGGATTTGGGATGCCGATTGTGAGCGTTCATTTTCAGAAATCAAAACGGCTTTGACTAGCACGGATGTCCTAGCACACTACGACCCTAAAAAGGTTCTGATTGTGACTTGTGATGCTAGCGCTCGCGGCGTGGGCGGCGTGCTAGCGCAGCCTGGGCCGGTCGGGGAGCGCCCCGTGGCGTTTGCGTCACGCTCGCTCACATCTGCTGAAAAAAATTACTCGCAAATCCACCGTGAAGCTTTATCGATTATCTACTGCATGAAAAAATTCCATCAGTACCTTTATGGCAGGAAATTTGTCTTACGCACTGATCACAAGCCGCTTGTTTCCATCTTTGGACCTAACGCCGGGATCCCTACAATGACAGCGAGCAGGATGCAGCGCTGGGCAGTAATTTTGTCAGCCTATGACTATGAGATTGAGTACATCAAGACGAACGAAAACTGTGCCGACGGGCTCTCAAGGTTACCTCCCGGTGCAGATGCTCAAGCTAGCGCGGCTGAAGTAGTTCCAGAACAAACGTATTTACATTTTGTGCAAGATGCGCTCTTATTAGACTACAGTCAGCTTAAGCGGCTTACAGCAGAAGACAACATGTTGCAGAGGTTGCTGTCTTTTATCCGCGATGGTTGGCCAGAGACGTGTGAGGTCCTTGCGATGAGGCCATACTTTAACCGACAATCGGAATTGTATGAGGAGTTAGGTTGTGTAATGTGGGGCCATAGATTAGTCGTGCCGGAAAGCTGTCGTAAACAAATTTTAGATCTTATTCACGAGCCACACATGGGTGTAGTAAAGTCGAAAGCTATTGCGCGGAGTTACGTATGGTGGCCTGGAATCGACGAAGCTTTAGAGCGTAAGTGCCTCGCTTGCACAGTATGCGCTGTGCACGCGGACGACCCTCCTCGCGCTGCACCACGCCCCTGGGGATGCCCTGCGCGAGCTTGGTCCAGGCTTCATTTAGACTTCATGGGCCCTATAGCCGGAAAAACGTATTTAGTAGCCGTAGATGCGACGTCCAAGTGGCTAGAGGTATTTTCGGTCCCCAGTACGGCAGCAAAGTTTACTGTTAATAAACTTAGCGAGCTTTTCAGTAGGTTTGGGAACCCTAGACAAGTTGTGACTGATAACGGCCCTCCGTTTACTAGCAACGAGTTTGATAATTTTATCAAAAACGAGCGTGTTGAGCACATATTTACACCACCTTACCATCCTGCGTCTAATGGGGCCGCGGAGAATGCAGTAAAGACTTTAAAGAGGGTAATTAAAAAGGCTTTGACGGAATCCAAGGATGTTGACATGGCTTTACATACCTTCTTAAAACACTATAGGAATACTAACCATGCTAGTACTGGTGAAACTCCTGCCGCGATTTTGCAGAAAAGACACCTTCGTACAAAGTTAGATGCTCTTAAACCCGACTTAGTCTTGGAAGTCCTAAACGATTCGCCTAATAGTGAGAAGTCAGGAGTTCGGACCTTTTCTGTAGGTCAAGATATTTGGTTCCGCCAATACCTTAAGGGGGAGAAGTGGCTACCGGGTAAGGTAATTAGCTCTACTGGACCAAGCGACTACACGGTATCCGATATTACAACCGGCAAGCACATTCATAGGCACGTCGACCAGTTGAGGAGACGTGTAGGGATACAACCCGTAACCCGCTCAGATTCCGAGTGTGTCGCGTCGACGAGTAGGTCGCTAGCTATGCCCTTGCCTGACGGTACTCGCACGGGGTCGGTTCAGTCCGAAATCCCGTTTACGTCTACGCCGACAGATGAAACGGTTCCGCTTAGTCCGGCACCAGCCGCGTACACCACACCGACGGCAATCACACCATCGCCAGCTGTGCCGTCGCCGTCAACTTCTTCCGCTGTCGCCACATCGGCCAACGTGCCACAGACCTATTCCGTGTCTGACACCCCCGTACCGCCCGAACCTCGCCCAGTTCGTAAATGTCGACTTGATAAGGTTGTTTGTTATAAGGAGTAGTTAGTTCAGTTGTAGTTATCTAATTTGTTGTAGTATCCATTAGCTAGGCTATATGGAAATATCTATTATGTTGATAATCTATGGTGGAGGAACTGTAGTGTATGCGACCTCCGGCCGCAGAACTACTTGGAATAAGGTTTATGACTATACGTCAGTTCGAATGTTACGTCAATGAATAAATGGTTAATGTCCTGGATGCTGTTCATCTTTATGTATATTCCTGCTGATATCCTAGAATACTACATAAACTATTAGGTACGACCTTAATATTTTAGTCTATGTCACTTTCATAACTGAAGGGAATCTAACGACCATAGATTTATAAGGCACAGACGGAGTATTCGTACATACCATGTGAACTCGTGTCACCGTAGTCGAACCGCCCTGGCAGTTCTCAAGGTCAAATTGGTTTATGTACACCTCCCGTTTAAAAATCAAAAACACAGGAAATATGGTTGTTTGTGCAATGAATGGGTGTCACAACCAGGGATCGGATACCGGTATTTTTTGTATGGGAACGGAAACGGTATTTTTTCGTTCTTTGCTAATTACTTCATTTCTAATTGGGCAATCTAATAATACGAAGTCGTTACCTAAACACACAACTGAGTCCTTGATTTCGAGTATAAAATAATTCGAAAAATATGGTTATTTCGAAGTTTTTGCAAAAAACCGGTTCCGATCCCTGGTTACAACGCATCATATCATAAAAACAAACAGACTGACATTACATTTCACGCGTAAGTATCGAGTTTAATGTGATATTTTTATGTAATCGTAAATACAAAAATCCTAAGTTTCTTCAGCCGCCATTTCTTATAAATGTTGCCTGTGTAGTGATTTTTTTCCTTAAAATGAGACATGACGTTTACATTCTAAAATAAATACGCTTAATGGAAGTTCCTTGTATAATTGCATAAAAATTATATATTTTTAAGTATTTCATTATTTTATTTCAATTTAAAATAAGACATTATTTTAATTATTTTATGCACATTTGGAATAAAAACTAGTCAAAATGTAGGATCCGTTTTTTATTGAAAACTTATTTCACAAAGTACAGAACTGCATTAAATCCTTAAAAGGAACATAAAAAGCTTTTGCTACAAAATCAAATCTACACATATACAAATTATTAATAACCAAGTGTTAAGGATGTGGTTAAAATACCCCACTTTGAGACAAATATCTATATACTGGCAACACGTTTTTGTATATATGTGTGTGTTGCTGAGCGTAAAACACGAGCCTCGCACGCTAACGACAACATTCTAAAATCTTTGACGTGCTAAAATAAAGACAATGTCATATTACTTTATTACTCATAAATCCATGACAATCTAGAACGCTTAATGCCAGGGCTTTAACCCTAAAACTGACACTTTGGGACCTCATTTTATTTATGAAATAAGAAATAAACTGCAAAACTTAAAGGACTAATCATTAGTAGGTACCATAATTTATTTAGATATGTATCAGTCTAAACTCCTAATTAATTATAAGATCTTTAACAACAGAAAAAAACGCCATAAACAATCCACAAAACGCCCAATTGAGATTCAAAAGCGCAGCAATCGAGCAAACATTCAAATTTGGAACACTCCAAGATGGCGACCTTCACGCCGCGCCATGATTTACGCGCGAGGTCGACAACCGGCCGAATTTCGTTCAGAAATGCACTCGCTGTAATTTATTTGTGACCATCTATTATTTTGTAGACTCACGAGGTCCTAAACGCAGTTGACATTAAATATATCATTTTACGCGGCGGAGGCATTACGAGCGCTCTGTTTCGCTTTTGCTAGAGTGAAACAGGCTAGCGCGAGCGAGATGAAGCTTGGTGCCACAGAGTAGTGCGCGTTTTCACTTTTTATAGTAGCAATATATTTGATCAGCTGATCGTAGTGACGTTTACTACTCGTGTGTAATGTTTTTCATAATTTATAATACGGTTTTTATTCAAGTTGGGTAGGTCGCGGTTTATTTATAACGTGGAATATTTATCTAACGGCTGGATCCGCCATGGCCGATAAATCGCGGTTTCGTTAATTTCCCATTTGTTTACCAAATGTCACTTTAATTTTAATTAATGTGTTTAGTGTCTAAATGGCGGTGTTTTTAATCTGTGCACAATGGGCAATTTTGCGGTTTTTCTCACTGTAATTATTTATTACAGCTGGTTGCATTTTAGTATAAATTTGTTTTATTGGCTGCTCAAAACGTTTATCGTAAAGTCTATTTTTTAATTCGGTAGACTGAAATGACAGTTAATAGTATGAACGTGAAATGTCATTTCATACTATTAACTGTCATTTCAGTCTACCGAATTAAAAAATAGACTTTAGATAACTTTAACATTAATGATATATTATATAACCTTTATGTTTAATTAATCTATTGGAGCATTATTTTACCCACCCAAATGTAGATAAAAAATCGTATTCTTAGGATACGTTATCCCTGATTATTAAAATAGAAGCCTGTACCTTGCAAGCGAAAACTGTATTATACAAGAATAATACAAGAATTGTATTACATATAGTGAAACGAAATTGGTTCATATACTCCTTATTCCTGAAAAAAAACCTGGAAGAAAAAACTCAGACACAACCAGAAACAATATTTGATTGATACTTAATTTCGTTTTGAACTTGTGGACCATAGTTGTAGTAGGTACTGGTGGTCTATAGTTGGATGGTATTCCGGTATTCAAAACCAAGATATCGTTGAAAAATACTTCCGAACATCGCTAGCTTATATCAAAACATAGGTATATTATAGCATACAAATAATACACATTAAGATTAACTTTAAAAACACAACATTATAACGTGTGGGTACATTAAGAATAACTTCAAAAACACAACATTATACTAAGGACATGAACACATGCCCAAACACATGGCATACAAAAATACATACACACCGGGCGACATGTGCTGGCTGTGAATATTTTCGGAGCATTTGGAACGATCGATTTCGGAAATCCATTCTTTTGGGTGAGCATAATGTGGATATGCCTTAAAAAAAACTTTCGAATTAGTAATCATTCACTGTTAATTAATGGAAAAAAATATCTAAAATGGTAATGGTGGTGGTTTCTACATAGTTATAATTAAACATATATATATTTATACAGTCAGCAACCCTATTGGACTTATGTGCTTATTGTGTCTTTTTTCTTTTTCCTTGTTTGTTTTATTTTGTTACTGTGTTTTGCGACAATAAATGACTTTTTATTTATTTATTTTATTTATTTTAATAGTAATTTAGATTAGTTAAGTTTTAAATTTTATTATTAGTAGTGTTATAGATACCTACACGTAAAGTCTAAAATGGTATATCTTTGGCACGAATTACACAAACTTATAAATTCACCGAGTCTTACATTAATCTCAAATTTATTCTATAGATATACCTAATCATAACAAATATATATATATATACATGCTCATCTCACGAATTCTTATAGTCCCTTACGGATTCGGATGTTGTGTTGCATCTCTTTCAAGATATCGCTATTAAACAGGTACTACCAATTTTATTTTTACCCTAATGGACGATTCATAAAATCGTAACATTTATCTAATATAATAATAATAACGTTTGTCAAATCTAACAAACCGTCATTTATTTAGGCAAAATTTAACAGAGCTTTGTAAGGTTGCTTGCTACATTTTACGAAAAGGAAGATTAATCCTTTGTTTTCTTTAACGCTTTTCTTTTATTCAGTGCAATAACGAACATCGCATTAGAGTGTGGTCGACGACTCTTCTCTTTCCGCACAGACTATATGTCGAGTCGAGCGACATTCGAATTTCAAACTCCCGTCGTATCCACACTATGGAAGCATTAGCGTATCGCGCGGTCTAACGTCATTAATCTGCGTGACAGTTCAAAATTTAGTTACGGAGGGCGCCCCCCTCCCCTCCACCTGAGGGGGTTTAATGATACAGAGTGCCGGGAAATTGGAGAGGTTACAGAAAAATAAATGAAAATATATATTTTGATTGCAAAAAAATCATCACTGGTAGTTTTCTTAATGGACACCTTTGTACTCCCTATTTTGTAACTTTTATTCATACAAAATATTTTGGTTCTTAAAGGTGCACAGATGCTTGAAAAAATCTGTCTTAAACAATTAACCGTTTCAAGGGTGCTCTTTCATAGGTCCAATCTCCTATTTTCGGTTTTCAACAAGGCGGCACTGTCCCAAAACTGTTGGTAATTAAAACTAGTTTTTATCGACCACTGTTTGTCTGAAAATGTCACATTTGTGTGTGTCTTGAAATGTATTGCAGAACAATTTAGTCTTCTTTAGTGAGAATTCGAATTTACACTGAAGACCCAAGTCTTTAACTAGTTTAAAAGGACTCGTGTTTCGACATATTGACTAGTCTTAAAGCTTCAGTCAATGATAAAAATCCACAGACTCGAGTCTTATCAATCAGACTTTTCCAAATACATACTACACATGTACATATATCAAATTTCGATCCAAATAACCAGGGGGTCATAATATCATAAGAGCGATGTATCCAAGTTCGAGCGTGCTGCAGACAGCCCACATTCCCATCGCCTACACAACCATCACCAACTCCATCTTCCAAACCCATCATTATAACCTGACCTCGAGCTACATGTGTTATCGTTGTACGCTCTTATACTGGTTTTGAAAGATTTGAGCTTGGATGGCTGTTTGAATGATGCTCTGAGGATGCCCCGCCGGGGTGCCATTGCCAGACATTCACGTTGCTAATTACTTTCTGCTAAGCTATGAGCTTGGTAATTTGGATTGTATCGGGAATAATATCGGAAAGATTCCTATGGTCTTTCTTGGTTAGGCAGTTTTTCTTAATTTCCGTTTCTATTTACATGTAACCAAAAAAACCTGTATGATTTTCCTTGCAGTTTCAGAAAAATTAAACAGGAGAAGAGATTATGAACTCCGTTGACATTGCTCAAAAAAATCATATATAGGTACTTTACTAAAAAAACAACTGCCATACACTTAACGCTAATAACAATTAAGATTAGTTTTAGATACTCGTATCCAAGTTATAATGATATTGATATAAAAATACATGCGTCGATTCGATAATATTTAATTAATCAAGACAGTTCTATGGAACTGCTACTTTTTTCCTTAATTAAATGTCTATTTTAAAAATTTCACTGTTCTTTTGTAACAGGCAAGAATCCAGGGTTGACACAAAATGCTGTCGAATTTCCTGTCACAGACAACAATGTAAAAGTGCTAGTTTTCACAATTCTTTATACGGAAACACTCAAAGTTAAAGTTTTAACAGAAACTTGTTAAGAGAAGATAAGTCTGCTGACGATATTGCGTTGTCATCGAAACTACACCCCACTGCAAAACAGTCATAGATACTTTTAAATTTTAACAACGGCGTTTAGTTTGTAACTTCTGTTATTTCAGCAGTTTACTTGGTATCTATTTTATAATCGAGCTAGCATTGTCACTATACGTATTATAGAGGTACCTACTTACTTTATGAAAGTGTGTACCTACTGCTAATGCCATAGATACCTAGACTATAGTTTTCGTATATATATGTGTATGTACTTAGAAAAGATATTTCTTTTAGTAAATACTCGGATTACTGATGAAAATACTGTTATTTTTAAAATAGGTATGTGTGTGATCGTATGTTGGCACAGTTTACAGAATTTTAATTTGATTTGTTCCTTTGAGTCGAAGAAAAGACGTAAAATTTTACTTTCGTAATCAGTCGGCTTTACTAAATATATATTATCGATTCAGTAAAATCACGCATACCTCCAACAAAGCCCGCCAATATATCACCTTTGAACCTTTTAATCAGCCAAGATCATTGACCCATAAACTCAGAGACCTACGCTCCAAAAACGTGCCTCCCTCGTAAGACCGTGTCATACCCGCTTGTAATTTTTTTCTCGGCGTCGGCATGAGTAATCACATTTTTCTATACGTTCCGCATTTATACGACCGCCAACCCTATTTTCAAAACGCCTTATAATGCTCAACTTGTAAAATCGACCCTAATTTAATCTCGATAAAGGTGAATTCTGATTGTTGTGTGTTAGGGTTGTGAAATTTATGAAAATGGTACCGCCACGGTATGTCGAGCCCGCGTGACGAGCACATTTCGACTTATGGTGTTTTTCTTTTTTTTTCGCCCGCTCTGGGCAGTTCCGTGCAGTGGATGATTTTTTTAATGGTAATGTTACATTACTGAAAAATATTCTTAGCTTCAAATCCCACTGCTGTTAGCAGTATAAAGTCTTTAGCCACACACCTGAATATATTTTTCAAAATGTTTCTTTAACTTTCGTATTACTGTTGTTTCATTTACCTGTAATAGACTTAGACTAGACTGTTAGAAATGAATACTTGACCATTTAACAATGTTATTGCTAACTTTTACTTCACATCAATCTCCTAGTTTTACAAAAAGCAGGTGCGCTAGTTAATAAAGTAGCCCCTAAAATTGGAAAAGTCGGGAGTGTTTTTTGAGCGGCTCCCCTCACGGTCATCATCAGAACACCATTACCACGCCCATAGTTTACACTACACTTTCAACATGGACTACACTAGTTTAGTTTTTTAGAGGGAACTGTAGGGAGGAACATGGGACACGGGAAACTACACTAAGAGTAGAATTTAGGGAAAACTATAGAGAGAATCAAGATACACCAAGAAAGTACACTAGTTCCGTTTTTGAAGACTGAGGACTATAAGAAAAGCATTGGGAGGAAGAAGAGACACTGAAAATATTAGGAGTGTAGTTTTTTGTAAGGGCTCGGGGGAAAACGATAGCGAAGGGTAGAAAAATTTGACGATCGACATCCACTCCTGAGGATTATGTTTAAGATGCATGACTATGCAACGTATGATGTAAAGGTTGGACCAAGCAAACCCTGCAAGTCATTTACAATGACAAAGTGTGGAAATGTCATCACTAATGTCAAAGTTCTATGAAAATATAACGTTTATAATGACACTACTTCACTTTGTTCTGTTTAAGTCGGTGCAAGTTAGCCTAGACGGACTCTATGTTTTTCTCTACATATGATCGTTATTTGGTGGAAATAGTCTGTGTTTTTTATTCATTATTTTTCTTAATGTCTGCTATGATGCCTATGATAGGTACATTAAAAGTATTTAATTACCAACTTGACTTAGTTTATCGATTGAGTCCTGTGGGGTACCAAACTTTTGGTAGGAACTTAAAAATACGAAACTTTAAAAAGCTGCGTATACAATTTTAACTTTTATAAAGCTTGTAGAAGTTAGCAACTAAAATCAGAGTGAGCTCACAGGACTTGCCAGTATTTCATGCATAGTTGAATATAATACGATTTATGGCAAGTTTCCAACCAACTTTTAGGATATAAGTAAAGTTTTTCCGCCAGGCATTTCAGAATAAGGTACTGAGTTATTCTAAGATTTACCATATCCTATTATAATTTGCTTCCCTAGATTACGGATATCACTAGGGTACGATTTGCTATGCGAAGAAACAAATTAAATTTAAATAGAATTACTGCGTATTTCAAACATAATCTCTACAACTGCTTTAACCTTCTAAATGATTTAATCTCCTACAAAAAGGACTTGCCTAACGGGTTCACTGTGAATTTTCGGAAGCAATCATCCCTTGAGTTTCAATCCCACATGAACATATTTTCAAGTTCAGCGCCTAAAATAGATATCCAGTGTAATCCTAAATAGTTCTAGACGATAATTAAAATCAGGCTAATCTATACACATTATGCCGTTGACCCTACCGCGGCCGTGACCCATGATCGATGATTGTCAAGCAGTGTCAAGGTCGCGTTTGACAGCTGTCAAACGGCGGGCGAAAAACGCGAGCTCCTGTCACCCGGTTATGGATAGCCTTCCGCCATCATGGTTTCGGGGCCATTGAACCTTTAACGGTTTCCCGTGTTCGATATTTGAAATTTTTTTCGTTTTCTGCTTTTTGTTTATTTCGAATTCGTTTGCGGCCGGTGTTCTGTTTTTAAACTGTGGAACAATAAGGTTGTTTTTGTGAGTAAAAACTGTGGATTTGGGCCGATTTCTTACCAGATAAGGAGGCTCACATGCTGCGAAGGTTCGTATCTTGGAATACGGGATGTAAAAACTTAACCATCATAATATTGAAGAACTTGAAAGACATTCAATGAACCACGAAATAATAGTTTTTATTTCTGAAAACACATTTTGAAATGCTCGAAATCATATTTGGCATTTGTTTTAAGACGTCAAGTTATTTTTGTCAAACCTTAAAAAAAATTGTTTTGCTGATATGTACATTTACCGTCGTATGTTTTACGCATCTTACAAACGCAAAGTTTCAACATAACAGAGATATAAACTTTTAATGACTTGTAAGTGTTATTAATGTTTTACTTTTATCATTTCCTTTTCATGCTTATTAAACGTCTAATAACCAGACACCTTTTTCTTAGAACAAACATAAAGATATACCTACATACACGACGTTCAATTAAACTTTTTTCCTGAAACGCTAAATCCCAGTTCAGGAAGTTGGACTAAATGTAACATCCGGGCTCCAACAAATGAAAGAGCTATATCTCTCACCTCGCCTAAAGTTTCCTCCAATGCCGTCTATACGTATAACTGCAAGACGCCGAAAAACAAATACGGCTTAATAGGTAGGTATATTATCGATCCGTCCGTCCGTACCTACGGATGAGTTATACGTCAGATTGCCAGGAACCACCCCTTGAGCCAACGACCCTTCCCTCCCCCAACTAAAACAAAACCCTTAACGACTCAAAATAGAACGCGTTTTCCACTGACGCCCCTAAGCCGTCTTATGACGATTCCAAGTCTACCCGTCAAGTTTGAACTCCAATAAGACAGTAAATACAAATTCCATCCAAGCAATTGTAAGTCTTATTGCTTCGGGTTAGAGTTATTAGTTTTAGAACTGCGAATGGTAGCAATTAGGTAAGTTTCAGTTTAAAAATGCATTTTTGTTGGTTTATTAGTTCGGGACGTGGAAATTTCAGGTTCGTCCATAATGGCGGACTTGTGAAGGCATGGAAGGCGTTTGAGCTTGCTGACTGCTATGCGATGAAATATCGCGGTAGGTATTTTGAATTCGGAACGTTCGAGAACTTATGCCGTGCCGTTTGAAAATTTTCACTAGCCGAACCATTGAAACTTGAAATTAGGTCGTTCAATAACTAAAATAGGTAAATTTCTTAGTAGATTGTAACCTTTACGATAATTTTCGTTGTGATAAAGATACCAGATAGGTAACTCACATTACGTAGATATCTAACTCTTACAGTGTCATAGTCTTAGACGCCATACTATTTTACAAACGACATATGACAATCCAGACCATATACAATGAAGTCCGATTTGTCAAATATGTTACTTTATATTTAAAACAAATGAACAATTAAGAATAATTCCGATACCACAAAAAAGCGATTAAATATATTACCTACAGCTTCGTAATTTCTTAAGACATAAATAGAAACGTAAAACATAAACTTGACATTTTCCACGTTTACCAGTAGGTTAACAAGCATATTCCCTTATTAGTAAAGCTAGTTTTGTTATAAAAAGGCTTATAACTAATCGCACGCTCGAGGACATACGACTGTTCAGAATGGCCGAATGTTTTTACCGAGTGCTCACGCAGGTGCTAAAACCTTTAGGTCGTTTAGAAGCTTTTTATACGACTACTTGGAGCAAACATCGTTACATGCTAAAATATTGATTAACAAGTAAGCAACACGGGTTTTTATAATCTCTAAATAAGGCTTTAAATTGTTAACTATACTATATTTAACCTGTTACACACAATAGTTTTACTCTTTTAGTCGCAAGAAATAAATTGATCAAGACTTTTGCTGTACACCTTTTTTTAGTACGATGTTCTGTGTTTTTTAAAATTACATCTGTCATTATTATCGTAGAAAAAATGGGAGATAACTCACATGAGATCACTTTTACAGAATTGGCTTTATAGACGCTATGTCACGAATTGTCATTAAACGCGTGGAAGGCTATAGAGATTATATATGGGTATATACAAGCACGGGCGGGATCAGCAGAGCCATCGGCCATTAGGGAAATTGCTTTATACCCGGCGTATAGAGGTTGTATAGGCACTTAGACGGTGTCTTTGGATAGTTTGGGAGTATGACAGGTTACACTGCTAGATGAGAGGACGGAAAACGATTATGAGTCGCTATTAGACAGTCAAAAGCATTGTTAGATTCTAAATGTAAAATGCAACTATATGTTATGTCTACTGAAAGTTTTATAGGTTTTTTAATGTGAAAAGAATACATTATTCACAGGCCACTTCTGTATTAATTTAGGTATATAAACTGCTACTTTTGAAGTCATTTTTGTACAACATGCTTGCCGTCAGATTCAAATTTATGTCATTAAGGCCATTCATCCACTATTTCTAAGGGTTTTTAGATATTCATGAGAATACAAATAAGTTTACAAATTACGTTGTCATCTATCTCTTTATGCGGGCTTTTTACTTCAATTATCTAGTTATTTTATATAATGAGGCCAATGTTTTTACCTCCTCTACATTTTACGTTTTAAGCTGAGTAGTTTGTTCAAGTTTATAATTATAAAACACCTTCAGCACTTTAGGTTAGAATAGAAAGAAAGGAATAGCAGTATTTCCTTTTGTTTACCGTAAAGACTCTAAAACCATCTTACATTTCGAAATTTTAACTGAAAGAAAAAAAACATAGGCAAGCTTCGACTAAACCAGGCTCACATAAAACACGGAGTGTCTCTCCGGAGCAGAAAAAGTCCGAGTGATTTATCGTGAGAAGAGGGACATCCTCGGCTGCTTTTATATTTCGGATGCAGGTTACTCCTGGCAGGTGCTTACACCCTGGTACCTGGGACACGGAAATTTATATATTTAACGTATTTTAAGATTGATGGGGAATTTAATTCCTTAATTTATTCAGTTGTATCGAATCCTAATGGCCTGTTCAAACGTGCGCGCTAATCGTTACTGTTATTACGATCCAAATAAAACATTAGTCGTGTATAAGTAACTACGAGTATGATTTGGTTACGTGTGACGTTAATACCTACCTACATGATTATATTTTCTAAACGCATCCGATCAAGACATATACATATTTTTAAGTAAAAGACAAAAGCGGAATGAAATGTGTGTAAAAAGCAGAAATGCAACACTGACGACTTAACAATGAAACAGAATTAAAACAAAAACCCAGTTTCTCGGAACCGGAGCAATTTTAGCCCGAAACAGCCCGAATGGAGTCGGAGAATCGCTCGGGCAATAATTAATAGTAATTATCGAGTAAAAATAATTGTAGGTTTCTTTGGATTACGCCCCCTGGGAAGATCTAATTCCCGATTCACGCAATCACTGTTATTAAGCACGGATTGTTGCCCGAACACAAATCCGCCGTTTCAAGAATGATAGAAATCAAAACAGCTTTCGAGCCACCAATTGTTTTAATTCGGTATCGTGAAAAAAGAATTATGAATGTGTAATTGCTATGTTTTTGTAAAGCGGCCATTGTTTTTCGGTAATGGGGGTATTGTAGCGTATCATTTGGAATTAGAAGCGTTTGTGGGGATCGTGTTTATACTCATACCTCTTTGGGAAGTAAGTAGATGTGTTATGCGTTATCCTAACAGGCATATTTAGACAATTTCCTTAACAAATCCCGTCAGTCGCCCTCCTATAAATAACGCGGCATCGCCACCTCGCCCTAGCTGATATTCAGCAGGTTATTACAATTTTTCGCGTTATGAATATCGTCTTCGCCCTACCCGGGGGAGTCACACCTCAGCAATTTTACTTTAATTCTTATTTAGAGTGCCGCCTTACTTCGGTTACCAGATTTTTAGTATTTGTTTATGGCGTTAACTTTTTTCTTACCGTGATGGTGTAATTTTCGAGTTTTCAACGATGTAATTTTACTTTACGGAGTAATTTTGGGGTTACGATAAAATTGTTGCACTGGGATAGCAGGGATGTAGCGGGGATAACAAAAATGTATTTTGAATAACAAAAGGATCGGAGGTCAAGGGCTTTTATTTTCAAAGATCGAATGTTCATTTCGCCCGCGTCGCTCGCTATCAATCATACATGCACCATTGACCTAGCGCTTTGTTCGAATTTCGAAAAAGGAATAAAGCGGGTAAAAGTAATGGCGGTTGGGTTCTTTTCGAAGTTCGATTTTTGCCCCCCCGCGGCAACTAACGCAGCGTTCGTAATTATTCGTCAATTAAAATAAAAAAGAACAGCATAAGTGGTATTTTTTTAAACATTTATTCAGTTGTTTGTTATTTTACTAGCTGTGTGCAGCTTGACCTTATTATTGGTAGGTTATTTTTATACCTACATGCACAATACACATGTAATGTGCATGTAATGTACGAGTATTATTGTATTGTATCCTGTGTATGTTTGATCGGCTATGTCAGCATGAAAGACTGACTATTTAAAAAAAACTTGTTTAACCTACATTCAAAGAGTAAAGTAAGTGCCTACATTCGTATTAAGTACCTAATGGCAGCCAGAGAGTTACGATGACAAGCACTACATTGTCTACATCTTAAACTAATAACGCATAGACAGATAGTCCCCATACGGCTAACCTGTCAAAAGTGAAGCCGAAACACGATCGATGTGTGCGTGCAAGGCTCGTGTTTTACGCTCGGCAACACACACATATATACAAAAACGTGTTGCCAGTATATAGATATTTCCCTCAAAGTGGGGATTTTAACCACATCCTTAACACTTGGTTTAATTTGTGTGTAGATTTGATTTTGTAGCAAAAGCTTTTTATGTTCCTTTTAAGGATTTTTTGCATTTCTGTACTTTGTGAAATAAGTTTTCAATAAAAAAGTGATACCTACATTTTACTATTATTTATTTAAAATGTGCATAAAGTAATAAAAATAATACATAATTTGAAATAAAATAATGAAATATTTAAAAATATATAATTAATATACAATTATACAAGGAACTTCAATTAAGCGTAAGTATTCATTTTAGAATGTAAACATCATGTCTCATTTTCAGGAAAAAATATTCACTACACTGGCAACATTTATAAGAAATGGCGGCTGACGAAACTTTGGATTTTTGTATTTACGATTACGTAAAAATATCACATTATACTCGGTAGGTAGTTACGCGTGAAATGTAATGTCAGTAGGTTTGTTTTTATGATATGATGCGTTGTGATACCCATTCACTGCACAAACAACCATCTTTCCTGTGTTTTTGATTTTTAACGATTTGACCTTGAGAACTGCCAGGGCCATTCGGATACGGTGACACGAGTGCGACGTGACGTCGCACTTGAAATGGCTTCACTTTGTATGTACGAACACTCTATCTATGCCTTATAAATCTATGGTCCACATTATATGTAGGTAGGTACCTATTTGAAACATCATAGCAGATATTCATATTAATAATATATTTTTAGGTTCATATATATGTATATATTAAATATATTAAAAACGGGTCACTCACGTATTGACCCGTTTTTAATATATTTAATATGTCTTTGTTCATATATATATACTAGATTGTGATAGCTAGAATTTTTGTATTTACCTATACTTTTGGGATCTGAGACTTTTTGTAATACCTATATCATTTGTAATGTAAAAGTCGCGTTGCAATATTAAGTTACCTACCAGTTATGAATTTCGCAAAGCTGTTAGGCATATTATTATGATATTATTATTGCCAAGATACGATGACGCATGTTACCCTCCGCGACACCGTTAAAAAAGTAGCAAAATTGTTAATGGTGTATGATATTGCCTCCCCTAGCAAGAAAACAGAGGGTGTTGCTGGCAACACCTTCGTTCTCCCAGGACTTTCTTTTTTTTATTTTATTTTTTCGTAATGACGCTTGGGTCCTGTGAGAGTTGGCTGAATCCATTAGATAGGCGGGAGGACTAATGTAGCAGTTTTTTTTCTTAAATCGGAATTGGGCGAGAATCGTCCCATGTGTAGACATAATGGCTTTTAAGGGAGGGTCATGTGCTAGTGCAGTGCTAAGTTTTTTTGACAAGGAAAAACAAAAATTACAAAAGGACTATTTTTAAGCCATATAAATTTTGTCCATGTTTTATGAAGATTGGTTTAATTTAACAGGTAGGTAAGTTAGGTGTACATACTCGTAATGGCAGTCAAAAGCTGTATGTATCTACAGGCGGTGCCCTAACATAAGTATCCACTTTTCTACATGGCCAGGGTACTTAAATTGGGGCACTTACCTACCTACTCAGTCGGGAAAATGAATTAACTACCCAATAAAGATTTAGCAAATCTTTAGGGCGTAACCTATTATTACATGTGTTTATACTTTATATATAGTTTCCAATCCGGGGCCAATTATGTGGAATTTGGATCCGACGGATCTTATTCCATACCTACAGTGAAATTAGTAGTCAACTCATTTCACGAAAAGACAGTGACGATCAGCCAATATGGGTGTTCATATTATGAGTGACTCGGTACAAAATACCGAGTCACTCACAAAATATTGATACGAAGTTCGATCAACATTTCGTGAGTAACCCGGTATCAATATGTTATTTAATATGCTTGAGTTTCATGGAACAAATAGTTATATGTAATATCAGCCTCCTAGTCTTGTCAGTAGTGACCCTGCCTATGAAGCGGGATGTTCCAGGTTCGAATCCCGGTACGGTATAGTCTAGTACCCGCAACACAAGCCTTATTGAGCTTACTATATGGGAATAGTTCTGTTTGTGTAAGACTATATTTATTTATTTATAATGTCTGTTTGTATGTTCCAGGCAAATGGTGTCCGTCGCGGCGCGAGTGGTCGTCCCCGCCCGACGTGGCGCGGCGGGTGTACTCCTCCGTGTTTCTAGGTAGCCCGGGAGAATACCCTGGTAAGTTTTTAGAAATAGTTATGTAAGTAAATTTTCAGAAGACCCAGGTCAAGATCCAGTTTGCAATATTTTTACCATAGTTAATTGGAACGGGATTGTAAAATAGTGCTCAAAACATTATAAACTGAAATAGATATCATAAATTTTGGTAGGTACCAAAGAAAAAGTGGCTGAGAAGCCCTCCAGGGGCGGAGGCCGGATAATAATTTAATCTGTTTCCAGAGTTATAGACGTCTAACCATAGAAGTCTAAGAGTGCTTAACCATAGAAAAAAACTCCTTCTCATAAAGGAGGTAAACAAATGAACTGTCGCCTGTGGTCTTTCCGGACCTTGATAGCGTGCCTACTCCTACCTTAAATGCCGGCAACGCACTTACAATAGCTTTGGTGGTGTGCGATCCATGGGCGAGGGTAATCGCTTACCATCAGGCGATTGGTCTGCTCGATTGCCTCCTATACCATGAAAAAAGGAAAAGAGCTACAGTTCAAAACTTAAAGTATCGCAACTATGTAAGTACCTAGTCAAAATATCCGTAGACTCATCCATCATGGCGACGGAGAGCAATCTTGTCTTGGCAAGGTCAACGATAACGCTATCGATAAGGATAAAATAAGAACAGATTAGATTGAGGCTGAGTGGTCTGCTTAGTGGGTTCGATTCTCCAACGGGTTCGGTACTGGAATTTATTACAAGTTGAAAATTGTTAGTTTCTTTAACGTTAATGATTACTCTGAGAAAACAACAATATATAATAACAATAAATAACAGTATATAATAGGATTGTTAAAAATGTAATTAAAGAAGGAAATAATATATTTATGGTTAGCCATAGAGGTATAAGTAGTTATTCGATAGGTATTTAGTGTTGCGAAAAACTTCCCATCTTGCTTACTTATTGCTATTTTTTAGAATTTACGCAAGATATTGTTTCATTTTGTTTATAGACAGCAAGCCAAATTCAAATACTTTTGTTCACCTACATACATAAGTAGGTACTTATGTACTCCACCTAGGTACGAGTAGGTATCCTTATTTCACAAGAAACAAAGAAACTAAATTAAATCTTCAATAAAAGTCATAAATTCCTTTTTACCTCAAACATCTTAAAAAACGTATTTATAACGGGTCACTCACGTAACACTGTAAACTTGCGTGAGTGACCCGGTTTTATACCCGAAACCCCAGTTAATTCTGTCCACGGCACAACCGCAACGAACAATCGATTCCGATGACAGCTAAATCGATGCGGTAACGAGCCGATGTATCGATTGTATCGAGCGTCGGCGTTCGAGTGTCATCCGTCTTGCAAGGTCATCACACTGTGGGTCAATTCAAAATATAACCTATAAATACAATAGTAAACTATATAATTCTTTGTTTTTAAGATTATAACACTCACAGAACTAGTTAGGTAGGTACTTTAAATTGTTGTCGCGTTTTTATTAAAAGGTGTTAATATCGGTAAAGGGAGTCAAAAATTAAAAATTTCACCTATAATGTACATTCACACGATATGAAGAGTTTTGTTTAAGTATAGCATTTAAATTATACTATTTCAGGCAGTAGATACTTTATAAAGGAAAATGATAAATTATGTAGGTATAGGTACTTATTCATATCTAAGTTTAATTGTAAGGTTTACGAAACTGTAAAACCACGAAACATATAGCTGGTCAACCAAATCTTGTCAGTAAAAAAAGTCGCGAAATTCAAATTTTCTATGGGACGATATCCCTTGGCGGCTACATTTTTCAAATTTGCCGCCTTTTTCTACTGTCAAGATCTGGTTGACCAAGTATACATTTCATAACTTGTACATACTGGGTACTTTCCTTTACTTAAAATAAATTATTTCACACCGTGCACGAAATAAAGCATCAGATAATTATTAGAAAAACATAAATAGCAGTTATTTTTAAACACAATTTATATTTAATAAATTGGATTGAAATATAAAAAGTAGGCGAGTTGACCGTGACGTCACTGCACGCGTTTTCATATAAATTCCAATATCTGGGTGACCGAGCTTCGCTCGGAAAACATATAATAACTCGGAAATGCGCGTTTTCCCAGAGATAAGACCTAGCTAGATCGATTTTTCGCCCCCGAAAACCCCTATATACCAAATTTCATCGAAATCGTTAGAGCCGTTTCCGAGATCCCCGAAATATATATACATATAAATAAATAAATAAATAAATAAACAAGAATTGCTCGTTTAAAGGTATTAGATTAGATAGATAGATTAGATATTGGCAAATCGTTTTGACAGTTCTAAAAAAGAAGCTGATTTGACTAGTAGGAAACTAGGAAAGTAGCCAATTGCATTTTATTCAAATACGTACTTTAAGTTAAGAAATAAATAACCTATTAACAACACGTTGTCTTGCAAAGACTTAAAATCGTTATACGAAACATTTTAACACACATTAAACCAAAACACTAAAATCCAGTAATTATCTCAACTTTAGTACGAATTGAGCCCACAATAATCGCACAAAACACTTTCCAAACAACTTTACAATGTCATCAAATTTATTTAACTGCCGACCAAAATTACCGCTCTTATACCGTAACGCCATCTATTGTACGATCTGTCATAACACTACGCGGTCACCAGTCGATCTAAATTAAGCTCAACACTACTATATTTACGGTTACAATTAGCTTGACAATGAAATGCACTTGCACCGTTATGTCGTTCGGCGCGCGGGAATATCCATTTCGCTCTCGCGCGTATGATTGGCGCGCATCTGTCTTCCTCTTGTTTTAACACGTCAGCTTCATTGCCTGTTTCCATTACACTATATCAATAACCGGCCATTGCATAGTTGACGGTCATTTTCATATCATATGAAGATTTCTAAGTTCATCGCAACAGAGTTCTGTAAGGTTTGTAAGAACGGTGAAAAGAAAAAAATCCGTCAGATAAAATATAATAAAGTAGTAGAATCGCAAATGGAATAGGAAGAAGCGCAGTCAATTTATTCGGAGGTTCGTTACAATAACGATTTTATCTGACGTCTCGAATGAACGCCGAAGACGGATAACTGTGAACAAAAACTCCGTAGGAAAGAGACGCCGCGGCAGTATCGATTCCGTCCTCAAAGAAAGGACTAGCGAGCGAGCACGCCAGATCGTGTCTTTACGACGTGTGAAAGAGATAAAACAATTCCTTATGTCGCTATTCTTAAGTCATTTGCGCATTCGAAATGGCGCGTTACTGGCAGACATTAAGGTCGCAATTTCATTGTTACGAGCGCGTATTGACGATTGTGGGGTATCGTAACGGAATGTTATAACTTCATTTAGCGGTATTTCTGATTAGATCCTTTTGTAGTAAAAAATAAGGTCGTTATTTGTGTGCAGGGGAGAGGGAGGTTGGTAGTCGGATGCACGACGTCGGTTGCCATAGTAACGGGTGTGGAATGCCACGGGGTTACCCGCTCAAGCGCTGTTTTTACCCCGATTAGGAGGAAAAATATCTATTAAGTAATAATTAATTACGTGCGTTAATGAGAATTGTAATAAATGCCTCGTAATACGTGCATCGCGACTTTTAGTTTTTATTAACGCTTTTAGTGCTTTCTTATCAATTTTATCTATAACTAGTGTTCAGTAACAAGAACTACAACATAATTACTGATGATGTAATAATATATATGTAATAGTTTTTATTTTGGTTTTACCTTGATGAAGTGTTGGTGGCCGAGTGGATATCACGTTCGACTTTCAATCCGGAGGTCGCGGGTTCAAATCCTGGCTCGTGAGTTTTTCGGAACTTATGTACGAAATATCATTTGATGTTTACCACTAGCTTTTCGGTGAAGGAAAACATCGTGAGGAAACCTGCATACATCTGCGAGAAAATTCAGAGGTGTATGTGAAATCCCCAATCCGCATTGGGCTAACGTGGGGACTATAGCCCAATCCCTCTCGCGCATGAGAGGAGGTCTGTGCTCAGCAGTGGGACGTATATAGGCTCACATTATTGTTATAAATTATTATTTAAGTACCTCGATGATAGCTAACAAGCACACTGCTTGCCAGGGAGTAAGTTGGTCAAACGTGTTTTCAAGTAAGTAGTTTAAGTATTAACGATTAAGAAATTAGTACGTCAATGTATTTCGAAAGCTATTGTCTTTTTATATGAATAGGCATGTATGTTGTGTAGGTACAATGTGTCATTGAGTTGTCCATGTTTATTTTACGACTCTATTACCATCTGATTGATTGGCAGTTAGCATACTGCTGCATTTACACGTGTTTTGCTAATTAAGTATTTTTTGTATTCAAAATTCGAATTTCAAATAATATTTAATGGCCATTTGTCCAGGCATACATTATTCAAGCGCTCATAATTACCCGCCTAAACTTGAAAAACAAAATTTTAATATTCTCATTTCGAATTCACCTTCAATATTCGAAATTAGATAGAGCGAAACAGAGCGAGGCTTTAGAATTGAGAGTGAGCAGGAAAGCACTAAATTGCTCAATTTGTGCGTCTCATAAGGTGCCTTCGGTTTCCTTTTTCAAAAGTCCAATGAGATCGATCGTTCGCCATGTCCGCAAATTAGAGCTGGAATCGTTGTTCGTTAGCGTTCCTTCCGCTCCAGAACGACTTAACCGCCAATCACATATTACACCAACCTCTCCTTTACATGCTCGTCTTTAAACCCTTTTTTACGTGTTTCTTTTTAATCTTCATCTGGTTTGAGAAAGTCAAAGCTCACCGCCGAAGCAGAAATGCATTTTAGTGTTGCCAGCGGTCTCGGGGCGCTCATTTTGCTTGAACCTTTTAAGGGCGATGCGATCGGGTCAGACTTCATTACTGGCGCGACCCGCGCCCCCAGGGCTGATAATTCTAGAACTATCTCTTAAACCAGTAAACATATGATCCCTGGCCATGCATACGTTCTTCTGATCTCGAGGTCATTGCTTATACTAGTTTGTTTGAGGCAAATAACGCCGTGTGATTCCTTAACATGCAATCAGCAATGACGCGTATATCGAGCGATGTCGATGATCGAGTCAAGGCTATAAAAGCAATGCTTGGGTCATTAACATAACTTAGGTGCGTGAGAGGAGTTGCTACATTTCGAAGAATTAAAATAAGGCGTCTCTCTATACCTATAGGGAAAATTCCCCAAAAAATACGCACATTAAATGTCCCTTAGACCGTATGAAGTAAAGTAAACCTACCACACTTAAAGGTAAATTTAATCTATTTATTTATTTTTATTTTTCGTTTTGTAGCATTGCCTGTAAACATTTTTCAATGTGGTGTAAAATAAAAAAATTCTATGTCTATGTTCTATGTCTATTTTTGTATCCTAGCTAGACAATGTTATCAAAACATGACTTACTTAGGTAATTCTTTTATTCTCAGACATGACCTAGTTTTACAATCGTAAAATAACTGAAAATAGAGCTACAGAATACATCATAATACATAGTTATTTATAACACAACAAGACGAGCAAAGAAGGGAAATGTTAGGGCTATAAAACCTCTTTAATTAAGACACCTGATAAGTACGACATTATTTTTTTATACATCCTAGAATTGGTCATCCTGACAGGATTGTACAGAGGTGAGAACAGTGGCGGATTTGCCCTAAGGCCAAGTAGGCCCGGGCCTAGGGCGGCAAGATATTAGGGGCAGCAAATTGTGACAAAAAAATCGCTGATGATAGCTAGAAATAACTCAAAATGTAGTCAATATGATGGGTGCTGAGAAAGGGGCAGCTACAGGGCCTGGGGCCTATGGCGGCAAAGACTGCCAATCCGCCACTGGGTGAGAAGCAGAGGAAAGCCTAGAATCGCATATTTCAGCAAAGTGGCAAAGAATGCGTCGTATAAGGAAATGAAAATACTGGCCCATGAAAGAACGGATTGATGGCGATTACTCCAGAGCAGATCGAGCTCTTAAGTTATGATGATGATGAAAACTTCGCTTCGCCATATAATGTCATACGTAGGTAAGGGTAAACATTTCGAGATAATCTATACATCGTTAATTGTAGAAGAATATGAATTTAACACTATTCAATGTTATTATTTTTAAATAGACATTCTCATTTTGTTGCGGTTATTTAGGGTAGGTACGCAGGTAGTCTTATAAGCTACCATTTTAGTAACCATCAGACGACCGGTCTGGCCTAGTGGGTGGTGACCCTGCCTGTGAAGCCGCGGTCCTGGGTTCGAATGAGCTTACTGTGGGACTTGGTCAATATGTGTATGAATGTCCCATAATATTAGTTCAAAAATTTGCAGTACCTACTAGGTAGGTACATGGGGTAATTTATAGGTAAGCAAGGTAACTGTAACTAGAGTAGGTACCCACACGCCAGCTCAATTTTATTTCTTTACGGGCCGTCCACATAAAATCCCTTCGTTAAATAAAGCGGTTCTAATTAAGGCTAGACCCACAGTAAAACACGGCCCGTCGTAAAACACTTCACGTCCATGTCACCTGTCAATTCCTCGTTGCGAGATAATATTTCCCGAGCAAACTGCTCGCCTTGCGCTCGTAAAATGCATGTAGGTAGGTACTAACCCAATAAATGCGGAAGCAACGTAAAAACCTCGTAAAATCTGGCAATATTAATAATGAACACCAATTTTCGGTGATACCAATAAGATATTGACTATAATTTGCGGTTTTCCGCATTTTTTTTCGAGTCGTGCGGTCCGCGCGTGAGAATGCAATTTGTTAGCTTCTTCGACCTTTCACCCACGTCGTGGTATGCTAATAGCGGTATGATTGAGTTTTTTAAAGCCTTTTTTCGAAACGGGGGAATTTTTTTCTAGCGCTGGCAATATTGGATGTTAGGACAGCTGCGCTAGGTTGGTAGTAGTTTGTGCAGAGTTGGCGGACAGGTAATGGAGAGCTGCCGCAGCTTGCGCTAGTAGCTCGCCGCTAAAAGCCCCAGTCATTAAAGCGGGGCACACCCACGTCTTCATTAGAAGCATTGGCTTATCGTTAAAATCGATCTTGTTACGAACAATGAAACGCGTCGAAACAAAAACCGGCCGAGCGGTAAAAGAATACGAGAAACGTACTCGGGACGAACGTCGCGCCAAATAAAATAAAACCTCAATCAAAAATCTAAAGGCATTCGGTATCATAACCGGCCGGTGCGTCGACCCGGCCGCCATATGAAAACACGAACCGTGTGGGTTACACGGCCGAGACGAAAAAAAAACAAAACTATAATAATGTAACGCACTAAGTATCCGTCTTAAAAATACGCCTCGATCTCTGTTGCGCGCGTCGCGGCATTAACGCGCCGGCCCAACACCACTGCGGGCGACTGTGACCTTTTGGAGGGTTGCACAAGGTTTGAATTCGCGTGGTGGGTGCGAGAGGAGTCCTCGCGGCGGAGGGCCGGAGGGTGGAGGGCGCGGGCGCGCGGGCGGCGGCGGTGATGGATGGCCCAATCAGGCGGCGTGGCGGTGCCGGCCGCGCTAATCGAGCAGTGCGCCCCGAGAGCCGAACCGACGCACACACGCACACACGCACGCACAGCCTGCGGCCCGATACCGCCGATTACATGTAAAAGCGCAGAACCTCCGAAGATAACACATAATACCCCCGCAATGAGCCGGACCGTGCACCGGCGGGAAATCGATGAAAAACAGCCGAGACAACAAAAACGAGGGCGGCGGGCAAACAGCGTTCCGATGAATAACGCCGTATTTACGTCTATATCCGGGCGGATCGATAGCCACCAACTGTTGTAAACAACTGGGGAAAAAAGCGAGTGCCACCCTCGCGGCTATTAACGGCCACGTGACTAATTTTCGGAACTGTCACGGCCAGGGCCGGCGCACGTGGACGCACAATACCGTATGCGCTGCGCCCAATTGACTCCGCAACCGACTCGCCAACTCCTTGGCACCTTACTCACACTACAATTAATTGCCTACTTCTAATCGTCCAAAGAATCCATATAAATCAACGCGTTTATCCTTAAGAGACCTTTCTCCGACTAATCTCCGAATTGAAACGAATCTAATGAAACTGGGATACGTAAAAAAACAACGCAACATCTCGATGCCCTACAATCATTTTAACTTTTTTCCGACGCTGGCTCTCGAGTATTTTTTTTATTATTTTTAAATCTGTCTCTGGTTGTTTTTTTAGCTTTTTTGTTGCCTTTTCATAAATATTTTAAAATCGGATTCAGTCGGGGACAGGCGAGGCGAATGGATTAGGATTTAGATATTTTCGGGGCTTGTAATTTATGCCCCTCTTTGTTGAGATATGAATAATGAGAGAGAGAATAAATCTCCGTCACTCCGATAGTTCCGCTCGTATCGGCCAAGGCGGATAAAGCTGTTTGTTTTTCTTCATTCATTCAACTTACCTTCACTCTTTTCATTCATGAACTTCTAAAACTTGTAAGCCCTCATTTCCGTTGCCGTTAACATTCTAAAGCGTTGTTAGAGTTTTGACAGTCAATATCGTTATTTTAATGGAGCAAGAATGGGTCCTCCACTGATTGCTCCACTTAAGCCCATAGCGTACCCGTCAGCAGCTATTCCAAATATGCACCTCGTTTAAAAAGTCCTTAAAGAAATTATTAAAGAATCACAAAAAAGGGTCAAGCCGATGATTTACCGACCTCAATTTTGACAGGTCGTAGTTATGTTTGACCGAAATTATAGTAATTTGACAAAATAGCCATCTACTTAAAATAAACGTTTAAAATGTATGATTTAAAACGGGCACTTGGTAATAGAGCAGGTATCTCCGGAATGCAGCTCTGGCGCAGACCAGGTGACTCCGAGGAATTTTATAATTCCTGCGATCAACCTAGCCGCCTTCGATGGCTAACTAACCTAAACATTTCGTATTACTCTCAATATAATTGCTTTTGACTGACCCGTTATAACCCAGAAAAACCTTCACAGTTTTTGCTCGCCGACATATGTCATCGCTGTAGAGAATTTCGCTTATTACATGATTTTATTCGCCGATAAAAACAAGCCTACGCAGCGCCCTCGCGTTACTTTTTGTCGGCTAACAATATTTTTGCATCAAAATAAAGACAACTTTTTATTCATAAGCGGCCATTTCAAGCGTTCAAAAATAATAATGAGGCGGTTATAAAAATCGTGAATTTATATGAGAGGACCCTCGGCTTAATATGATTTCTTATAGCGAGTAGTCCTTATTAAATAAACTTTGAAAACGAAAATTATGTCCTCCGCCCGATGCCAATAAAAACGGGGATTTGACAAGATTAAAATTGTAATTCAAGTTATTCCTGACGTGCATGTTATTGCTTTTTCGCTACGGTCCTTATTATTTTTACATTTTATTGTAAAAGTTGCCGATGTAACCTCAGCCCGAGACGCCGGTCATCGAGACGATTTTTAATTAAACCTGGTGTAATTTAAGCGGCATGCCAAACGCGTAAGGGCATAATTCACACCAGAAAAACGAAAAGTTTACCCATACTGTATTTTTTTATATAAAATTAGGTATAATGACACTACGCGCATGCTGAGTGAGTAATTTGAGTGGGGGTGGATAAAAAGAAAAAAAACACCGGCTGGCATAATGCGCACTCCGTCGACGTCACTTGGCACAATAAGAAAAAAGAAAAAGTCTTTTCGCCTTCCCGCCTCGCTGTCAATATCCATTCATTTGCGGTCGATTTTTTAATAACATTCAAAACAGTTTAGAGGAGTTTTTGGCAGTTTATCATAAAGTTTTCTTTATTGAAGAGTATTTTTTTCATAGTGATTTATTTTATATCATTTGCGATGTTAAAATAAATCGGAGTAATTTAATTTATAACATATGATTACCTACGTTAAAAGTTTTATTAACCATCAAACAAGAACAATTAAATTTAATACCTACAACAATTTACCCACATTAGGGTATAAATTTTAACACTAGCAACACCAAGCGCCGCCATTACAGGATTACATCTAATGTACGTAGGTCATTCGAAATAATCGCACAGATTAAACAGACATGCGACTAATAATGCCCAGTGATCGATACCTGACTTGCCGGCTTAGGTGGTACCTATACTGCCAACATAACAATGTTAGAGACTCATTGATAATGTCACTTGAGAGTAGCTATCGTTGAGTGAAGGGCCGTTCAGTACAGATACTGATGCTGAGGGTGAGAAGTATTTATAGTATTTATACTTACATTTGGATGCTTTATTGAGGTTATTAGATATACATATTTAGATATAAAAAGAAATTTGGGACAAAGTTTTATAGATCAGAGTAAAATAATGATAAATAAAATTAAAATACAGCCTAGCTTATAGTATTTTATGAAAAATATACCTACATATAGACAACGAAAAAAATATATTTGCGGTACAACTTGAAGCGCATAGCACCTGGCGATTATCGACTTACCACAACTGCGGTAACAGCTAACTTGTTAGGAAATTATAAAAAAAAACAATAAAACAAGTACTAACAAGAGCTAGCCATAATGCTCAAGGCATAAACGCCATAGACCGTTGCGGTCGGGCCCACCGCAGGCCATTTGTCGTTTTAAAAAGAAAACTAGTTTGAGAAAATGGTCGTCTCGCATGGTAACCACGTTCTTTATTTAAATTACAACGCCTCAAGTAATGGCCCGAGGTTAGATTCTAATTGAAACGGGGTAATCGATTTTGGCATCGTGTTGCCGCTACTCGCCGGTAGGTGGCGATAGGAGTGTAAGTAACGCGAAGTCTTGTAAGAGGAAAGTAAGATCACAGTTTTTTCTTATTTGAATGTAAATTAGTTTCTAATTAGAAGTGCAACCTGTGGTAAAAATCTAACAATTATTTAAGATTAACGGCCCGATTCGAACAATGCTTATTAAAAGTCACAGCGGTATACGATACGATACCGATCTCTCAGTGTCAAAAGTGACATTCCTTCAAACGTAAAACGTCACTTTTGACACTGGCAGATAGGTATCGTACCGCTGTGACTTCTTAAGCATTGTTCGAATCAGGCTGTATGTTTAATGTTTGAGAAATAGAATAGGTACCTACTGTTTAAAAACTAATATGTAAGTAGGTAAGTATGTCTACTCATACAGTAATGGGATCTTACTAAATGCATATTTTTATTGTTCCAATTCCCTACCACATTTTCATAAAAGAAAATTCCCCCTTATGAAAAATACATGAACAAGAAACAATCATGCGGATACCAGAAAAGCATAACAATATAGGTAACTGGCTATAATGCGTACCATATTCCGGGATCGTAATTGAACAGCGTATGCAAATGTGGCTCGGGCTTGCCTCTTTAATATTTATACGGCCCTAGTACTTTCAGAGGCAGGTGTATCGCGCGACATCTTTTAAACAGTTATTTGAAAAATATATCAGAATATATTCAAGTATAAATATTGTAATTGACCATATCTGTTTCTTTGTTCATTTTTTTCCGTTAGGTTTTAAAATAATAAAAGTTAACCTATAGTGTGCCGGCAGCAGCGGGGCAAGGTCCAAGATGCCGTGGGTCAGGGCCGCAGAGAGAGGAACCGACGGACTATCCGCGCTGTGTCCAAGACTACCGTCTTCTGCATCTGACCCTTGATCCAGCCTAGCGAGTCTCTTTGGTTGGTTGAGACTCTTCGTTATGAGACCGTTCGCTGAAATAACTAAGGATATTATATATTAGTTATCTTTATGTTTAAGACGTAGTAAAACATGCTATGTTAATTTATATGCCGTTAATTTTATCTCAATCAAGTTAACATTGTCTCAGTTTTACCGTTTCTTGGAACGTCCATCATCAGGCCATCACATAAATCTTGGTTTCGCATATAAATCTACATTTAACGGCCTCACGCGACATCTACTAACGTTTAGGTTAACTAAAATAGAAAAAGTATTTACGACAAATATGTTCTAGGAAAATGAATTAAGGAGCATGTCATATAAATTAAATAAATATAGTGAAAATTTATTGGTCCTAATATGTATTACAATTCTAATAAATTTTCGTGAAATCATACTGCCGTTTTAAGGTAAACTCCATGTTTAAGTATGTCTAAGTTGGCAATAAATTATTTTCCTATTACCTGTCATTCTAATTTCAAATACAAAATTCAGTCATGGCTGCCACGAAAACAAATTAAAAATAGAACACAAAATTCAAAAATAGAACACGACCCCAACGTATTCGTCAACGTAAAATTGTCTCAGAACGCGTTGACATTCAATTAATGTTAAAATGTGTTTTACATCGTATATCATCAATTTAATTTACAAAAATAGATCATACGGCGCGCTAACAAGATTTGTTTTTCCAAGAAAAGTACGGTTTGAGTTTTCTAAGGATGCGTTCCACTCACAGAATCGGGTAATTAAAAATAAACGGGTGTGTTTACGCCTTTTAGCCGGTGCCCGACGGATACATAGCACGTTTGAGGTTATTTTTAACGATACATTGCATAACGTTAGATTTACGTGCTGGGTACAGTCACCTGCAATAATATGTTACACAACGAAGGCCGCAAAAATATCTGACACGATCTTATTTGTAGAGCAATAAGAGCGTGTCACATATTTTTGCGGCCTTCGATGAGTGCAGGTGACTGTACCTACGTGCGCTTTTATAGGTTACATTAAATTGTATAGTTTTCATAGATTGATACGCAATACGAAATGGGGGACTCAAAAAGCCTTATGGTAATAAAATGAAAAAAAAAATGTTAGTCCCTTAAGATAATTCATAATTCTAATACCAATAGAGCCATTGGTTAAGATTTAATAACATTACAATTAAAATGCCTTTAGTTATTTGTACAACAAGAGATCAAAGTTTGATATTTCTTCGAGTGCTTATTTTGAGTCCCGTGCAAGCGAAAGATTATATAATAGATTCACGAGCGTAGCGGGTAATTAAAAATAAACGGGTGTGTTTACGCCTTTTAGCCGGTGCCCGACGGATACATAGCACGTTTGAGGTTATTTTTAACGATACATTGCATAACGTTAGATTTACGTGCTGGGTACAGTCACCTGCAATAATATGTTACACAACGAAGGCCGCAAAAATATCTGACACGATCTTATTTGTAGAGCAATAAGAGCGTGTCACATATTTTTGCGGCCTTCGATTAGTGCAGGTGACTGTACCTACGTGCGCTTTTATAGGTTACATTAAATTGTATAGTTTTCATAGATTGATACGCAATACGAAATGGGGGACTCAAAAAGCCTTATGGTAATAAAATGAAAAAAAAAATGTTAGTCCCTTAAGATAATTCATAATTCTAATACCAATAGAGCCATTGGTTAAGATTTAATAACATTACAATTAAAATGCCTTTAGTTATTTGTACAACAAGAGATCAAAGTTTGATATTTCTTCGAGTGCTTATTTTGAGTCCCGTGCAAGCGAAAGATTATATAATAGATTCACGAGCGTAGCGAGTGAATCTAATTTAGAATCTTGAGCGTAGTAAGGGACTCAAAAGCGCACGAGAGGTAAATAACTTTGATCTCGTGTAGTACACAACATTTTTCACCTCAGCAGTGAGAACATATTAGAGAACCCGAAAAATGTATTCCTTCTTCATCACTTACCTCTATTCACTCATGTTTTCTTAAGATATACCAACAATTAAATTTTCACCTCAGCAGCTCGAACAAGGGTACTTTGCTACTTAAAAACAGTGAGCAAAATCGCATTTTGCTCATTTTGTCCCACTCAGTGAGCAAACTACGATTTTGCTCACTGTTTTTAAGTAGCAAAGTACCCTTGTTCGAGCTGCTGAGGTGAAAAATAATATAAACTCAGCAACCAAATGTCGATAAAGTATACATAACACATAGGCAGGAATTAAATACCTACGTGACAATAAGTAGTGGTAATGTAGTGTTTCGAATAGCTAAGGTTTTCAGTGTTTCAAAAGAAAAATCCTTCTAAGCTTGTTGGGTCGGCACGGCGTATGTAACTCCACTAGTTGCAAGCGCCCTTAGGCTGCGGTGGCTGCTTAACATCAGGCAGGCCGCACACTTGTGTGCCACCTTCACATATAAAAAAAGCATCCTAATTTCTCTCAGTTACCAGCCCTAGTAGCACGGTAGCATTTTTATCGTTTATCACCACGCCTGTCACGTTCTAACAAGTATGTAAGTGCGAAAGTGACGGGCATAGTGATAGTCGATAAAAATGGAACCGTGCTGAGCCCGCAGGTCTATATTTTACCCTTGTAGCCCTAACTTTTATATCATGAATGTTTACGATGACTGCTGCCATTTGTATTCGGCTTTTGCGCAATAGAAGATTATCTCTTGACAAATATTTGTTATTCCGGTGTCCGAAACACACCCATTGTACGGGGTTGTTCGAGCCACGGCTGATTGATCGCGCAAATGTGATTACATGTCGTCGTGACGTCATTGAATCTCTGCCAACGTTCTGTCAAGTCTGACGTCATAGTTGTCTGTGCCAATTTCCTAGCACTTTTCAAATCAAGTGCACTATGCATAGGTACCATACCTATATTTTATGAAATAGCCGCCCACGAATCAAAACTTGCTAGGACGTATTGTAATTAACGTAACGTAATGTAATTTTGATTTGTCAATCTTAACGGAACGGGAGACCATTTTATGAGCCTCTGGGCGGCTATAGGTTAAAATATGAAGAAAAAACATACGGTTTAACCAATAATCTTAGCATCATATATATTGGTTCCTACGTTGTAATGTAGGTTCCATGTTTTGGAGGAGGAGGAATTTCCATTCCGAGGAGTTTCTTTGTATACTGCTATGAACTCACCTGACAAAAACGCCAGTGTATGAACATAAATAAAATACCTTAGTGAAATACACATCAAAATAAAATAATCCAACATTTAGGAATTCGCAGCAAAATCTGTTTTTGGCCCCAACTTGGATTAAAAAAAACACAATTTCCGCGAACACTTCTATCAAAACATTGCCAACTGACTCTGGCGACGTTCAAGAATAAATCACACTTCGCCCCTCACCTTGAAACGACTTAAGTCACGATGCCGCCATTAAAATTGAAACCTTAATTACATGCCTTTAAATCTGAAATTGCTTTGCAGGATTTGACAGTTGGTTTTGTTAGGTTGGTAGTTTAACGAGGTGGGTGGGTTCCGTGGCGGGTCGTCTGTTTGTCTTGGACGAGGTTTTTTGAGCTCCTGGTCATTTGTACTCCGATTACATTACTGTTTATTGGAGGGTAACGTCATATAGTGCAGGATTCAATTTTTAGGTCAATGCCTGGAAAGAAACGTGCCTAAAAGCTGATTTCAATCCATATGCAAAACGCAAAAATTCAAAACCTAAATTTTGGTTTCACTGTTGCTTTACGGTAATAAGCGCCTTTTCACCGATAATCGCATGCGATTTGCATTGCGGCATTTGGTCGATTAATTGAATTCGTTGCACTTTTTTAGCCAAATTATCTGAAATCGTATTCCATTTGTTGCAACGTCTGTAGAAGCCTTTAGGATGACACCGGGAAAACGTTAAAGATTGAGGAAATCATGATACACATTACGCCTAGTAATTTCGTACAGCTATGAGTACACCGACAAAAAGTCAAAAGCCATCTCACCCATAGTCGTGGTCAGAAAACAACTATAAATAATAGACGCAGCTTAATTAACTCCGAGCACCAGGAAAACATAACAAGCGAGCAATTACTATTCAAGCTTGTTACGGCTCTTATTTATGCACGCAAGACGCACCAAAACGACATCAGTCCACTTAATCCCAGGATTATTCGCAGCAAAACTGCATTTTACGATGCGACACGCTATTTTCGTACGGAATAAATAGCTGGTGCGTTTATGACGCGCACTGACAGTGATATTTGTACATCTGATTTATCCCAGGGCACCAGGGAAACATAAAATGAGAGCTTTACGAGCTTTACGACCATAGATAATCATTCGATTTGAACATTCTAATTTCTAATCGATCACGATGACAGTTCGCGCGCTAAGTTGGCAGCGTTTTGACTAGCTAGTTTTAGCGCCATTCCTTATAATCTAAAACTTTTATTATCTGTATTTGTGTCTACTTTCGTAATATTCTAAAAGCGTGCGCCTATAAAGCGTCAGTCCTTCAAATAATTAGCCTACGCTTAGCATGCAGCCTTCGCTAGCCGGATCCATATTTTAATCCTTCATTTTGCCGCCATTTTGAAAATAGACCTTTGCCTTGACTGATCGGCGGCCGCTGCGCGTTTAATTAAATACGTTTTTCACATACCTATGGTTTTAATTTTAATTTAATGCAGCTAATTTTCTACTTCATTTAATAATAAATCCTATAAACTTCAAGATAAGGTTGGTTTTGTGTTGTTTGGGGCGAGACGGTCGGTTGAAGGCAGAGAATGCGATGGTATCACAAAAGTATCGGGGATCAGTGTAAAAGGCCGATGACGCCGTGCGGTTTTTTGATAATACTTATTTCCAGTTAGTTTCTTTTTGTTTTGGTATTAATTTACGTCTCGAGATACATCCGTGATACAGGTTTCTTGGTTACCCAATATAATGTATAGCTTTGGCGTCATATGTCAAAATGCTTACGCATTTTTTTGAAATACTAGAACGTGAGAGACATGGGAGTGTATAATTTATCAATGATTGACTCATGTTTAAAAATAAAACTCTCACGTATTAAACGGAGTTGACAAATGCATTAAGTTGACGTTGGTAATTTATAACTGTATACAGCAGATAGCATTTAATACAAATTATAAGCAAAAAGGCTGTGTTTAAAATGTATCTGTCAATTTCAACTTCAACTTCAACATTTATTCAGCAAATAGGCCACAAGGGCACTTTTACACGTCAACATTGAATTTACATACAAGCAAAATAATAATAATAATACATCAACAATTATTATTAAATACAACTACAACTACCAAATCAAACTAACGTAATACAATTACTTAGAGATGTATAAGGTCTCTTAATGTCGAATTACATAAAAAAACTATAATAATAATATTAAAATAAAAACAAAACAGATACATGGAAAAAAAATCTAAACTTATTTAGAGGTGTAAATGTCTCTAAGTGTCAGAACTAAAAAATAACATAGTTTATCAAATTATCCATAGAGATGTATAGGGTCTCCAAGAGTCACAATCCTGTATGATTAACACATTACGAGAAAAAAAACATACGAGAACCGAATGAGGCGTCTCACTGCAATTAAATTAAAAAATAAAGTTACTTAATATATTCGTGTTAGCTTAAACAGACCCGTCTCCACAAACAGCACCCGTTCACGAGTACGACGCGTATCTCAGCCATCGCCTCCCTCAACCTTCATTCGGGAAAGTGGCGACCCGATCAACGACGCCACCGTAAGCAAAGACTTTTAAGCGAGCATGACATGTTCAAGCTACCGGCCTATATTAATATTAAAATAGTGTAAGACACAGCATTTTGTGCTCGTATGTTACATAAAAGACGGTATAGCTTCACATAATTACTAGCCTAAATTGACTTAGAGATGTAAAGGTCTCTAAGTGTCCGAATCATTAAAAATATAAGTATGTACAATAAAATAAAAATAATAAAATGAATAAATACTTAGGGATGTAAAGGTCTCCAAGTGTCAGAATCATTAAATATAAAATAAATAATTACTTAGAGATGTATAAGGTCTCCAAGTGTCCAAAACTAAAATTAAATTAAACAATATAATCAAGCGAGAACATGATTGTCTCATGTGTCAATTCTACTGGACACTAGCATATTTAATTTACAATGAAAAAACTATATTTATTGAACTCTTATCATACTATCGAAATCAAGCTACAGGCTTAAAGGCATCTCTATCGTGTATAAAATCATTTACAGTGTAGTACGCCTTACTTAACAAGGAGCGCTTAATGTGTGACTTAAATTTGGTAAGTGGTAAATTCGCTATGTCAGTAGGGACTTTGTTATAAAAACGTGTACAGTTTCCGACGAAAGACGTACTAACCTTACGGAGGGGGTGGGCGGGCACAGCAAGTTTATGTTTGTTTCTAGTGTTATAGTTATGGATGTCACTGTTAAGCTTGAATTCGTGGATGTTTTTCCGAACATACATAATATTCTCAAGTATGTATTGAGATGCAATGGTAAGAATGTTAACCTCTTTGAATTTCTCTCTCAGGGATGCTCGAGCGCCCAGTCCATAGATGGCACGTACAGCTCGTTTTTGCAGCACAAATATTGTCTGAATGTCTGCCGCTTTTCCCCACAACAGAATTCCATACGACATAACACTATGGAAATAACTAAAGTATACCAGCCTGGCCGTCTCTACGTTTGTTAGCTGTCTGATTCTCCTCACTGCATAGGCTGCTGAACTGAGTTTGCCGGCTAGAGTGGCTATATGTGCATGCCATTGCAGTTTTGAGTCTAAAGTGACTCCCAGGAAAACAGTTCGATCTTCAAATTCCAGCGTATCACCTTTTATTTTAATCTTGCTGTTAGTTACCTGCTTGACGTTAGGTAGCGTAAACTTGATGCATTTGGTTTTCTTGGGGTTCAAAAGCAAATTGTTTGCCGTAAACCAGTTTACTACGGTAGATAGCGCTTCATTAATGCTATCGAAGCTATTTTCCTTTCTGTCCACTTTAAATATAAGGGAAGTGTCATCTGCGAATAACACTATATCATGTCTATCTTGCACAACTTTTGGCAAATCATTAATGTATACCAAAAACAGGAAGGGACCAAGAATTGAACCTTGAGGCACTCCGAGGGCTACCGGGGACCCCGCTGATTGAGCTCCATTAATAACTACTCGCTGAGTTCTATCCGAAAGGTACGATGAGACTAGGTCAAGGGCACTAGCCTTTATCCCATAGCGGCTTAATTTTATCTATAAATTTTCGTGATCAACGCAATCAAATGCCTTTGACAGATCACAGAAAATTCCCACAGCATCTTGAGCTTTTTCCCAGGCATCAAAGATGTGTTTTAGAAGTACCGCACCGGCGTCAGTAGTACATCGACCTCTGGTAAAACCAAATTGATTGCTATCCAGCAGTTTATTTCTGTTGAAATGTGACAATAGTTGATTCAGAAAAAGTTTCTCGAACACTTTGCTTAATGCCGGTAGTATTGAAATTGGTCTAGAGTTCGTTGGATCTGTTTTCGTTCCTGATTTAAACAGCGGGATGATTTTACTATGTTTCATAATATCTGGAAAAATACCAGCATCAATGCATCTGTTGAAAATCTCAGCCAAGTATGGTGTAATCGATTCAATAATGGAATGTAATACTTTGACTGACAGGCCCCAAAGATCTTCTGTTTTCTTTAAATTTAATGACCTAAAAGTCTTAAGAACCGTGTTCGGAGTGACATATGAAAATTTGAAGATTTCTGTACATTCCGCCACATTTGTCTTCAAAATTTCTTCAGCGACGTCTGGCGATGAATTAATAGCAATTAACTATAGATATGTCAGTTCTACCTAAAGTGTCATTCAATAGAACTTGCTAACTATGTAAACAAACCGCCATACTAAAATTGACACTGAATGTCAAATTACTAGTAACTTTTGTTTACATAATTCGCAAGTTCTATTGAATGACACTTTACGAGTTCCTATGCGTTGCAAAAATCTGTATTTTACAACAAATAAATTGAAAATATGGTATCAATTAGAATAAAATAAAATAGAAAACATTTATTCAAAAAACACATTATTATTGTATGTACCTACTAAGCTTAATCACTTTATTGTAGGTACTTAATTAAGACAGGTGGAATTAACAAGAAAAACAAAATATATGCAATGTACAAATGCAAACTTATCCCTATAAGGCATCTCTTTAAGTAAAAAGGTACTCCATACATGTTAGTAATATTAATATCTAAAGACTCTTTCAGTTAAGTTAAGTACGAGTAAGTTAATTATTTTAGGACTTTAAAAAAATTAACATTAAATTTTACCTTGAGTTTGCATTTTTTACTTCTTTCTCTAGTGAGTACGGATTTTATGATAATGAACAAAAGTTTCTTTAAGATTTTTTTACCACGTCGGTAGCAAACAACCATATGGCCCACGTGATGGTACGCGGTCACCGTAGCCTATGGACGCCTGTCTCCAGGGGTGTAAAAATCTGCTTCAACCATACTTCAGTCACACTACTCACACTTAGTAAAATACGTACTTATTCAATTCGCGTGAAATAGTATTGAGTTAAAAGATGAGCCTGTCGGGGACAACAGCGGAGCCCGGAGCCCCCAAATTAATCACCGGTATTGCGTTACGGCGATCATGGGTGTTCATAAATACGCGATATGACCGCACACGGCGCCTTCGATCAGAGACGGGCGATAATACAGACTGTTAAGGGGCCCACTGATTAACAGTCCACCGGACGATGTCGGCCTGTCAGTTAGAACAAAAATGACAGCTCCGAACAACTGACAGGCCAGTTGTTCGGAGCTGTCAACTTTTTGTTCTTACTGACAAGCCGATATCGTCCGGTGGACTGGTAATCAGTGGGCCCCTTTAATAACTAACTATACACATACCTATAACCAAACGCCAAAGGCAAGCGGTATTATGTGCTAATTCTAAACTAGCGGTCTAGTTTCTCAGTAGATACTTAGGTATGTAAGAAATATAATTGGATATTTAATTTACCAGGAATTCAGTATATCTACAGCAGTCGTTTCGGGCATAAAAATAGAAGCGCAACGCCATACAGAGCACCGAGCTTCACGTATGTGGATGCGAATCATGCGACTTTTTATGGCCAAATATGTTCGGTTACCGTTACCGAGTACCGAGTTTACCGTAGTAAATATTATATGCAGATTGCAGTGGAAGTCCCCTTGAAACGGTTAAAAATACATACGTACGGTGTCAAAAGTCTACACACTATGGTATTTACAGTTTTTATTTTTAACATGTCTCTGCTTCGATTAATGCTACCCTGGTCCATGCGTGTTGCCCGCGTGGGTTGGAACCTTGGGGATTCCTTTTTTACACAATTTATATTCTTGGCTAAATGTACTTTCATATTTACACTATAAAATGTCCAAGGGATTGTTAAAATCTGAAGTAGATGTCATGTAGTAAAAAAATCTTAAAATATACAATTTTGAAAGACCGGGGGGGCTAGCCAAAATGACAATCTTACATCGAAAATGCCAAATGAAAAATCAAAATTTTGTGTGATGTTATTAATGGATGACCCCTAATTTGATTTGTTACATAGACAATTTTTAAGGTTCCGTAGACAAAATGGCAAAAACATAACCCTTATAGTCTCGTCATGTCCGTCTGCCTGTCTGTTCAAGAGAATCAACTGAATCCCCTTTATTGTTCAATAGCCAATAAACTCCATCTCAATCTTTATTTACTATTAAACAACCCTAAAATGCGCGTAAAAGAATATGGCACAATCAAACGGATACCTACCGAGAGTCATTTAACCCCCCACTGTGAGTTCTTTAAGGTGCCGTAGGTTCAGATAACAGAGTTTTTGAAAAATCGCAGCGCTTTTTAGGGGTCCGTAGCCAAATGGCAAAAAACGGAACCCTTATAGATTCGTCATGTCTGTCTGTCTGTCCGTCTGTCTGTCCGTCCGTATGTCACAGCCACTTTTCTCCGAAACTATAAGAACTATACTGTTGAAACTTGGTAAGTAGATGTATTCTGTGAACCGCATTAAGATTTTCACACAAAAATAGAAAAAATAACAATAAATTTTTGGGGTTCCCCATACTTCGAACTGAAACTCAAAAATTTTTTTTTCATCAAACCCATACGTGTGGGGTATCTATGGATAGGTCTTCAAAAATGATATTCAGGTTTCTAATATCATTTTTTTCTAAACTGAATAGTTTGCGCGAGAGACACTTCCAAAGTGGTAAAATGTGTGTGTCCCCCCCCCCCCTGTAACTTCTAAAATAAGAGAATGTAAAACTAAAAAAAATATATGATGTACATTACCATGTAAACTTCCACCGAAAATTGGTTTGAACGAGATCTAGTAAGTAGTTTTTTTTAATACGTCATAAATCGCCTAAGTACGGAACCCTTCATGGGCGAGTCCGACTCGCACTTGGCCGCTTTTTAGATAATACGGTTGCCAAAAAATATATATGAATAGCAATCTTGAGGCCTTCTAATAGTAACTTCACCGATTCTAAACCTGATAGAAAAATTATTAAATTATACAACGGGACGGGACTTAATCGCGTATCTAAGTTTTAAGATTTACCTCCGACGCAAAAATCAAAAATCAAAATGCAGCTGTCAAAAATCGTCAGGTGAACAAGTCTGCCGTGGCTGAGCATTTACTGGAGTCAGGACCAAACCACTGGATTGAGCTGCATAACCCTAAAATCCTGTCCACGGATCGTCATTTCTACAGCAGGAAAGTACGGGAAGCCATTGAAATCAAAATACATAGTAATTTCAATCGGGACGAGGGTTTCAAGATCTCATCCACATGGAATCCAGTCATTAGTAAATGTAAGCGTAAACGAATATCGACAGTCGATAAATCGAATATCGTTAGTGTTGTGTGTCGACAGAGTGACATCCCTAGTGCGCAAAACGTTCAAGCGGATAAACAAGACCAAGTGCGGGTAGTTCGAAAAACTCGCGCGGTTAGACGATGCTGATGTCAACTTAAGCCAGTCTTCTCCGAGACCACGGGGACAACGCCGTCCTCGAAACGTCGGAGGTAAATCTTAAAACTTAGATACGCGATTAAGTCCCGTTGTATAATTTAATAATGTGTAAAAATCGTGAAAGTTTAAATCACTGATAGAAAAATGTTCGCACGATATGAAAAATCACATAGGTCTTGTGAGTATTTAAAATTTGTAACAATTTTAGGACCAAAGCTACAAGCAATTTTAATTTTTTAGGGTTCCGTACCTTAAAAGGAAAAAAAAAATGGATCCCTTATAGGATCAGTCGTGCGTCTGTCTGTCTGTTTATCTGTCCGTCTGTCACAGCCCATTTTCTCCAAAACTACTGGACCAATAAAGTTGAAATTTGGTACACATAGGTAAGTGTAAGTTTGTGAACCAAAGACACCGTGTAACGTAAACGAATGAATTTTAAACATCGGATTTTTTTTAAAATCGAACTCATCGATTACTTTTTCTCTGAGTGAGATTGGAACCTGAACTCACGGCGCCTTAACCCCCTACTGAGAGTTATTTAATAGCGTAAGATTGTATGTCCTAACTTTTTATTTGGCAGCAAATTGCTAATTCTGGACGCAATTTAAATGCGTCACTTAAATCAATATTAACAGCTTTGATTGATCTTTGACGTTTGTCGTAAAAAAGTTACGAGTTTATTGTGATTTTGGCGCCATTAGGGGTCATCCATAAATTACGTGTCACGTTTATAAAGTGGGGCAATTGTGTGACAAGAAAGATACTACCTGTAATTATAGTTTTAATTGTGTAATATTTTGACGCAGCTTCTAGCCAATCTCGTTTTCTGTAAATATTAACAAGACAAGTGTATTCTACAGTGCATAATTTTAATTATGTAGGTAGGTATATGCATACTTTATTTATCTTTATCAAAGTATGTATAAATTTGTAATAAGTTTCAACCCTCAAAAAATTAGAAAAAGGTTACGAGGGGCGGCTGAAATGTTCGCGGCCTTAGATTTTTTTAAATAGAATATTAAAGTAAAAGTTAATTAATTATTAATCGTTAGTAAAGTAATCGAAGTTATTTTTTTTTTTCTGGCTTAGGCCGCGAATATTATTTCAGCCTCCCCTCGTAGATAACTGATATTCGAAGCTAAGGCTTCTTTTCTTATTACTCTTTGTGACAGTTTCCTAAAAGTAATATCACGTAACATGTATTTGTATATGTATTTTATTTCAATATTAGAACATATTATATATGATTACAAGAGTACGGATTGACACCAGAGCCAAAATAAAAGGGGTCATAAAAGAAACGTAAGATCATACTCGTTTATGGACGGCCCCTTACGCTCATTGGAAGTCTGCGGTTGTCTATCACATTACCATTTTAATGATCATCAAAATCGAATCACGTCACCAGTCCGTCAGCGCTCGTGAACGTCACAAACGTCATAAACGTCACCAAACGTCAACGGTGAACGTCGAAACGTCGACCCCCGACGTTTAACCCTATTTAGATGGTGCAACTAATGCGTATTTGCTTGTCAAATTCCGTTGGTGATTTTAAAGTTTGTTCGGATAATGTGGTTGCATAGAATAATACATTTTTGTTTTATTTTTATTTGTCTTTTTCTACTCCAGCACTTAAATGTGTCAATTAAATGACTGACAGTGATATCTAAAGCAATGTCATTTGAATGATTTGTCTAAAGATACAACTTCCGATCATCTTGATTGAAAGAGGTATGTTATCATTTACAATAATAACTCTTTTTTTTTTAATAATAACTCAATTTTTTTTTAATAATAACTCTTTGTTTTTAATAATAACTCTTTTTTTTTGCTGCATTTGTCATAGAAAAAGTAATGTATGCAACAGCTCATAATTGGTTCTTAAAATTCTCGGGTCTTTTTTTACAAAACTCGACTACGTCTCGTTTTGTAACTTCGACCCTTGAATTTTAAGAACCCTTATTATATCACTGTTGCATAAACTACTATTGAACGTGTTACACTAATGATGGGCATTAGGCATTAGATTTAGATAGATAAAATATTTTTAATCAGAGGTTTTTTTCAAATAAGTATTTGCCAGTAGCTTACAGCCAGATGCAAAATCGACACACTATGAATAAGGTGGCCATGCAGTTTTGCAGCTGGGTGTATCGTTTGTGACATATAAATCCTGTTGGTGAAGCTTATAGAAACTTGCACGCCTGTGGCGTAACATGTGCATTGCCAAAATTTTACACTTAATAAGGTGAACATTTTTAAAGGTCCCTTTACACGTGAACTTAGACTTCCTTGGGATAAATTGCAATGACTTGTTAAAAATAAAAGAAACTAAATTAAAAAAGTAATTTTTTAAATTCAAATTTTGCTTTTCCTCTTACAAAATGTCCCAATTTTAGATTTAAATAGATTCAAACTATTCCAAAGCCGGGCGCAATCTCAGATTCCACAATTTAAAAGACGTCTCAAGCTCTCAGCAATAAAATACAACACCTATCTCAGCCGTATCGGGTTTAATGAAAACCCGGGCTATCTGGAATCCCCTCTTACTTAATATATGCGATTTTTATCAGCCGCCGCGGCCCCGGGCAGCCGTAGGGTTAAAAATATGCAAAAATCACGGTCCGGGGGTGAATATTAAGCAATGTAATTTTGTATAATATTCCGCGATTAAAATTAAAATTGAAATCAATGCGCGGAGGGCGTCTGGTGTTCATTTAACGGTGTATTGCGGTTCTGAATGACTGATTAAAGGCAAGGTAGTTCACAAGGCTCGTTCATTTTATTTTCTTCTAAGTTCTATTTAAAAAAATGTGATGTCCTGTACCACTTTGTCGGTTGTCGATAAGATATACAGTATTACAGAAGCTTCTATTTCAAGTACTTATATCATATACTTGAAATAGAAGTTATATGGAAATAGCGCCTTATTGACAAAGAATGGCACAAATGTTTGCATAACATTAACAAAATATTTTGTTACACAACAGGTCGGTTTGTAAAACATGTCGGTTTTAGGATATTGATCAAAATTTATTTAGGTATAACTAAATTTATTTTATCGTTAATGTTACTCAAAGTATTATTATATACTCTAATATCTGGGAGACCGAGCTTTGCTCGGAAAATATATAAAATCTCAAGAATTAGTATTTTCCCAGAGATAAGACCTAGCTAGATCGATTTTTCGCCCCCGATAACCCCCATATACCAAACTTTATCGAAATCGTTAGAGCCGTTTCCGAGATCCCCGAAATATATATATAAATAAATAAATAAATATACAAGAATTGCTCGTTTAAAGGTAGGTATTCGATTAGGTATATATAGTATTTATTGAACAACAACATAAGTATAAACTAATAACATAGGTATAACTTAATTTCAGTTTTTTGAATGAAGTAGGTACACAATCAGTTTGGCTAAAGCTTTTTTTCTGAAACCGCACAATGGCGGCTTATTTGGTTCAGGTTAGGCTAGTATTCCGTTTTTTTTTTCAAATACGGTACGGGACACTGAAATCAGAGGGACTGCTTAGTCCATAGTTCCCACCTGGTGAGGGGTCGTAACCTAAACTGTCATAACTCGAAATGGGTCGTAAAGCTAGCGAACATTTAGTGTGTACAAAATATTCAAGCGGGAGTCTTCCTAACCATAGATCACCATCTATAGACTCTTCATGGAGCGTTTATGAAGACCGTGAAGCTTTCTTAGAAAATACTACGCTGATGTTACCACTCAGTTACATCTTTCGCCGTTTTATGCTTCAATAAGCCATCTTTACTGCTAACACTTACTTTTTGTTCATATTTGCGAGTTTCACAAGTAGCTACCTACTTGTGAAACTCGCAATACACTTTGTTATTGCAAATGCCATGCAGAGTTAACTTGGTCCGATTCTAGTCACACTGAATAACTTATTTTATTAGTCTAAATTGGTTCTTTTTAAAATCTCTGGCAATCAGATGGCATATACTTATATTTGCATGTATTTAAGTATGTTTTATTGCAAATAAAGTGATTGATTGCATGTTTTCTATACAACAGCCAAAATCTTTACAAAGTTCAGTAGATATGACGGACATATTTAGATTTGCCAAAAAGTATGGTTATATGTGCTGAAACCACGTTGTTAAATGTGACTATCAGGCAAATTCGACCATACACTGCCATCACAATTATGCTTGAATCATGTTATTTAGTTAGGTACTGTACATGGCATAGGCGAGTCGCACGATAACTATAGCTGGTCAACCAAAACTTGTCAGTAAAAAAAGGCGCGAAATTCAAATTTTCTATGGGACGATATCCCTTCGCGCCTACTTTTTTCAAATTTGCCGCCTTTTTCTACTGTCAAGTTCTGGTTGACCAAGTATAAATAATGCTTCAAATATCACTCTGATGTCAGCGTACCTACGTTCGAATCGGCCTGTAGCATATTCACCCAACAAAGTAAAACCGACGAGTGTTTTTGCTCCATCTACTAAATAATCTACGCCATAATGGTCTATAAAGGCACCCCGTAACTCGCTATCTGGGATAATTCCAGATTCGAGTGTTATTCCCTCTTAATTGGCCGTTCCCTCCCGGAATCGTCAATTCGAGATATTAAGCTAATTTTCAATGCGGGGTAATCGCGCAGACGTGACGTCGGAATCGTAAAATGATATTTTAAGGCCGTAGACAATGTTGGGTTATGTTTAAAGCGTGTACCTAGTAATTAAATTACGGAATTAAAAAAAAATGGTAGATACTGCCTTCTATTTAGGAGGGGGATAACGCAAAACTGTAGTTTTTATAATGAACTAGCGACCCGCCCCGGCTTCGCACGGGTTAACAAATTATACATAAACCTTTCACTTGAATCTATTAAAAAAACCGCATCTAAATTCGTTGCGTAGTTTTAAAGATCTAAGCATACATAGGGACAGACAGACAGCGGGAAGCGACTTTGTTTTATACTGTGTAGTGATGAAAAAATTCAAACACTAAAACTACGCTATATTTGCAAGGGCTCCAACCAAAGAAACTTTTAAAAGAGAATTTTGCTGATATAGGTAAATCTAGAAATGTAAATTAATTAGGTAAGCGTATTATGTATTCAGACATACCTCCTACCACTTCTTAGAAACACTAGTAGGTAGTAGGTAGAGTCTGTCTAAGGTAACTATTCCCGACTTTGTCGTGACAAATTAAGAATTAAATTAAATTAGCTTAAGATAACTGACCGAAGCGTAGCGAAGGTCTACGTTTTGACTCGGGCATTTTGCTTTTGTATGTCCGGATGTTCTCCTCTACAGGTCACAATTTTCAACCGATTCTTGTGAAATTTTGTGACCAGATTCCATGAGTAAATAAAAAAATTTTGTCGATCCCGTTTCTGGAAATTTTCAAAAATGGAGGAGTTGTGATACCTTGCGCTTAAACAAATAGTCGTATCGATATCATAAGAGTATTTTCTTTTTGAGACATATTTACATAGTAAATGGCAAAAAATACAGAAAAATTGTATTGCTGGTTTAGGCGGTATTTAGATATTTAGTTTGTACTCGAGAATGAGTAGCCGAATTTCGTCAGCTTAGCTAAGATCGTATCATAGCGCATTTTGTAAACAATCGCTTTTTTGTTTGCACACAGAAACTCAGAAAGTCTGGGTTCGATCCCCAGTAAGACATAACTTTTTGTATTTTTTGTTAATAAATTAAAATCTTTGTATTGTTGATTGATCAAACTGCTGTATGGCGCTGTCATCGTGCACGGTCCCAATAAGCTATGCTCGCGAGGTCTACAGCTCACAGAGCCACTAGTTTATAAGTATGTTACGATTCATAAGTGCTTGTTGCTAGGCCTACATGAATAAAATATATTTTGATTATTGACTATTGACTATTGACAAAATATGGTATTGCCACAAATAACGCCAAGGAAATTTTACAAACCACCCCTTTTCATTGCAAAATGTGGTTGGTTTTGGTGACTATTCTATTTTCGATTCTGATGTAAAACTTGGGCGATTAAATAAAAAAGTTACATCTTAGCACTGTCAATTTAGTGTTTGAGATATAACATCTAAATATAGCTATAATATATTTTCCATATGGCCAATTTCGGTATGAAACACTAATACATAATAGTTATTTACGATACAAGTGCGAAAAATAGTATCCATTTGGTCGTGTTTTAAAATTAATTTCCTATTTATCGTACAACGTTTTACAGTACATATAGGGCCCTTTAAATTTTCGACGTAGTAACGTAATGTGCTTATTATAGCACCTAGTGTCATAATGTTGCGCAGTACTTTAAAAATATTTGACTGTTAAAATCATAACCCTTCTAACATCTAAAAAGGAAAAGCTCAGCACTTAATTTCCCGCACGTCACGTCTCAAGGAGCCGGTAATGCAAATGGCCGGCCCACAAATAGAGTGTCAACTCATCCGTTGTCTATGGCCGTCATTAAGCGGCGTAAGCGCTACGTGGCGTTTGGGGTTGTATCTGCTCTGTGTAGCTGTAGGTGCGTAGAGGGGGCTGTGTCTGCTCTGTATAGGTATATAAACGCTTATAGAGCACGGGAGATACGAGAGCGTATTCCAAAAAAAATTTACATTTCATTCATGTCTTCAAAGTACTTCTTGGGCTCATATTACTCAGAATCATTTGTACATTCACGCCTCATACATGAAAAAATGTGTCCCAAAATTTTGTATGAAAAAATATTTTTCCAGTGCGTAATTATTCATACAAAAATGTGACGATCTGGAAAAGAAATCTTGGGACACATTTTTTCATGTATGAGGCGTGAATGTACAAATGATTCTGAGTAAAATGTGGCCAAGAAGTCAATATTTTGAAGGCATGAATGAAATGTAAATTTTTTTTGGAAAACGCTCACGAACGTTATTAAAAATAATTTTGATTTAACATTGTACTAGTTAGTAGCTCTTTATATAAATTTTGAAAAATACGAAACTAGAAAAAAACGTATTGTTATAGAACTTGCTAACAAAATATCACTAGAATCGTTTAGGAAATGCGATCTGTAGAGGAGAACAGCCGGACACACGAAATCATTTTTGCCCAAATTGAAATGGAGACCTTCTCGTCGCTCAGTTAATAATGCAATATGCTCTATGTAATAACAAGACATAATCAGGTACGAATATGTCTTAAAAAGTGTATCCCCTCTCAAATCCAGTTGTGAAAAGAGGCAAAGTCCAAGAGGAATAAATCTAAACAGTCCCATACGCTAAAGTTATGGAAATGCAGACATTAATCACCCCGCATAGTGCCCAAAAAACCCTAGATTAATCCCCCCCCTCCCCCATTTACATCCAGTTCGACGCAAATGACGTCATTACGTCACCAGCCAATATTTTCACTTGCAACCAAATCCTTACCAACCCAAAAAAGAACCAGTCACTTTAAAATCAACTCTAATATCAGTGTCATAAAAGCGAAGCTGTCAGCTTGTTTAAGTTTGTGCGTAGTGTTCAGGGTCCCAAGTTGGGTGCCAATTTTAATTAGCCCCTCCCCCCCGCCCGCGCCCCGCCGATCCCTGTGAGGGTGTTTGCAAATAGAAGGGACTGCAAAGAAGCCAATCCATCAAATCGGTTAGCACATTACGACACCGCGGCTGCCGGGGCGGAAATGTCGATATTGATATCGATGTCGATGAATTTATCTTTGTTAATTTTACACGCACAATCATAATAAAGTTCGTGAAATGTACTGCGAGATAATTAGCGAAGTAGATTAAGGGCTCATTTCTTTACAGTGCGTCATTTGATCGGTCGGCTGAATTGATGTAACCTCAATCGTCCGCAATGTAACTAAAATCGTACAGGTACTAGTTCGCGCGCCTTCTTAAACGAGTATTTAACAGTGATAAAATTATATTTATTACGAGAAGTAGTCTAATATTTTATAGCTGTAATGGAAATACAGAGATTTTGTGACATACTTTATATCTACTGAGATATGCAAAATAGTCAGATAAAGATAAACTTCATAAATAAGTTTTTAAGCTTATTTTACGGTTTATCTCGCTATTTTTAGTCACTCATGCAATATGCTTCGGAGAGTTCACCGTTTCAATTCGATAAATCATGAGTTATGATATCAGAACTGCGATAAAAAAGACGCGTAAATGATACATCATTCAGTGCATCTTGATGAATTTTGAAAAGCTGTTCGCTCGTAAATCTAAATTCAAATGCTGATCGACGTTCGATCCGTTATCGATAGTTGCTCGTCTGTATCCCATCCCTAGCACTTCCAGCTGATTGCCGTAACTCGATAGCTCTCATTTGCTGCACTAATGTAATGGTCGCATAAATCCAGACGAGGGACAATAAGTTTTGGAAGCTGAGGAACGTTTGCAGTTTTACGTGAAGATTGCGATTCAAACGGCCTCTTAGCCTAGTCGGTAGTGACCTGTTTATGAAGGGGTCCCTTTGTTTCCCATAAAGTTTTAAGTCATAATGTATTGTTTGTCATATTATCATTAGTCATAAAACTGAAACCGTTAACTTTTCAGGATTTTCGTCAGGTTATCCTATAGATGGGTTAGGTTAGCTAGGTTTGTTTTATGGCAATCCTGAAAAGTGACGCGGTTCTGAACTAAATGAATTATGACTAACGAAAATGCGGGCAAACAATACATTATGACTTAAAACTATTTGGGAAACAGTAGAGACTCGTTTATGAAACTGGAGGTCCCGGGTTCGAATCCTATCAAGGTCGTTTGTTTGTGTGCTTATTACGAATGTTTGTTCCTGAGTTACAAGCTTTGCTTAGTTTGGGGCTAGGTCGATCTGTGTAAGATTGTCTCCAGAAAAAAAGAACACGATTGACGTGCATTTTCAATAAGGAATATTACGCGAAACTCTGCGTAGAGGGCGCCACTCCCACAATAAGACACAATCTAAGGGGCTACCGCAAACGAGAGAGTCGAAATTTTATTATCTAACCTCTCTATCACTCTTGCATATTCGAGCGATAAAGAGGCAGATAGCTGAGTTTCGATTTCGCGTTACCCGGTAGACCCTTTGTAAACAAACCGCCTTGATGTATCAATGTCATATTTGATTGTCTGTGAAAACTTGTAAAAAAACAGTTTAAGGTATGAGTTACTCTATGGTATGTATAAGTTAATCTATGGTATACTTACGTCGCTAATACTGCACTCTGGCGGCAAAACATTGCAGTAATACTCCCTATTGGCTACTTTACGATTTTACCATCATACAAAAGCTCTTTTAATTTTCTTAGTATGCCGATTTATATCAATATTCTTTTTTAAGGCAAGTCATGAAATAATCCTAATTTCTCTCATTTTCTGAATTAGAAGAGTAGCTAACGAAATTCCGCAAATTTTCCCCAACTCTAGGGCGTGCGTCCAGGCGCGTGCCGGCGCCCGCGCATCTCCGGTTACACTACCAGGGGACTCAGAGACCAGGGGCCCAGGATTAGCCCTAATGAGCGACCATGGGAACCGCCGCATAATTGATACCGCGCGAAATTCTACACTCATTTGATTATTTTTTTTAATATTTCTGACGCTGTGTAATGTGAGATGTCAGATGTCAAGTCAATTATAGGGAGTTGATTATCTTTTTACTTGACGCAATTGTTATTAGTTGTATAATATTTGTAAAAAAAAAATAGACAATAAACATAGTCTAGCAATTGAACAGAGACCCGTTTTTCTACAATACTTATTAACATTTATAGGTCGTTTGCTATGCTGAAAAAAAAAACAATAATACCAAGTACATTTACAATAAACACAGTAAACACCATATCAGTAAGTAAAAAGTAGTCAATTAAGTTACGGTTCTTTAACTTGCGCCAGAAATACTTTACGTCAACATAAATATAATTTACAACAAAGAAATTAAAGGATTAAGACAACATGACAAATCAGGGAAACTTAAAAAAATATGAAACAATCTCATATCACATTAACGTAACTCATTTCACATTCAACAAACTTCCACAATTCTCATTCCCGTGTTGAAGCCAAATTTATTTAGTAACAGCACCCGAAAAGCGCAAACACTGGATGCAATTCCATTATGGCAAAGTTAATTTAAACATTCTTGATGCTCATTCTCATTGCTAACAGGGCAGGGGAATGAGACCAGGGTAATGAGAACCTTGAGTTATGTAACAGTTGCATAATAAGACAGGTCTTGTAGTTTGGCGTACAGCTTGGTAGCGATGGATAGAACACCCCTTGACTTTTCACACGCAGATGTATGGGAGGGGTGTGCGTGTGTGTGCGTAAGATGAATTAGGGGATTACATACTGCATCAGGGTACTGCACTCTGATTTTGCACGGTACTGTACAGGGTGACCCGTTTGATGGGGTATATTGTTAGTTTTGTTTTGGTTCAACAAGAGCGATATTTGTTTACTGAGACTGAATAAAATCATAGATCTCAGTCTAATTAAATTTCTGTAATAAACGTAATTTAACAAAATAAAATTTAAAACATGTTTAAAAATGTGTAACTACTCTACTAGCAAACAGACACAAAAATAGAAACAGAGAACGCTACTACAAATGATGATGATGAATGAACCTACCTATAAATTATAATTTGTTGACTGTATTCGTAACATGTTTTATACATTTGTTATGACTATCCCAGACATTTTTCGTAAAACAGGACACTGACATACATACATGCCAGCAACCCAATAACCCGGTTTACATTTGTACAGAACCCAAATAAAACACAGTCGGGTTGTACATTTTATAAAATAATTAACTCGTTCGCGTCTTTCCTGTAGACATCAAACAAGCAATTCTAACGTACACTGACATCAGAATAATATTTGAATTATGTTATTAAGTTATCGTGCGTCTCGCTCGCGCCAATACAAGTACGGACAAGTACGAGCGAAATGCACTATATTTGTAATTTGAATGACATTATCCATAAAAGTTACCTTACACATAAAACAATTATAAAGACAATCAGCTAGTTATTTGCGAATCTCAAACGTTTTACTGTTACACCCTATAGGCCACATTATAGGGGAAGTAATGGCCTAAGAGTAATTTTATTACTTTGCCCCCATTAACATCACAATGCAACCGGTCGAATATCGCGATGCGTTTCGACATTGTGTTGTAATTTTTATCGACTCGGGATCGATAGCACATCACTAGTTTTGCTGACAATGAGTTGAAGAGGATCTTTTTCGATATATTTGACCAGAGGCCGTGAGTTGAAATCTCACCCAAGAATTTATTTTGTAATTTTTCCACTTTTAAATTTATTCTAAGCTTAATAGCATCGTTCGCAGACGTTTCTGCTAGTTAAAGATGTCAAAAAGTAAATAAATTTCAGACATACAAATGATGATCGTTATTTTCTTTCTACAATATGCGAGTTATCCTATTAAGTATGAAACTAGCGCATAGTTTGTTTCATAAACCCACAGTCATATTTTAATGTCATTCATTATGTAACAGTCACATAAACTAAGTTAATATTTTACAACCGTTTACATTATCGAAGATACGGAAGCCCAGTTTTATTATTTACAAGTACACGGCTCGCAGTAAGACGGAGAGCTGATTCGATTTGTTCTGCCGATGAATATTTGATGCGGCTCAGTGCGCGCTAATTTGTTTATCGTGCTCCACACTTCTGTGCGCCTGGTACCGTACTTGCCAATTATATTAGAGTGCCATGTTCCTAGTGCCTTTTACCTACAAAAAGAGACCCTTTTCAAAATTTAAAAGACTCCTGTAATAAAAAAGGTACATTTGTGTGTATTTTTATTGAACAGAAGCGTGTTATCAATTATATTACTCAAAGTGGTTTAATTTTTATTTAGACACATGACACATAGCATTAACCCTCTATAATATGGTGCGTTCAAATTATGGCCAGTATGAAGATAAAATGTTACAACAAATCTCCTCTCTGTGAAAATGTTATTGTGACTTAAACAGTCGTGTGATATTATTACGAAACTTGCTTTCAGCTCATTTCTTAAACTTCCTTTCATGTTTTAATGCCTTTCATTATGTAGCAGTCACATAAACTTCTATTATAACACGGAATAATCAACTAGTTTCAATGATCCAAACAGTTTATACGATTAAAAAATCGCAATTTATATTATTTTACTAATTAGCATAAGTAAGTAAATAACCCATCAAAACCATAATCTCACGATCACAATAAGACTAAATCTGATACCCAAGACGGCACAAATTAATTACTGCCGAAGATAGCATCTGGCAGGTGATTAAATAAATACGAGTTAGCTAATTAATATGCCAGACGCAACTCTGATAAGGTGACGCTTGCAAATCTCTGCGAGCCTGGTACACATGTACGTGGTTAAAATTTACCTACTTCTATCATTTATTTAATCGTTTTTTTAATAGTTATTCTACGGACTAACGAGCGTTTTGAAACGGTTCTTCTACTATTTCTACGAGTTTAAAAGGATTTTTGTACGATTTTAAAACATTAGCGATTAAAGGTTACGATTTTTATGGTAAAAACCTGTAAGGCTTCGTCACACAGGCGCGTTTTCCGGGCGGGGCGTGAGCGCGGCGTGAGCGTTTTATATGTAAAAGCGGCGCGCCCGCTAACGTCCCGCCCGGAAACGCGCCTGTGTGACGAAGCCTATAAATACTAAAATTTACAAACCTCTGTGACAGGACTAGGTACATTGTCCTGAAAATCAATTAAATTTTTCGCGAAAAAAGTTTCTTTACATTTCTTCTTACCACATTTTCTGTTAAAATGTCTTGCACATATTATTTGTATCACCAACTAACGTTAGTTTGATATGTTTGTCACCAGGGGACGCCAGTAACGCGAGTATCGGCTCCGGCGAGGGCACGGGCGAGGAGGACGACGAGTCCAACGGCAAGAAAAACCAAAAGAAACGCGGCATCTTCCCCAAGGTCGCCACCAATATCCTGCGGGCGTGGCTCTTTCAGCACTTAACGGTAAGTTCGACAGCATTTATAGTGTCCAACGGCGATAAAAACAAAAGAAACGCGGCATCTTCCCCAAGGTCGCCACCAATATTCTGCCGGCGTGGCTCTTTCAGCACTTAAGGGCCTACTGCAGCCGCGTCTGGCGCTTCGTAAACCACGCCCGCTAGTTCTTCCCTCCCCGCTAACACGCACACATGGAAACGCTTCGCGCCGCACGTGAAGTTTGTGTTACCTTTTAGCACCATCTAACGTTACAGAAGTTAACTACCATTATACGCGGTCGCTGCGGTCGGCCAGAAACTTAAATTCGGAAAAAATTGAAACAGATGGCGTTGTTACTTGTTCATAATAGCAAACAATAAAATAATTAATTCATAAACCTGCATATTTATTGTTGTTTTGGAAGATGTTAACAGCATAGAAGCAGCAGCGTAGATAGCATATAAGTTAAGAGTACCTATTGATAATAAGAAAATAGCACAAGAACAGAAAAGAGATTATTTTTCATAAAATATGATGAAAACAGATTTACTTACTTGATTACGCTCACCTGACTTTTCGGTCACTAAATGCAAATTTCAACCTTATTGTTATGGGGTTACAATACCCCTGGGGTTGCAGGCGTCCATAGTCGTTATTATTATAAATGCTTTGGTTGAAATGCTTTTGAACCCTCGAATTTTTCATAGGTACAGTCACCTGCAATAATATGTTACTCTTCGACGGCCGCAAAAATATGTGACACGCTCTTATGGCTCTACAAATAAGATCTAACACGATCTACCGCAAAACGGCCTTCGGTGTGTAACACATTATTGCAGCTGACTGTACTCGTATTCATTGTATAGGTAGGTATTAATATCTTTTATCCGATCGATTTGAATTTATTTGAAATAAATCACAGTGTTTAGTAATTATATGTTTTATTGAATAAGAGATTATTTAGGTATGTAAGGAATACAGGGTGCCTTTTTGAAACACTCATTTTTAGGGTTCCGTAGCCAAACGGCAAAAAACGGAACCCTTATAGATTCGTCATGTCTGTCTGTCTGTCTGTCCGTCTGTCCGTCCGTATGTCACAGCCACTTTTTTCCGAAACTATAAGAACTATACTGTTGAAACTTGGTAAGTAGATGTATTATGTGAACCGCATTATATTTTCACACAAAAATAGAAAAAAAAAATTTTTTTTGGGGGTTCCCCATACTTAGAACAACTGAAACTCAAAAATTTTTTTTTCATCAAACCCATACGTGTGGGGTATCTATGGATAGGTCTTCAAAAATGATATTGAGATTTCTAACATCATTTTTTTCTAAACTGAATAGTTTGCGCGAGAGACACTTCCAAATTGGTAAAATGTGTGTGTCCCCCCCCCCCTGTAACTTCTAAAATAAGAGAATGATAAAACTAAAAAAAATATATGATGTACATTACCATGCAAACTTCCACCGAAAATTGGTTTGAACAAGATCTAGTAAGTAGTTTTTTTTAATACGTCATAAATCCCCTAAATACGGAACCCTTCATGGGCGAGTCCGACTCGCACTTGGCCGCTTTTTCTGGATAATTTTGAATTTCAATTGTCAGGGGTGCCTACATTATTTTTTAATACATTTTACAACGACAACAAACAAAAGTTCAAATTCGCCGTATTTTTATTACCCGGGTCGATCGCAACAAAATAGAAAATCATGGGTTATTATTATTTTTTCAGATTATTTGATTGCATTGACATATCACCAAGATAGATAGAACATTTAAGTTACCAGAAGAAAAGCATTTGTGTTCTTTTATACAGTGTGGAAAAAGTAGGGTCGATTCCCGGGCGCGACTAAGCGAATTTAAAAAAAAAACAACGTGTTGCATTCCGGGAGTGCCGACAGAAGTGAAAATTCAATGACTAGTCCAAAATGTCTGCAGTACTATGTATAATTGACCCATCCTCCTTTCTATTGAAAACTTTTGGTTCCGAAATTGCTGGTCAGTGAGCTTGTTTAAAATTCGAAATTCAAATTTATAGCGTTAATTGTTTAAAATTCGAATAGAAATTGTAAAGTTACCTTGCAGACCTCGCATCTAAATATATTTGGTCATGATATTTTGAGTTTTATTCACCAGTACTAGAGTTCACTTTTATTAGCGATTTCATCAAGATGTAGCTTTATTGAATTATATTTGAGTGATATAAAGTTATAATACTGTGAGATCCTTGTATTTCAGCCCGTACAAGATTATAACCTTTTTCATGTAATGTCATTGAGTTTTTCTTTATTGATTTAAATGCCATCTAAACCTTACGGTCACATGATCGCCTTACGCTGTCTCGAGTTTATCATTTTTTCCCCACCTCAAAAAGTGCCTAGCGCCGCTAAAGAAGTTTTCACTTCAAAAATCTTTGAATGCAGTTGTTTCTTTAAAAAACAATAATGTTTCATTTAAGTAAAATGAGCAAACTTAAGGTTTAAGGCACTTTCCCTCCAGGGCCCATAATTTTTTTCCACCCGGTAGTAGACAACTATTTTTTTCGACTAAATGATCTTTTATTAGATAAATCGTTGATCACATGGTTCGTTTCACACATCACATCAAATCGTTTGTCATCACAATCAAAATTTGTCAAAAGTAATGAAATTTATGCCAAAAAAACATAAATAAAACATATAAATTCAACAATTTTTTTTAATAAAAATCTTTCTCGATGATATAAAAAAGAACATCGACAAATTATGTTCAAAGAATTAATATCAAAACAGATGTCATAATTAGGATTGGCTACTTTAAGAAAGGGACAGAGAGATTTAATCCTCTCGCTCTGCACGTTTTTCTCATTCCTCCTTGTCAAGCCAAAATAAACTATAAAATGATAGTAACACAGTACATTGTAATATTCACTTTTTCCACGGTATCATGTCATTGTAAATTACTTATGTGAAATTGTAGTGGCGTGCGACTTTCAAACCGGAGGTCACGGGTTCGAACCCCGGCCCGTGCAAGTGAGTTTTTGTAAGTAGGGACCTTTTTTAGTGGTACTTAAATATAATAACTTTTCGTATTATTGAAATAAAATATTTTATTCAAACTTAATAATATAATAATTAAAACGAATAATATCTATTAGTTTTTAATATTTATTCAATTATTTTAAATTATTTGAGCATGAAAAATACTAGATTTATTTTTATCATTACAATAGAAAAAAGCAAAAAATATATTCTTATAGATATTTTATTTTCAAACAAAAATAAAGCAAAAAGTTACGGTTAGATTCTGATGGCTAAATACCAAACAGCTACCGATACATTTCCATATCTGTCGAAATTTCCTAACCCGTTGTAACTGACAAAGAGTATAGATTTCGACGTAGCATGACGTAGCTAAGCAAACACGCACACATGCGTAACGTATAGGCCTGTAAGAAGGCACCATCATAGGTTTACCTCCGATTCCGTTACTACTCAATGGAGTTACGACTCAACGTTTATTGGATATTAAAATTTTACGTAATTCGGAGCGCTGCGCGAAGTGACATAGGTCTTACCTCTTTGAGGCACGACGGCCATCTAACATTACTGGCATAAAGGATGCATTTATGACTTTGACGCATGACAGAAAGAGAAACCGAACTGCGTAAAATGGGCGTTTGCTGTTGAATTCATAAAATCAAAAATCGATAATAAATCCATCGGTAAAGGATAATAAGTTAATATTTAGTTCTTTGAAAGTTAAGACGAGATGAAAACCTTTGCTGTAAGGTGGATTGTGCTGGATATGGATGTGTTTTCTAGTTGCACGAAGCTAAAACCGAAAAATGAACACGTAAGTTTGGATTTATTTTCTATCGAGAAAATTTTAAGCATTCGTGTTTCGACTACTACGAAATCACTTATCATATAGTCAAGAAACATATATCCGAAAATCACTACTGTTTGTTTCCGGGGCTAGCCACTGCCACGTTTCTAAGATCCTGTTATTTTTCGATGCACGGCCTTAACGGTAAGTTCGACAACATTTATAGTCCCCAGCGGCAAGAAAAACAAAAGAAACGCGGCATCTTCCCCAAGGTCGCAACCAATATCCTGCGGGCGTGGCTCTTTCAGCACTTAACGGTAAGTTCGACAACATTTATAGTACCCATCGGCGAGAAAAACCAATGAAATGCGGCATCTTCCCCAATAGAACATGTTGTAAAACGGTAAAAAGTGTGGATTTTCTAGTGCCCTAAGGTAACCTAGGTTGGTCTCCAAAAAGGTCTCCAAAAGGTCTTTTGATCAAAAATATCATGCTATAGAGAACGTTTGCCAGATGGTTAGCGGACATCATAGCCTAAGGGGCGTGAGCTTCGCTTACCTTTATTCATGGAGATGATAGGTAATAGACAGCATAAGAGGCAAACGCAGGTGACCGTCGACGACTGTGGTGAAAATGGCGATGAACTATACGTAGTGAGTATGGATATGAGTATTATGTAATAGGATTTTGAACCGCAAAGCTAATCGAAATAGATTTTTTCGCTTTCAACGCTATTTATCTAAAATACATTGCAAAGTAAATCAACAATTTCTATAAACACAAATTCACCCCCAAACCGCGACCCGTGACGATTTTCTAATAAATAATTCCATTTTTCGCGTTCACAGTAAACTCGTTACCATTAAATTGGTCCATGAATGCTTGGGAAACATTTACAACTCGGCTTTACGCATGGCGACGAACAATCGGAGGCAACGGCGCGTTCAGCGCGCTTTTCAATTAAATTTTCCCGTGGGGGTAATACATTTTTCATTGCGTAGACAAAGGATTCAAAGTGCTCTCAGACAGTGAAACAATTACGGAGTCTGTGGGACACGTGGAATGGAAAATCATCTCGGTCTTACAAGCTATAAGTATGAAAGCCTAATAGGTATGTGTAGGTTTACTTAACTCATACAAGCAAGTATACCTTGCGCAGAGGTTTTCTAGTATGATTACGGAGTATTCTATTGTTAACGCTTATTTGCATAGGCTAGACTTCTTATTTAGAGTGCGAATATTGAATATTTTTAACTTATATTGCATGCCTTTCTCTGGTAGACACGCTTTTTAAAAATGTTATCACTCTATGTAGATAAATAAATAATAAATAAATAATAAATAAATATTATAAATAAATATTATTATATTACACAAATTGACTAAGCCCCACGGTAAGCTCAAGAAAGCTTGTGTTGTGGGTACTCAGACAACGATATATATAATATACAAATACTTAAATACATAGAAAACAACCATGACTCAGGAACAAATATCTGTGCTCATCACACAAATAAATGCCCAATACTGAGATTCGAACCCAGGACCGCGGCTTCACAGGCAGGGTCACTACCCACTAGGCCAGACCGGTCGTCAAGATAATTTTACTATGTTCTTGCAATAAAATAATTGATTGATTGAAGTAAAAGCATTTTAGTGACATGATATTAAATCAAATCAGTGAGAAGAATAATATTTTCAGTCTTGAACTTCTGATGTTTTCGGTCGTTTTGTGTATTATATCTGTACCAGCATGAAAAAAGTTAATCTACGTTATAAGACCTCATCCAAGATAACACGGCTAAGGTTCTAATCCAGACTGGAAACACTAAGTAGACCTATTTGGATTTTATCGGCTTACTTTCCAATAGACGATGTGCTATCTCCATGAATCTATAAATAAATGACGAGCAGCAATGCTCATCCTTTTAGGGAAGGGAATGTCCATAGGCTACGATGTCCGCTAACCTTATGGCAAACGCTACCATATGGAGCCGCACCGTCTTGTTATAAAAAGTTAAGTTAAATACGTTTCTAATGATTGAAGAAACAAAATCTATAAATCTCGAATTAAATTAGCATAGATTCTATTAAAAATTAGCGTAAAATTCAATATGAAGCCAGCTTGTAATTAAAACTTATATAATTCAAGCGCTCGCGAATACGCGGAATTCATAGCCATAAAGAAAGTAGGATTCGGGAATGAAACACAAATACCGGGCTCAAAGGACGTCACCTGAACTCCTTCGGCCCTGGTGATTTATGTGCGAGGATCCGGGCCGGTAATGAAATGGCGCCCTCCCCCATGAAGCTATTCTAGAAATTACTACGCAACACTGCAGCGCTGCGCTCTATGCTAATGCCAATTTTTGGTAGGTTTTTAAAACAGTCGTCTTTATTTAAAAATGTAAACGTTTTAAATTTAATATGAGAAAAAAGTGTCCCATTATTTACATACATTTTCGGTCTACTCTATAAAAATCTTGCAACACTTTTCTCCTATGAAGAGTGATTCGAGAAGAACTCGAGTAGAAATAGCATAAAAAATTCCAAATTAAAAAAATTTAGGAATTTACCTGTTTAGTGTACTTACTTACATAAAATAAAAATATCTGGGAGACCGAGCTTTGCTCGGAAAACATATGTAAACTCAAAAATGCGCACTTTGGCAGTTTGGATGTGTAGTTTCACTGTGTTGATAAGCTAGGAGACAAAATTAATATTCATAACACACACTTACAAGGTATTTGGAAACAGGCAACTGCACTTGCAAAAAAGCAAACCTAAAACTTGCACCGAGCTGAATTTTCGGGTCAAATCGCAGAAGTCAAATTTCAATTACGAATAGTCAGTAAAACACCAAGCTTTGAATCAAAGTTTTCAGAAATCTAAAGTTCGAAGTTGAAAATTCGGCGAAAAATCGAATTAGGGAGCTTTTAGCGTTTCGTTACAGCAGAGCGTCGGCCATTACGGTCAAATTACTTGTAATTGCTTCGCTTACAGCTAAGTGCTTTTATTACAACAACAGAGACATGTCAATGTTAACTCTTAACATCCCTAATCCGTTTTTGAATCGTATTTTTGTATTCTGTGATCACGCTATTGGGCATTTTCACTTAACTGTGCACTTTAAAGCGCGACTTAAGTCGTGTTTCAGTAACGTCTAACTGTTACATTCCTGACAAAATGTATGGGATTTGACATTGACCGTCTGTTTTGTAACAATTGCTAACTGGCCGTTAAAGGTGCACAGTTAAGTGAAAATGCCCTATTATGCAAAAATTTAGCCAGTGTATGCTTGCAAAATGTCGCGTTCATAAAAATTTCTAGCTTTTGGCCACGACTTCGCTTCGTCCACAACCACATTACTAGACTTATATTACACACTATAAGGTAAACGTACTAGTGCTCGACGTGTTAATGCCCAATAGATGACACCATGCTGTCACCTCTATTGACAATGACTTAAGTTTCAAGATGACATGTACTGGTACCGCGTCGAGCACCAGTACGTTTACCTTAAGAGCCAACAGGAGTGGTCATTTCTCCATACAAACGTACTCGACTGTTTCCTCCGTGGGTTTTGAAGCTAGAGCAATGATTTTTTCAACACAGATTAATATTGTCAATATCTGTGTCGGACCGTTTTCATTTTTTTGATATTTTTGTTTTTTAAGGCGCTAGAGCCCTTCAAAAATGGCCAAAATTGCCTAATTGACTATGCCGCAATGAGAGGCGTGCTATTCAAAACTGATATCAATTAGTCAAAAAACCAAAACGGTCCGACACAGATAATGTCATTATCATTTAGATTTCCAAATTTGGTTACGATTGGTTAAGTTTTGGAGGAGGAAACGATCGAGTACGAAACCTCGATTTTTGAGATTTTTACGCAGGATTTTTCGCCTTGTCCTTATCGCACTAGTTTTAGGAGCCGCTTCCGTTAGCGAGGCGGGTATATTTACCTAAAATATTTAAATCTTAGCTCCTGTTGGCTCTTAATATCTCATAAAATCCCGCGTTTAAAATGGTATTATATTAGCAGGATCGGCAATGAAATGGGAACAATACTTAAATAGCAAATACTTCGATTCGGCCTCAAAAAGCGCAGCCGACCTATATCGGGCGTAGCTGTCAGCATGACGCGCTTGTAATATTCATTTGATCGGGACACGACAGCCACCTGCGACGCGGTCAAACAAATGAATGCAGTATGTGTTCGATATACATGTTGCAGAGTGAGTCGATTTAACAACCCCCTTGAATTAACTTACCACACAACGACCCAAGAGAGAACACGACATGTCACAAGACCTACAACGCATCTTCCGTGCATTTACAGAAAACGTATACACTACAGGTTAAGTCAAAAATGTATGTACTAATTAAAAACAAATGTCATTTGCGATATATTTGAAATGTAGGAAGAGTCGGAACTTCGGAAGCTCATATTGGTGTCTTCCCATAAAATGTGATCATGGTGATGAGCTTACTAACAAGCAAGGCCTTAGAGGTAAACTTAAGGATATAGGAAAAAGAAGAAAAAAGTGATAGAAATGTTCATTAACTTCAAGCAAATTCATAAGATAAAGTGTCTTGATATTGACAGTTCGACTCACTTGAAACATTCAGCGATAGTAATAACCCTAGAACACTGGCCACCATCACCAAATTCGAATATGGAACGTTTGATTTGTGATTACACGGTTTGACCGTTGCATGATCCAATCGTTTGAATTAATTCCAAATCGAACGCGGACTTAGAAGGAAAGTCCTCATACATCGAATTTATATTCAACACAGTACTGTGGCCGATTCTGTATTTTAACAGATACGGTTTTAATTTTATTTCGATGTGAGCTTCAGTCGTAATTCGACGAACGTTAGAATCGGACCAAGCTAATTCTGCATAGAATTTGCAATGACAAAGTGTCATCATTAATGTCAAATTTCTTTGAAAATACGACTTTATAATAGTGACACATCCTCACTTTGTTCTATTCAATTAGGTGCAAATTTAACTTAAATAGTCTAGCGGCTCAGGTTGATGGTTACGAAATGCAAACAATATGACAACCTTTGATAGAGTTAGACCAAGAAAAATCTGCAGCGATTTTGATACTTTTGATAGCCCACGCAGTGCAAGAGTTATTTTAAACGTCAAACTTCTATAAAATTATGACGTCACTTGCACTGCGTGGGCTATCAAAATCGCTGCAGACTTTTCTTGGTCGAACTCTAGAAAACACCTATCGAAACTTAAATGTATCAAAAATTCACATGACTTTTCATAGCATCTGTCAATGTTATCCCAATACATTTCCTCAGGTGACAAGCAAAAGTCACTAAGTACCACCACAAGTTCATAGCCATAGTGAACCATATTAGTACGATAAGGAGGTTGATTTTTGTTTAAATATTTTATAGTAATAGTGACTTTTGCTTGTCACCTGACGATTATTCAATTCTTTTGACCTTTATCGATGTACCTACCCTACGCTACGATTGTCATATTGGCTAGGTCCCCAGGAGCTGTCTTTTCAGGTATCTCGCTCACACTTCTAGGTGCGCGCGAGATGCCTGATAACATTATTCAAGGTCGTATCAAAATTGAAAACCATATCAAGTTGTTAAACAGAATCAGCTTCGCTATTGATAACGTCGGTAACAATCTGCGTGTAAAAGATTTGAATTTAAAGTCAGATGACCGTGTTGCGATAAACGGTTTGAATTTAAATGTCATTCAGACGTCTATCTATACCAAACAGTAGTTGTTTCACGATATTTCCGCGGTTTTGCAAGCGAATTTTTGCAGCTATCGAAGAAGTGGCATGCGACCAAAATCGGAATGCTAAATTCAGGAATAATATGTGATTGCGTAAATTATTTGCTTTTGTAACTGTATATTCCAAGATACAATTGCGCATCATATCTCCTTAATCTAGATTTTCCTATTTTCCAATCTCAGGCTCAAAGGGGCTCACATATTTTCATTTGTAGTCTGCCTCTTTCGCACTCATGAAATGTTCATATACATGATGACTCCCTATTGCATACTTCAATTATCTTTTATCTTTAACGTAAGTAAGTATTATTCTAGACCTGTGATTCCGAAAATCCACCACATTGCAAGACTTTGTCGTAAATTAAAAGTGGAAAAATTATCTGTCTTGGATGGGACTTGAAATTCCGGTAGCCGTTTAAGAAGTATAACACTCTTACGGTAGATGTCGCTAGGGCCTTCCTAAGGATCATATATGGCGGAAATATTCGCTGTATTGGGTAAGGTCTTGGTAGCTCAGATGGAAGAGCAATTTGGTTAAGCTTAATAGCACCGTTCGCAGACATTTCTGCTTGATACAAAATTAATTTATCGATCCAGGAAAGTGACATTTCCCGACAAGAAACGTCGAAATCCGCGACATCTATCATACATTCCCATGATCCCGTTAATCTTTAGTTATCCTTGCCTTTAATACTCACCTGCTAAGATCCAGAAATAATATCGGGACGCCGACTTAGGACAAATCCCTGAGCTTTGGGGGGGCTAAAAATAATTATAAGTCGCGTAAGCCCGGGAATATTGTTTTATGCTTCGCGTTTATGGCGGCCTGGTAGGTACGGCGTAAATAATTGTGTTTTTTTTAAAGATTTTAACCCCTTTGAGGGAGTGTAAAATAAAAATACGTTTTGTGACTGTTTAGAAAGGCTTGGCAAAGAAAATCCAAATACATCTTAATACTTATTAAATTTAGTATTTATTGTATTTAGTATGTATCGTGAAATGAAAAAAGCACTGGTCACGTTTTGCGGAAAATTCTATAAAAAATAACGTGGTTCCAAAATGTTTTGTAACAATTTAAAAATAGACTCGACAAACTATCAAAACAGTGAAATCGTGCTAAGTGAACTATGATTTAGACGCACCAGGATAAATAAATAATAAATAAATAATAAATAAATATTATAAATAAATATTATTATATTACACAAATTGACTAAGCCCCACGGTAAGCTCAAGAAAGCTTGTGTTGTGGGTACTCAGACAACGATATATATAATATACAAATACTTAAATACATAGAAAACAACCATGACTCAGGAACAAATATCTGTGCTCATCACACAAATAAATGCCCAATACTGAGATTCGAACCCAGGACCGCGGCTTCACAGGCAGGGTCACTACCCACTAGGCCAGACCGGTCGTCAAGATAATTTTACTATGTTCTTGCAATAAAATAATTGATTGATTGAAGTAAAAGCATTTTAGTGACATGATATTAAATCAAATCAGTGAGAAGAATAATATTTTCAGTCTTGAACTTCTGATGTTTTCGGTCGTTTTGTGTATTATATCTGTACCAGCATGAAAAAAGTTAATCTACGTTATAAGACCTCATCCAAGATAACACGGCTAAGGTTCTAATCCAGACTGGAAACACTAAGTAGACCTATTTGGATTTTATCGGCTTACTTTCCAATAGACGATGTGCTATCTCCATGAATCTATAAATAAATGACGAGCAGCAATGCTCATCCTTTTAGGGAAGGGAATGTCCATAGGCTACGATGTCCGCTAACCTTATGGCAAACGCTACCATATGGAGCCGCACCGTCTTGTTATAAAAAGTTAAGTTAAATACGTTTCTAATGATTGAAGAAACAAAATCTATAAATCTCGAATTAAATTAGCATAGATTCTATTAAAAATTAGCGTAAAATTCAATATGAAGCCAGCTTGTAATTAAAACTTATATAATTCAAGCGCTCGCGAATACGCGGAATTCATAGCCATAAAGAAAGTAGGATTCGGGAATGAAACACAAATACCGGGCTCAAAGGACGTCACCTGAACTCCTTCGGCCCTGGTGATTTATGTGCGAGGATCCGGGCCGGTAATGAAATGGCGCCCTCCCCCATGAAGCTATTCTAGAAATTACTACGCAACACTGCAGCGCTGCGCTCTATGCTAATGCCAATTTTTGGTAGGTTTTTAAAACAGTCGTCTTTATTTAAAAATGTAAACGTTTTAAATTTAATATGAGAAAAAAGTGTCCCATTATTTACATACATTTTCGGTCTACTCTATAAAAATCTTGCAACACTTTTCTCCTATGAAGAGTGATTCGAGAAGAACTCGAGTAGAAATAGCATAAAAAATTCCAAATTAAAAAAATTTAGGAATTTACCTGTTTAGTGTACTTACTTACATAAAATAAAAATATCTGGGAGACCGAGCTTTGCTCGGAAAACATATGTAAACTCAAAAATGCGCACTTTGGCAGTTTGGATGTGTAGTTTCACTGTGTTGATAAGCTAGGAGACAAAATTAATATTCATAACACACACTTACAAGGTATTTGGAAACAGGCAACTGCACTTGCAAAAAAGCAAACCTAAAACTTGCACCGAGCTGAATTTTCGGGTCAAATCGCAGAAGTCAAATTTCAATTACGAATAGTCAGTAAAACACCAAGCTTTGAATCAAAGTTTTCAGAAATCTAAAGTTCGAAGTTGAAAATTCGGCGAAAAATCGAATTAGGGAGCTTTTAGCGTTTCGTTACAGCAGAGCGTCGGCCATTACGGTCAAATTACTTGTAATTGCTTCGCTTACAGCTAAGTGCTTTTATTACAACAACAGAGACATGTCAATGTTAACTCTTAACATCCCTAATCCGTTTTTGAATCGTATTTTTGTATTCTGTGATCACGCTATTGGGCATTTTCACTTAACTGTGCACTTTAAAGCGCGACTTAAGTCGTGTTTCAGTAACGTCTAACTGTTACATTCCTGACAAAATGTATGGGATTTGACATTGACCGTCTGTTTTGTAACAATTGCTAACTGGCCGTTAAAGGTGCACAGTTAAGTGAAAATGCCCTATTATGCAAAAATTTAGCCAGTGTATGCTTGCAAAATGTCGCGTTCATAAAAATTTCTAGCTTTTGGCCACGACTTCGCTTCGTCCACAACCACATTACTAGACTTATATTACACACTATAAGGTAAACGTACTAGTGCTCGACGTGTTAATGCCCAATAGATGACACCATGCTGTCACCTCTATTGACAATGACTTAAGTTTCAAGATGACATGTACTGGTACCGCGTCGAGCACCAGTACGTTTACCTTAAGAGCCAACAGGAGTGGTCATTTCTCCATACAAACGTACTCGACTGTTTCCTCCGTGGGTTTTGAAGCTAGAGCAATGATTTTTTCAACACAGATTAATATTGTCAATATCTGTGTCGGACCGTTTTCATTTTTTTGATATTTTTGTTTTTTAAGGCGCTAGAGCCCTTCAAAAATGGCCAAAATTGCCTAATTGACTATGCCGCAATGAGAGGCGTGCTATTCAAAACTGATATCAATTAGTCAAAAAACCAAAACGGTCCGACACAGATAATGTCATTATCATTTAGATTTCCAAATTTGGTTACGATTGGTTAAGTTTTGGAGGAGGAAACGATCGAGTACGAAACCTCGATTTTTGAGATTTTTACGCAGGATTTTTCGCCTTGTCCTTATCGCACTAGTTTTAGGAGCCGCTTCCGTTAGCGAGGCGGGTATATTTACCTAAAATATTTAAATCTTAGCTCCTGTTGGCTCTTAATATCTCATAAAATCCCGCGTTTAAAATGGTATTATATTAGCAGGATCGGCAATGAAATGGGAACAATACTTAAATAGCAAATACTTCGATTCGGCCTCAAAAAGCGCAGCCGACCTATATCGGGCGTAGCTGTCAGCATGACGCGCTTGTAATATTCATTTGATCGGGACACGACAGCCACCTGCGACGCGGTCAAACAAATGAATGCAGTATGTGTTCGATATACATGTTGCAGAGTGAGTCGATTTAACAACCCCCTTGAATTAACTTACCACACAACGACCCAAGAGAGAACACGACATGTCACAAGACCTACAACGCATCTTCCGTGCATTTACAGAAAACGTATACACTACAGGTTAAGTCAAAAATGTATGTACTAATTAAAAACAAATGTCATTTGCGATATATTTGAAATGTAGGAAGAGTCGGAACTTCGGAAGCTCATATTGGTGTCTTCCCATAAAATGTGATCATGGTGATGAGCTTACTAACAAGCAAGGCCTTAGAGGTAAACTTAAGGATATAGGAAAAAGAAGAAAAAAGTGATAGAAATGTTCATTAACTTCAAGCAAATTCATAAGATAAAGTGTCTTGATATTGACAGTTCGACTCACTTGAAACATTCAGCGATAGTAATAACCCTAGAACACTGGCCACCATCACCAAATTCGAATATGGAACGTTTGATTTGTGATTACACGGTTTGACCGTTGCATGATCCAATCGTTTGAATTAATTCCAAATCGAACGCGGACTTAGAAGGAAAGTCCTCATACATCGAATTTATATTCAACACAGTACTGTGGCCGATTCTGTATTTTAACAGATACGGTTTTAATTTTATTTCGATGTGAGCTTCAGTCGTAATTCGACGAACGTTAGAATCGGACCAAGCTAATTCTGCATAGAATTTGCAATGACAAAGTGTCATCATTAATGTCAAATTTCTTTGAAAATACGACTTTATAATAGTGACACATCCTCACTTTGTTCTATTCAATTAGGTGCAAATTTAACTTAAATAGTCTAGCGGCTCAGGTTGATGGTTACGAAATGCAAACAATATGACAACCTTTGATAGAGTTAGACCAAGAAAAATCTGCAGCGATTTTGATACTTTTGATAGCCCACGCAGTGCAAGAGTTATTTTAAACGTCAAACTTCTATAAAATTATGACGTCACTTGCACTGCGTGGGCTATCAAAATCGCTGCAGACTTTTCTTGGTCGAACTCTAGAAAACACCTATCGAAACTTAAATGTATCAAAAATTCACATGACTTTTCATAGCATCTGTCAATGTTATCCCAATACATTTCCTCAGGTGACAAGCAAAAGTCACTAAGTACCACCACAAGTTCATAGCCATAGTGAACCATATTAGTACGATAAGGAGGTTGATTTTTGTTTAAATATTTTATAGTAATAGTGACTTTTGCTTGTCACCTGACGATTATTCAATTCTTTTGACCTTTATCGATGTACCTACCCTACGCTACGATTGTCATATTGGCTAGGTCCCCAGGAGCTGTCTTTTCAGGTATCTCGCTCACACTTCTAGGTGCGCGCGAGATGCCTGATAACATTATTCAAGGTCGTATCAAAATTGAAAACCATATCAAGTTGTTAAACAGAATCAGCTTCGCTATTGATAACGTCGGTAACAATCTGCGTGTAAAAGATTTGAATTTAAAGTCAGATGACCGTGTTGCGATAAACGGTTTGAATTTAAATGTCATTCAGACGTCTATCTATACCAAACAGTAGTTGTTTCACGATATTTCCGCGGTTTTGCAAGCGAATTTTTGCAGCTATCGAAGAAGTGGCATGCGACCAAAATCGGAATGCTAAATTCAGGAATAATATGTGATTGCGTAAATTATTTGCTTTTGTAACTGTATATTCCAAGATACAATTGCGCATCATATCTCCTTAATCTAGATTTTCCTATTTTCCAATCTCAGGCTCAAAGGGGCTCACATATTTTCATTTGTAGTCTGCCTCTTTCGCACTCATGAAATGTTCATATACATGATGACTCCCTATTGCATACTTCAATTATCTTTTATCTTTAACGTAAGTAAGTATTATTCTAGACCTGTGATTCCGAAAATCCACCACATTGCAAGACTTTGTCGTAAATTAAAAGTGGAAAAATTATCTGTCTTGGATGGGACTTGAAATTCCGGTAGCCGTTTAAGAAGTATAACACTCTTACGGTAGATGTCGCTAGGGCCTTCCTAAGGATCATATATGGCGGAAATATTCGCTGTATTGGGTAAGGTCTTGGTAGCTCAGATGGAAGAGCAATTTGGTTAAGCTTAATAGCACCGTTCGCAGACATTTCTGCTTGATACAAAATTAATTTATCGATCCAGGAAAGTGACATTTCCCGACAAGAAACGTCGAAATCCGCGACATCTATCATACATTCCCATGATCCCGTTAATCTTTAGTTATCCTTGCCTTTAATACTCACCTGCTAAGATCCAGAAATAATATCGGGACGCCGACTTAGGACAAATCCCTGAGCTTTGGGGGGGCTAAAAATAATTATAAGTCGCGTAAGCCCGGGAATATTGTTTTATGCTTCGCGTTTATGGCGGCCTGGTAGGTACGGCGTAAATAATTGTGTTTTTTTTAAAGATTTTAACCCCTTTGAGGGAGTGTAAAATAAAAATACGTTTTGTGACTGTTTAGAAAGGCTTGGCAAAGAAAATCCAAATACATCTTAATACTTATTAAATTTAGTATTTATTGTATTTAGTATGTATCGTGAAATGAAAAAAGCACTGGTCACGTTTTGCGGAAAATTCTATAAAAAATAACGTGGTTCCAAAATGTTTTGTAACAATTTAAAAATAGACTCGACAAACTATCAAAACAGTGAAATCGTGCTAAGTGAACTATGATTTAGACGCACCAGCATCAGCTGCCTGTCTAAAACAAAATAATAATAATTTGAAATGTTAACTGCGTAAGAGGACTACGAGGAAAATATGTATATAATAATGTTTAGGTCACACTTTTGGCACCATCCAAAAAACCTTGACACACACATTTTGCAACACCCAAATTACTGTACCAAGACTAATAAAGTTGTGTCCACACTACCGGATTTTGAAATCACATAAAAAAAGTTATACCCCATTTTGCTTGTGTCAAGTTCATGTCATATTGATTGCCATGTAATTATTGCCAATAAATTAAAGACATAAAAAACTCCCTACGCTAATCATAAGATTTTAAACCATTTCATGCCGAAAATGCCTTACATCATATTGAAAACGAGCTGATACACTTCAAACTGGATCGATTTTTATCAACTAAAGCTAAGAACTACCGTAAGAAAACTCGCTTTCACGTTACAACCGCATTGCAATCGGTCCATCCGTTTAAGAGCTACGATGCCACAGACAGACATGGCATCAAATGTATAACACCCCTCTTTTTGCGTCGGGGGTTAAAAAAGACCGAAAGAAAGTGTAGACATGCCTTAATGCTCCAAACTAAAGCGGCCTACACTGAACCTAACTTACAACTCAATTTGCCCCTCCTCAGACTTACAACCCCCGTATATTCATTTACTTTATATTTTGGCGCCAAATAACATCCTTTTACGGTTTAATTCTGTCCCTCCGTCAACACAGTGTTCCAATATTAATAAATTCTCATTGCCAGGATTTGCAGCAATTTGCCCGAGTAAAACTTATGACTCGCCCTTCTTAAGGAAACTTTCTTTGAGATTTTTAACGTGGAAATTGAGCTGTATTTTGGTTGCGTAAGGAATTTATGAGCTAGTATTTTGAGAGTTGGAGAGTAAATTTTTTGGGGTAATAAATTATGTTAAAAACAGATAGGTTCAGACAGAATACAGTTAGATCATTTACAGTACATATGGCGCTAATTTACCGTGCTGTAACTAGCACTATACGTGCGCATAAAGGGCCATATGTACAGTAAAACGTTGTACAATACACGTGCGAAAAGGCAATTAATTTATCGCCACTCGTTGAGAATTTCCTACTTTTCGCACTTGTATCGTAAATTCGTAAATTCCTTCTTGGTTTGGTTGCGAAGCTTTTTAAGTTGGTTGGTTCCGTAGAAGACCCCAATTACGATGGACTAGGGTTTGCACGACGGATCCGAAATGTATGGGAAGATCCATGAATCCGGATCCAGATCCGGGTAATTTCATACATTCCGGATCCGGATTGTAAACCCTAGAAGGACCGACGATCTGGTGAAGATCGCAAGGAACCGTTGGCCGGTTGTTGTAGAGATCCTCGAAGTAAGAAAGAAAGGCATATATATTAAAAAATATTTATGCCCAAAATTAAGAATGAATTCAAATAAAATGGCTATTGGATCCTAAATTATACTCGTACGTAGAGCTTATAGGATAAGATACACTATGTTTTAATGATATTTTTCTACGACCGGACCAGAGCATCATAAACATCAGGCATTAGATTTCAAATCACGCAAGAAACCCAATAGTGTCCCATTCGAATGCACCAAGACTTCCGTCCCCCTCGCGCCTACCAGGCTTTGTATACATCCATCTCTCTCGCACACTCCATTTCCTGCAAACTCGAATTTCCTGTCGGACCGGCATAAACGTCGTGGACTTAAAAAGTGGGTAGTTTCGGTGTATCCACAGGAAGTGAGGAAATGATGTGTCCTTCACGGGATGACTAGGGAATGATTATTCGATTAAAAATGGCGGAAAATGGCTAAGCCTTTTGAATATGGGTTTACCTAGTCCGGCTGTATATTTTGGGTGACATTTATTGATACTTTTTACACTTGAGTGGATAACGGCAACGCTCTGTGTACATTACAGTATGGGACTATAGAATGGGGGTTTTCAAACGGAGTGTACAGGTTTTTAAAGAATGAATAACGCGCATGTTGCACTAGAGTTGCAGGCTTCCATATGCTACGGTCCTGATTACCATTATGGCTCATTTAGACGGGCGGCGCGCGAACTCATATACGATTTTAATTACATTGCGGACCATTGAGGTTACAACAATTCAGCCGACCGATCAAACGACGCAATGTAATGGAATCTCGCATACGAGTTCTCGCACCGTCTAAATGAGCCCTTAGGCAGACCGTATCAAAATACATTTTTTTTAATTTCCTGTGGAAAAAGTTTAAAATTACCTACTTATAGAGTTTATTATATACGTATATATTCTACCAATTCATATTTTCCTCATTGAACAAGTACCCATTATAATTGTATATCTTTCATACAAGACGTATAACCATGAAACATAATTACCGGCAGGTGATCCAGCTCACTCTAATTACCGGTTAATACCTTGTCCAGCCGGTTAGTTAGTTATTGAATTAACCGACGATCAATAATCAGTTAGCGATACGGTGTTATTGGCCAGTGGGTGTATTACCTGTTTTGACTTTTATGCAAATATGTAATTTAAGAATGCAGTAATAATTGAAAAAATCAGGAGAATGTTAAATTGATATACAAGAAATTAATTGAAAGTTTTATATACTTAGGTACAAAACAATTGAAACAACGTTAGTACCAGATATAGATAAATGTTCCATAAATATTCATACCAAGTTTCGAGAGCGTACCTACAGACATATTCGAACTTTAAGATACGTCAAATACTAGATATTGAAACGATATGGATTGGATATGTCAGTGTCAAACAAGTGTCAATAGTGACGTTTCTTCAAACGTTTGTTTGACATCTTGGTGATGTCTAATGAATATCTAATATTTACATATCTAGTTCAAAATTGGAATCGGGCCCCTAGCTTAGTTTGTATGGGAGCGGCTTTCTAACTCGCATTGATCTATCGTGGGAACTACATATGCCCAGCGGTGGATGTACTAGTTCTGATGCTGATATATTCCTAGGACGAACTATTTTAAGATTTAGTTCAAGTTACTGCATAACTTTAATGCTGAATGAAATAAATATAGAATTCACATGCTGTGAACATTCACTTTTAACGATCTAGCGGCATGCTATGCATAAAATGTATTCCTAATATTAGCATGTACTAGGAAATCAGAGAATGGCAGAGATATAGCGAAACGCTGGATTCTTAGGCGTGCGGTGTTGAGTTACGTTCGTATCGGGTTCGCTTTGAGACGCCGCGGGAGCGTAGCGTTTATACTTTCATATTTTATTTATAAACTGTCTTCTATGTTATGTTATCCTGGTGGTTTATGGTTATTATGAGGTTGTTTTGCTTGATTTGTTGTGGATTATTTGCAGAATTTACTATTTTAAAAGTGTCATTCATGTAAATGTTTTTATTGTTAATAACGTCGATATTCAAATAGGAACATCTCTCGGCCATAACATGTGGTTCCTCGGTCGTAACATGCGGTTCCTGAATACATCATAGAGAGCTTATAAAATGTATGTAAACTAAATGCACATAATAAAATTGTGCATTAGAACCCTCGCTTTCAGCTCGTTTCATAAACCCACACTCGTATTTTAATGCAGTCACATAAAGTAATATTTTCAATAACATCATGATAACTGTCATCGTAGTTGTAGTTCAGAGGCCTACTGAATAAAAGCCTCCAAGGAACAGCGATTTGAAAAAAGTATGTGTATGCTCAAAAAAAATTGTCAAGCGTTTTATGTTTTTGAACACATGACAGGTTTTTAATAGGTAGTTATTTTAACTAGAAAAGTCCAAGATACTCAATCATAAGAAAATATTTATAAACGCGTAACTATTATTATATTGCTTAACGCGTCGGGCTCAGCACGGTTCCATTTTTATCGACTATCACTATGCCCGTCACTTTCGCACTTACATACTTGTTAGAACGTGACAGGCATGGTGATAAACGATAAAAATGCGACCGTGCTACTAGGGCTGTTTGATATCTTTGTCTTTATATTTCTTTTATACCCAAATATAATTTTATTACAAGAATTTTAGTTTTAATTATCATTTTTTGACGAATATCGTTGTCACAACTCAACAAAGAAAATCATTATTATTTCAATATTTATTATTGAAAACATATTTCCCATTATCCTGTCAAACTCACAAAGTAAACATGAAACCTGATCGGGACTCGAACCCAGGACGCCAACCCCTTTGGCACACTTCAACTATATCCGATGACAATGTATTAATTTCCCGGATTTGTTTTTATAAAGCACATATTTTTCTGTTTATGTCTAAGATACTGAGCAAACTATGACAAATTCTTATTCTAGTTCTGTGAGCTGGTAGAGTTAGACCTCTAGAATCCCCATGGCTCCGCCATTTTGAAAACATTCCAAAAACGGAAACACAAAATTCTGTATTAACGTCAAACCTGCTTACTAATTCGAGAATCGGTTGAGAAATGCGACCTACTCGTATAGGGAAGAACATCTGAAATAATTTTTGCCCAAGCTGAAACGGTTACTACTTACTATCTGGGGCCCATTTCTCAAAAGCTTGTAACTTGTAATACAAGTGGAAGTCCCTTTGTAACAAAAGCTGACAAAAAGTGACATCCGCTTGTACCTATTAAAAGTTACAAGCTTTTGAGAAACGGGCCCCTGAGGTTCGCAATAATTTCTTGAATTGATTTGTCGCCTTTTGTGTGAAAGCACAGTGAAACCAAAATAACAAAAAAATAAATTTGCGTTTGATAATCAAAAATTACGCTAATTAGAGCCAAAGTATTTATGTAAAGATTTATATTATCTCTGAAATTAAAAGGGAGTGTTTTATTACGGTTACATAATAAGATATTTTAGTAAAGCTACAAAACTTTGCACTTGTGTACGAAACAAATAACATTTATCGAACATATCCAAGTCACGGACTACCGCGTTCCCCTATCTTAATAAAAACTTTGTCCATACCAAGCTTTCCATATATTTTATTAAACCACGTACTTTTACTTACAGCTACTTAAGTATAACGTATCTTTTAATTAAAGACTAAACTTAAACGTTTAGCTACGTGGCCATTATAAATACCTAAACAATAAGATAATCCTAACAACAACTATAAAGCCGGTAGTTAGAGTTGACCAGGGCATCATATCAGCCGGGAGATCAGGGGAGAGGGGGGCAGGGTGTCCCCCAGGGACGGTCGTTAAGATAACGTATCTAGGAGTGGACAACAGTCCGTCTCAGGTTGCGATCGGGGGTTTAAATATGGGAAATGGATGAAATTGCATGTATTTTATTCACATTTTGCCAGGTAAAGCTATAAAATATTTTAATGGACTACGTTATCTGTTTAAAAGGAATCGATTAGCCTACTGTCAAAACTTTAGCCATAATATTTTGTCAAAAATCGTTTTATTTGGGTGATCGATGGAGAAAGATTTACTACGGGTGCTTAATCTGTATCTAAAAAGCCTGACAATAAGTGATTTGGTTCTGAGATAGTGTCGCTATAAGTATCTTACATATGGCAGTAATGTGCGGTCATGTCAACGACTAATACATTTAAATACATTGTTTATTTCAATGCTATTGTCCTTTTATTGATGTGAATATTTTTATTGTATTCAAAATAATTTGACATCATCTTTGACAATCTTTTTTGGCATTTTTGTGGTGAAATCGTTTAAAATTGCGAAATCCTTCTTGATTACCTACATCGGTGACATTCGATGATTTTCAACGTCTGTTATCAAAGTCTACTTGCCAGTTAAATAAATCAGTAGGTACCACTGAAAATTCACAACATGGCGAAGGCTAAATAAAATCTAGTCAGGCTTAACCGTATAGAAGGAAAATTCTCAACGGCATTATGTTTTATACTAATCTTATTTATGACACAACCACCCTTGACACAATTCTTCAGGAATCTTTCCATAATCCACTCGTGAGTTATTAAACCTACCAGGACACCATAACTTCACGTCGCAATATCCCAAGTCCCGCAAAAACCTCGCCTAACACCAGTAACACCTCTTTGATTAATGTATTCCGATGTCACAGTTATTGCGCCCTACCCGTGACGCCCTGGTGTTATTGCAAATCTAGGGTATATTAAAAAGGGCTCTATTTATGTGAATACACCTGCGTTGTGAGATATGGTTTAATGTGCCTTGGGGAATAAAGAGTGTGACGATGTATCTCTGTATTAAATTGTAGAGTCTGTGCGGAAAGAGAAGAGTCGTGGAATGTATGGAGCCCAATACATTCCACGACTCTTCCCTTTCCGAACAGACTCTAGCATAGTATATGCGTATGAGAGATATTTTAGGCAATATTGAAACCAAAAAGAAAACAATTTAATCTACTATATAATTTAGATCGTTTTGAGGCCTATATGAACTCGTGGTCGAAAAGTGGACATTTTGACACTAGGGCCCGGTATTTATAACATTCGAACTCTTTGACACTAGACATTGTGACATTTGTGACACTTGGCCATTCTGACATTAGGACCACCCCACAATATCATCTTTTGAGCGTCGGCGCCTAGTCACCGATATGGAAAATAGTGTCGCTGCGCAGTTGCACCGACGTTATGTCGAGCAGCGGCCATAGAGTTGACTAGACGCCGACGCTCGGGCGACGCTGGTGTGGGGTGACTCTTAAGGACAAAAATACTTATTCACTACGAAGTAATCTAAACACATCGTTTCATAAAGTGTATAAGTACCTATAGGTAATATAATAACTGTATAAATACCCTGTATTTCAGAAGGAGAAATTCATTTCAAATGTGCCTGCGAACATTCAATTGCAATAATAGTTAATCTAAGAGATACTCATAATAATTAACGCGAATACTTCAATGCATTAGAGAATACCGTTGTTTATGACTAATGGACAGTGAAAACAGTTATTCTGAGTAATGGTAGAAAGCGTGCATATTTATCTGTACATCTTGAAGTTCCTACGTATTTTGCACATATGTAACTGTGTTTGATGCATCATATTACGTTTTGTTAAGAATTTAAGAAAACATATATTAGAATTGGGAAATCATTTCACTTTTGAAAAACTTAAAAAAAAAAACATTGTTAAATTGACAGTTCCAGTTCTACCCCCAAAAAATGTTAAACATTTAAGCTACTTATTTTAGTAGCTATTTTTTTTAAAGGTTTTCTGAGAAACCTAATCCCACTAAGGAAAAACGACAAGATAGTCGCTGGTCTTCCATCAGTATCATTTTATGGGTTTATCTAGACAACTCACATAATTTTCATCCTCAACTGCATTCTGTAAAAACCAGTCATGATTGCCCAAGCGTCTCCTTATAAGTAGCTGCTTCCTAGTAAAAAGAGCAAAAAACATAGATGTTAGAGAAACATGAAACAACGTAAAATGTATTCGAAACAACAATTTTCAGCTAAAAACTCGCGTTTTCAAAACGCGCGCATACTTTCCAATTAACACCGAATTGAACCAAACTCCGCCATCTAGTTTTTTCGAATTAAAAAAGCGGGAAACACTTTCCGAGTTACTCCACAATCTAGATATATGGGGGAGTTAAGATGTGCATCTAAATAGCCTCTGCTGCCTTGGTACCTAACTTTAGATTACTTGCACCAAGTTTCTCGGGGAGTTGGCAGCGTGAAATTTTTCCTGTAACCCATTCAGTTTGCGGTAACGTGGAAGTTTTGATGTTGGGATTATTGCGAATTATATTGAGAATGGTGGAGTAACAGTGAAGTTTGGTGTTATGTTTACGCTAGTTTACTCTGGGTTTCATAAACGAGTTTAATAAACGATTAATTTTTAAATAATTTTGAATCCCAAATTCTCGGTAAGGGATTTGCAGTAAGGTAAGATGTCTTAGATGATCAGGAGTTCTGAGGTTGTCAAATTATCATAAATATAAATTATGCAATAATAGTCTCCAAATAAAATTAAAAAAACCGGCCAAGTGCGAGTCGGACTCGCGCTCCAAGGGTTCCGTACATTACACAATTTTTAACAATGTATTTTTTCATGTGAAACGTGAGTGAAATGTCTATAAAAACCCGTAGGGGTAGCATCAAAAACTAAGTAATTAAGTCCGACTCACGCTTGACTGCACATTTCTAATAGGTTTTCCTGTCATCGATAGGTAAAGAACTATTATGTGTTTTTTTTTTTTTCAATATTTTAGCACAGTAGTTTCGGAGATAAATTTTCCATGTGTCTAAATGACTATTCATTGACCAGTCAAGCTACCATGTAGATTCAGGGTCAACAAGCAAAAAACGCGAGCGCAGCGAGCGCTAAATTTTTTGTGAAAAAATTGTGAAGGCGTGTTGGAAAGGCCGGGCTGGGCCTAAAAATCCGAAGTTCCCTAGTGAGGCGAGCTTTCATGCGAGGTCGAAGCCGTGCTTCAGGATAAGCTGGAGCATAGACGCCAACCAATGTCCATTGTATTAAGAGCCAACAGGAGTGGTCATTTCTCCATACAAACGTACTCGACTGTTTCCTCCGTGGGTTTTGAAGCTAGAGCAATTATTTTTTCAACACAGATTAATATTGTCAATATCTGTGTCGGACCGTTTTGCTTTTTTTGATATTTTTGTTTTTTAAGGCGCTAGAGCCCTTCAAAAATGGCCAAAATGGCCTAATTGACTATGCCGCAATGAGAGGCGTGCTATTCAAAACTGATATCAATTAGTCAAAAAAGCAAAACGGTCCAACACAGATAATGTCATTATCATTTAGATTTCCAAATTTGGTTACGATTGGTTAAGTTTTGGAGGAGGAAACAGTCGAGTAAAAAACCTCGATTTTTGAGATTTTTACGCAGGATTTTTCGCCTTGTCCTTATCGCACTAGTTTTAGGAGCCGCTTCCGTTAGCGAGACGGGTATATTTACCTAAAATATTTAAATCCTAGCTCCTCTTGGCTCTTAAAAAGCGAGACCGCAGGCCGAGCTTGGCGCAGCGAGGTCAAAGGCTAAGCTGAAGAAGAGATTTGGAAGACAAACCAAACATTTAGGTAAAAAGTGAGGCTGAAGGTCGAGTTCAGAAATCTCCACATTACTTTTAAGCCCGAAGCGTATTTATAAACAGCGCGGTGAGCTTTCATGCGAGGCAAATGCCAAGCTTCTGAAACAAATGTTTATATTTGTTAAAAAATAAGCGACGCCGAAGGTCGAGCTGTAAGAAAGCAGCGCTCTAACACGAACCAATCGTCAAATGTACTCAACAATAATATGTGTCATATGTACAAGAGTTACTCGGAGGGCCGAAGTTCCATTGATGAGGTTTTAGGCCCTCGGGAGCCTGAAATTTAAGCTCTACATTACAGACTTTAAAAAAAAAAGCCTTTATTCTACTACTATTACAGACTTTAAAAGCTATAAAATAACATAATTTACTTAACCATCTAATGATTGTGTGTCTGAGAAACTGATATTGGACATTAGCTAAAAGTAGGTACCATAAAACTTTTTTTTTTTAATTTGGCCATATGAAACGTAGAAATGTAGGTATATTATTATTTACCAAGTCCAGCCCCCTACTAAATAACTATGATTTTTAAACCGGGACAATTTTCTTATCGGCCGGGACGCCGGGACACCATGCTTCAAACCGGGACATGTCCCGGCGTACCGGGACGTATGGCAACCCTACGTTAGGTTCATCTTCATACCATACACTACATACTCGTATCTGGGAGCACGGCAGTGCCCCCGCCAAGACAAGCAAAGCGAAGCACAAGGGCAATACCTACCTTTTCTCGAAACGCTTCGTCGTTTTTTTTTTGTCCTATTTATCCTAAAATTACCAAAAAAAATATTTGAGTTACTCACAATGAGCTCTTTCATTTGATATGTAACAAGATATAGTTTGAAAAACTTTATTTTTTAAGTTTCCCATTTACCCCCCAAAAGTGGCTCCCATGTTTAAAATTCATTTGTTTGCGTTACATGTCCGTCTTTAAGTCACAAACTTGCATATGTGTACCAATTTTCACCTTAATTGGTCCAGTAGTTTCGTAGAAAACATTAAAAAAAACCGTAGGGGTAGGGTCAAAGACTAAGTAATTAAGTTCGACTCACGCTTGACTGCACATTTCTAATAGGTTTTCCTGTCATCTATAGGTAAAGAACTATTTTGTGTATTTTTTTCAAAATGTTAGACCCAGTAGTTTCGGAGATAAGGGGGGAATGGTCATTTTTTGCCTATTTTCTTGAATAACTGCTAAACTATTTATCCTAAAATAACCGAAAAAAAAATTTGAGTTACTCATAATGAGCTCTTTCATTTGATATGTAACAAGATATAGTTTGAAAAAGTTTATTTTTTAAGTTTCCCATTTACCCCCCAAAAGTGGCTCCCATGTTTAAAATTCATTTGTTTGCGTTACATGGCCGTCTTTGAGTTACAAACTTGCATATGTGTACCAATTTTCACCTTAATTGGTCCAGTAGTTTCGGAGAAAACATTAAAAGAAAAACCGTAGGGGTAGGTTTTCCTGTCATCTATAGGTAAAGACCTATTTTGTGTATTTTTTTCAAAATTTTAGACCCAGTATCGAAGTATCGAAGTATCGTAAAATCGCCAAAAAGATACTGCGTGTATGCACAAAATCTTTTTTGGGGAATAGACTAAAGACTTGTCTTGACAACTATAAGATAGGGGTTTAAAGGTGTGTGCACGACCCTTTAAATGACAAATAAAAGTACGGGAGTAGAAAAAAACACAAAACATACAGGTACAATTGCTGAAAAATAGCTGAAACATTAAAAACTGTCAAAAGATTGTTCCTTGTTTGCATAATAAACTCAACAGGATTTCATGCTCCAACTCACCCAATCCAAAGGTAACGGATACCAGGATACCAAGAGTCCCGGGGTGGTCAGCGTGCCTAATCGCGCAAGAGGTATTATCGCGCGGGCCGACTTAATCGCCCGCCGGCACTGATTAGCTAAGCTCCCGTCTATGCCCCCCTGGTAGGAATTATGCAGGCACGACTTGCCCTGACCCCTGGTATGATAAAAAGGATGGTAGAACTAATTTTATGTAGTGTTTGTAACGATTCTCATACTTTTTGTGGTTTTGAAGGGCGTATGGTCACAATACAATTTATACAAACAGTCTGTAACATTAACTGGTGGGCATAATTAAACAAAATTTCATGGGATTAATTTTGCTTACATAAATCACCTATGTTTGTTAGAAAAAAACTAAATTAACAGAAATTTTTGTTGTTATCTGAAAAGAGGAGTTATTTGGCTGTTTTATTCCCCGATCCCTAAAGACAGGTTTACCTAGTCCCAGGGCTATTCCTAGGCTGTCTAACAATAGAATACTCCTCAAAACTTAATATGTTTTTGTTTACATTTTTCATTTTCATCTCAAAAACTTTTGCGTTTCAAACACATTACGAGTAGAAAACATATTTTATCGGGTCTATCGCGAAATTGTACATAATAATGGTAGGTATTTAATATCCCAAAAACTGACCGTTCTCACATTTAATTACCGATCTAATTAAAAACATTGACAAAGGACAAACGGGGCACTGTCACCTGCGCGATAACTCACGCGGATGCAAATGTAGCATTATCAGCGGGCCACACCCGTCAGCGTTTGCGTATGCTAATCGCGAATATTAAAATTAATACAAATACGGCCCTGGGCACGTATTTTAGTATTACGAAGCTTGTGATTTATTCATTCACTAAAGTTGTATCATTTTATTCGTTAATTAAGGGTTTTTGTGTGTTTTAGGTTTTCACTTTTAGTCGATAGTAGCGACCCGCCCTGGCTTCGCACGGGTTAACAAATAATTATACACATAAACCTTCTTCAGGAATCACTCTATCCATTGGTGAAAACCGCATCCATTCAGTAGTTTTTGAGTTTATCATACACACAAACAGACAGACGCGGCTTGGGACTTCGTTTTATAAGGTGCAGTGATAGCGATGATAAGGTGTAGTGATGATTATAATAATCTAACTCTGCAGTTTGACCTGTTTGATGTGAGAAAGTACCATAATAACGTTTATGGTGACACTCCCTCACTTTGTCATTGCAAAGTCGCTGCAGACTTGCAGAGTTACCTGTGGTGATTTCCTGATTATTTAACACATGTTGCATAATTCTAATAATTTTTTTCATTGTTACAGGTACGTATTTCCTGATGCATAAACAAAATCCCCAGCAAGGTTTGGCAATGCACTGTATTTTTAAAGCTTCATAACTCCGCCAAAGTAAAGTTTAAGCCGCCATTAGCGGAATTGGTCTGAGCTCCCGTCAGTCCGGATTTGCTCGCCCGGCCCGACGGATATATTGTCGGGAACTAAGTACGCCGGAATTCCGGAAATATGGCTTTATTGCTGAAAAAAGTTAACGCATATGGACGCGTATTGATAAAAAAAGTCGTCAATCTTTCTTAAGTCTTGCATGTTCTCGCTATATGTTGTAAATTGTTAACATTCGGTAGACAAAGGCGGCATTTTGCATGTAAAAGGCGTGAGTTAGTCTTGTTGAACCGTGAAACTTAGCAATTATGACCACCTGTCAACTGTCAAGACACTAGAGTAGTCAATAGGTTTACTTCTGAAAGACGAAATGAAGGAAAAAGACCACCCAGTAGCAGTGTAAATTAAAGAAAAGTTTTCTATAAGTCCGAAATTCTAGCTCTAGCTAAAACATTGATTTCTTAATGTTATTTTACTATACACCACATCAGTAGGACGTAGCTTTTAATAAAAAGGGCACCCATTAAGTTTTCAATATTATAGACCGCCTATTGCTACCTTTATTTACACTGTAAATCTGTTATTGTATTTTTCTTTGTGGTGCAATAAAGTGTATTTACTTACTTACTTACTTATTTATATCGATCGAAACGAAAGATTGAATATGTTTTTTCAGTTAATCTATCTTTATCCGTACAAAAGAACCTACAGACACATAACTAGTTGACAAAGTATAAAATATTCATTTTAATCCCCCATTTAAATGTAATAGTTATTATCAAAAAATAGGTGTAACAACGCATAAGTTACACTATAACTAGAAGGGGTTAAAGACGTTTCCTCCGGAACCCCAATCGTCTGCCACCTGGTCGCAGCAGCCAATTATTTAAAGTATAAAGTTTAAAGAACTCACAGTGCATTATGAAAATGGCTGCCCCCACCACCACCACCCCTCACCCCGGCTGCACCTTCCGGGCTAAGTAATTGTTTCATAGACATTGTCTAGAAGACTTTTTAAAGGCTATCGTGACTTGTGTTTGGATACGATTACCTTCTTTAAGTAGCTAGTCAGGCATATCTTTCTTATTTAAATATATCTTCTTTCGTACCTAGTTCTGCTGCCTAAAAAACAGCTACTTTATAAGGGGAAAGGAATGGATATACATAGTAGGAATTTTTCGGAACATCATAAGATCACATTGATCGCAATAATATTTGAGTGACATCCACTTTACAAGCACAAGCTGGTCAAATCGGACAAGCTCATTCACATATTGGGCCCAAAAGTATACAATCGACTCCCGGATTCAATAGTAGTTGCCAAAAGCGTAGCAATATTTAAAAACAAATTAAAAAATTGGTTAGTCGAGCAAGCGTTCTACGACCATAAAGAGTTCTTTAAAATTAGGTACTTATTAGGTAATTACTTAGGTAGATGTACTATATTAAATACAACCTACATTATGTAGTGAAAATTAATACTTAAATATAATTTTTATACACTGTATAAAATGTGACATGTAATTTATATTATCAATAAATATTATGATTATGATTACTTTTCACGTACGGGTATAAGGTCAACCGAGGTAAATGCGTCTCTTGTGGTAAATGCGTCATTTGAAGATATCTTCGAAACGCAACATATTATAACTATTATAGCCATCTGCATTAAAAGTTCAGTGACCACACTTCAAACAGAGAGGGTTGCAATAGTTCTAAAATGTTCCGTTTAGAAGAAATCTTTAAAAGACGCATTTACCTCGGTTGACCTTAAATTTTAGTGATAGTTACAGAACGATGAGATTTTTATAAGCTAATAACAATCGGAATCGTATAATAATTCACATGAAAGCCGATTCGGACATTAAAATGCAGATAATTACAACATTAAGCCGTTATGACTTATGATACATTTGCAAACTGCACTCAGACTAAATATATCGAGGATAATAACAGAGGATTTAATGAATGGACTAATACTTTACTTTTGAGATTTAGTCATTAGGTAGGAGTTTTTTAGGCACTATCAGGATCTGTGGTCACTAAAACTTGTATGTAACCATAATAAAAAGGAAAATCCAGCGTAATTTTATGAACTTTACAGTATTCGTTTTGGCGGCTAGGTTCAGTAGAGCCAAAGTTATAAAAATACTGTTAAAAGTAGCCATTTAACACCAATATTGTCGTCACGCATTTTAAAACAAGTCTACCTATTTCATTGTTTTTGTCTTAAATTAAATGAAATTATATCGCGGTAGACCCGTTTGTGTAATTAAATATGTGTACAAAACGCGAGAGTTTAAAGTGTTTAAAACAAGTCGTCTAAAACACCAAAAGCTTTACTTTGTTACCAACATCACATTACGACACGAACAATTCGCACTGTTCAATAATTTAATACCAAACACCTTAATAACGAAATCCGCCCAATAACGTATAATTGTATAACAACAACCAATCAAAACTAAGACAGCTGTCTCACGACCAATCACAGAGCCCGGGAAATCTATACACAGCGAGCGGAAAACAGGCGTGCTCGAGAAGAGATAATACGCGCCATTTATGGTGTTGGTCTTGTAGAACTTAGCAATAAGTAAAATGCACTAGTTTTCCATTTTTGGATAAAAACATTTGAAGCACGTGGAAGCTTTGTAAAACACGGAATAAGTGGGAAACGGGAATTATAATGCGGTTGCTTTATGAGCGTTCCATTTGTGAATCAATCAACATTTCATGAGATCAATACTTATTAATAAGTAGGTAAGTATCTAATTATTTAGTGCCTTTAGGTTTGGTCCTTCTGGTTGACGCTGTACTTGTCTAAAGCGTCAAATTCTTGATAAAGAATAGATTGAGATTATATTATCAGTAGAACGTGCTATGGTTTATATATGACACCGTAAGATTTTACAATCGAACGTAGGTTACGAGTAGCTTAGGTAGTTTATAATCATCCTTTTTATTTATTTATTTATCCTACCAACAGTTTATAATTTAACTAGCGAGATTATAAACTGAGGAGTGTTTACAATTTTACGGTGACCTAAGTACCTACCCATATAGCGCCAGTACGGCAAATTTTCTGGCGCTTTTCAACGCTTTTAAATATAATGTACCTAAAATTTTCTTAGAAATCAGCGCCATTTTCTCCTAATTCGAACCAAAAAGCGCATTTAAAACAATAAACAAACACGGCTGTACCAGGGGCGCATGAAGACGTCGAAGGGCAACAATGGCGCACAATGGTAGCGATAACCGCGCCACTCCGTCACGCCGCTGACAGGGTTATCGGACACAATGAGAACTTGCCACGTATCCACACCGCTATCACAACTACCAAACTTCTCCCCTTCCAGTATAAAATGACCTATACACCCGTACCTATACGTAATGTACTTATACCGCGACTCGGGAATACTCTTATACTGGTTGCGAAAGTGATGTAAGCGGTGGGAATAAGTGGCGGGCTGCGGCGGAAAATGGAAATGTTTTGTTTGAATGCAAGTATCATTATCAGTGCTAGGCAGACGTGGAATTTCGTTATTTTAGAAGTCTGGATAGACAAAAGTCCTGTATAACTCGAGCGAGTTGATACGCATAATACTACCTCTTTCTAATGAATACTGCGATAGAAACTGTAGACTGTCTCGTGTCACTAACGACTTGACTACAGGGTGGTTCATAAGACGTGAGCAAGACCAATCCTGGTGAAGCGAAACAGGATCAAGACTTGAGCGACGTAAATAATACCAGCCGCACCGTAGTAGAAAGCAGAAAACACAGTGCAATCAATTTCAGTAAGTTCATGCCTAAATTATCGACCTTACAAAGTGGTTACATAATAACACGCAATTTGAAATATAATCATCAACAAAAACCGAATTAAAAATATCACGGGCTATGCATAACTTGTCTTACGACTGTGATTTCTCTTCCATTATTATTTCTATTCTCTTACTAAAACCACGTCAAAATAATTATCATCACAATGTTCCATATTAAAAAAAATAACCAAACAACTAACCGCTTTCCCCCATAACATGGCACACGGCCATTGTTCGCGCTCGTGAATTTCGCGCGAACACGCCTTTATGTTTTGTCTTTCGATTACGTCTATGTCGTTTATCGTTTATCGCCCGCCGCGATCGATATACGGCTAATTGTCTCGCTTTGTCGTTATGATGTGGAAAACGGTAAGTCCAATTGGTTCGGGGATTATTGAGATTTCGAGTCGAATTCGCTATCTAAGAGCTGATTATTAACGTTATTCTGAGCTTTAATTAATTGGCGTGTACTAATTTAACTATGTTTCAGAAAAAATACTTGTTTAAAAAGGCATTTCTTACTTTCAATGTTAATATTTGGATGGACATTCATAGTCTAGCAAAACAATTTAGTCAGTAACAATAGAATAAACAACAACTATATTAATTCTTCTCATTCGGGTATAATACTATCATAACTACAGTATACAGTATGATTTTTTCTATTTAAAAATACAGTATGCTTTTCTCTGTTGAAAAATACAGTATGATTTTCTCTATTGAAAAATACAGTATGATTATCTCTGCCTTTGCTCCATTGACAAGGTACTCTTGCCAAACTATACTTAACTTGAAAAAGATATATATATGTATAACATTATATGTATACAAATACACAAATATTGTTGTTAAAGTACTTAGATTAGATTAGATAAAATACTACATCCTATTAAGGCCTGTGCACACCGGCTGCGTGTGCGTGACGTGCACGTGCGCGTGCGGTGTTGTAGTATACAGATCCTTATGAGAGACGGCACACCGCTTGCGTGACGTGTGCGTGTGCGGCTCCAACATCCAACAGTGCACGTCACGCACATGCAGCCGGTGTGCACAGACCTTTAGTTAGTAGGATTCTAGAACAAAAAGGCTTCAGAGATCTACAAAACTATTTTCTCTGAAAATTCAGTCATCATGTCACGCAAGTACCAAGGCATCATAACTTCAAAGAAACTCCAAAAGGACTTCACAGTTGATTAGGCGTTCTCGGCTCCGCCCGCGGCCCCGCTTTGTTACCTCTGTTACTTGCTTTACCTTTGTTACAAACGCAATGGGGCCGCTTTGATATCGTTAACGTAGTCGATCCGACTGACGTGTATAAATAGGTAGTTATTGAGCTTGTTGAAGAAAGCTTTAGGGCGTTTGCGTCTGACAGTTACGTTAGTTTTGGCACTGTATTCGATTTTTGAAAGTATTTAATATACGAAAGTCTTTAGAAGCGTTGCGTTAAATACATATAATATTTTTATTAGCGATAAGAGATCGTCTGTTGTTTATCTCTACTCTACTTAAGTATTATCTGTTTTATTTTGTCTTTAGGAGTGCACTAACGAGTATTTTTATTGTATTTTATAGTCAGGTAGAATACACAAGAGACTTAAGTATCTCGCTACGCTCAATATCCTAAATTAGAGTATCTAGCTGCGCTCGTGATCCTATCACAGATTCTTTAACTTGCTCGGGACTCTAAATCAGCACTCGCAAAAAGCCAACTCTTTACACAAAGAGAAACGAAAAAAACGTGTCAATTTCAAATGTCATAAGAAATTCTCATTTGGCATCAACAAATATTAATTTTATAAATAGGTCAATGTGAACGCATAAAACACCCGCTTTTCGGTATCATCGTACAGTGTCGTACCACAGTATAATAAAGAGTACTAGCGTACAGTATGGACACTCCCTGCCTCCCGTTGAAAGTGCCTCCCACCCGCTTTCGGTTACCTCACAGTTACCCTACAATGTTTTATCTCACTCACACAAGCATGGTACGCGTTCACCTACACGAGCTTAGGCTGTGTGCGTAGGAACGCGTTTGTTTCATACATTTGATCGCCAGTGTCCGAGGTGTGGTCGTACAAAAAAAAACGGTTGCGGACGATGTCAATAAAATTTGATGTTTACGTGCGATACCGTGGTTATGGATGGATAACCAGTATAACCGCCCGTTTCGCGCCCCGTGGGTAGCGCTTCGACGTTATGACATCCTGTAGGGCTAGCCTTGCCTCACATGAATGACATGTGCGAGACAGAGCTATATATGCATTTGTAGAGCGACGTCTCGTTCCCATCTGTAACACCTTAAACCGAATGAAAATTCCGTGCGGGTAAGATGGTCGGTTTTTTATCATCTGTCATCATGCCTGTCACGTCCTAACAATGTAAGTGCGAAAGTGACGCATGACATGACAAGTGATAAAAATGCGACCTTGATACAGCCGCAGGAAGGTGCATGTCCGTAAAACTTAATGTGTAATTTTTTTCTCGGCGGTGGTAAGTAAGCATGAAGTTCAAGTTGGTTGTGGCAAGCATTCAACATTGCCCAAAGATGTATTTTTTTTATAAATCTAACGTTTAATTTAGTTAATTTGTATGTGTATTGTTTTTCTTTGTCTACTGATATTTTCTTTTATTTTGTAGTTTCACATTGCCTTAGTTTTATACTGTAATGCTGTGTATACTTATTTGATCAATAAATAAATAATTAGGTGATCGGCGATTGGCCCTAATAGTCACACCTGATGAAAAGTGAAGACAGAGCCTAAGATGGAGCTCACCGGTTCAGTTAATAGCCTATTCACTCTAGCTTTATAGAGACCGAGGTCATATTTACCGGGTCATATTTAACCGGTTAACCCCGGTTTAGTGGGACGGTGCAAGTGGCGCTAAGTGTTGAAAAAACAGTATTTACACCAGAATCCCCATTCTATCTGCCTCTCCTGAAAATAAAAGAACGCCATACAAAGCTCCATCCAACCGGCACTATGCGCACTAACGCGGTTTCCCATTTCCTCCCAATAGTGTGCATTTAGACTGACGGACGGCCATTTTACATTTTAAATATTTTTGCGGGTTTTTCCACTCAGTTAAGTCTAGCCTAAAGGTGCATCCACAACGCAGATCGCCAGATTCTTTTTGTAGAACGTTTACAAGTGTTACTGCTCATTATGTAACTATCTTTAGCAACAAAAGTTATCTAATGTTATCGTGTTGCAGTGTTGCTCCACAAGTTAACTGCATTGTGGATACACCTTAACTGGTCAATTTAAAATATCTATTAATTTTCTCGAAAGATATTAGTTTCTCAAAAATATAGGACATGAAAATAACGCAGGTACATACCGTAAGATTTTTTACATGATTTTAATTACGATGACAATTGGTTTTTTTTTATGATGTCGGTAGATCCTTTGTTGAGAGGACTAATCAAATGTCTATATAGAACAGCCCGGCTAGCACATGATTGGCGCGACAGTATCTCGCGGCGAGATAGACTACCCATCTCAACGCGAGATACCGTCGCACCAATCATGTGCTAGGCCTACAGGCTTTAAAGCAATAGAAAAGTCAGAAATAAGAGACTAAGTTGGATGGTCTAAGTGCGGTGTGTATAAACTAACGCTACGTCTTTAAGCCGCGTCTCCACCAAGCGCACGCGCCCGCGAGGCAGCCTCGCGAGCCAAATGCTCGGTCTATGTGGACGTGCCTCGAGGCTGTTCGGGCGCACGTTGGCTCGGCCGAGCGTGCCTCGGGGTCGAGCCGTCCGCTGTCGGTAAATGTGACATGCTCAAAGGTGCCTCAGTGTGCGCTGTTCGTTCGGTGTGGACTGGTGGTGGTTTTGGCTCGCGAGCGCAAATAGTTTTAAATAACCGGTGCTTGTAACATAACATGTTTTCCATCCATTATCACATGGGGTAAATTCCATTTATTCTCAAATTCTTCCGATATAGCTAGCGACTCTTCTTCTGTAGACGGAATGTAAAAAAAAATACTAGGTATTATTTATTGCATTTATGTTTTTGCTTTGTCCTAACCCAACACATACCTAAGTTACGAAACGCGCGTTTTTTTGTGTAGAAAATGTAGTAAAAATGTGATTTTACTACATTGTGCACTTCACTAGAAATGGGTCGTAAACCAATTCCTTATCATTAAACTAGAAAAGGATGACATTAACAAATAAAGGGACACTGTTTGCTAGTTTCAACTATTCACACGTGAGATATTAACGAACAAAAGAAAAACCGTGGCAGAATAAAACAAAAGCACAAATAAATAACCAGGAAGGAACAACAAAACAATTTGCACAAGCCAGGTCAGTTACCCGGCTAGTAACAACAGATGCACGTGCCCCCATTGTTTCTCAGACAGACCCAATCAACCAGAAATGACTGAGCGACAAAATAGTAATTTTCTCTATAATTTGTGTCGCACTTTTTAACTTTCTCAGACAATGAGCACAAATTTTCAAAATCTTCCAGGGACATACGTGTAAAATTATGTACGGTTTCGTCATGTTTAAAATCTTGAAATAATTTATTCCCGTGTTTATTGCGACGGCGGCATAAAGTTTTTTATCCACCAGTGTCTTCGTCTTTTCTTAAAACGTGAGTTTTTCCTCTTTTTTAAATAAGAAGCCACTAGCAAAATAGCACCAGCAGAAATAACCCAACTATCCATCGTGAATTGCCTCGGACTTCTGATGGCTCGGCCTGCCTCGCGAGGCTCGCCTCAGTGTCTCCGAGCGAAACCGCGAGGCTGCCTCGCGAGGCCAAGCTCGCGAGCCACACATCCGAGGCTGCCTCACGAGCGAGTGCGCTTGGTGGAGACCCGGCTTTACGTAGGCGAACAACGCGCGAACGCCGCGCGGCCGCCGCGCCGCTTCGCGTCTAAATCGCTCATGTACGAGTAGGACATACCTATACGTATCAACGGTTTTTTTCATCCTCGCTGCGCCGCGCCGCGCCGCGCCGCGCCGCGCCGCGTTCGCGCGTTGTCCGCCTACGTAAGCCGTAGCGTAAGCTTACCACTTAAAGCGCGCTATTATATCGAACCGAACCCAAATTATAATATCAATTACCGATGCATTAACAATTCATATCAGAAGTCAGACGTAGCAGAAACTCGAATCTCATATACGTAATGTTATTATTGCCAGTGGGGGCGGGCGGGGGAGGCAAGGCAGCCGACGTCGGGACCTGTCAAAATGTCAAATTTCAGAACGGAGCGCGCAACTTCAAACGTGGGGCACCGTTGGAATGCAGCGTACGCTGCGAGTAGCTCTAACACAGTTATGGCGCCCTGGTAGCTGCGTTAATATTCATGCATCTCATCCGGAGAACACGAGCCATTTTCGTGAAAGCTTCGCTTGCACTATGAATATGAATGAATGATTTTCTATCCGTTTCTCGGATTAAACTTTTTAGATGCATCCTTGCGTTATGCAAAGCTTCCGGCCCGGAAATTGTGAATGTTTTTTTCGGCGCAAAGTTCATCGTGATATTCGTGAAATTGTAGCCGCTGCTGAAGCATGCAGTTGTTCATGTAAGTAATTGATGTTGGTTGTGGTAAGCATTCAACATTGCCCAAAGATGTATACCTATATCTATAGTGTCCTAAGTGTTGAAAAAACGGTCCGGAAATCACGAATGTTTTTTTCGGCGCAAAGTTCATCCCAGCCAACGGAAGATATTCGTGAAATCGTAGCCGCTTGAAAGGTTTGGGAAACCAAATCGGATCGCCTGCATATCACGTGTCACTTGGGGGATCCTCCGAGTAATCAACTCGTCCATTTGCAGCTCTTCAGTACGTAGACAACTAAAACTGAAATTGAAAATTCCAATTTCACGTCTATTTCCTGGGAAAACAGTCTGTTCTCTATTACGTCTCTCAAATCCGGCGCTGTCCGCGCCTCGTGACGTGTAGGATATTGGAATTGGCCAAAAATGAGAAGTAAAAAGAAACACTGATTTTTGACGTTTCAATATGCAATCATCTGCGGCACGGCGAAACGGGGGACTTAATTAACATTATACCTCGAAGACACGTTCTAAAATCTAACCTCATCTACGAATTTCAACCTTAAAGTTAAAGAAATAGAGTCAGGATCGTTGTATCAGATTTTAGAAAACGCAGTGACATCAAAAGCTCTCCGTCTTAATAAAAAACGTTTCGTACATTTCTGAACGGAATATAACAAGCTCTCACTTGACTCGCGGTATTTATAAATGTCAATCACAGCTGTCAAAAGTGACAGTAGTCAAATCCCCGCCCAGTAATAACGGTAAAGGACATTCCCAATTTGAAAAACACACGTTCGGAGGAGCGCGTGCTCGATTTGGCGATTAGTGTTATTTTTGAAAATGGAATCAGGGATCGTGTCGCCTCGGGTGTGCCCGCCCACAAGATGGCTGCCTAATCACCCGCGCGGGAAAGGAACCGAATGATATACAATTTTATTGAAGTGATATGTTATTACAAAGTTGAACCTATAATTACGCGCGCTTGGCTCGTGGGAATCGTTAGAAAAACTTGTGTTTGGCCGCTCGTGCGCTTTAATTGGGGTTGCGCTAAATAAACTAAAAACTGCACGTTCCCGTGTAGCAATTACATTGTTACATCCCAGATAAAAAATGGCTCAACTTTTCGAATCTCACTTTTAAACTAGAAAGGCATTTTTTCCTTTCACATTTAAACTTGGCAGTGTTTCTCTAACTTTTAAACCATCTCGTTGCATTTTCATGCCCAGCCTTCTTTGTTGAATTGTTAAACCTCAAAGTTTAAGACTAAATATACTTGGTCAAGCAAATCTAGTCAGTAGAAAAAGGCGGCAAATTTGAAAAATCGCGGGTTAGCAACACTACGTTCGAATTGTTCGAAAATCGCGTGTCATTCATATCTTATCTGTGGAACTGTTTTTTTTTTCGTCCATCTGGACAAACTAAAGCTCTAAGCTATACTGCCTGGAACTCTTATGTTTACATTTCATCGTTCGATGTCCATTGCTGCTTTTTGTTCGTCTCCTAGGGATACCATACTTTAGTTTGCTTTACATTGCTACTGACATATCTGGTTTGACAGCAGTGTTGGCCGAAACGTTAATGCAATTGAAAATATTGGCCATTAACCATTATAAATTGAACCGTAAACTGTAATCGTCCGTTACGGTTTAAGCTTCAATTTATAATGGTTAATGGCCAACATTTTCAATTGCATTAACGTTTCGGCCAACACTGTTTGACAGACTGTAATTTCTACTTTTCGCACAGACTATCCTAAAATCTTGTAATTCGAATTTGGAAAACCGAATGCAAATGCGCAGCCATCAGGCGCCTCGCCCGACACTCGTACAATGAAACAACATCAATTATCCGACCGGGTCCGGTTGATTTATCGGGACCCGATGGGTGTGATCGGACGTCTTACGAGGGATTAGCTATTCTACAATATATCCGTGCTGTTTGGTCCATAGCTTGACAGGGGAAGCTAGTTGGATATCTGAAATCTGTTATACATGATACAGACAATAAGTCTCAGGGTTTTTGGCATCCATGTTATCTGATCACTTGCAGTTTTCAATTATAATAGAAATAGTTATGCCCGGAGATTCACTTTCATTGGATACAGAAAATTAATTTCAAAAAGTGTAAGAGTGACCTCTTCTCAGGGCTAGGTGGGGTAAATTTCATCAAAATTGGTTTAGAAGTTTAGATGTGAAAAGGTAGCAGACACACAAACAGAGTTACTTTCGTATTCGTAATATTGGTGTAAACTAAAACTAGTTTTTTGGATTTTAACACATTTTCCGCTTTGCATAGCGTACATAGGACATGAGAACTTTGACTCGTACGAGACCGGATCCCTCACACCCAATCGAACGTTACCAATATCACACCTTGACATTTATCTACCCAAATCACTGCCTAACATTCACCAAGCTCGCAACATAGACCAGTATAACCACTCTCTCCGATCAATACTGTTGTTACGAATCCACAGGTCAATATAACCAATATACCAGACAAAAGCTCTATGAATAGTCCGGTACCTACCCACACAGGTGACAGGACACGCCGCACGAATCGGCGGGCCCGCCAAAACTGTGTCGGGGCGGGACCCGCCTGATTAATGGACACACACGGTGTTAAAAATTAAACGGAGTGGTGTGACAGTTTCACAGTGCGAGTTGAGGTTTTTAAGTGATGAATGAGACGTTAGATGGCGCTGTACTGTGCTAAAACACGCTAACGATGTGTCAACGTAGAATGTTTAAGTAATTCGTTTCGAATGCCTAAATGAGTTTCTTGCAATAATATTAATTATAAAAGTTTCATTTACCTGATAGCTATGTAGCGGTCATAGTGTAATCGTAAACTAAATTAAAAGATTTTCACCTTTTTCCGATAAAAGTAAGATGTGTCAAATGAAATAAATTATAGTTTGTCAAAGGACTGTCTCATTTAAATCAAACATAGAGAGAATCATATTATCTTTGTCTTACACTAGTACTAGCACCCAAAAGAAAAGGATGAGTATAGTTTTTTTTGTTCTAATTTACTGACAATTTGGTTTGACCAACTATAGTATAAGTATTACTAATAAATTGATATTTGATAGTGAGTTTAGACAGAAAGAAGAGAGGTAGCGATCTCTACACGTATTATTTTTGATTAAAGACTTACCCCTTATTCATAAACGCGCTACAAACCTCAAATAAGTTAATAAAGGGGATAAGTTAATCTGAGGGCTCAGCATGGTTCCATTTTTATCGACTATCACTATGCCCGTCACTTTCGCACTTACATACTTGTTAGAACGTGACAGGCATGGTGACAAACGATAACAATGCGACCGTGCTACTAGGACTGGATTGATATGGGATATTTAGTTCGTGAAAAAAAAAGAATCGTAATCGAAGTTAGAAAGTTCGGAATTCGTTGTAAAATATGAAGAAAACAAACAATAACAATCCATAAAAAATTAAGTCTTAAAATGTTATCTTATCACACGGAGGGACTTATTTGACGCCAAATGTTTGATTTTTACCAGGGTAGCAACGGGAGCTATAGCCAACACAGCTATGTACCAGGCAAACATGGGACGGATGTATTGTTCAAACATTTGCTCGGCTAAGCCGTTGCCACTAACTTTCAACTTTTATGCTTTCCGGGTGATGTTTGAGTTAAACCTGGATTAAATCACAGTCATTTATCTCGAAAGCTTTATCTACCATAAGATAAATTATAGAGTCTAATTAATTTACGTACTGAGTCGTTTGTTGAGCAAATTAATGAATTATACAAATAAATTCAACTAACACATTTTTCAAGATGGCGACGATCCCTTAAGTCACCAAATGTCATATCAGACAGGCAGACGAGGTCCTAGCCTCAGTAACTTTTATTAACGTAGCTGTGAAATTGCATGGAGAAATTATGAATGAATTCATTGATAAAGTCGCCATGCACTTTTACATGCTACATACGAAATTTCAGAAATGTTCTAGAGATTTCGTACTTTGCCCTATTTAGATTATGCTAAGGGCTCATTTAGACGGCGCGCGAACTCGTATACGGTTTTAGTTACATTGCGGACCATTGAAGTTACGTCAATTCAGCCGACCGATCAAATGACGCAATGTAATGAAACTCGCATGCGAGTTCTCGCACCGTCTAAAAGGCATGAATGCTATAAAATTGGTACCCAACGAGAATACCCATACCACTCCACAATTGGTAAAATAAAGCCGCGTTCACACCGATAACCACGCCGCGCACCAGCAAAATAAAGCCGCGTTCACACCGATAACTCACGCGGCGACGTAAAGGAATGATTTACTTGCGTCGATATCAGTTAGATATGAAATTTGTCAGCGAGGCCTGTTTATGCGCGCCCGCGTGCGGACTTACGGATTAGCTAGTTGGCGAAAGCTTGCTGAACTATTATAGAGAACTATTAGGTATAGTAGATATTATAGATATAGTTGGTCAAACCAATTTGTCAGTAAATAAGAACAAAAAAAAAACTATATTCATCCTTTTCTTTTAGGTGCTAGTACTAGTGTAAGACAAAGATAAAGTATGATTCTCTCTGTCTATGTTTGAAATGAGAGTCCTTTGAAGACTATAGGTAGTTGACTTTGCTTCACTGACTAAGCAGGGTTGCCAGATCGTAGAATTGGCTACGAATTTCGTATAATCGATTTTTTTTCGTATCCATTACGTATAGTTGGTCAATCGGTATAATTGGATACGAAAAAAAAACACCGATGTCAAACTACTGACATGCTTTAAAAAAACAGTGTGCCAATACTGTTTATACGATTGAATGGAACGGCAACTATTTAAATACACGTCAACGTGGGCTGTAACCGCGAAATTTTAAGTTCGCAAATTGCGGGCATCGTTCTCTGTCACTCTTATTACGCCTTCATTGGAGTAAAAGAGAAAGATCCCCGCAATTTGGGGCTTACCGCGAAAACCGATTTTCGCCAGTTTAAAAAAATCGATTTAAAATTAATCGTTTAGGGTTCCGTACTTACCCAAAGGGTAAAAACGGGACCCTATTACTAAGACTCCGCTGTCCGTCCGTCCGTCCATATGTCACCAGGCTGTATCTCACAAACCGGATAGCTAGACAGTTGAAATTTTCACAGATGATGTATTTCTGTTGCCGCTATAACAACAAATACTAAAAACAGAATAAAATAAAGATTTAAGTGGGGCTCCCATACAACAAACGTGATTTTTGACCGAAGTTAAGCAAGGTCGGCCGGGGTCAGTACTTGGATGGGTGACCGTTTTTTGCTTGTTTTGCTCTATTTTTTGTTGATGGTGCGGAACCCTCTGTGCGCGAGTCCGACTCGCACTTGGCCGGTTTTTTTTAAATTTTGTACTCGTATAATGCAATCGAATTTCGTATAATTGCAGGCACTGGGTCGTATAATCAAGATTTATGTACTGGCAGCCCTGTGACTAAGTGAAGCAATGTCTTTCACTAATGTCAAATTTCTATGAAAATATGACGTTTATAATGACACCTCCACACTTTGTCATATCCAAATCGGTGCATTTGATTATTTTACACTGTAAGTACGATTAATGTTGATAATGTGGTCTAATCGTATTTTTTCCCAAATAACTATTCGGATTTTGCGAGTTCGGAGCGTCTTTGAACAACTTTACGGGCGAGCAGTACGGGCTTGCACCTCCTATACGAATCCCTTACGGGATTACGATATAGCGAGAGAGATGGTTTCTTGTATATTGATTCGACACACTGCGAAAACCACTGTAAGACTGTAATCACTGTAAGAGATCGCTTACAGCGATAAGACCGCCTGTTGCTACCTTTATTTACACTGTAAATCTGTTATTGTATTTTTCTTTGTGGTGCAATAAAGTGTATTTACTTACTTACTTACTGCATTCTCTCGTATCTCATAACGCTCAGCGAAGTGCAAGCGACGCTACGCCTCCATCCTCGATTCCATCCCCACGATAAACTGGATAAATTGTCGAGTCGATAATTCGCAGCACTAATCTGAGCTGAAACAGCACTGTTCGAGTCTAGCATCGAATGAATTATCGAGTGTGTTCGAATCAATGTGGTTGGTAACTGTCAAACGATTTTGTATAGGTTTTATCTGTCTCCAGATTGTTGAATGTAAATTGACTTAAAGGGTTAGGATCCAGGCCATAAAATGCTGAAAAAAAAAACATAAAACATCTCTGTAAAAATGTGCAAGTTTAGAAGAAGAAAATACCTGTTTATTTTAAAGAAAATCATTCATAGTGAGGGTGTTAAGTGAAATGACCTTTTTTTGCTTGATTAAAGCATGAAACTTGGCACAGTTGTTCCTTATATCAAAATAAGCCGATTAAGATCGGTAGCCCGAGGGACCCCCCGCAAAAGCCCGAGAGGGGGGGGCGTCAAGTAGCGCCCCGCCCGGCTTCATTCTAAAAATTCTAACAGGCCCCGCTTAGCTAATAGGTCATATTTGGTATCAATTTCGGATAAATAAATAACGTAGAATTCATTTCTGGTATAAAAAATTGCAATTTGTTGAAAAATAAAATAAAAAAACAAAAAATCTAATTTTTCAAGTGTAATTTTTGTTTTATATTTATTGTCAAAATTAAACTGCTTAGTTTTTCTACATACAAAAAATATGACAATAAAGCCTATTTAATGCAGATTTTAAAAACATAACTTTTACTAACCTTTATTAAAAGGAAATTGCATAAAAAAAACTTATATCGTCTCGCGCCGGTGAATATCTTTTTACCGACATCGGCATTGATATAGACAACATCCGAAGTGCACACTCTGGAGACCGATTAAATGTATTGTTTATTGTTGTAGATTCTATTATAAAGATAGAAAAGCGTACAATTTTTTTTAATGTGTCGTTCAGTGAAAAAGGGACCTTAAAAAAATTATTACAGCCAGCCTCGTGTTTGTATAGAAGCATACTCGTATTTAGTTAATGCCAACCACTCCATGGACTCCATGGTCCCTGTTCTCAATTAATAAGAAGTAAACTGTAAGTATTCTTTAATATACTTGCTTATTACATTATACCACATTTAAATTTTGCGTCTTGTGTATTAATACAGTTCCTTCCCCCGACACATGAATGGGTACATTTCGTCATTCACGTATATATGTCAGTTTCAACCATATTCTGGCCACAGCAGGGTTGTCAGAACAGTTTGGAAACAGTCGTCTGCTCCTTGCTTTCATTCCCAAGAAGACGGACTGAGCAAGTTTAAAGAGGAACTAAAGTCTGACCCCAAACATATAATCCTATCCTGATAAGGCTGCTTCTATTTCAGTAGTCGATTCATGTAAAGAATTATTTCGGGCATTTTTTAATTATTTAGCAACGGCTTTATCTGTATCACTGTACTTTGCTTTACAAGGTTATTTCACCTATCATCATATAAAGGTATAATAAAGTTTTGGCGAATGCTATTTATTTACTGCTATTGCTCCATCCTGTAGGAGCTTGAATCCTTGTATCGGCCAGGCTAAAAAGGGTCCATGCTTAGATCTCACTTTTATACACCTTATATTAAATGGGGAACCCGGGTTCAAATTCTAGAAGGCATTTATTTGTTTGTTTGTCGTGAATACTTGTTCCTGAATTACCTATGGATGTTTTGAGTGTATGTATCAAATATATATGATATATATCACGTAGTACCCACATCACAAGTCTTATTGAGCTTACAGTATTACAAGGTCGATCGAGAGAATGCTTGGAATACGAGTACGACTCCTGGTTTTTCAGGGACCGATAGAAATAAATTAGAGTTTAATTTACCATGACGGTAAGCTTCACTTATAACCACTGATCTTTTAGTGAAACTCATTTCTTTACCACTAAGTAAATCATTTTGAGACACTGTGTTGACAAAACTTCGAAGAGTTAAAAGTCCTTATTTATGCCATCGCGAAATTGTGTAGAGAAACATGTCACAAGTAATGTTCCTCGTGAGATTCTGAATACTCCAAGAACCATGAAAAGTCCGATTCATTTAATATGATGGCCCTAGTTGCAGATGCTGTAAAACAGTCATTGCAAGGTATTGATACGCACAGTAGACATGAACGTAGTCATAACAGCTAGACTAGATTCATGCGTACGAATATTTCCCCAACTACAGGAATTGTGGGCTCACGTTGACACAGTGGAAAACACAATTATATCACATGACACACCATTGCATCCAGGTCAGGGAATTATATTTTAAGCTAATAAAATTATCTATTCTATAAGCTAAGTAAACTATCTTTTATTTACCCTAAAAGAGCGGAAGTCTTAGCCCTGTTTCGAGCATTCAGTGGAAAGGGGAGAAAAAGTGAATTCGAAGCATGGAATCTGTTCAGAGTTCAACCAAACCACTACAAGGATTCAAGCTCTTACAAGATGCAGCAATAGCAGTGGCTAAAAGCATTCCCCTAAAATACTAAAATGTTATTATATGATCGGTAATAAGTGCAATATTGAAGAAGGCAAGTTACACCGGGATATTGAAATGAAGAGTTGTATAATGTTATACCTGTTCTATGAGATTAAGTCACTGCTAAGTTATTTTATTATTAAATTCCATAATGTATACCTACTTCTAACAAAAGGGAGCCATATAAATGCCCTATTACGCGCAGTGTACCGAGGGGTTGATGTTTAGGTTCAGACGTTAGTTCGTCGTCAAACTTGCTCAGTCCGTCAGACTTCTTGGGAATGGAAGCAAGAAGCAGACGATGGGTTCGACACTGGTCTGACACCTGCTTTGGTCAGAATATGGTTGAAACTGACCAGAAGTAAATGCAAACCGGAATAAAAAACGCGATGCAACTACATGAATGATGAAATGTACGCATTTATGTGTCTGGGGAAGGAACCGTATTACGACACAAGACGCAAAATTAAAGTGTGGTAGGGTAATTCGCCAGTAACTGGCCACTTTTAGTAACTGGCCACCCAAAACCAAAAATTCATTTTAGGCCAGCCAGTGGCCAGTTATTGAAAGCTGGCCAGTTTTTGGAACCTTATATTAAAATGAATTCTGTTTATAGGTGAATAGAATTCATTTTTAGTTTAGAGCGGCTAGTTATTAAAGCGGCCAGTTACTGGTAAATTATTCCACAATGTAATAAGTAAGTAGATTAAATAATACTTACAGTTTACTTCTTATTCATTGAGAACAGGGACCATGGAGTCCATGGAGTGGTTGGAATTAACTATGCTTCTATACAAAAGAGAGGCTCTATGATAAATTTTTCCAAGGTCCCTTTTTTCACTGAACGACACATTTTTTTTCTAATCAAATATTATGTACGCCTTTCTATCTTTAATATATGATCTACAATAATAAACAATACATTTAGTCGGTCTCCAGAGTGTGTACTTCGGATGTTGTCTATATCGATGCCTATGTCGGTAACAAGATATTCACCGGCGCGGGACGATATATGTTTTTTTAATGCAATTTCTTTTTCATAAAGGTTAGTAAAAGTTATGTTTTTAAAATCTGCATTAAATAGGCTTTATTGACATATTTTTTGTATGTAGAAAAACCAAGCAGTTTAATTTTGACAATAAATAAATAACAAAAATTACACTTGAAAAATTAGATTTTTTGTGTTTTTTTTTTAAATTTTTCAACAAATTGCAATTTTTTATACCAGAAATGAATTCTACGTTATTTATTTATCCGAAATTGATACCAAATATGACCTATTAGCTAAGCGGGGCCTGTTAGAATTTTTAGAATGAAGCCGGGCGGGGCGCTACTTGACCCCCCCCCCTCTCTCGGGCTTAAGCGGGGGGTCCCTCGGGCTACCGATCTTAATCGACTTATTTTGATATAAGGAACAACTGTGCCAAGTTTCATGCTTTAATCAAGCAAAAAAAGGTTCGACCTATTTTTGTTACTTAAAACCTTAACTACTAATTTATAGTTCAATATCCGCACAAAAAAAATCCAGGCCAAATCGGGCTTAAAAATATTATAGTTCAAAATCTGTACTAAACAAAGTTTAAAACATTTCAGTTGCGGCAGTTCTTATATCGGAGTTTTCTAAGCCAAACTAACAGAAAATAGGCATATTATAGTTCTTTAGGCTAAGGGCTCGATTCGGATTTTGAACTAGATATCTATTAGGCATCACCAAGATAATTATGTCAGTGTCAAACAAGTATCAAAAGTGACGTTTTTATTTGAAGAAGCGTCACTTTTTACACTTGTTTGATACTGAAATATCCAAATCCATATCGTTTCGATATCTAATATTAGACGTATCTTAAAGTTCGTATAGGCTGTAGATCAATTCCTTACAGAAATATTATAGATCAAATCCGTAATAAACAAAGTTTTTAACATGTCAACAGGTCATGCAATGTTATGACAGTTTTAAGGCCGGTATTTAAGCCGCGTATCGTAACTACATATAAAGAAGCATGATAGTTCAAATCCGTACTAAACAAAGTTTATAACATTTCAACAGGTCAAGTAAGTTTGCGGCAGTTTTTAGGCCGGTATCTACGCCGCGTATCGTTATAATTTAGCCTTCATTTCACAACCACCATTATTTAAATAGTTCAAAATCCGAACTATACAAACTATAGAACATTTCAACAGGTCAAGCAAGGTTGCGGCAGTTTTTAGGCCGGTATCTAAGCCGCGTATCGTTATTTACGGGATGTATGCAAAGCGGCATTGACAGGGCTGCACGTAACACTTGCGACGGTTTAGTTCGTTTTAAATGTATGTTTTTTTTTTATACCACATCGGTGGCAAACAAGCATACGGGCCGCCTGATGGTAAGCAGTCACCGTAGCCTATGGACGCCTGCAACTACAGAGGTATTACATGCGCGTTGCCGACCTTTTTAGAAACCTGTACACTCCTCTTTTGAAGAACCCCATACTGTAGACCCTCGGGAAAACCTCGGAAGGGAGCTCATTCCACAGCCGGAGCGTCCGCGGGAGGAAATTTCTCTTAAACCGCACAGTACGCGACCATTTAGGTTCTAGGGTGTGTGGATGAACACCCTGCCGATGGCGAGCGGTGCGGTGATAGAAAGCTACCGTTGGCATCATGTCAAACAATTCTTCAGAGCACAGCCCATTGTACAAGCGGTATGTGTAGTTTTTATGAAATGTTACAAGTCATTTTATAAGGGTAACTCGATAAGTGTTTGTTTTTATTGCGTTATTACCTCGTAAGTCATGGCGTACTTGTATAATTTGTACAACTATACTTACTTAAATAAAATTCCAGTTTTGAACTTCGGGATTACGGGAATTATATTGATGAAATATCAAATAAGGTAGCAAAGATCATACAATTTTTTTTTATTAGATTACATTTGTAAATATCAATGAAATTAAAGGAGATGAGTTTGCTAACAATTAGAAATATTGTGTCAGTAAAATAATCGACAATTGTTTTACATTTTTTCCTTGCTTAATCAAATAAATACAGTAAGTAAGTATAATCGCGTAATATATATAAACATATAGATATGTATGTTAAACATGACATCTTACCACACTTATTTTGTACAATTAAAGCAACTTAACCTTAATAAATTTAAGTCATTATTTGAAATCCAACATTTTCTACCGCAGAACGTATGTAGCCCTGGTAGCGACATTTCCAAGCTTCATTCAGCCTCCGAAGGCTTCATGAATAAGTCTTCTCTTTGCCCCTTTGATGCGCCCGACACAATCGTTTTTGCCGTATTTAATGATACCGCCTCTTTCGCCCGATTGATATGCAAAACCTCTACATTTCTGTACACGTACCGCATATTTTTTACTCCATAATTGGTCTGGAAAAAAAGCCACGTTCGTGCTTTCAAATAATTACCACGTTCCGTAATTAATTAAGTAAACATTCCGACTGATATGGAAACATGAGTACAGGTGTAGATTGTAGATAGTTTTGCACCTGATACAAATGTTCTGTTAGCACGATGCCCCCATTGATTGAGTCACGCGTCTCGTCCCAATTCCATTAAGCCGTCAGAACCGTCACATTACAGTAGCCAGGCACCAGGCTAACAGAGAACACTAGGAGTTGTGCACCTATCTCATTTCCTAGCCCAGTTGCGGCTTCCGAACGGCCGTCAGCTCGGCTGTTCCGGCTCTGAGATTAGTATCGACCATTTACCGTCTGACTGCTGCTTTTGTTTCCATTGGCCGATTCAGCCCGCCGTCCCCGTTGCCTCTCAAATTTCAATTTTGATTTTCGAGCGTAATCCCTATTCATGCGAGCGAGGATTTACTAAATATGAAATGCGAATATGTTTTTATGAAACTGTCAAATTAAAATCACTCCGGTTTTAAAATGGTGGCGTGTAGTCACGCTCGGAAACTATTTTCGTTCGCTAAAATGCTCCGCTCGCCGTCCATTACAGATCTGCATAATTTAAAAGCTATCCTGTCGCGGTAACTCCCGAATTGGACCTTTGCATTCTTTATATCCTGCTGAATTGTGCGCTCCTAGTGAAAAAGTACGGAGTTTCGCAAAAATTGGCAGGTGTCGTTCAATTAAGCGTGCTCGAGATATTTCGGTTGCTCTATTCTTACTTTAAACAGTTTTAAAGTTGATTGGATAGACAGAATTAACACAGTGTCCGACACTTACGACACTTATTTTAGACGTCAGTTACCATTATCAGTTTAAAAACGCCATTTTCGCGCACAGGATACATGTCGGCGAGAATAGAATCCAATGGAGTGATAAAGAAAATAAAAGCGACGTGTTTTAAGCAACAAAAAGGATTTAAGGTTTAAGAATCAGATGGAATGGGTGTTTCGCACTCGTTCGCACATAAACAAGATAAATAAACAAGAAACGCGAAGCACGGAACAGAAGGATACACTCAGGGAGGGTCGCGATAGTGCCATCCATCAGCCGGTCACATCGCTTCGATAGGGTTAGGGCCACCTCCGCACCTTTATGTCTCCCTGGTGAGATATAAAGGCCCCATACTCGGGGACCCTACTTTTTTGACATCTATTTGTGGTCGGCCTTCTGCCCTCAAACGAAACACAACTATTCAGTAAATAAAGCTTCGTAGTTTATTTAAAATGCGAAAATATGCTTCCTCACAAAGAAATTACAAAGGGAATACGGTTGTGTATTCATACGCGTTTCGCGCACGCAAAGCGTGTGCATAATTTACGTTTCAATCCAAAAACGTCACGTCACACTAGCGAAGAATTTAATCCGTCATATAGGTACGTAGTTGTGTCTTCGGTAACGTTCCGAAAAGTGGATACCTCCGAGACGCTATGATTTTTACGACACGTCTGGAAATCACCGGGGCCCTGAATATATTATTATTGTTATGGCAACACCGAACGCTGGGAAAATTGTAAAATACGCCATACACTTCGCGGGAATTTCCTCTAGAGCATATCATTAGGGAATTTCGGTTTCGGCGATGCTCTGAATTTTTCATCGCATATGCATAGGGATTTATTATTTATTTGCGGCGTCTGACAAGAGTTATTGCTACTTATATTGTTATTTAAATTTAGCTTTATAAAGTTTAGAATGGAGGATACCGGATATTATGTACTTTAGGATGTTGGTGATTGGTAGTTTATTTTTGATATAAATAATTCAGTATAATATAAATAACGTGTAGAGAAAAATCTTGAATATTTTTAACTAAAGAAAAAGTGGCAAACCATCATTATCTATGTCACCGATGCTAAGTACACTCAAAACCAACGAAAACGGGTCTCTATATAGAAAGAGTGTAGTACGACGTTCCATTCTCGACAGTTTCATACTGTCATGCTTTTAATTGAACAAACAATCTTAATATAAACACTGCAGTTGCATTAGCCGCATTAGTGCATAAAACTGGACCTCCCACGCTGACGGACACGGGACATATTGACAGGTGGTTTACACAAGAGTAAAACAATGTTTAATTGTGAACATTGTATTGGCATTAAGCTTTCGACATACCTACGTCTTTTTGAGGCGTTTAAAATTATAACTTTTAATGAAATTGCCGTGACTTTTTTCATGCGATTATAAGATGTTTTTTTTATGTTTAAGTATTTAAAATTGTATTACATATTTATGTTGAATTTGTACACTTTTTGATCAAGGGCAAAGGCAATGAAAAAAATCATACTGGAACTAGACTATATTTGCAAGGGCAGATACAAACGAAAAACTTAAAAGTTGACTGCATGAAAAAAAATACGGAAACGTGTATTTTTCATTTATTTTCTATTTTATATCGTTACCCTATGGATAGTAATATAATTTCCCTTTAAAATTTATAATTGAGTTTTTTTTTATGTTGCCAACGGGTTAAAATTTAAAAATGTAGCCAACGCAGAAAGCGACATCAAAAATTTATAAAACCTATTACGAAACCGAAAAAGCCTCAACAAACGATCTCATCACATCAAATGAACACTCCTTTTGTCCAACCAATTATTCTGTAATTTCTCTACTATTGAGATATCAAATTTCGAAAAGCAATACCGTTATAAATCTGCCGGTACATTAAAATCTCGATTATCCCGGCATAAGTTTGCAATAAATCGAAATGGGAAAAACGCACGAGCGAGCTGCGGGGAAAAAGAGACTATAAATTTTATTTCGGTATGTGCAGAAAACAGTCCATTTGCCGGTGCCTAAATCTATGGGGTGTTGGAATGGGAATATGTAAATACGGGTACAAGTAACGTCTTGATTCTTCACTCGAGAGTATGAAAAATTACAGATTTTTGACAATCTTACAATTGGTGAATCAATAGGCTTGCTTCTTCGGTATTACCTATATGCCGCAGGAGTTATTTTTAAATCTATGATCTATCTTTATTTTAGTTTGAATTTAGTTTTAGTTCAGATTTATTGATTTCTACTACTACATACAGATATACGTATTAGTTTTGACAACTAACGCTTTTTCCAAGCGTTTCTACTTTTTTTAAGCGTTTTTACTTACTCTCTTTTTTTGATTTTGATATTTGTGTTTTTTAGAACGGGACTAAAAATTTACAAAAGTTTGCTAAGTTTTATGAAAAAGGGGGTTAGATTGTTCCAGAAGTGTAAAATACTCGTAATTTACCAGTGACATAGTATACTGAAAACCTTGCAATGTCCATTGCGCTTTTTACAAAATGTATTCAAACTAGGGCTCGCGGTCGTGTCCGGGTTTCGTGTACACGTGTTCGGTACCCGTTTCCGTACTACACGTACACGGTTTTCTGACCCGTTCTACACGTGTAGACGGGTACACGTGTAATTAAGATCCGTGTATCCGTGTACCCGTGTACCCGTGTACACGGTGAAACGGATCTTAAATACACGCGGGTCTAACCCGTTCTTGACGTGTAGCGGAGATTAAAGTTATGTATAGCTTTAAATAAAACACAGATTCAGGGTCAGGAGCCCCGATTGTTTACCAGTTTTATCGGATTTTCAAATTCGGACTTGCAAGTTATATTTGACCCACTTCCGATGAAGCTGAAAATTTCCATACGTGTGTAAGTCGGGTGACAATGCAATATTAATGGAGCTGAACTGATGATGGAGACAGGAGGAGGCCATATGAACTCTGTGATATAACAACCGAATTGTGTTTGGGGTTTTTAGAATATACTCGTGGAAAGAAAAATACAGTCAGCGATAAAATCTTGTACCAAAAATGAAAGTTTTGCCAAAAACTTATTTATTCTTTATTTGAATACTCCAGGACCCGCTTATTTCAATCGCTTAATATCGCTTTCAAATAATTGCTAAAAACGACACCGTTATTGGTAGAGTGAACAGAAATGAAAATATTTATTTTTATGTACTAGTTAAAATATCAAATTGTATTATAAAAAGAAATATAAATGCTATTATTATTCGACACAGGCTGTGAAATGCTTTACAACGGTTTTCATTTTTAACACGCTTTTATTAGGTCGACCTGTATGTAACTAAATTGTAATGGAATCTTGCAAGTTAAATTTGAAAGTCGGGTGACAATGCAATATTATGGTACCATCGAGCTGATCTGATGATGGAGACAGGAGGTGGCCATAGGAACTCTGTGATGAAACAACGCAACCTAATTGTGTTAGGGGTTTTTAGAATTGTCTCGATGAGTATTAGTTGTCTGTCGTAAGAAAAGTACAGTCAGCAATAAAAGCGTGTAACAAAAATGAATTTTTTGCCAAAAACTTATTTTAAATTAAACAGTAATTTTCAAAGATATAAAAAATTGTTTTTCTACAAATTGTCACAAATGGTAAAATGCTTGTTTCCATATAGAAAAGACCCATTAATCACAAAATTATTTGTAATATGTAGTGACTGTTTATGGTGCATAATATTTTGTGAATTGATTACTTTAAACTTAAAGTATCTACAAGTAAAATGTGAAGATTTCATTAGTTGATTTATTGATTGATTGATAAAAACTTCATTATATATCATATACCACACAATAATAAGAACGGTAGTTTTAAATCCCATCCTCATTCCCATTCTGACCCTTATTGTTTCAATACCTTAATTACAAATATACTACAGAACTGTTTATTTAAATATACTAAACATTCTAATAAATTATAACTGTTATAAATGTAAAAAAATCGCATTCATTTTAACGCAGTTTTTGGTTTCACTATACGAAGTAGGAAGAAATGTACTTACTCAGGGGTCGTCATGGTGGCCTGGTGGGTGATTTTTGTATTGATAACAAATGTCCTACAGCAATGTCTTCATACAGTATTATGGTCCTTAAATGTAACAGGACTGATTGGCCAGATAGAAAAATGTGAATTAAATTTCACGTTTTCTCCATAGTAAATGTATGGAAAAAGTTTCCTTTAATTTGTGGCTTTTTAGTACATTACCGTAAGTTGACCCCTAGGAAACTATTGATAGTGGATAGGAATGGAATCGATTGGCATACAAAAACAGCATGTAAAAAATAAAAGTTTTCATTTTCATACAAATTGTATGGGAAAAGTTTTCCTCGATTTGTGGCTTTTCTAGCCGGAAATTTTTTTTGGTTCCATACAAGCTTTTGATCCTTAATAGGAATGGGATCGATTGGCATCAAAAAAAAAGTTTGTCAAAAATGACCTTTTTCTCGCACCCTGTATGTTTTTTCCAAAATTTGTAAAAGCCAATCTTCATTAATTTGAAATCGAGGGAAGGTCTTCTTAGACCGTTTTCTCGTAGCAGCACGGGATCTGGTAGCTGCCCTCACTGACCCAAAAAGAAAATCCACCCTGTAGATGACAATACAATAAAGAATAGGTTTACTTTCATTATCAAAACACTACATCAATGAAGAAAATTATATAAATGAACTCAACGGTACCTAAGTTATTGTTAATTTTAATTTAATTAGAGTAAAACAAAACATATGAAATATTGAAACAAAGTCTACTTTATTATTGACATTACCAATCAATAACACGTTAAACTGCAAAGTAATCGAACTTTCCTAATCTCTCTTATATTCCACCGTATCTCTTCATAGCACGAATCTCTGCTACACGAAAATGAACGGTTGAACCCGCGGGTAAATAAGATCCGTTCTTTCGTGTACCCGTGTACCCGTGTACACGGGTACACGGGTACCCGTGTAAACGTTTCTGGATCCGGGCGGGTTCGTGTAGTTCGGGTTCTTAGTACCGCCGGGCTTAAGAACACGGGTACCCGTGTCAGCGTGTAACACGTGTATCGGGAGCTCTAATTCAAACGTGTAGGCGGACCTCACGTGGACTCACAATGAGCTGCATTCGGAATTTAAATATCTCTACTAGAACTGATATTATTATATTATTACTCACAGTGCTTATACTCATATTCATATTCAGGTGAATTATGTAGGTCATACAGAACAACATTTAATTTAAACTTCACTTTCTTCAGAAAGTGTATCTGTAACTACTTTTAAGTTATTTCGCTTTTACTGAACTGTGACGTGGTGGGCAAAGCTATGTTAAAGGGCAAAGTTTTATACTTTTACGGTACATATACCTATCTTTGATTAAACAAATTTTAAGACTAATCTCTCGTATATTTAGTCACTCACTAGACTTAAAAATGGAGACCTACGATTTCCGAAACATGTCACGCGACTGACTATTTTTTTTCCAAATCGATATCAAAACAAATTGCGATATCAAAAATCGCAATGGCGCACAATGGCGGTTGACGTATCAATTGCGCGGGCGCACGTATCGGCGCATCTAGCGACCTCTGCGCCCGCCGATCGCTGGATATGGTTATTCTCCATACTGCTCAATTTAAGACGGAGAACTCTTAGTTGTGCGTAAGCGTACTGCCTCACTGATGCGGCGGCTGCGCGGGAGCTCCAACAGTTTGCTACGTGTGGTGGCCGAGAGGCTAGACTGCCCGTTCCAACACCACTGGATGCTGATGCATGTACAGCGGTAGTGTTTGGAATGTGGCAGTCTTTGCTATATTAAATAAGATATTTTTGTGTAATTATTATTATTATTTCTAATTTAATGTGTACTTACTAACATTAGCATATTAAGATTAATTTATATTGTATTACTAACAAATGATATGGGCTTGTACTTGTACTTATGTCTGAAATAAATGATTGAATTGAATTGAAAAAAAAAATGTATTAAAATGCTGTATTAGGAGTACAAAAGATAGATGATGATGATGATGACAAAAGACCTAGGAAAAGGAATGGAAGATATGACCTGCTAAATACTGGGGGCCCACTGATTACCAGTTCGTCGGACGATATCAGCCTGTCAGTTAAACGCAAAAGGTGACTGTTCCGAACAACTGACAAGCTGATATCATCCGGCGAACTGGTAATCGAGAATGTCATTAATGATGAATGAAAAAATATGCTCCAAATGAATGGGATAACAGATGTAACACTACTTACTTGTTTAGAAGTAGTGTTACTGTTATTTTCTTCTATGTCTACTTGAGTTGCTATATGCATTATATTGTTTTCTAATATTGAGTTGTGCAATAGAGTATAGTCACTTGCAATAATATATTATGTTACACAACGAAGGTCTCAATAATATCTGACACGGTCTTATTTGTAGAGCCATAAGAGCGTGTCAGAGACACATTTTTGCGGCCTTCGAAGAGCTCATTCAATTTGTAACAAAGGAATTTTCGCGCAACACAATCCATATTTAAACAGATTTTCCAATTGTTATGACGGTTATTTTCTGGTTTCACAAACACTCACAGGAACTTATACAATACTACTTTTTACCATATATTTTACGGGGTTAGTAGAATAAAAATAATCAAATACCATCAAATTGAAGTGAAGGGTGTCACCCTTCAGGCAATGTGTAACTCGCTTTACAAGATAATACGCCATCTCGTATGTATGAAATCACCTTTACTGCCATTACATAATTTGAAAATAGGTAGTTTGCATAAATTTCATTTTGACAGAAGAAGAGATGTATTTTAGAGGACTCAAAAATGTCCAAATTAAATGGAGTCGGAAATAACAGCTATATTTAAGTTTAATTTTAAACCTGTTTTTCAAGAAAAAGATGCTTACAGTCGCCATCAGATATATTGGAGCGGCTAAGGCGCTTACAAATATCTGAACACGCCTCTATTGTTAGGGCGTTAGAGTGCGTGTTCAGATATTGTGAACACCTTGTCCGCTCCGATATATCTGATGGCGACTGTACAGTCACGGACTTATTGTTGAGTCATTCAGGGTTCTAGATAATTTGGTTGTCAATACTAACGATATGAAATATCCAATGTAAAGTAAACCCTAGATCCAGAAATATCCAATCTAAAGTCCGTGACTGTACGTTGCCCAAAATAAAAACACGTATGTAATTATAATAGCCCCTAAATTACTAAAGCCAAAAGTTATTCACTATTCTGTACTTACTAACTTTCGCCGTCCCCCAAAATTGTAAGTCCTAACTCTAAACTATACTAACACCACACAATGCTACCATAATATCACCTCTAAAAACCAGTTAACGTGGAACTCAAGACCTGTGATAACTATGTGGACACAGGTGACACTTATAATGGTTAAGGTTGGCAAGGCGCTTGGTGAGTTATAGAAATATTTCTAAACTGTTTCCATTGGTACGAGCGAGGGATATTTGGTTTCTGAAACCAAACCAGAATAAAGTGACATCCAGTAACTGTAGGTCTACATCATATCTTTACATTCCGTGGATAAATAATGAAATATCCGAATATAACTAGAATAGCACTTCAACAAGCAGGTATGATTGAATCCCTACCATCACATGGCGACCCTGCCAACGCAGCTAAGCAAGTCCAAATGAAAATTGTACATATGTGGAACGTTATAAAAAATGTGTCTACAGTTGACGTCACTGCTGCGTACAGTCACCATCAGATATTTGAGAGCGGCCAAGGTGTTCACAAATATCTGAACAAAGCCTTGTTGAAACGTTAAAGTGCATGTTCAGATATTATTGACTACCTTAGCCGCTTCGATATCTCTATACTATGTACTTGTACATCGTCAGTTTCTATAGAAATCTAGCCGCTTCCTAGAATATGATGCTATATTAAGTCTTAAACCTTCGTCTCGCTCGAACTTGGTTGGCAACTGGAATACCTCAGCTTTTTGCGGGCTCCAGAGACCTCCCTCTATTTCATGCGACCCTAGTAGAACCCAGTCACGTGTGTATAAATTATTAACGCGGTTCGATTCCCGCCGGTGCACCAACTAACAATATAGGTGTCTTAGGAATATTCACTAATATAGGTACTGTTTGTCAAAGGGTTGGCTACTGATCTTGTAAATGAGACATTATGTTTTACGCAAGGGAAATTTATTTATGCAAAATATCAATTTGGTCTAGGTTTCGAAGTTATTTCTCATCAATATTTAGCATCTCCTATCTCAACTAAATTCGACAGAGAAATTCGATAAAGGAACGTAATGATTTAAAAACTTGGTGTATAGCATTTTAGTATTTGCAGAATGACACATACTTTACGTAACTTGCCAGTGATAAACATTATTTTATGTCAGGAATTTGAATGTTATTATTATTATTATTCAGAGCCCACTGTGTCCCACTGCTGGGCAAAGGCCTCCCCCCTCTTCCTCCACTCGTCTCTATTTAGTGCAATATCTGGCCAGCCTCTCAAGAAGGAGTCCAAGTTATCCCGCCATCGCCGACGAGGCCTGCCGGCTCCCCGGTTAGTCTCGTGGGGCTCCCACTCTGTGGTTAACTTGGCCCACAAGTCGTCAGGCATTCGGCAGACATGACCAGCCGAGTCCCATTTTAACTTAGCTTATTTTAATTTGAATGTTATCAACTAAAAATAATTATCTTCTGGCAATACTACTGACGGCTTGCAGATTCATGATCGTTTTTGACAAAATATTGCAGACGAATATTTAAAAAATTATTAAAAAATCCAAATAACATATTTTAATTTGTAAGCGATGACACACCCGACCATAAAGTAATTTTATGAATGTTTCCGTCATCATGTTAAACATATGGGAATATAAAACCATCCGGATGACTTGGCTGACTGGAAATTACTACACATAAATATGAATTTCGGAGAAAGTTTTAACATACGATCAAAGGGTATCAAAAAGCCAATTTTGCAATTTTTCTAACCTTCTTTGGATTCATTTATTTGACAAGGTTCCCTGTTTTTTCCTTCAAATCTGCCGATGTACCTACCTTTCATAATAAGAAGACAGGTTTATAATCATGATTTCATGATTGGAACCAGTTTTAAGAAGAACTATCTAGATAGGCTCAGATAGACTATGCGAGACTCGCATGCGAGTTTCAATCGATCGATCAAATAGCGCAACGCAACGTACTTAACCCAAACTCGCATAGGAATTCTCGCGTCGTCTATATGAGTTTTAATTCGATTTAAGACACCAATCCAAACAGCTATTCTTCATAACAATGAACATATTATTATTCTCACCCTCCAAAAACTATCCGTTACAAATCTATTTGCTCACCAAACTTGCAAAAACAAAATGTAATCAAGTCCGATTCAGAAGCAACTGCACTCACATCCAATCCAATTTGCATCCCGATCTCAATTCAATTAGCTCATTAGACATTGAGTGCGATTCTAACTTTTTAACAGTGTTGGAAAAAGGTTTCTGTAATTAGTGCATTAGATCGAATTTGTTTACACTTAAGGTTCGCGTTAAATCCGACCCGGGTTTTATTGTCCTTTTTAATGTTCCCACGGATTGTGGGATTCGCTTCAAATGCCTAAAAATGTTTGCCTTTATCACAGGTTTTGGAGATTTTAATTTTATCACTCACGATAAAATCACGCCAGGGACTTTTTTATCATTTATCGTCTGGGATAAAACGTGCATTAAATACCTTTTATTGTATATAAATATATTATGCTTTATAAAAGTTATGAATATTATTGCATGTTGTCTGCCTCTATCTTTAATCAATTGTATTTTCCTCAAGTTGTATCTGAGGTGTCTCAATAAATAAAGAGTATTCTATCTATATATCTATCTATCTATCTATCTATAAACCGGGTATTTACTATGTAATTTGTTTGACGACCTCCCGATATATCGGCCCAGTTGTAATTTATGTCGTATATTGTCCTTCTTGTGCCACAATTTTCTTAATGTAGATTTTAGTTATGGAGTTATATGGATCTTTGTTTTGTTGCAGCATCCGTACCCCTCAGAAGACCAAAAGAAGCAGCTAGCACAGGACACAGGGTTAACGATACTACAAGTAAATAATTGGTGAGTCTTAGAGATTAATCGAATTGCAATTTAGCCTTCACGATTTTTAGGAAAAGGGGACAGAACATCTCCCGCAAGAAAGTTGGCAATTGTTTATCGACAAATGCCAATGGAAAAAAGTAAATGCTTCGGGATGACAAATACAACGAAAGTGATGTGATCATTTCCATACGTTATTGAAGCTTTGTTTGGCTTTCCCTAAAGACGAAAAATTTCCCTAAATTGTGGAGTTACAATCTAGCGGGTACTTATTAGAAAGTACCCGCTAGATTGTAACTCCACAATTTACTCAGTTACTTTATACAAATTCCCCGATGGAAAACTAGAAGAAATTAGCAAATCACTTACTCATATTTCAATATGACAGCAAATATTAATTGCAATGAATGTCAAAAACACCTCGTAATATGCAAATACTTGCATCGTAAATTACTACCAGGTTATGTTCGCCAAGGTAACTTTAAATGTACGGAAAAGTGGCTCCCCGCGGAGCGCGCGGTTTCGGGACGACGTGACACGCGACCGGATCTATAAAATGTGATAAGTGACAGTTCGACATCTTATTCGATCATGATAGCCTGGTGTTTGGCAATTTGTTATTACGTTTTTGAAGACTTTTCTGCCGTATTTTTGTGATAAAATGGCGTGGGTTTTCACAATGATGCAGCACGTAGGGTCTACTTTTACAAACCTTGATTGTGTTGATAAACAGAAAAAGTCGTCCGCGAAAAAAATGCAAAAAGATGACTAAAAATGTCAGGATCTTTATCATAAACAGACATGAGGTTTAATCCAAAGGGGCACAATGTAGTGAAGTCATCTATGAGACTATGTATTACCTCCATCACATAAGTTCTCCATCAGGACAATCAGAAAATGGCAATCGTGGCAAATTGGCAATAGACCTCCTTCAAATTCCTCTTAAATCTACGCCTGTCTAATGTCACTTGCCACTTCACCTACATCAATTACGTCTTCAAACGACAGCGTTGCATATTGTCAAATGCCATCTATTCCCGGGTCAGTTAAAATGCTTGAGGTGATCATTGGCTCGCGTAAAGCGCGCTGTTTACGACCGAGGCGATGGCATTTAGTGCGCCTGGTAATGAGTGCGGCGCGCCATCAGACCTGATTCCTGTATGTTTCTATAATAATACTTGAAGACGTTCTAGAAGTTTTATTTGAGATTTTGCACTAGAGAGCCCGCATAATTTTTCATCCATTGGATTTGTTTTTAGGATTCCGTACCTCAAAAGGAAAAAAAAACGGAACCCTTATAGGATCACTCGTGCGTCTGTCTGTCTGTCCGACCATTTCCCCCCCTTTATCTCCAAAACTACTAGGTCTAACAGTTTGAAAAAATACACAAAATAGTTTTTTACCTATAACACAGAAAAACCTAACCTATTAGAAATGTGCAGTCAAGCGTGAGTCGAACTTAACGTACGGAACCCTTGGAACGCGAGTCCGACTCGCACTTGGCCGGTTTTTTGTTATTGACTTTGTTTTTCACGAAAGTGTTCGGTAAGGTCATGCAGTACCTTTATAGGTTACGGGTGGCCAAGAGTTGACCTCCTAATGTCTTCTAAAAAGCTTTGTATCCATCAGCATGACATTTATGTGTACTGTACAAATTGTTTGGAATAACGTTTTTTTTTAGAAGGGCCTATATAATTATTACATCGATTTAAACATGAACATTTTTAACAGGGTAGCAGAAACAGAAAACATATTGGATTATTAAAACTGCAAGACTTCGCACCGTATGGTCATCTTGCATGTAAAAATAGTAAAAACTATTGATTACAATAAGAGTACCTGAATGTCACTTAAACAGATCTCGCAGCGAATTACCGATTCAACACGTCGATATTATTATTAATTTTAACCACTTAAACCTATAAGTACCAAGGCCGGCATTACAGTAGTAAATTACAGCTCAAACGGTCTGCATCTCCATATAAGCCCGTGTGGGTGTCGCGGTAGAATCATAAAATGTGCGTGGAATGGCCCAAGCCACGATACTGTCAGCCCTAAAATGGCCGACTTCAATTCGCGCCTTTTTTTTCGACCATAGAGATTTTATCTGTGTAAGGAAATCGAGGGTATGAGTGAATTTGCGTGTAGGTTGCGCATTTTTGTTGCAGGTGACAAAAAGTGCATTGTTGCAACTGTGTCCGCTTTTAATACCGACATTTTAAAAGATGTATCTTTTTGTTTGAAGATTTTCTTTCATTTTGACCCAATCGGCAATTTAAAATGAAAAACTATTTGATCTTGAATGAATGTTTAATATTAATTACGTGTATTAACGAAACGGTATAATGTTAATGTGAATATATATTTAAAAACCAGAGAGTGCATGACGAAACTCAAAACTATGTAAAAACCGACCAAATGCGAGTCGGGCTCACGTTCCAAGAGTTCCGTACATTAAGTCCGACTCACGCTTGACTGCACATTTCTAATAGGTTTTCCTGTCATCTATAATAGGTAAAGAACTATTTTGTGTATTTTTTTTTTTTCAAAATTTTAGAACCAGTAGTTTTGGAGATAAATGGGAGGTAATGGTCGGACAGACAGACTAACGTGATCCTATAAGGGTTCCGTTTTTTTCCTTTTGAGGTACGGAACCCTAAAAATGTTAGGTAAAGCTACAAAAAACCGCAAGTCATAGAATAGACAATTAAACTTCTCGGTATCTTAATCTCGATGCTGATTTCTAAATATCATAAAGATAATATTATTGTAATTAGCGTCTATCCAACGGGAGTGTCATAAGTAGCCTTTTGACTCAAGTAGCTCTCACTCGATGGCTTCAATGATACCACTTCAATCTTCGTTATATTAGGGACCTTTCTTATTCTAATTATAAATATTTTAAGTATAGCTTCTGGTCACCATCATCGAACCTTATACTCGTACGTCATACCGCATACCAATTCCTCCGATTATACAATAGAGAACAATTTTTAGAACGATAAGGTTTATTGAAAGAGCATCATCTTTCGATATTTTATTTATCTCTTAAGGCGTGTGGCTGTTATGGTGACGGACGCACAGATATTGATATCAAATATAACTACGGCACAGCTATAGGTTTTAACCTATAGGTATGTAACTCTTACATGTATGTACGGTTGAAAATTTTAATTTATGAACCATTTCGTACCTTGTCACAGTGACAATTAATATGAAAGTCGCTAGAGACCTCATACTATTTTCTCTGTGACTATTAGGTAACAAAATGCGTCCGAAAATAAAATATTTCATTGTACGACGTGTTAGGTGCCTTTACGTATTGAAATCTTGCTCGAGCAACTTCCAATTCCAGATTTAATGTATGTACTACTAACCTATAATACGAGATGCAATATATATACCTACTTGTAGGTATGTAACAGTTAATATACCAGGATATTGGATCATACTCACCTACCAGGAACAGCGACGGCGATAAATCTCGATACAAAGTTAATGAACTCGGCTCATTGTCAGCGTATACACGTACAGATAATATTATTATGTTAGATGCCCATTATACTGTAATGACTCGGACATTGCCGCGGGCGAAGCTATATGTATAGAACATATGAACCGGTTTGATATGGATGTGGTATCAGTTGTTAAATGACTTGGAAGTTATGACTCCTGATTTGAAGATATTAATCTCATCAGTGGTAAGCAAAAGCTTGTTACTGGACAAGAGGACAATTGAGATTTATTTATTTAAGTTATAATAATTTATTAGTAAAATTCGAACCATCATAGTATTAAACTACGCTAATAACTAATACAAAAAAAAAAACATTAAAACTATCTATAAACTAAGTAAACATATTAAAAATAAACTAACATTAAAATAAAACTATGTACTTCAAAAAAAAAACTAATAGATTATTAAAAAAACTAAAACATATAAACGAATACTGCGATTGAGGGAGATTGAGATTATTTAGATTTTCTTGCATGTTTTCCTATCGGCACCGAAAACCATCAAAAAATCCACTTGCCTAGAATTTCGCATAAGTAAAATCTCGACGGATAGTTTTTTCAAATACTGTAGCCTAATATTAACTGCCAACTGAGTTTACCAATAATGTTTTACGAAATTTCTTATGAGAAACTTCTTTAAACTGGAAACTTCCTGTAAATCCATGTGAAATGTTTTATTACATGCTTGCAACAAATATAGCACAATGTATGAAACTCTGGCAACCTAACTCAGCCCTAAAAATGAATCTCTATGGAGTAAAGTATCGACAACAATTAAAACCACATAATTTTAAGACACTTTTAATACCTCCGGTCACAACTTGATTCAAATTCTTTGCTTGTCGTACACCAAAAGCTCTTGCCGCATCTAAAGGCACATTATTTGAAGACCTCACGAATCTAGAGATTGAGTGACGGGGTCGGAGGTCGCGGAGGCTTTGTCTCCTCTCGTCTGTGGTCCCGCTATACCATTAAACCGATAATTATGGCTCTAATCTTCAAAATGTGGAAAGTATTGATATAATCAGCATATTCAGTATCACTCAAAAAGTTACCGTTGTAGATAAAAGCCCTTGAAGCCTTGAGTAGAGTACTGTGACTGTATTTATATACTATGTAATGGAATCTTGCTAGTTAAATTTGATCCACTTCCCGGTTTCCCGATTGAGCTGAATTTTGCATACACATGTAAGTCGGGTGACAATGCAATACTATGGTACCATCGAGCTGATCTGATGATGGAGACAGGAGGTGGCCATAGGAACTCTGTGATGAAACAACGCAACCTAATTGTGTTAGGGGTTTTTAGAATAGTCTCGATGAGTAATACTGCCGTATTCGAACTTCAAGATATTCACAAGAGACGACACGTACTAGATCCATTCTAGATACGTTATAGTTTAGATTTCAACTAGTTCTCTTTTGCAGCGCAATTCAGGCAACCAATGTCACTTTTAGATCGTGTTAGATATCTATTAGATGTGAATTAGATGTCTAAGTAATATCTTGTGGAAATCGTTCAAGAGTATCTCCAGAATCGCGGAAATGTCAAATTTGACAGGTTAGATCTTAAACATATCGTTATCGTATCTTGGCGATGTCTAAAAGATATCTAATAGATGTCTATTACAAAATCCTAATCGGGCCCTTAGTTGTCTGTCGTAAGAAAAGTACAGTCAGCGATAAAAGTTTGTACCAAAAATGAAATTTTTGCCAAAAACTTATTACTATTACTATCGCATTTGTCTTTATTTCACAGAGACAAAACATAGTTATGTGAACTAAATGAGGCTTCTTTATTGTCCGTTTTTACGAATAATAAAAAGGGTTAATGTGGTGACCTTTCTTAAACTTACTTTCTTAACGTTTAATTATTTATGTACGCTTTTATGTTTAGTGGTGTTTTTTAAATTACCATATACATATCATAGTGTTCCTTTTAATTTCATAATTTTTACAAAAAGCGCATATTTCCTCCCTCAAAAACAATAAAACCAAAAATTTCAATTTCACCTAATACAAATTTCATCAAACAATTCCAACCCTTTTAAAATCCTATTACACCTAAATCAAGGATTCACACCCGGTCAAACACTTGAAATATTAATTCTGAGTTAAACATTTTTACTAACAGTAAAACCATTAAGGAAGGGTTGGTCCCTTGTATAAACAGGTGTCCAGATCTACAGCATTTAGAACATTAGATACCTCGCCTAAGTGCATTACAAGTTTCATTTAATTACTAACCTTATGTTATTGGAGTAAAGTTAAAATTCCTGCTACTTTTCAAATGCGCATAGGGTTGGTAAGCAGTGACAGAGATCCCTAGATGATTGCTCTCTCTTGAGAGCTATAACAGTGTAAATATTTTATTAATGCTACCGTCGATTTATGTTATTCTGGTATCGTATCTCTAAATTAACTATTTGCATAAGATGTGCATTTTGGGGTATTTTGTGGTTGTCTAATGTGTCGTTAGTTTTATGACTTTATTATTAAGTTTAATATGCAAATCATCAAGGCTTAGGCGTCCGTAATGTTAGCTCATTACTATGCCGCTTGGAAAAAATTGAGTAAGGTTGCCAATTTTTTGAGCATGCACTATTTTGACGAGTAAGGTATTTTTTGTATACATTTAGTGTCAGCTCTAGAGAAAGTGGCTACTGATTGTTTATGATCAGCCCTAGTAGCACGGTCGCATTTTTATCGTTTATCACCATGCCTGTCACGTTATAACAAGTATGTAAGTGCGAAAGTGACGGGCATAGTGATAGTCGATAAAAATGGAACCGTGCTGAGCCTGCTGGTGGGCAGTATGCTTGTTTCCTACAAATGCAGCATAATATAATATCAATCTTTAGATTGATTTTACATTTATGTAATCCTTGCCAGACCAAAGCAACTAAATACTAAGGATCTCCACAATATCTAGTCGTGCACTGTATATGTAAGTATTATTCAACTTATCAGCGATCTTGGCCTTTCTACGCTACCACCACTTAAAAATATTGGATACTTTTAAGAAAATAGGAACGTACGTTCTACCTTAATTTATTCTCCTTTTCTCTTAGGACACAATTCCAATCCAATATTGAATGTAACGGTTAGTTAGCACATAACATTGATGCAAACGCCGTAATTATACAACGACAAGGTTGTATCTTGCCTTTATCAAATTGAAACGACTGTAGGCGTTCCGCCTCTGGGACCCTGTCGAATTAATGAGCGCGCCCCTAATTGTGATTGTATGAAGATGCAAATTCGACAAAGAATAGGAATAAGGAAACGTCTCTTCTCATTGTTGGGGCCCTGGTACTTGTAATTGATAAGGAGGGACATTTTAAATTTATATTCATCCCTCGTGATTCCATTTTCGAATTATCGGAGTGTTTTGCTGATAGTAGAGATATCCCCCGTTTCCATTTATTTTGTCTAATTAAATTAGACTTATCAAAAAAATACGCTACAATTACTCCACTGTCTTTCTCTATTCGACATATTTTGGGTTGTCAACTACAGACAACACAGTATGTGATAATGAAGAGTCGGCAATGTGCATGTGACACCTCTTAGTGTTGTAGGCGTCCATACACTGCAAGGACAGCTTTAAATCAGGCGGATCGCATGCCTATAAAAAAGCAGATGAGTTGAATTAATTCTCAATCTCTTTCTATCCGTTCGGCTTCTTAATCCAAATAGTTTCCCATATGCATAACCAATAGGTATTGTCCATCGGTACATAATAATGTACCGATGGACAATACAGCCACTTCACATATAAAACCTAATTTCCATGCGACCATCATAGTAACAAACTGGCCAATACTATATCAAAACACAATACACTATCAATTACTTCGGAATAGCCCTTGTAGGACAATGGGCCATCTCGCGTGGAATTGGCTCCTACAATAGGCTAGCCTAGATATACCTGAATTCAGGAAGGTACAGACAGAAGTACAGTCAGCGTGAAAAGTAGCGTATCAGACGATGCGTTCAAAGTATTTCATTCTCTAATATCTTATTAGCGGGTGATGTGATCAAAATGATCTCCACATGTAACTCTATTAGCAATTAAGTTTCTTGCTCAATCACCTACGCTGCAGATAACTTAAATAATCATATTCGAAAGCTCTTTATAGTTTATTATTTACGTTTAGATTTAAAAAGTGAAACACTTTGTAGGTACACATATTAATATCAATATCTGGGTGACCGAGCTTCGCTCGGAAAACATAAAAAAACTCGAAAATGCGCGTTTTCCCAGAGATAAGACCTAGTTAGATCGATTTTTCGCCCCCAAAAACCCCCATATAGCAAATTTCATCGAAATCGTTAGAGCCGTTTCCGAGATCCCCGAAATATATATATATATAAATAAACAAGAATTGCTCGTTTAAAGGTATTAGATTATTAAATTGAACAACGGGACTTAATCGCGTATTTACCTCCGATGTTTCGAGGACGGCGTTGTCCCCGTGGTCTCGGAGAAGAAAGACCACGAGTCTAGTGTAAAAATCGTGAAAGTTAAAATCAGAAATATTAATATCGTTATAATTTCTTGCAGCAGATTGTACATCTTATGACCCATGACGTGGGTGAAACCGGAATCCAGAGTGATACACCTAATTCAATATTAAACGGAACCAGAACTGTTATCTCACAATTTGTACTTCAAACAGGACAAGACACAAGTGTCCAAACTTAAGTCACAGCCGGAACCAAACACGTCAAGTTGAGATTAGTAGGCTAAGGCTGGATCACAATAAACACGCACACAAGACACCCGTATACCCATACTAGGGCTTGCAATTCGAATATTCGAATATTCGAATTTGTCGAATATTCGACCTGTTTTGATATTCGAATATTCGGCCGCTCAGGTTTCGAATATTCGAATATTTTTTATTACTATAAAAAAATCTATGTAATCCGCTGTAGTTACAGTTTCTGTGTGTTTTACGGGTATTTACAGTGAATGAGGAACGGTAGGTATCCAAATACGAAGGAAATAATATTTTTACTGTATTCCTCTCGATAGACTTCGTGAATACAGTGAAACTTAACTCAATTTAAAAGAAAACGAAATAAAAAGTATGTTATTTTTACGGTGCGTAAGTTTTAAGTTAAAGGCTCATTCTGTTTAATCAGTACAAGCGTACGTTAAGCGAATTTTTGAAGTCTAAACCTTGCCACTTATCGCAATTCTCAAATTTAATCATACCAAACCTGCCCAACTTGGTAATCTAACCATGCACCTTTAGCTGACGAATAATCCACCCAGTACTCAACTAACTTTTTCCCTTAAATATTCCAATATTATATAATTAGCCGACCATTAGGAATAATAACTTGCCAAAACAAATAAAGTTAATAAAGATTCAAAATACAATGAAATTAAAGGCCTTTTTAATTTATTTAAATTAACCTCAGAGGCCTGTACTCTGAGGTTAATTTAAATCGGAAAATAATTACCTACTAAAAAAAATATCTTACATACCTAGGTGTTTGGATGGTTAAAGTTATATTATTTCACGCAACGACGCATTTATAATAAGTTTTGTCTAGAAATATTGAATACGTCTAATTTTGGCGTTTTACTTGTTTTTATAAATGTGGGCATCTTATAAATAGTAGGATGATAAAATCTAGTCAATTAAGTGGATTTCTGCCAAATATCCTTAGTTTTAGCAATATGTGAAAAAAGCTTTTGAATAAAACGATAATAAACCGATTTCTCGTTCCTTTTCTTATTTTTTATAATATTCGAATAATTATTCGAATATTCGAATACGTCGTCAGAAAAAGTCGAATATTCGAATATCTGAAAGTTTCGAATATTTGCAAGCCCTAACCCATAGTCACACATTAACGGTGTAACTTTAACATGCGACTATACTGGCGGATTATCGAATAATTGGGTACTTTCCTCTACTTCAAATAAATTATTTCACACCGTGCACGAAATAAAGCACCAGATAATTATTAGAAAAGCAAAGATAGCAGTTATTTTTAAATACTATTTTATATTTAATAAATTGGATTGAAATATAAAAAGTAGGTGAGTTTTCGTTTTCATATAAATTCCATATTAGAAAATGGTTTTGACAGTTCTAAAAAAGAAGCTGATTTGACTAATATAGGAAAGTCGCCAATTATCAGACTAATATAACCAAGATTATACTTTCGTGAGACATATCTTAAACTGTTTAGACGACAACGGTTTCACTCACTTGGATTTTTAGTCGCTATTGGCGACATGTTCATGTGACTCGAGCCTGAGGAAGGACCCCCGACGGGCCCGAAACATGTCGCCAATAGCGACTAAAATTTCCAGTGAGTGAAACAGTTGTCGTCTACTTAAATAGACTAATATAATACATATGTACCCAAAGTTAAAAATTACGTTTTCTGAAGTAATTAATACGCCGCGATGTAGAACATATGACATATGACAATACTCTTTATTGCATATTCAATGAATCGAGAAGAGTAATGGAATTTTCATTAGTAGTAACCAAGTTCTTATTAACAAGTACCCTATTTTAAGTATATGAAAATCAGTGTGTTTGATATAAGACCTTAAAAGACACGAGCTGTCCCCTATTTTATGTGAAAATCGATATTCAGAACAGTGTATTGACACGTAAAAAACTTTCCACATTTCCTCATTCCATGACGAATACGTCGAGCATCTGTCAGTAAAACACCGTCAACGTTTCCTCAAGCCATGACGACTATGTGGAGCATCTGTCAGTAGCTACAAGACCTTAAAAGACCCGACCTGTCCCAATGCGTAATTCGCAGGCCGTAAAACGTAGCTCGTAAACGGAGAGGGTGCGGCCCTCTGTTAGCGGGGAAGATAGAACCTTGCACTGGCGTTTTCAAAGACCATTTGAAAAGCAAATAAAAATGTTAATATGCAAATTCCTGTTTACTATCCAACAGCCTACATTTTATTTTTATTAGCATAATAAAAACGCTACAAATATGTATAGTTCAATGACGAAATATCTGGGAGAGCGAGTTTGCTCGGAAAACGTATAAAAACTCAAAAATGAGCGTTTTTCCAGTGATAAGACCTAGCTAGATCAATTTTTCTCCCCCGAAAACCCCCATATAACAAATTTCATCGAAATCGTTAGAGCCGTTTCCGAGATCCCCGAAATATATATAAATATATAAATAAATTTACTATAATTGCTCGTTTAAAGGTATAAGATATTGTGTACTGTCTCGTTTGTTTGTGCTTACGAATAAATTATATTTGTTTTCTATTCTATTCTGAGTTGACGTCAGATCATTTGAGCCGCATAGGCGTAAGCGGATGACAGTACTAAACCGCTCAAACTCGACCCATCCTCAGACGGGTCCGCATCACTCATAACGTAACAATAAAGTGTTAACTGGAGTACATTCTTACGAGGAGGGTACGCTTTACTCGCCGAATAAACAACCTTTAGATTCGCCGTAAAAACATTTGCGCCAAGAATTAATTTTGACAGCTTAGCTTAGCGCTGTACATGGGACATGATTTTTACTTTAAAATAACTTGATAATATATTTTACAGTACATATGGGGCTACTTTTCCGCACTAGTGCGTAAAATAGCACTTTTCGTGCGTATGTCGAAACTTTAAAGTGCCATGTACTGTAAAACGTTGTTCGATACACGTGCGAATAAGTAATTCGCAACTCGTGTCGAATTTCCTCTTTTTCGCACTTGTATCGAAAATAACTAATATTTAATAATTATTGTCTTCGGTTACCGCGATAGTTACACATGAAATAAACTATTAAAACGGATTATATCGCGTATATTATTATATTATACAGAGCCCACTGTGTCCCACTGCTGGGCAAAGGCCTCCCCCCTCTCCTTCCAGTCGTCCCTGTTCAGTGCTACATCTGGCCTCTCAAGAAGGAGTCCAGGCCATCCCGCCATCGCCGACGAGGCCTGCCGGCTCCCCGGTTAGACTCGTGGGGCTCCCACTCTGTGGTTAACTTGGCTTGATCGCGTATATTGAATTATATTATATTATATTTATTTAATATCTTTAATAATATGTAATGTGTTCGTTCGACACGGGCAAGAGCAACATCCGCTCGGTGTACCCCTTACATTTCATCAAAGTGTCATAAGGGCCTCTACGTGTTGGTTTCGCTCCGCAGACGCCTCTCAAATGTCCGAAATACCATTGTTTCGTGATGGGAAAAGACATACTACATATAATATGTATAGGTATGATTATTCAATTATTATTAAGACGAAATACATTTATTGTCGATATATTTCTATACGTTCTATAGCTCGTTAATTTAGTTCTAAAATCTCATCGAATTGATGATACCTCGTTCTTAAATTATAAATCTTATAACAAAAACACATAGGTACTCACTATAAGCCTACCAACAGTGACTGATAAGATAAGATAAAAAAGCACAGTAACAATTCCCTCCACATCACAAACTCATCTTGATAAAACATCCATAACTATAAGACCCTCAAATAGGTTATAAACACATTTACATCTCACAAAAGAAACGTAAAACAAAAAAAACACTTACTCTCCCAACCTTCTATCTCCCTAAACATACAATTTCAAAAAACCACTTTGACGCTTACAAAATAAAGTTTAAATTTAAGTAACAGTTTTTCAAAGATATTTCGGCGATAAAGGCGGTAGTTGTAAATGTGAACCAGCCCTGAGCGCCCCTGCAAGTCTCAAATTGTCCATCAGGAATCACGGCCCGCGGTTTACGATCCCTGGCCCGTAAAACTCGCGAACGACACTTAGGTTTAATACCCCTGGATTTTTGTATACGTTTAGTGGGTCTCAAGTCTCAGTCCGTTTATTTTATATGAATTTAAATTTATTTGAGTTTTAAATGGAATTTTATAATTGGTTACACTGAAATTTTAAAACAGATTGTGTCTAGAAAAAAGTAGTAGTAATAAAACACTTTGTACAAAAAAGAAAAACAAAACATCATTAAAAGCAAATATGTTGTATTTCTAAAAACAGTATTTTACACCTATTTGCTGTATTTCAAAAACAGTACTTAAACCTATTTGCTGTATTTCCAAAAACAGTACTTACACCTACTTGCTGTATTTCCAAAAACAGTACTTAAACATTTTTTTGCTGATGCTTTAGGTATCAAAAGATTACTGAAAATTTGAAATCGTTTGAACATGTAATAAAGACTATTGATACTAAACTTGAACACCCTTTCCCACATATATCCCATACACCATGAAATTACCATAGAAACAGTACGGGAATGGGATCTGAAACACCAGGGCCCCATAGGAAGCTCGTAGATGGCAGATACCGCTACGATGCTACGATTGCTACGCCGTAGCATTTCGTAGGTGTTAGGACCAGGTTAGGACGGATTACACTTTGGGCTCGATTCGGATTTTGAAATAGATATCTATAAGATACGAGTATCTTTTAGACATCACCAAGATAAGATAACGATATTTTTAGGATCTAACCTGTCAAATTTGACATTTCCGGGATTCTGGAGATACTCTTGAACGATTTCCACAAGATATGACTTAGAGAACCAATTCACATCTAATAGATATCTAACTCTATCTAACGTAAAAGTGACATTGGTTGCCCGAATTGAGCTGCAAAAAAGAACTAGTTATCTAAACTATAACGTATCTAGAATGGATCTAGTACGTGTCGTCTCTTGTGAATATCTTGAAGTTCGAATACGGCAGTTTGGGGTTGTTTCGATATGGATTTAGAGGCCAATTCGAGTTTTAGTTATTCGATCTGTTTCCGATGATACTGATCTGTTAGTGTCAAAAGTGACGTTTTTGATAGAAGAAACTGACTTGTATTCTTAGGCCCTATTTGCGACATGTTTATTCTCTTCTATTAGTTATACTCTTCATCCACAAATAAACGCACCAATTTTAAAATTACTTTTTAAAACCCTGATCCCTCAACGGCCAGACCCTCCAGAAATCACCACTAGATGGCTCTGGCGGCGATAAAACTCGCATTCTACGCTGTAATCGCCTGAATTTTCAGTCGAGATGCGTATCGGCCCATTTTCGGCGTCAATGGCACATTTCTTGCGTTTCTGCGATCCTAGTTGATTTTTTCGGTGTTTATTCGGTTTTTATTGGTTTTATTGGGGATTTATCAATAAAATTACTATGAAAGGGCGGCTTTTGTTGTTAACATGTTCGGAAACCGTTCGTAAAATATTTCTTAACGTTTGAATTTTAATACACATTTAAGAAGTAGTAAAAAGGCTTGAACTACGTATAGGTAAAAGGCTCAATCACACAAATTGTTAATACTGGGTTTCGAACCCAGTACCACATGGTTTTGATACGACTGACGATCGTCTTGGTGATTGGCGCACATTTTACGCACAACTTTCACTTCATATCGCATGGACCAATAAGCTTGAACGATCTTCAACGTCGTATCATAAGAGCTCGTACCATGAGTCACTGACAGTGTCAAAACTGACATTTAGGTACGCTATCGAGAACGTAATTTACTTTCTATACATCTCGTTTGCACTTATATGCGAGTAATATGAGGATAATAACTAAACTAAACTGAAACTGATCAAAGGGCGTTTTTTTTTTGTCCCCTACACTTTTTTTTTCAAATTTGGGATTTTTTTATGTTATTTCTACTCAGAATCACGAGCTCTTTCTATCCTAATAGGAGAAAAAAAGTGTCCTAAGGTTTTTATTTCCATTACGTCACCATTTTTCATAGACTTTGTATGGCGGTCGCGGAATGGAAAGATCGAAAAATGTATGGAAATTTTGGGACACTTTTTTTCTCCTATTAGGATAGAAAGAGCTCGTGATTCTGAGTAGAAATAACATAAAAAATCCCAAATTTGAAAAAAAAGTGTAGGGGACAACAAAACAAAACGCCCCAAAACCGTAACAATTTGAATCATCAGGATTGGGATATTAATTCGATTTCAAATAAACGCGACGTCACAGTATTGTCAATGAATAGAAACAGCTCACTAAAATTTAATAGATTAGGCATTAGCATAAACTATAACACGCCATTCAAATCAACCAACCAGCAAACATGCCGTAACCAGGCTTACCAGCATAACCCTAATTTTACGACGCACATCCCGCCCGCAGTTACCGAAGAATAATCACGCCAAAAACAAGCTTGAATTAAACACAAGGAAAACAATTACCCTCCATGACGCCATAACAATTCACCTCTACCTCGTAAAGAGGGGGCTAAGCCTCAAAAAACCCTTACACTCGTCAAAATAATTCATTTTAATTTTCTTTACGGGCTAGTAAACCTTTATTTTTACGATGGTACTACCCGAGATAACTCGGGGAGTCCCTTAAAGGCCCTTTTCTGGGCCCTTTACTATGCCGTACCGAGCGATCTTCACCCCAAGCCGCGGTTATGTGCTGTTTGACATTTCCATAAAACATTACAATTTGGGTGGATTATTTGTAATTACTTACAAGTTATTAATTTAGAATGCTCTGCTGCGTCATTTTAAATTAAAATCTAGCCGTAAATAGGCCGTTTTGAGACGTTTTTTAACAATTCTTTTTATTATAATGATATCAGTGTTACCTCAAATTCCATGGTAGGAAAGCTTTAAAATCGTCTTTTCCGCGTTCTTTTTTCGTCTTGTAAATATTAATTTTAATTAAGAAGGCTTTCTGTATGAATAAATTAAAAGGCAGCTCTTTTTGTAATGTAAAATAATTTTTTCGATTCTTTTTTTACAGGTAAGTGGGTTTTGCTGTTTGCTTTCTTCATGAGGTACATATTTATTATGCTACTCTAGTACTAGGTATGTTACTTTTAATATGACTGCAGATTCGTTCACATGCATTTTTATACAAATTCTTTCAAAATGATTTTATTGTTTCTCCCTTCCTCCTTCCCCAAGTTTCCTATGCCTTTTGGCATTAAGTCCGCCATTTGTACATTTTTCTTTCTTTGTGCAAAAAAAAATAGGAACAAGATTCGCACGCTTCCGTTAAGCTTCGGTAGCTCAGTTGACTGGTGTTTCGAAAAGTCGCAAGTTCGAGTCTTAACCGAAGGGTTTAAATTGTTAAATTTTTCCCTATAAAATTCGTATAAGTATTGAAAATAATTCATTATTCGTATGCGAAAATAAATTACTATATATATTGTAGAAAAACTTAGTATACTAACTTAAATTAGTAACTATTACTATTACTTATAGGGGGCCCTAAAGCATTTTCTAAATAAATAAGAGTGGTCGGCGCAGAGTGGCGTGACGCTGGAGATCCGGAACACTTAACGGTGTATTAAGCGACCTCTTCGGGTCTTTACGACCCTGGTAACTTCGGGACGGACGCCCCAGGAGAAAACGGCATAAAAACTCAAGAAAACGTGAGAAACCTCCGTAATATAATTTCTTATTTGAAGTACAAAACAAAGGCTTGGCTTAAAGGACTCGTATCCAGGTCATAATTGCTGAAAAAAAAAAATTCTGGCAGTGACAGAAAAATAACAAATCGGTTGGAATTTCCTATCGAAAAATTCCTTCGACAATAAATATCTCCAAGCATTGCTGTAAAGGGAAACACAAAAAGCATTTTGACCCAGTAGAGGTAGCGAGAGCGACCCCTTTCAGATGTCTTTCCGCGCCGGGGCGTCATCATTTTTCACAGCATCCATTTATTTTATCTGAGCACCGCACGCCGACCTCCAACGGTACGATAGCGACGCTGTTTCGAATTTCGAACATCAGCTGAGTAGAGATTTATGATGAGCGTTGGATGTTTGAATATGGAACGTCAACGTTTTGCGAATATTTGAATTTCGAATCTGCTTGTTCGAATATAAAATATCGAATTAAGTTTTCATGAACGTAGATTAAAGTTGTTATAGCTGGTCAACCAAATCTTGTCAGTAAAAAAATTTTCTATGGGACGATATCCCTTCGCGCCTACATTTTTCAAATTTACCGCCCTTTTCTACGGTCAAGATCTGGTTGACCAAGTATATATTTATTTTCTTTATTTTCATTGTAAAAGTAAGGGTTTATAAAAACAAAAGTTTATATAAAAAAAATTATGACCTGGATGCGAGTACTTAAAGCCAAAACTAAAATATCTTAAAGATGGAGGCGTTTTTGCTTCTACACTCCTTAAGTGCTTTTCAAATTAAAAATCATGTATTAAAAACAAAAAAGATCCCGGCATTGTATAGTGATGTAAAACGGCCGCGGTGGTCGGCATAGTAAAGCTAATCTGACCATTTAATATCACATATCTCGCCGTATCTTAACCGCTTAATTCAACTTGTAAGAATGGAGCGGCTCGCTTTAATTAAATGTCAACATTCCTTATTGAAAAGGGCATAGCTTATTAGAGCATTTAATTAATTTTCATGTATACAGTTTAACCGTTTAGCGTAATCTGTATCATTTATCGTGACATTTTTTATCGACGGTTACGGTATAATGAAGTATTAGGTTGAAACGTAAGCGGGGGTGAATTGCGTCAGCGAAAAGGTCGCAAATTCAGGCAGTCGCTAACATTTCCCTATCTCATTTTCCATTTGACAAACATCATTACATCTTCCTGTGCCGCCCTCGCGACAATTTTCGGAAGCAGTCGGGCGCAGTCGGGCGGCATCGGCGAGTTCCGGCGTCGCTCATTGTGCGAATTCCATTTTTGAATTGTGTTCACTTTACCGATTGTGTTTTATTTTTTTTCTACTCCAGCACTTAAATGTGTCAATTAAATGACTGACAGTGATATCTAAAGCAATGTCATTTGAATGATTTGTCTATAGGCTCATAAGATGACTGCTAGCAGTCATCTTATGAGTATAATACAACTGCTTTATTTTTTTTAAAGATACAAGTTCCGATCATCTTGATTGAAAGAGGTATGTTTTCATTTACAATAATAACTCTTTTTTTTTAAATAATAACTCAATTTTTTTTAAATAACCTTTTTTTTAATAATTTTTTTTTGCTGCAGCTGTCATAGAAAAAGTAATGTATGCAACAGCTCATAATTGGTTCTTAAAATTCTCGGGTCTTTTTTTACAAAACTCGACTACGTCTCGTTTTGTAACTTCGACCCTTGAATTTTAAGAACCCTTATTATATCACTGTTGCATAAACTACTATAAAAGTTGAAGCGCCTTTGAGTCGTTCGTTGCTGAGACGTTTTTCAAAACGCAATATAACCGTAGTTTTTTTTAAACAATTATGGCTTGGATGAGAGTTCTTTAAGCCAAAACCGCTTGAGTTTGTAAAGGCGTTTTTCTAAACAAAAACGCGGCATGTCCGGTACATGTAGGGAATTAAAAGCAACGTAGAAACATCGGGAGTCGGGACGTATTTTTTACTAATCGACAAATTAATTACAGTATCTATAGAAGAAGAAATAAGAGGCGACTTGTTTTTGTCCAGTCGGTTGTCTGTTTGCGTCGAGTGTTGGGTTTTTGTTAAGTGGTCGAATGAGCAATTGCGATGGTATTTTGCCGTCTTACAAAATGGCAGTTGATTATTGGGCCGGACTAAGCAGTTTCTTGAGAAAATTACGCGTAATACTTTCATGTCAAGAAAAAAACTTTAATAAAATACATCGTCAGTAGAAATTCCATTAATACCAATAAACATGTCATTACATCAGGTTAGCAAACCTGCGCCGTTTATATTTCGCGCATGGTGAAATCAAAATGGCGGCATTAAGGGGTAATTACACAAAAATAGCCGTTGGCAATTTGTCGTCGATTAATTAGGACCTAATCCGATAGGGCGTGAGAAATGGCGTCGCTGGATATTGTCAATAATATCACATTACTTTCATACTTGTCTTTAATAATTTTGTACGCTCGGTTTCCCAAATACAGATTACTGAAAATGTATATACAAATGTAGTAAACTTTCATATGCAAAAACGTATGATATTTCTTCGCAAGATTAGTTTCTAATAAAATATATTTTTATTAAAAAATGCTTCACATTTTGGCTATTTAACTGTTTTATTGCGTTATTGTTAAACGATTTTTACTAGAAATAACGTTGACATCGTTTTTTTTTAGATAGAAACAACATTTAACAACATACATTGTATAAGCAAGAGGGTTATTATTTAACTATTTTAACGCATTTACTAATTATAGCAAAGATAGTGCTCCCTGCCGTATCTGCGGCCCCCTGACGATTAATCATGGCCCCGCCAGCGTGCAAGCGAGGCCTACGGCGACAATGTCGAAGTGAGGCCGACGGCGAGCGACATATTACGAGTGTACAGAATAACACGTGTCACGATTAAATCAAAACTATGTCTTATTATTAGTAGTTAATGAATAAGTTTTAGGCAAAAATTTCATTTTTGGTACACGCTTTTATCGCTGACTGTACTTTTCTTACGACAGACAACTAATACTCATCGAGACAATTCTAAAAACTCCTAACACAATTAGGTTGCGTTGTTTCATCACAGAGTTCCTATGGCCACCTCCTGTCTCCATCATCAGATCAGCTCGATGGTACCATAATATTGCATTGTCACCCGACTTACATGTGTATGCAAAGTTTCAGCTCAATCGGAAACCGGGAAGTGGATCAAATTTAACTTGCAAGATTCCATTACATGTTTAGTTACATACAGGTCGACCTAATAAAAGCGTGTTAAAAACGGGAGTAACCCCCAGAAAATGGCCTATGCAACTGTGTCCAAATATTATAATTGACAGACCATGCTGTCTTCTAGGTAAATTTTGAAGCAATTGAGTCCCGTTATAAATCAAAATAAAATGTAGGTAATAATCATGAAAGTTTAAATGAATGGGTAATAACTTGCCAAGTCGCACTATTTATAGTAGCGAATAAAATAATATTATAATTTTAACCTTTTCGCCGCCATTGACTTGATATAAAGTCAATACATTTCGTGCCCCACACGCCACGACTTCATATCAAGTCTTGGTTTTATTAGATCCCACTTTTATTATAACTTGGAATTTTTTCACTGTGCTGCTAACTGTAGGTAGTAAAGTTAATGCCCCAGGCGCCCTCTGTTTGCGGAATCGGGAGCGGGTTGTTTTACTTGTAATGGGGTCCTGATGCCCTGGTAAATACATAATTATACTTGACGAAAATATAAATAGATTTGTCGCGTAAGGCGACAAGGGGATGAAATCGATGGGTGATTCTGAAAGTCATCTTAGAATAGTGGTATTTTCTTGTTAAATAACACAATTTTCTTACAATCAGACCATACGTTTAACTTCACTGCCTACTTCTAAAATGATGCGTAAACTAGTGAGAGCACTTTTCGTCAATAAGTTAGTACGCTCGATCGCATCTATTTCTATTTCATACTAAAACAGAGCGATGAACATCAATTTATCCCACATTTAATAGGAAACCATGTCCAGAAGTCCTCAACGTAAAACAAAGAATTCCTAACTAGCCAAAAACGATAACACCGCTCAATTTCGCGAAAAACACCCAAACTTTACAACCGTAACTTGTACTATTGTCATAAAAGAGTGTAAATAGACGTAAAGCATAACGTCAGATCACAGTGAGACGTCACACAGACGTTTACGACGTCGTAAAGACCTGTGCACTTGTTGAGTTTACGACCCAAGTGGCAAAGTCTGTGACACTTATTACGTAGGCCGGAGGGCTTAGAATTCTCGTTGAGATTTGAGCGATCCAATTTTTATAATTTGTGAGTTTAGTCAGTTTTCTTGATAGATACTCATTTATGAATAATATTCAATATGATAGGTTATTAGCTGCCTACTACATCGTAGTGATACGCTTATCGATATAAGTTATTGTGGCGCTGCTAAATTTATACCGTGTTGCCAGTGGTGAAAAGGGTGCGATACTAAACTTACAGTGAGTTTGCGTAAAATGGTAACATTTGGTACAAAAAAATACTGTGCGCGATGGCACTAAGTTATGTATCAAGCATTAAGCAATGAAAATTTGAATATAGGAGGCTTGATTAACCGAGTTAAGCGAAGGTCACCGTTTCTGCTTAGGCGTAAATGCTTTCGTATGTCCGGATGTTCTCTTCTTTAGGTGGCTTTTCTCAACCTATCCTCGTAAAATTTTGTGAGCAGGTTCAATTATTAAATAAATTTTCTTAGCGATTCATTATTTGAATTTTTTGCAAATGGCGGAGCCATGGGGGTTCGCGAGATCTAAAGCTCACGGAGCTATAGTTGCTTAACGTTCAGCCATCAACATGCTACTAAAACTAAAGCACAAAATAAGTAATTACCAACACCATCGAACAAAGCACCAGGTACGCAGACAGCAAGAGGTAACTTATGCTCGCCGGGGTGCCGGTTAATAGCTAATATCGCCTAATGACCATGCTCGTCTTGTAGTAATGCCCCACATGGGAACCCGAACTGCCGCACGTCGCGCTTATGTTAGCCTGGTCGCGCTGGTAATTTAAGATAATTATACCTAACTTAGGTAGGTATCCATTTTAGTTGAAAATCGTTTTATTGGTACCTAATACCTATTGATAGTTACTTTTTCTCGCTTGTCTAGCCGTCCAATGGGCCGTCTATGGCTTTGGCTTACTACCTAAAACTTATAGAGGTGATTTTTTTTTGTAAAATTCAGATAATACATAGTTCAACCTACATAAGTTTTAAGTTAAGGCCATACGTCACCGATAATCGCATGCGACTTGCAAATACATTAAGGGCCACTTGCACCACTCACTAAACCGGGGTCAACCGGCTAAACCTGGAGTTACCATGGTTACCAGTGCAATTTGACACTGAGTTAACGGTTTAACCGGTTAACCCCGGGTTAGTGGGATGGTGCAAGTGGCGCTAAGGCATTTATCGATCGATTGAGTTCGTTGCTCGTATCTCGTATGCCATCTGTTGCAACGTCTGTAGAAACTTTAACGAAACAATCGAATTAGAAAAAGCAATTAATAATATAAAAATAAACAGCCAAAACGTAAACGCCACAATATTTACTGCAAATAAAATGTCATTCAAATAAAGACGCGCCGTAAATCATTCTAAAATAATTCCTAAGCGGCGCCCGGCCCGAAAATGACTGGAAAAACATCCCAATACATTCGTCCACTATACGATGTTTTTACGTCCCAAAATTTAATAGGCTATACTATTACAAAGGAATGATTGTTTTCTTAAACCGTCTGATTTATGGGAAACATTAAAAACTCAGTTAAAATCAATTTTATTCGAAACGAGGATTGACGCCGTTTGACTGACAGTTGAGACAATATTATGTTAACTACCGGGCTTGATATATGGACATCGAAGTCTCTTTGATATCGGATTTTTATGTCTTTACGCTTGTAATGCTTTTAATTTAATGCTAACGGTTTGCACATGTCATAGCACTTTGATCCTAATTCGAAAAATCGTTAGCAATTTCTTCTCCATCACTCGAAAAGATGGCGCCATACCTTTGGCCTATACTCGTGTAGATGGCGCCAGTTTTTGATATTTAACAAATTTAACACATATCAGTGAAAGAATTAGGATCAAAGTGATATCTCATATGGCGTCTTAAAAGTTTTAATCATGTGTCGAACGATGGCAGTAAATTTACTGTGGCTACAAAATACGCCTCTATTTCAAATTCTATAAAAGCAAAAACTACACAGCACTTGCCATTGAAGAAATTATCATAAATTTGATGGAAGCCTTTTCCAATATAATGAATGAATTCTACAATATAGTATCATCATTAGAATTACTAGAAATGTAAACCTGACGCAAGAAACCCAATAAATAAAGTCGTGCTAACCGTACTCCGTAAGCTATCTCGATAATTTCTCAACGACGATGCTTGTCTATTCGGTTATTCATTCCGGTATCTCGTCCCCTGGTACCAGTACACCGGATACCAGGCAAGCATGTATTTGGAGAACAATGAGTTGTCGCAATTTGCAAGCTCAGCGGGGCCCGCCGTACAAGGCCTGGTGCCGTCCGCGTACGGTCTATGCATTTACATACTCATGTTAACCTGGTAATAGATATAGATAACTGAATGTCAGGTGGATTCTTTTTTTAGCTATATAATTAAAAAGAAAATATAAAATATACATCACAGATGAAGCAGACTAAGGTCAAAACGGGTAAGTGTGGCTGGCGCTCACATGAGGATGTTTACACATTAAGAAGTGTTTATTGTAAGTTCCTGCATTACTTGCTACTTGCGTTTAGTGGTAAATGTATGACTAATAAATATGTAAACAGACCCCAATGTAAAGCCCAGCATCACCCAGCCACACTTACCCGTATTTACTTTACTTTACAAAAATAAGAGGATAGATTGATTTTAAGTAGGATCTGAGACTAAATATTTAATAATTAATACTAGGTACCTAATTAATCCATAGTTCTGTTATTTGATTTAAATTTGATTCATCCCACGTTATAACAGGTATTAAAGTCTACAAGATCTACACTCGTCACTAAATTGAGTTAAATTCCTTCGTGTTTTTAAAGAACTTTTTTTTCAGTCAGGGTTTTAAAAGTTGGTTAGTAGAGTAAGTTGTATTAGACCAGACTGAAGAGATCTAGTAACATAAAAATAATTTAGAGCTTTTTATTCTATAAATATAATTTATTTTTGTACCGACCAATTTGGATTATCTCGACTAGACTATGGTTATTAATAGTTACAATTACGTCCCAAGCAAATTATATCCAACAACAAAGTCCATCTCGGAGATAACCAATCAGACTCCGGAGCCGGATCTATTACCGCAATTACAATTACGCAAATTACAAATTACGCACTTACCTTCCTGATTGCTGCAGGCTAATGTGGTGGCACTTATTGTGGGTGATATGATGAATAGTTTCGAGTTCGAGAGTTCATTCGGTTGGTAGGCTTAGCTTAGCTTATGGATTGCGGCATGTTTACAAGCTTTTACTTAACTTGCAATGTTTGTATGTTCGGGTTAAATCTTGCAAGCTAAATAAGACCCGTTTCCCATATTTCGCTTGAGTGGAAATTCACATATCAAATTTCATATATACTAGTATGTTGGGTGACAATGCAATATTATGGTACCGTCGAGCTGATCTGATGATGGAGACAGGAGGTGGCCATGGCAAATCTAGTAATAAGACAACGCAAACTACCTAATTGTGTTTGGATTTGTTAGAATTTTCTCGATGATTATGTTAATGTAAATGCCATTTTACTTGTTGTTACAGAAATATAGATTAGTTTGTACGATGGTGGTAGGTTTGTGGTAACATTCGCTTTTATCGTGGAAATTTAAATTACTATAAATTAAGCTAAGTAGATAATCTTCTGACATTTGTGGTTTCGTAAAGTATGGTGGTGCCAATAACAGCAAGGTACGTCATCTAGGGATTCTATACCTAATATGGCATCTGACTTTAAAAGCAAAACAATTAGATGGCCAGTCACGTCTCGCCATTACCACGTCACAGCGATGGCCGGCGATCCTCATTACACGATTACACGAATTACACTTATTACACCGTTTACACGATTACAAGGATTACCGCCATTACACCGCCATAACCTCAAAGATGGCCGGCGAAATCTTTAAAGCCCCAATCGAAAATACTTATCCCGTTATTCTCTATTCGAAGCGAAACGTACAATTACCGGACCGAAACGCGTGCGCAATCAAAAACAATTTGGCCAATCAGCGAGCGGAGATCCTGTGTTAATGTCACGATGTTTTCAAGTCATTCGGCTCAACCGCAAATTGGCCTGTTTTGACCCGCACCAAGACCGCAACGATTATTACCCGAATAGTGCTCTGTTTGAGCCAAATGTCAAGTCGTTTGTGATTTTTTAAACGCGTTGTTTGTGCGCAGTGGTTGCGGTTTTCGATTCAACGTTTTCGGTTTGTCAATGTGTTCTAATGGGACAGGTTCCGGTCGTGTGGCAATACTAAATTTCTAATTGGACAATTAGCTAATTTTCTATGGAATTGTAAAATTAAACGGTGATTTTGAAATCAAAGAGCATTCACGTTTAAAGTATGTACGAAACGGATTTTTGTCCAAATATGTTTTTTTTTTATAAAATTTCAACTGCAGGTATATGCGTCATTCTAGAATATTACCTATATCTGCCAAGAAAATATTCAGAATCAGGGGCCCGTTTCTCAAAGGCTTGTAACTTGTAATAGAGAATGTCACTTTTTGACAGCTTTTGTTAGTAAGAGTCTTCTACTTGTATTACAAGTTACAAGTTTTTGAGAAACAGGCCCCAGATAGAATAATTTCCTAGTTACTTATCTTTGTATACTTTTCTAGTTAGCAACAAACAACTCTCAATCTCAGTGGCGCCGTGATCACTATTAGGTATATGTCCAATGACATCATACGATGTTTTCATTAACGCTTGTCTACTCTATAGTTCGTTTTTTTTAGCATTAGAAATAAGGTAAACAATCTTGATGTGTCTTTTAATTGAAAAACACATTTTAAAAATAAGTTACGGTAAATATGTAACAATTATGAATCTAATACGATCTTTTATAGTCTTCTGCTTTCATAAGTAATAGTTATTGATTTTTAAAAAGTGTTTTTCAATTAAAAGACATGTCATCGCTTACCTTCTTTCAAGTTCTTTCTAATGCTAAAAAAACGAACTATAACAAGCTTTTGATAATCATTCGTTCTTATCCGTCATTTTGACATTTGTGATTATTAGAAGGGGATAAAATTTAACACAAGTTTGCTAAGTTTTATGAATAAGGGAATGGTCTACCTACATAGTCGCATTTGTTTTGGTGTTCATAAAGAGTAGCTGTTTTGACCCTTTTTGAATCCCGCCTAGTGAAAACGCTTTCCATTTCCCGAAACATAACTCCTGTATCAATTATCCGCATGTAAATTTGTTTGGTTATTTGGATAACTGGAATTTGTTTCACGTATAACATAGCCTTGCAAACGTTCGATCCGATCGGCTATTGAATATTTATAAACGCACGTCCCATTATAGTGTCGACATTTTGAATAATTAACAAGACTTTCCATTACGGCGCCCCGGCTGATATTGCTAGACATTCAGTAAATAACCCCTTTCTTTATGAATATTTAGGGTTTCAATCGATGCCCGCCTAATAGCTTTGTACCACAAAATAACCTCCTTTTTCAGGAGGCAATATACGCGAACAAAATAGATCACGTACTAGGTCCGCATAAGCAAGAGGCAGGTGTGTTACGCCACATGAGTCGGAATGCGCGGTAAATTTTCCGGATGCCTTCCCAATGATTTCCTCGGAGACCGCCGGCCCAGATACCGTGGATTTCGATACGATAACGCTTCTCAATTTCTGCTCGCCTGGTACCTACTGCTGGAGATATTGTGGCCACGCCTCGCCATTAAATATGTATAGGTACGAATAGTTGGATATTTTTTCCCAGTATAAGGTCCCTAGGGACCCCATCGCGGTATCAATCGGTGATATTCCTGCTCCTATCTTGACAATAATCTCGCGACTCCTTGTTATTTGTTGGGAAGCAAATAAAACAAGTGTTCATTTTCCTGTATTGGATTTCTGTGGTGTTCGGGTTTCAATATAAGTAATGCACAATACATACATGAACAGAATACCCATAGACTAGTGACTACAGAATAGAGGTTCCCTTTTCGGTTTATTTAACATTTTGTGACATAAAGGTATAATACAGAGGCCAGACGGTTTGACCAACTTTTATGTTACTACACTAACACCATTGTATACTAATTCTAACTAAAATATTTGTACTTACTAAAGTAGGTAAGTGCTGCATTTTGTGAGTGGTTTCTATCGGTATAATTTCACAGTTTGACTCTAATCCAAGCAACATTCGAGAATAGAGTAGATCCAAGAACCATTAAGGATTACCAGAGCTTTCGAGGATGCCTTATGCTGGAAGTAATTCTGGTCCCAAATCTCGACACTACAGTGAGTCTTAAATTATTAGGTTAGCCTACAAAAATTTGGAAAAGGTCTACTACGGTATTCACCTTATAACCATTTTCGGGGTATAAAAGACCGGACAAGTGCGACTCGGACTTGCCCACCGAGGGTTCCGTACTTTTTAGTATTTGTTGTTATAGCGGCAACAGAAATACATCATCTGTGAAAATTTCAACTGTCGAGCTATCACGGTTGATGAGATACAGCCTGGTGACAGACAGACGGACAGTGGAATCTTAGTAATAGGATCTCGTTTTTACCCTTTGGGTACGGAACTCTAAAAAGACTTGTAGTCATTTTGAGTAGGTAATTCTAACACAAATACTTCAATTCCCTGGCCCTCCACCTCTTAGCAAAAGCCCATAAGTCTAAAATCATGACTTCTGGGTTTGCTCAATGCAAACGCGAGCGTAAGTACGGCTCAGCACGCAAAACAATGCACACGCGACTGCACTTATGCTTTAGGTACTTAGGGTTTATTAAAGAGGTTTTTTTCAACGTTTAGGTTTAGCTAGGTCAAACACATTTTAGAAAAAGCTGTCTTTTGTAGACAAAATATCAAAAATTTACGATCGTATCAAGTTTTTAGGGTTTCGTACCAAAAAGTGTAAGAACGGGACTCTATTACTAAGACTCCTCTGTCCGTCTGTCTGTCTTTCACCAGGCTGTATCTAATGAACTGTGTTAGCTAAACAGTTGAAATTTTCACAGATGATGTGTATTTCTCTTGTTGTTAGCAAATACTTAAAAGTACGGAGCCCTCGGTGGGCGACTCCGACTCGCACTTGTCCGGTTTTTTCAACGTTTAGGTTTAGCTGGGTCAAACACATTTCAGAAAAAGGAGGACAAAGCATCAAAATTTAACGGCCTGAGTATAAGTAGGTAGGTATTACAAATCTATATCATTTTTTTGAATTGAGTCTCAAGTATCAAAAAATGTATCCCGCCTGCAAGGGTGCAGTTCGAAAATAAGCTTTAGATTTTCTTAACTTTGCGATGTCTACAGAAAAGACGCGAACGAGTTAAGCGTACACTTGGCATTTGTACTAACTGGAAAGGTTAACTTGTACTTATTGATTGAAACTTAACGCTAATTCGCTGGGTCAGAATACGTTTGTGCCATACGCCACTTACATTGGTTTACAGGAGAACGAAAAGAAGCAAAAATGAATATTTCTCGAAAAGTTTTACATTTAGGAAATATTAAACTTATTTATCATTTAGGCACATATGTTTACTATTTATAATACTATACAAATATTGTAAATATAGTGTTAATCATCAAATAAAAGCACTTTTATTATTGCCATATCCGTTTTTGATGAGTAGGTAAATGTTAAACGTACAATGTATGATATGACACAAAAGTTTTGGATATGTCACACTTTTGTGATAATTTTCTGCTAATAGAGTGTAATTATCCTATAGTAAAATGCGGATATGGCACAACATTTTTGAAAAATATGTTTTTCCAAAAACCGATTAGTGTCAATTATAGCATATTTTTTGTTAAGTATTTTAGAAATCATTAAAAAATGATTTTGCTCAAAAATGGATATGGCACAAACGTATTCTCAGGCGGCGCTATAGTAATGTATTAACGCCATTAATTATTTCTTCAGAATCAATTACAAAATTAATTTATCTACCTATCAAAAACATGTAATTACAAAATTGTACTAAAAATCTTACAAAATGCGTATTATAAATGCATTCAATTTGCAAATCAATTAATAAGTATCAATTTATACCTCCCAACAATGTGACTGGCCACCTACTGGCAAAGGTCACTGACCTGCATATAGACGAGAAAATTACCGATTGTCTTATCGCAACCAAACACGAAAAAACTGCATTTTTCTCCCGATACATTAATGTAAAAAGTCGACCTCACACGCTGCCGTTTTTAGCTTGCTCTCATAAATAAGCTATTCAACTACTTTTAAAGCGGCATCAATGGACAGCCAGTGACATCTATACGTCAGTATAAGCACTAATTGCACGAGTTCATTTCGCAAAAAGCTCGGTCAGTATCAGTACTATTATTTATTCTATGGCTCGGTTTTATTTCGATTTAAAACTAGTAAAGACTTTAGAATTTTGGGATCACACGGGGAGCGATTAGGGCTCGGAACGAGCGGGAGGGACCGAACATTCGCGTCTCGACATAACGCAGGTGTAAAATATAATATTTATGGGGTAAAGAAAGAGTTCGAAGGCTTGTTAGCGATAATGAGGTGCGCGCGCTGCAATAAATTCGTTCAACCGCCCGCCGCCCGGGGGCGCTCATTTGCATCTTTATGTATTTCTATATCCAGACACAAATTGTTATTTTTCTTTAGTAATAATCACTCAATAGCCTTTCCGTGTATTCATACTTATAGATTACCGAGTCGGATGCTAAAGCCAACCAGTCTAATCTAACCTCGAGATTAAACTATCTGCCGCGTGTTTATACTGGTTCACCTGCGCGGTCGATTTTAATTCGCTTGGTAAGCAAGATGAAAACACCCCTGCGAGTTCCACTACTCGCCGATAGGTGGCGCTGTACAGCAACAGCTCGAAAGCGCGTCGTCACCGTGACGCGGCGACCCGCACGGCTCGTTAGCCTGACACGGCGCCTGTCAGGTTTTTGACAGTTTTTGACAGAGACATCGATAGTGAGGCGCTTTGTTACCTCCGAGGCGGGGCGGCGGCGCGCACAGACGACTTACAGCGTATATTGTTGGCTTATGTTTGATTTTAGCCTTGTAAGTTCATTGTTATCGTGTGTTTTATTTTTGATGGGTCGATAACATATTTCGGGCCGTAGAATACTGATTCCGATCTCCGTGAAGACAATGCAATAGTCAAACAAGATAATGCGGCTATTTGTCATGATTATGAATAAATTGCGAGGAGGAAAAGCTTTACAAAAGTACGTAGTGACGTTTTTCCTTTGTTTTCTGGCAGTTTAAATATTAGTTGATAAACACGTCTGACACAGTCGCAATTTCGGATTCATAAGGAAGCCTCGCCTCGCAGGTGTCGCGTATCCCGTATTCATGGGCGATATATCATCGCGAGAGAAAAAACGCGCCAAATGCCCCCACTCTCCCCTTGACGTGCAATTATAAAGATAATAACGTTTTCACCTCGCCGGGCGTTTTTATTTGTTCCTCTGATTTATAACTGTTAGATTGTCAAGCTTTTGTTTCAAAAGTTAAATTGATACGAGAACGATTTGTTTTCGAAGACGATCGATGCAAAAAAGCGTTCCCACGCCGGCGGACCGATGGGCCAATCGACGCGTAAACTATTTTGATTAGAATGGCATTCCCGCCAAAAAGCCGCGGCTATTTTTCAACTTGTCAACTCTGCCCGTTTTTACCTCCATTCCGCGGCCCGCCTTAAAATCTTAATTCCGCGCTTTTTTTACTAAAACATCCCGATTTATAGCACCATGGCAATATGGTCACCGCTAATGGCTTGATTATCCTACGTTCTAATAACTGTAGGTACTTCAAGCTTCTTTAGAATTGATTTTTTTTTTCTCGAACCGCCTCGGGCGAGTTTATCATTAATCACGACGTTCCCGCGGTGTAGGTACGTAATGTAATACCGCGCGAGATAACATTATCGTAAATATAGTTTTACAAAACGGCGCACTTACTGCGCATTTTTAAAAAAAAGCTCTAACGACACCCGAGCCGCAGGAATTCGCGTCGCAATCGCGACGCATTATCTGAATTTACACCCGGTAATAACGTATAACCTAATCCTTGGGTCAGTGCGCGCCTTTTTCGAAAAAAAAACTATCGCGTCCGACAGTTGAAGCGGAAAAACAAAGCGTCGATCAAACCCGCTCACTCTCACATAAATCAGCCGGACACGAAAGAGACAGGTGCAAGGACGGCGCGGGCAGTCGATTTTACAAATGGGCGGGGCGCGGAGCGAGATGTCGACATCGTTGAAACAAAAGAGCGAAAAGGAAATAATAACCTGGTGCAAGGTGCAACTTGAGAGAATGGGATGGGATGAATTCCTTTTTTATAACGGTTAAGGCAGTCGGGAAATCTGAAGAAAAACGTGGAAGTAGGCATCGCTCGTTCATAGTTAATTAGAGCGGGCATTGTGCGCGCTCATTACTCTTTATGAGCGCCTGGCCCGTGCCCCACTCATAATTACGACAACCCTGCCAAAATTGGATTATTATTTCGCCTGTTGAATCTCAATTCTCCCTCCAAACAAAAAATCTTTAAAATTACTATAATCACAGTTCACACACTTATAAACATAATCTGTTTTAGGTACATCCACAGACAATTTAGGTACCATCATAAAGCGAAAATTATTAAATTACCCCAACAATAGTAATAGTACTTAATAATAGATGGCGTAGCTGGAACGATTTAAAATTACGTGCATTAAAAACAACAATGCGTCGGTCACGTAAACAAAATTCAATTGAATTAGTTGCAAACGGAACAAATTGGTCAATTAGGCACAATTTACATATCATGGAGGCTCTGGCTGGCCGATGGCGCAACGGAATTGCCACACTTAGAGATTAGTGACTGTCGACGTGGATGTTTGGAAAAAGTTTCTTTATTCTTTCCTTAGGCACAAAGTTATACTTATAGTTACTATCCTTTATACCGGGTATTCCTGTAACAGGAGCAATAAATTAAACTGTAGGCTGTACTCCTTAAACTGACCAACATTTGTTCAGCAACTTATAAAAATAACTTGTGTTTTGATTTCTATTACACTTCAAAGTTTATTATAAGACGCATTGTATTACATATTTTGTTATGTTTAAAGCGTGACAAGCAACGTCAAACACACTGATGTCAGCGTACATTGAAAATAATATTTAATTTGTATGTAAAAGATAAAAACTAAATAATTCATAATTTTTAAAAGTTGGTAATCAAAAGTTATATCGTATTAGGAGTACAATATATGGTTTAATTATTTGCTCGTGTTACAGGAAACACGAGAAACGCAAAAAAAAAGGTTTAGAATAATTACTGGATTACAGTTACTCATCTCAAGTTGTGAATAGTGACTACGCCATGAAGAAGAGGGAACTAAAACCCTGTTATTTAAATGCACCACTTCACACAACAAGGTTTCACCTCATGTCATCGAAACTTTGAATAACTTATACCCAGTAATCTCATTATCCCCTACTCAGGCATTACCCGGCGAAAATAGCGAAATTACATGTTATTCCACTTTTATAGGACAATTACGTGACAACACGTCTGATTGTGGCCAGTAATTTAGTCTTGATTCGATTAGATGATAATTTGCCATATGCCGTAATTTTTGCAATTGGCTTCAGATTGAGGGGAGCAAGGTGCAAGTTTAGGTCATTATGCTTGCCTGGTGGGATTTCCCATGGATAATGGAGAATTTCGTAGAAATTTCTTTTGTTCTACATTGGGAATCAATTTTGTGAAGAACTTAAGAAAAATCAGAAATGCATTGCTGAGTAGAGACCATTTGTTTTGTATTCTTTTACTTTCATATTTTTTTGTAAACGTATTGTAATGTAATGATTTGTCGCCCGAATAAATACTATTCTATTCTAGAACGTATGACTTTTTGACTTTATTAGATATCTAAATAGACGTAGTTTTTTTATGAGTAAGCCTTGCACAGACGATCTTGCTACTAGGCATCTCTAGCAAACAATTGGGGAATTTTTAGCAATATCTTAAGTCAGAAGTTAAATTCTTATACTATACATATTTATATGTCTATGTATACCTATGTTATATAATTGTGTTTTATTTTGTTACAGGTAAGGAACATCACAACTGCGTAATAGTAAGACACATTTATCGGTCTTCATAATCTGTCATTTACTTTACAGCTCAACGGTAAAAAAGTTACTAAGTACGTTTTTCAAAAGATTTTATTGTGAGAAGAAGATTGAATAAAAAATACTATAGAGGAGGTACGATAGGGACAAGACCCTTACTTTCTATATTTAATTAAAACAATTAAGTTTTTTTCCGTTTAATAACAAATAACACTAATCGCAAAACGGTGATACGACACCGGGAATCGAACCCGGATAGATACCATCTCGATACGTGAGAACTCATTTGTCTGTCCGTAACTTATTGCCGCCAGTTTTAGAATAATAACTCTGTTGATATCCACTTGATATCGAATATACTTGGAAAATGATATAACCGAATTGACTGACTAGGGGGTCGAGAGTTTGTCAGTTATCGTTTATCGTTGTGGATAAGACATCGGTCATCCGTAGGAAACTGAGTTGATGTTCTCATCATCATCATCTTCCTCGCGTTGTCCCGGCATTTTGTCACGGCTTATGGGAGCCTGGGGTCCGCTTGGTAACTAATCGCAGTAATTGGCGTGGGCACTAGATTTTACGAAAGCGACTGCCATCTGACCTTCCAACCCAGAGGGTAAACTAGGCTCGTATTGGGATTAGTCCGGTTTCCTCACGATGTTTTCGTTCACCGAAAAGCGACTGGTAAATATCAAATGATATTTCGTACATAAGTTCCGAAAAACTCATTGGTACGAGCCGGGGTTCGAACCCGCGACCTCCGGATTGCAAGTCGCACGCTCTTACCCCTAGGCCACCAGCGCTTTTTTATTGAGTTGATGTTCTGTTGATGTAAATAAGAGGCTCAATGTTATTGGCGCCGTTACAAACGAATTAGCTAGTTTGATAAAAACAAATAATTGACCGAGCGTTACCGAAGGTCCCCGTTCGGCAAAAATACTTTCTTAAGTCCGGATGTTCTCCTCTACAAGTCGCAATTCTCAACCGATTCTCGTGAAATTTTGTGAATTGGTTCCATTAGGTGTACTAATTTTACGTTCTAAACATGACAAAATGATGTTGGTTTAATTAGTAGGTAATTCAGAAGTAATGGTGGCGATTGAATTGTGATTTTTGGTAGGTAATAACCCTGTAAAAAAATCGATCAGACCGTCAGAAGCAGAAAGCCCTTAAGGTTAACGAACTTTATTTATTTAAGCCTTTTATTTCTTTAATAATACATTATAATATATACAATACAATTAAATTTAAATTATACATTTTACAATTATGCAATTATTATTGATATAGAATTTGATGATTATTATTTATTTTTTAACTTTTATTATTATTAAAGACCTCTCGACGAGTATAGGCCTCCTCCATTTCTCTCCACTTTTTCCTATCTTGGGCTATTTTTGTCCAGTCGTCGTTTGTACAAACGGTTAACGAACTTAGGTACAGGGCCGGATTAACCCTAAGGCAGAGTAGGCAACTGCCTATGGGCCCCGCCTCGGCTAGGGGGCCCCGCCTCGGCTAAGGGGCCCCGGCGACCCCGTGCGCACCAAAAAAAATGTGTTTGCCAAGTTTGGCATATGGTCAAAATTCATAACTATTTTTTTATGTTACCTACTTATACCTAATGTCCAATATCAGTTTCTCAGACACACAGTCATCAAATGATTATGTAAATTATGTTATTTTATAGCTTTTAAAGTCTGTAAATTGAGCTCGAATTTCAGGCTCCCGAGGGCCTAAAACCTCATTAATGAAACTTCGGCCCTCCGAGTAACTCTTGTATGACACATATATTATTGTTGAGTAACATTTGACGATTGGTTCGTATCAGAGCGCTGCTTTGATTCATTGATTTCAGAAGCTTAGCCTTTTGCCTCGCATGAAAGCTCACCTCGCTGGTACCGTAAAATGGGGTGAGTAGGTGCAAAACTGACATTCAAACCTCGATAACATTTTATTTTTACATATGCAAACTGAATGGTGTATATAATAAGTGTTCCGGAAGTTTGTATTTTCGTTTTTATTTTATTTTGGGTAGTTCCATTTCATAACTTTGACGATAAACAGGAAAACCCACCTCACCCCGTAGTCCCTCGTATTTGGGGTGAGTTGGGTTTTCATACAAAGGTGATTTTGGAAGATTGTTGGATCGATTTTTTTTTATTATGAGTATTACTATAGCTCCAATTTAAATTGGAATGCATTGTTTTTGTGGCAGTAGCCTTAAAAAACCATCTCACCCCCCTTTCAAACCTTCTCTCCCCATTCATAACCCAACTGTCCCCGCGAAGCCTACTCACCCCATTTTACGGTATGTGGAGATTGCTGAGCTCGACCTTCAGCCTCACTTTTTACCTCAATTTTTGGTTCGCATACCAAATCTCTTCTTCAGCTTAGCCTTTGGCCTCGCTGCGCCAAGCTCGGCCTGCGGTCTCGCTTTTTAATACAATGGACATTGGTTGTCGTCTGTGATCTAGCTGAGCTTATCCTGAAGCACGGCTTTGACCTCGCATGAAAGCTCACCTCACTGGGTAACTTCGGATTTTTAGGCCTTTTTAACACGCTTTCACAAATTTTTCACAAAAAATTTCGAGCTCGCTGCGCTCGCGATTTTTATTGCTTTTCCGATTTACCCTGTACTTACATGCTACTTTGACTAGTTCATTAATAATCATTTAAACACATGTAAAATCTTTATTATTAGATTAATTTTAATCATGTGGCTCATATGGTCGGACAATCGCTGTTCAGCCTCGCAAAATATTTAACTACTTATTGAGAAAAAAGAGCTCTCCCCACACTGGACGCAAGGAGGAATCGGCAAAAACTAATATAAAAAACGTTTATATCCACGCAAGAGCGAAAAAAACATTCGGCATGTTCGGATCGGCTCAACCGACACCTGAAGGTTGAAATTAAAACCGCAAACTTACTTGCCTGTACTGAACAACTGAACTTATGTATGCAGAATTAACTGTACGGGGGCCCCGAGCATTGCACTGCCTGGGCCCCGACATGCTTAATCCGGCCCTGCTTAGGTATGTCCAAAAAATCCCACACACGATGTTTTTTTTTCCAAAAAATACATTTAGCTCCGTCGATTACCTGTAGACCTCACGCTGGCATTATTTTCGAAAACAAGCTAACCAGATACAAAAAGATTACACGTATTAATTGCTTGTAAAGCAATATGGTTGCTCGACTGGCTGTCAGATTACCAAGTAACCTGACAGTTATATATGTGCTACATTTGCCAGATTCGTCTATCGATTTTATACAAAAAAAGCACTCAACAATATAATATGAAAAGCTTTTATGGCTCTATTAATAATTTTGCCTGATATTTTTGTTCACCTCTTCGAGCAAAATATTAGGTAGGTATTGCTAAGGACTATACATGTTTTAATATGAAAATATTATTTAAATAACAGAGGAATGTCTTTTCTAAATTTACCACTTTTTGACAGCAGTCAAACAGTCATACAAAACAAAATATCCAATGTCTGTCAAAAACGTCGCTGTTTATTTCTCAATAGCAAACTTTCTGACAGGATGTAGACCTAAATACATAGCGACATTAGTGACATTACATACACTCCATACATATTTAAACACAACAAAGTAACTCAAATATAACAAGAAGACAGTTAAGAGGACACACAATTACAAATATTCCTAAAGTGACATTTGATTCCTTTTGATTCGAATTTACGCGTCCAGGGTCCAGGGATTTCTTTTTCTTTTTTTCCCGGCCGGTTTATATTCAGATTTGATCTCACGGACGCATACCGAGCATATTTGATGTTTTTTTCGGGCCCCGATATAAATTTGATTGCGGTGCATGTAAGCCACATACACGGGTGCGTTGGGTATTTACAATTTAGAATTACAGCCTGTTTTAATCGTAAAGTCTCACTGAGGATGTTTTCGCCATCTTTACAATTAGACCATATAATCTTCGGGGTTTTTGGAAAATAGATATTTCGATAAAATGTTGCCCACTCCGTCAGTTCGTAACCGAATAGAGCACGGAACACTTAATGGGATAACTAGGTACTCGTACTTACCGATTGGACAGATTAGTGATTATACGAAACAGTAGGTCCATTTTTAAATAAGGATTGGGCCATTATTACTTAAAATATTTCTTTAACCAGCAGCTAAGAAGCGATCTCTTCCAGACAACCTTTGGGTAGCACGAAACTAAGAACTTTCAACATTGACATTAATGACATTATCAAAGGTAATGACATTAATCGAGGGAAAAATGTGACTGTATCCTGGGGCGTTCCAATATCCTCTTAAACGCTTAGGTATAGATCTTTTGGCTCCAAACTACGCACCAGCTGTCCATATAAATCAGCCCTAAGTGCAAACGGAAAAGACATGGCAGCACAAATTGGTTTAGTGCTTTAGAATTTCAGCTGTCAGTGTGACATAGTACTATGTACCAGGGTAGCATAGATCGCGGCGGTCAGCGTCAGCATATCGCGCGCGCGTCGTGATCACGTCACGCAGACGGCCGGCCGCGCACAATGCCCCGGCTGCGTTATTGTCCAACAACGCGTGAAATGCGCTGACAAACGATGACAGCCGCCCAGCCTGGTACCGACCTACTGCAATTTATGATATCCTATTACGAAATTTAATGATAGTAGACGTCGGCTCTTTGTTTTAGCTAGGATAAGCTCTGGTGACCTAAGATTGTATCTACGGAGCAAAAGAGATAAGAGTCAGGAGGCACAAGAAATTCGTTACTGTCACAACTTGGCCTTTATTATACTTATGACTTATTGAACCTATCGGTATCGTTAAGTGGGATAATTGGGGACAAGAGCAAGAGGGTTAACATTAGACAATGTTTTTTGACTATGAACTCATTCTAGCTAGTTGAAAATTTTACCCAAGACTGGTAAATCCTGATTCAAAGATTATAAAAAAGTGCACTGCTGTCAGCCAAGTTCATATAATTGAGGATTATTTCTTACCCCACCTATCCCTAGTTATTTCACTTGGCCTCAGCTCTGAAAAATACGAAAAATAGGATTTAGGAGATATAGTATTCGGTTCTAATTTGGTGATAGAAAAGAAAATCCAAGCAAACACCCCATTTTCTGTGCTGTGCTCCTCGGTTATTCGACAAGCTATGTTTTCTTTGGTTTACTAAGGTTTTATACTTGTAGGTATAGAGCGGAAGTATGAAGAGAATCCACTTAAAGGAACTGAAAAATTACCATATCCCGTTGTGCAAACAGTTGCCGACAATCTTCCCGTTGTCAGGACCGGAGCGTCCGAACTCTGAGCGCCAAATATTTACCAGCGCCTCATAAATTCACCCCGCGCGTCCCACCAGGATAACATACATAATGCGCCGCTCCACGGATCGGTAAACATATTGTAATGGAAAACGCCGTCATTGTTTACACTTTATGATGTCCTGGTGGTGTAAACTGATGCGGTGCAGATTCTCCCTCTGAACAAAGAATTATTTTGGCGGAAAGAAGACAAACAGATTATTTCGTAGACACAAATCAAGCTAAGTTGCTTAACAAGACAACGCTTGCATATAATCGAGAAGGCTCGTCGGAGCTCCAAGTTGCAACGAAGTTGCGTGAACTCGTAACGTAGCGTTGTGCGGTAGCAGGCGATATTAAGGCAGTAAAGATAAAGACCGCCACAGCTGCTGACTAAGAACTCCATACTAGTTTCGTTCGCTTAAATAATTATCACTTTATTAAAAGCGGAAAGCCAAAGAGACGATAGTGGGGTAGGGGATTGAGAAATCTTTCCATAGAGTATAACTGTCCCAAGCCATCTTTATCGTCCAAATCTGGAAAGATGACGGGCCGGTGTAAGACGCCCGGCCGGCTCGCGTAACTCTCCCTAATCCTGGTATCCTGGTGCTAAAATATTCGAAATCCGTCAAAATCGTAAATCGCCCCTTTGTGTGTGGCGGGCGTATTTACGACGGTGCGGGAGGCTGCAGATAGCCCGAATTAAACTTGAATTTAAAACCATTTTATATTAGCTAAGCTAGCTTAGATCGCGCCGGCGGCGGGCGCGCGCGATAAGAGAATTGGCCTGTCAGGCACCGGATGATATATTTGACCAACATTTCCATACCACCCTCGCTCGGCGCCCCTATTTTCATTTTGTACGTGTCTGCTCCGTCGCGTATCTATAATGTATCCTTTCTGTTTAGGAGTTACATTGAATAAAAATGCGAAGGTGAGAAGGGCCGGTTAAAATTTAATAGACTACATTCTGAGCTGTCAAACTGTGACAAAGGGTCCTAGTTTCGCGTTTGATCCCTTTTATTGCGAAGGCTGACGCGGGTATGTAGTATATACAGACCATATAGTATATATGTCTCGTATGTAGGTTATTCATGGAGTTTTGTGGCTTGAATAATTAAAAATTTGGCAAGCGGCTGCAATGCAGGCTTGCAAGTGAGCCGTGCATGTATCGCTCAGAACACAAAAGACTTATCTTCAAAGGTGTTTTACTGACATGGGCCTTTTTAAAGCTATTTAGTGGATGCCGCAATAATTGTTGGCCGTCTTTGCAGAATACCTAATGAGGATAATATCTCTGCTGAAGTGTAAATATAGCAGAGCTGGTTCGCTGGCCAGGCTTTGTTTCTGCTTTAAAAGTTTCCAGTTATGACATGATAGTTGAGAGAACTTTATTCTGAGCCTTGTTTACTTTGATTTTTGGAAAATGTATTTAAATACTTGAATGTTGTTTTTTAATATAATAAATGTTATTGTAAATTTTAAATCACATTATAGATACTCGTACATGTGTTAGTTGTTTACAAGTACTATTTCCTCTAATATATAAATCATTTTCCTCAATTCCAACAAGAGGATTTTCGTCTTTACCTATTTTTAATGATTCAATGCTGATACGGAACTTGAATTTTTTCATGATCAGTCATACATTTAATAGGTTTTATATTGTTTTTTTTTTTAATTCTGTAATATTAGCTAGCCATCGAAGAAAATTCTCAAGACCATACCTATAACTTCAAGAAAATCCACCGATCTTCACGATCGTAATCTATCGTTCTTAAAGAAAATCCTATCCCGTCTAAACCTGGATCTGAATTTTAAACATTCCAACTCCATTAGAGTCCTGAAGTCCTGGTTTCATCCATCGTTTCCCCATCTTATCCGGGCCGTTATAAATCAGCGGGCCATTGTGTCCTGGCTAATGCAAGGCATTATTGCTGGCATTGTTGCGGTAGCCGCGATTTATTGGCAGCTACATGACCGATCTGATGTGTTCATACGCTTTTTCGGAGTTTGCGAAATTTATACGTCGTTCGTTGTCAAAATTTTATAGGCTTTTTATGTCTCCTTGTCACTTTTACCAAACCATTCAGGTTTAGGCGGAATAGGATTTTAAATTAGACTAAGTTATGCCCGCGACTTCGTTGGCGTAAAATGGTGATGATGATCATTGATAAAAAATATTCTGTCCTTCACTGGGCCTCAAACTATATCTATACCAAATTTCATCTAAATTGATTCAGCGATTTAAGCGTGAAGAGGTAACAGACAGAGTTAGTTTCGCATTAATAATATTAGTAGGGATTGATTGATTTTCGTCCTCATGACCACAACGTTGATTTCATGATTTGTGTTCGTACACACACCTGATAGGGTAATGATCGGACACCGGTAGCATATTATGTCATTTTGACGTCCAACGTAATGACTACCTAGAGTCTGTTCGGAAAGAGAAGAGTCGTGGAATTTATTGGGCCCCATACATTCCACGACTCTTCTCTTTCCGCACAGACTCTAATTGCTCGTTTAAAGGTATAAGAGTATTACGTTGGACGTCAAAATGACATAAAATGCTACCGGTGTCCGATCATTACTGATAGGAATTATCTTTTGGGCTGTATGGCATGTTTGGCATATTGCCGCTGTTCGTTAAAAATGTATAGTATTTTGTTTTTGCCTTCAAATGAATGTTTGTTTCTTTTCCCATAGGTTACTATTAGCTAAATGTAAAGGAGGAAGAGCTATATAGCTTGTGAGTTTTTTTCCTGGTTTAATTTTTATTCAAAATGTATCCGTAATAAAGTTAATCGCGGATACCTTAATACCTTATGTTTCACAGTATCCAAGTAACTCATTTAGCCGCTTTAATAGCAATACAGTTAAGTGTAATAAACATAATCCCACCGGCTTGCACCACACTTTAAATAATACCGATCCGAAAGCACCAAATAAAGCGCATAGCTTTAGGACAAAGCTTTTCACGACTCCGAGCTTTTAACATAGCACTTGGCATCACTCCAACTACCGACAGCCGAGCCAACTACGAGAACGAAACCCCAGCAAATATAGAAATGAAATACCTGATACCTACTCCCTAATAAGACCAGAATCACATAAATACATGAAGTATCACCAATAAGTTTTATCCCCAAAGAATGCTGCGTAGCGCGATTGTAGACCGTAACGTGCACATAATAAGCATTGTGCAGTTAAAATACGTGTACGTCTATCACTTTCTAACGTAGAAAAATCGGTCAAGTGTGAAAGAGTAAAATATTGTATTGCTCGTTGCTGAATGCCCGTGGCAGTTTTCGGTTTTAGCAAACAAAGGAATTAGAGCGATTCGCACCAGTCGAGCTGGATTTATGGTCGGTCGCTGTGACCAAATGTTCTCTTTTTGCCTTTTCTATGTTTGTACCCGGAAGGAAAACTGTATTGATTTGATATGTGACTTTATGGTTGTACATTGTGATGCATAAGTTTGACTTTGACATCCTTTTTATGCCATTTATTTTATTGTTACTCAAACTCTCTGATACATTATTCAGTTAAAAGAAATAAAAATTCGGATCAGAAAGGGCCTGTAAGAAAAACAAAACAGGTTTATAATTTTACAACTTCTGCGATAATAATGTTACAAAAATAAACGAACCCCTTAAAAAATTGTCAACGATTAATTTCCTTGGAATCCGGTCTGGCAGTCCAAAGATCTGATTGTAGCAAGTCTATTAAAACTTCGTACAGCCTGACGTACCTTTAAATTCAAACGGTAAGCCATCAGATAAAATAAAAAAAAAGAACGAGCGATGACTGACTTTATCTGTGTCCGGTTAATACTCCAATTAAATGAAAAAAATAAAAATGACGTTTCGTTCTCCCCAAGCTACTATCTCTAGTCTCATGATATTTTTTTTAATTTGAGCAACTTACTCGACTTAAGTACTTGTTTTAAGTAGTAGGTTAATTTGTGTGTAGAGTTATTTCGTTATTTGTGTCCATTTATACTACGATTAATCTGCTGATTATGATGAACATGATAAGAAATTAATATACCTTAGCTGTAGCTTAGAACTTTTGTAAAATGTAATTTTGGATCATTGCTACCTCTTCTAAAGACATAAAAATACGAGTATATAGGTATAAAATCAACCCGCATTCGGAAACAAATTGCCAACCGTTATCCTAATCAAAGATAAAAAACACTTTCAACGCACAGTTCCATATTCCGAGCAATTTAGCCCAATGATTGATGTTGAAAAATTTAATAGTCGACACGGGAACACGCATTAACGCGTTTAGGCTTTTTGTTTCGTGATTATGACAACGATATACCGTTATGGGCCATATTTTATTTTAAGCACTTGATTGGCGGTCAGTGAACTTTTCGAGTAAGCTAATGCATCGATTTTGACGTGATAAAGCGTAACAATGCCACAATTAACGTCATTTTAATAGAAATTTGTCGTTAATGGTGTCACACTTTATCATTGTAAACTTATTGCAGAGTTGCATATTAGTCCGACTTCTATTCTGTCGAGCCACATTGTGGGGGTCAGTCGAGAATACCGGAAATGGATATGTTTTATTAGTACTTTTAATATATTAATCAGTTGACTAACTATATATTTATATATATATTTCACAGTGCACAGGGTTATTTGTTATGGGCCATTTTACAGTTAAAATTCACAGTTATTGATGAATCAAATGATCAACTCAATTTACCTACCTTAAAGATATCGCATTGATTGACATCTGACAACTATCAAACTGATCACGTGCGGTCACGCGTATTATTTTTGCACTTATACTATTTAATACTGGGCTCTGCTATAGAGTACAATCACCTTGTTAGAAAACCTATCCAATTATCTTTGTTTTGCAATGTTTTTACTGTTTAATAAAAACGTATTCAGATAAAAACGTCAATTTTTTTCCAACTTTTTTGTCGTTTCCAACAAAAACAAACTAATTAAACTAAATTAATGAATAAAAAACAATCAGCGAAGTACTAGGCTCCCATGAGCACGTGGGTAGCGAGTGAACGACCTCCAATCCAAGATGGATGGCGCGAAACCAACGTTTACTTATATCGGGACATAAATTAATGAGAGTGATACTCTTCGGTTAAAAATGGCCGTTTTTTAAATAGGCTTAAGGCCAAGTTCTTGGAAAATACATATGCTTAGTCGATTGACAGTTTGGTTTGTTTTGAAATATGTGAGGCATAAATAAGGCCTAATTTAAACTATCAATTGGGCCTTATTTACATTAAGATATGATTTGTAGTTAAGTACTCTTATAAAAACCGAAATGGTACCTTTTGATTGAATATGTCACATATATTACCTGTAGTTCATCAATCAAATGTAATAACTTCATTTTCGATAATTACCTACTATAATTTGATATAATATATCATATTAACTCACATTTATAGACGGGTTTAACGCGAAATTTATTCAATTATGTACCTTTATTTACCGACGTTTCGACTCAGGTTTCACTGGTCGTGGTCGTGGCTAACTGATGTCCCAGCAAAATGTCAAAACAGATTTGTGCAACTACCTGACGAAAAGTGTATGAAAAAGTTTGGGGTAGACATCACATTTTCAAACCACCACTACACATAATGTTAATTATTGACAATAATTAACATTATGAGACAATAATTTATTGTCTATATATCATAATAAAAATAGATTGCGAAGCTTAGAAAATATTTTTAAGTGCAAAAATAAATGTCTGTCTCACCACAGTCCTCACGACACAGGCTTGACCTAGTGTGAGGGCTACTGTTAATCCTGTAATGTAACGTGTGTATTATACATGTATAATTACCTACTTTTGTCAATCTTGCTAGCTCTACTTGGTTAATAAAGAAATTTTGTATTTTTGTATTTGTATTTAGCGGTCACTTTTCGAGAATCGTTTTCCTTATTTTTGCACTTTTATTATTTTGTGTGCCTACTCACAGCGATTCACCATTTGCCGTACAGAGACAGTTTTAACAAACTCTGTAAGTGCAAACAGTTGAAGAAACCTTGCCTTAACACGAACGAAACTTCAGTTTTAAAATGTCCATATTTTATGTTTAGGCTTAACAGTATTAACACCCACAGCTGAGATATGCCGCGATAATGTCCCGCTAATAGACCACATCGATCACTGGACAGTTAGTCGGTATGTACGTCAGTATTGTGATTCGGCCATTGATACGCAGAAGTTTTGATTTCATGTTTGTGTGTGTGTCTATATGTACATCTTGGGGTGTAGCCAAGTGACAATTATAAATAAAATAATAAATATCAGGGGAGATCTTACACATCTGAACCTAGCCTCAAACCAAGCAAAGCTTGTAAATGGCTGCTAAGCAACGATATACATAATTATATAGATAAATAATACTTAAATACATAGAAAACACCCATTACTAAGGAACAAATATTTGTATTCATCACACAAATAAATGCCCTTACCGGGATGCGAACCCAGGATCATCCGCTTCACAGGCAGGGTCACTACCCACTAGGCCAGACCGGTCGTCACAATTGAATTATTTGTAGAAAACGCCAATCAAAACTCTAAGTACATATGTACTTTTCGTACGCATCTGTCATCCCGATACTTTTTTAACACAGAACAATAAGAGTATTCAACTGTTCACATAAAAACTTAATGTGTCTAGTAATTTAGTGCAGCTTACCTACTATTGTTATTTTTTCTTAGGCCATTATAGCGTTCCTGTGCTGTGAAAAGGCCTCTCCACTATTCTTGGTTTGTGCGTTCTGAAGCCCTTCATATTTTTCTATTCATGCTTTGTGGTTCCAAAGTTACTGAAGAGGGCACAGATATTCTTGCTTTCTATCGTTATTAAATAAAAACGCCCATGTTTTCATGTTTTGAACATACTATGTTTATTAGAACAGGGGCTTCCAAATCGTAATAAAATTACACCTTGGCCATCAATTTCCCGGCTCGGCCCATTTCTCATGGCGTCTTTCTATTGTTTTCACTATTGTTTCGGTTGCGCCACTGCGCTGGCGCACCCACAGGCTTTTATACGTCACGACGACGATACGACCATTCATATTCGTAGTTCATTGTATAAGTATGAACTCAAAATAGCGGTCATACGCACCCAGTTTTTACATCATCGTGATCACTTCCAGAAGTTTGAAATGTTACTTAGGTTAGTCGATGAAAATACTTAATTGGTTCATTACTAGATTTACTAGATACCTATTAATGATAATGCGCGCTTATCATTGTGGTTTAATTTGAATTGCAATACGGTGAGCTGCAAAATTACAGGGACACATTATTAATGAATTCATTAATTCATTCATAAAACTAGGCTATGAAGTTTGCTGTGCATCAAAATTATCATCTCGCAATCACATCACTTCACGTGTCGTTTTAAAATTAGGCTACCTGGAGTCTAAGCCGACTTCTCACTGACATGAAAAGAACAAGTGAGGAGATGTCATTATAAAATCACAATTTCATAGAAATTTGACATTATGATAACACTGTCACATTTTGTCATTGCAAATGCCATGTAGAGTGAGCTTGGTCGACTCTAAGTACATTTGGAGCGCAGCGTAGCGGTCACTGCTTGCTGTCAAAAACGGAATGACAGAGTACAGAGTTCACCGCCGGTCGTATCGTGGCTTATAAAAAAGGTGTAAACTCATTGGTTCCGCTGAGCAATTGAAACAGATATTGCTATCACAATGCGTAAGTTAATGATAGTTATTACGTTCCATTGTACGTGCGCTTAATCGGTGACGCGTCGTGATTGGGCCTTATTTTGGATTCGTTTCAACTATTGTATGTATGGCCTTATTATGTGTAATATGACATGAGAACGGAGCGTTACTGGACATTATGTGGATGTGTTTATGAATAGACCTAAGATTTTATATGTTATGCTTAAAAAAATAAATATGTACATATAAATTCGTTTCGATAGATTTTCACAATTAATATTATTATACATCAAGATCTGTTTGATTGTATTATTCAAAATAAAGAATTGTATTATGTGTTACGTTACTACGTTAATACGTGTACATTAATTACTAACAGAAGATTTCCTCATTTAATTTTTTTATTACCAATCATCAAAACATTTAGCCAGAGGGCCACAGATAAAAATAAACCATAGACATTTTAAATAAATGAACGCATAGCATAGACCCGCGGTCAAATGAGCCGCATCGGCTTTGCCGAGATAAAAAAATTTAATAGGCTTAAGTCTTCTGCAATTATGCCCACTCTCGAATTTGAATACAGGAAAAATAAACAGAGGGTCGTACCGCACCCTTGTCATCTAATGACGGGAATTAAGAATTCACGATTGTTTAACACCTGAGCCTTTGAATGTTTAAAAATTTTCACTATAGATTAAATAATATGACATGTACAACTTTTGAAAAAAGTCTATCTTTTATTGGTAAGCCATTTTTGATAAGTATTTTATGAAAAGCGACGTATTTTCCAACCTGAAAACTGTAATCTACCAGGACTTCATAAGCAACCTGCATTACCTCAAAACAAAGAAGTATTACAGAGCAAGACAGAACAAAGATGCGCATTAAGACTTTAAAACAAAGCCGTGCGAAAAAGGCGGACAATAGGCGGCTTTGTGCCCGAAATTTACGTTTAAAAACGTAAATACATAAGCGGGATCCGTATCTATCCTATTTAGATATTAATCTAAACGAAAAAGCAAAAGCAATTCAAAATAGGCAACAAGCTAACAGAAGGGACGGGGCGGCCCGCTCTGTAATTGGCCATTTATCAAACTGAAGGGGTTAGGGAAGGCTGCCGCGGCCCTGGCGCTGTCGGCGAACAGAAAACGACTTAGTTAACGAAACAAACAAACATACTCGCAGATACGTTTAATCTCCGCTTTAATCTATAGTTTGAACGGAGACCTTTGGATTTGGGATTGAGGTTTAAAATGGACGAGTCAAACGCCGGACGAAAAAGTTAACAGACTCTAACAGAGTTAAGATCCAAATTTCATGATTTGATAACAGTATGGATATGATGGTCGTTCTTGTCTACGTGACAGTGTGATAAAACGGTGTTCGTCACTTTCAATCCCTCGGTGTTAAAAAGTGACGGTTATTTTATCACGTGGATAGCATCGTCAATAATACTCCTAATGCACAGAAAATATGGTGGGCTAACGTCAAATTGCTAACAAGAGAAAAAAAACAGTTGTAAGTAGATAAAGTAAAATGCTTAGAATCTGGATAATTTTAAATGTTCGTTATATAACACCTCTGGAAATAAAATGGTTGAATGTGCAAAATATGTCCGTAAGTGTCGTGAAAAAATCTAAAAAATTACGTTTCAGTTGTAAAATTTTCACACTTTTAGGTCACTGTAAAAGTAACAAAACTGGGAGCCCTAATAAGGATCAATTCAAACACTCACTTTCCCCTGAAACCCGTTAACAATTTCAGGTAAAGATGAAAGCAAACTTGCGCTTTCCACCCGCTCTAATTACAAGCCATAATTTAATCCCAAGGAAGCAAAATCTAATATCCAATACAAACGAAATGCCCTAAGCACACAGGGGGCCGATTCTGTATTGACAATTCGATATGGTTTCCTTATATCAGCGTTAGCGGCCTGCTGTGATTGGTGCAGACAAATTTTTTTTTAAATTCAGGTTGGAGCCCATAACAAAAAAAATAGTTAAAAATTAAATTACACAACTATCGTTAAATAACATTAAAAATATACAAATGCAGTAGTCTCATAAGGCATTTCGCTCACACTTATGCCAGATGATAAGACTCAAGGTCGTATCAAAATGATTAAAAAACCTTATCAAATCGATGAAACATAATCAGCCTCCTAAGCACACAGGTGGCGCTTGATTTCGGATAAGCCCCAAAATTCCCATAAACTTGATTAAGCCCGGTTTTAAATTCAACATTCGGGTAATGAAACTTTCTTATCAACGGCCTCCTAAGGCCTCCTCGTTTGAGTTATGGCCGTAGCTTGTTTAGATTCACCAACCGTTGAAACTTTGCTTGCCCTTAATTAACTTTTTTAATGTTCATTTTAGTACTTAAAAGTTCACTTTCAAAATAAAATAATCTTATCTATGGTACATATTTTTTCTATTGCCGCAAGGAATAATATTTCACCGTTACATAATCGCATTAATGTGCTTTAGGAGATTAGATTCCCAAAGTTAATATAATCAAAAGTTTGTGTAATGAATGCAAGTGTTATTTCATGGTAGATAGCGAAATAACAGACAATTTGTCACCCCGCGCACTGTCAAAGGGTGGATCCGTCTGACAATCCACCCGTGGATAATTTAAACCTTTGTCTGTGGCGTTGTGATCGGAAAAGTTAACTTGTAATCTCTATGGTTGAGCTTTACGCTTTACCGTTGCGCTCTTTACGCTTCTTACACCCTGGTCCCGGCAGGAAATAATTACAAAATAACACGTGTAAAAACTTATTTGAGTAATTATGTTTTAGCAAATTAATGAAGGCACCTAATAGTCGAAAAAGTACCTGCCAGAGTGAATCACCTAATAAAAAGGTTATAAAGATTATAAAACCAAGGATGCTCTAATTAAAATTGACTATCAAAACTGAGCATACGAACTAGTGTAGTACTACATGTAATAAACGAATACTTACCACTTCCAAAATGATAATTAGGATTTTAACGACCAAGAATGTGTGCTTGGGCGTTTGATGTGTTCCATAATTATTATCTTGTAAACCGGAATTCAGATGCGAGAGATAAAAAAAAACATTACCGGTAGTTAATGAACGCCCCTATATTTCAGTTCTAAGAAGATGATAACCGACGAAGAGATAAAAAAAACAAAATGGCGAATCAGGAAAATGTCACACAACGCCGACCGCATCACTATGCAAATATACCTCTTAATTACTCGAAATATCTTTACTACGATCTGTAGTAGATCGTTTACTTATTCTTTTGAAACAATTATGTTAATGTCCGCCGCCGCGAGGCAATAATTTACAATTAAAGACGCGTTCAGTAATGGCGGAATGAACTAGCGGCGTAATGGGTGCGTTCCAAGTTGTCACGGGAGACATCATAATCTGCACAGAGCTACGGGCAACAGACGCGTGCAACTTTGCTTATAAGTTCAGCTGCGCCTGTTGTAACGCAATCATACGTAGGTATTAGACGGGACGCTCAAATTAATACAACGGGGGCGGCGGAACACCTGCGCCTCGCCTTGTTTCTTTCCTACAAAATTAACTCGGCGTAGTTGCCAACAATGGAGACTCGGCTCCCGCCCGAGAAAGTTTTGCACTGTTATTTTTTCTTACTGCGGTGGCTATATTTCAAACTGTCATACTTAATCTTTTTATCAAAGTTTGTTAAACGCTATAAGAAGTGCACACGTCTCGTCTAATTATGTCCAGAATTTCCATCCACGGTAATCGCTCCTAGTTTGTATGTTAAGCAATGAGAAATGAAATCGGAATCTTGTGGGCGACATTAATTTTTAACAAACGGCAGGTCGTTATTAAAATCGCTGAGCAAATTATTAATTAAACCGGTTTATTCAGCGTTTCGCAATTCGTACAATACCAGGAGTGCACCGGGGCCTAGGAGCGAATAATTTATATTTAATTTAAACAAGACGACATTGGTATTCGGAATACGAGTGCGTAATTAAAATTCCAGTCGTGGTGGCGCTGCCCCGCGTCCCGCCCGCGCACCCCCCGCGTCCCGGCAGCGACAGTTTTCGCGCCAATTTTCACGCCCGAAAATTAATTGTGACAGGAAGACGCGAGGCCGCGTCCGCTGCGTTCCGTTACTGCACAGACGTACGCACATTGACGCACCAAACTGCAAACAAACCTGGCTGCAAACCAATGAAGTCATACCCACATTTTTACACGTCTATATTCCCAGACGTAAACGTCATCGCCTTCACACGAGCTACATGACGCCATAAAAATGTTCAAACTTTACACGTTCCTAAGCGCAACTGATTTATAGACAACGATTACTTAAACGCCATCACCTGTCACACGGAACTGGTTGGCAATCGCTTCTTATAATGGAGATGAGGCTCGGTATTTTTGTCGTTAAAACCTTATAAAATAGTAAAACAATTAATAAGTGTCAAGATTAACATTTAATTAAATATTCGGCAATAAAATTGTCATAATAAGCCATCCGGTCGCAGCTCCGATCGTATTAGACTTATCTACATAAAGAGCCGCAGGCGGCGATCGGTTCAACGTTATTTATTTATTTTTATATGTCACCGTGTCAAGCAAGCGTGAAACGAAACGCAAAACTTAATATACGATACAGGGGGAGGTCGTTTCTAAATAAAAATACTGAATACATTTTAAAACTAATTTATTTAATAGATATGACATGCCAATGGATGCGAATCGCGAATCGAGTCGATTCAAACCGCTCCGATCAACGCGACTCCATTCATACGTTCAGAAATCAAATCGGTTTTCTTTTATATGTCGTTATGGCGGATTTCACGCTGGCCGGTAACAATTGTCCGATCTGTGCTGGCATCTCGAGCCCAGAGACACATTCGTTACGTCCGCTAAGGGCCTCTAATGGCGCGCCTGAACCCGACCGGCCCTTAAAATTTTAACCATCCTTTTATTTATAGTCGCTTTTGTCTCGCGCGATACAGCTATCGAGCAGAGAAATCTATTCGTTATGATTTCGAGCTCGCTTTCCGCGCTCGCTTTCAAATTATAAAGGAAAACAAGTGCATTCCAATTTCATTTCAGTCACGTTCCGATTTTAGAAAAAGAACCGTTCGAACTTCCGTTCCACGTTTAAAATTCATCGGTGCATTTCAGTTTTGTTTTTAAAAAGCAAAAGTGAGTTCCATTTTCATTTCAGTTTAATTACTTGTTTAATAAATCGTTTGGAAATTGTCGTAAATCTGTGAGTCGTTTAAAAAGCTTAATTGCCATATGATTTATGTCGTCGACAGGGTTGTCAGCCGCTATCGCCGCATCTCGCGTCACCGACGACGGTCATTAGTCTAGTTTGCTGATGCCGGTGAATGCTATATTTCACCAGCAATTAGAACGTCCAAGGAGACACACGTTAATAAACATGTTACATCTAAATCTACCAGAAATAAGGAATTGGGCAACTGTCCCGCACAGCATAAGATCTGGATATTGCAATAAATAAATCATATACATCTGAAATCTCTCGTGCCTCAAAGACGGGAGATTAGTAATAATTAAAATAAACTATTTATCTGGTGTCGTCGTCACCGGCTCCATTAAAATAATGTATGTTTTAAAACGGCGTCGGCGTCATGATATCGCGCGATACAACTGAGAGCGTCTTCGATCAACTTGTTTATCTGAAGCATTCTTACCACGGGACGTTATAAATTACTTACTTTCTTACTTAGGGTTGCCGTTTTCTACATATAAAATATCCCTCTTTCTTTAACTCTATCAGCCTCGAACAACAGTACTCAAATACCTACATGTATTCTACAAAAACGTATAGCTATAAGAAACACATGCAAATGTAAAAAAAAGTAAAGCTTTCTATGCAAATAGCGGTATACATTCCACTTAACGGACACGTAAGGTTTATAATAACTTTTTAACCAAGCGCAACTATAAAGTTCAAACGCAATTTCCCAAGATTACTAATGCAAATACACATCGCATGTGAACGACATCGTTAAATCCAAAGCAAAGATTCACACTAGGAACGCGGTACAATCAACCGCCTTATCTCGTTCGGGTGAAAAACAAAAAACGCGCGCTTCGGCATTGTTAGTTTCGATTGCGACATGGCGATTACGGTACGCGCACCGCTAATTCCCGTGTGGCTTACACGCGAGGACGCCATTACAAAATTAAAAAAAAAATACTTATAAAGATATCCGTTGTCTATGTCAGGTGGCCAATTTTGATCCCGCGTCGTTAAATTGACAAATGGAACGCGGCCCAGTGTGGGCTTCGCGCGTTCCTTTCTCAATTTATTTGGATTTAAAACGCGATTAGTGCGTTTGCAATTGTAAACCGCTATTGGCTTTTTAAAAATACAATAGTTTATGTTCGAAATTCGATTATATTCATCGAGTACGTTTAAGCTATTGCGTGAAATAAAACACAATCTCAAATACTTTAGAGTATTTTTTTTCTGTCCTCTGGATATCAACATACCCACAAAAAATTCATTTCAGTAATTCAGTAAAAACGCCCTAATGTCAAATCAAAGGCTCCAGAGGTCATCATAATAACATAACATAACTCCATATCACGATACATATGTCGACAACTGCATAGCAATCCATCACAGCAAATTAGTTCTCAAGCCCACCACCAGGCGGCGCCACCGCCCTCATTAGCGGTTGCATCTAAATCTAATCTGAGACGGGTTAATAATAAATACTGGTGATCTACAAATCGTGGGCATAATGTAGATGACTTCACATAGAAATTGCATCTAAATCTAGTTAGAGAGTTAACAACAAACACTATCTATTTACGAAAGTCGTTGGCAATTTTTGTTGTACAATAGCGCCGCATATAAAAAAACGTACACAATAGCCAACTCAGTAACGGTCAGACACATGCTTATATGCTACAGTTCTAAAACTGTAAGAGCCATTAGACTGCGATGTCCTCTTACCATCAAGTGCACTGTGCACTGATATACACTTATAAAATAAATGCTGCGGTTGTAGCATGGTCACATTTTTATCGCCTGTTACCATGCCTGTCACGTTTTAACAAGTATGTAAGTGCAAAAGTGACAGGCGTAGTGACAGGCGATAAAAATCCTACCATGCTACAGCCGCTGGTCGCTGGTCAACTTTATAAGAAGCGCCATTTACAGATATGCAAGAGTTGCAAAACTAACAGTTTATATTTTAGTCGTCTCTGATCTAATTAAATCAAATTACTACGAAAATTAGCTCAATTTCGCTCGCAACAGTTGTACCGTAAATAACACGCACCTCAACCCTTCTGATAGGAAATAAAATCGCCCCGCACGTCAGCAATCAACACAATATGGCGCCGGGTCGACCTATTACCGGGATTGCATGTTACTGTTGCGACCCTGTCTTCGAGTAGGGCCGCGAAACTCTCCGTGTTGCCAGACTTGCCAGCTTGCCCGGTTTTCTGAGTTATCTGAGTAATTTTGCCAATAATTCCCACTTGTACAGTCAGTAGGTATATCGGAGCGGTCAAGACTCTCACATATATCTGAACACGCCTCTATTGTCAAGACTTTAGAGTGCGTGTTCAGATATTGTGAACACCTTGGCCGCTCCGATATATCTGATGGCGACTGTACCATTCCGCTAACCCGGGGTTAAGCGGTTAAACCGTTAACCCAGTGTCAAATTGTACTGGTAACCATGGTAACTTCAGGTCCGGTTGACGCCGGGGTAGTGGGATGGCGCTAAGAGTCGGACCAAAATAACTCTGCATGGCATTTGCAATGACAAAGTGCCGCAATGCCAAATTTCTATGAAATAATGACGATTATAATTATACTACCTCACTTTGTTATATTCAAAGCGGTGCTGAGTTAGCGTAGACGGACTCTAGTTCAACTATTATGTTTCATAACACGCTTTAAAACTATACAGAGGAAAATTAGAGGAAAATCGTTTTTCTTGTGACGAAGAATTCGGCTATCCTAAAAACACACGGACTTGCGTGATATTTCTAAAAAAAATTAAACTAATGTTGTTATCAAACCTAATAAAACATCAATATTTACACGCCTCTGCGCCACTTACACCATCCCACTAACCCGGGGTTAACCGGTTAAACCTGGAGTTACCAGTACAATTTGATAATGGGTTAACGGGTTAACCGCTTAACCTAGGGTTAGTGGGATGGTGCAAGTGGCCCTATAAAACACTGACAACAAAATTCGCATTTCTAAAGCTCTACTTTTAGCATTTTCTATTTCTTGATCTAGCAACACTAGTCGAGCCTGTCGAGGGTCTAGGGTCGTACCCGCTGACTCCAGGGCCCGGTTTGACACCATCTGGGACTGTAAGATATTTACTGCCGATTTATGCCGCCCTAGTACCTAATTAGGCAAGCGTTAATTTGTTATACGCCAGGTTGGACTCATTTTCATGTCTCTATGGATAATAAAGTACTAAAGTTATTTGTTTTAACCGGATTTTCTAGCTAGTTTTAGAATTAAAAAGAACAAGTACCTATGTATAATAATTATAGGACATAAAACCATCTGATGGTCATTTAATTCGTTAGTCAAAATCTGTGTTAAAATAGGACCAACTATATCACTTACACATATATTACAATTCTAATACTACATTTAGTCCACTTTATGCAACAATATTATATTTATAGTTATATTAAAACTATCGTTAATGTATGTATGTATGTATATACTTTATTGCACATGGAAATAAAAACACAAGAAACATAGTTACAGAGTAAATTAAATACAACAAAGGCGAACTTATCCCTGTATGGGATCTCTTCCAGTTAACCTCTTATGATCGTTAATCATATTAAAACTATGCTTATTTATTGTATATAATATAGAAATAACGTTTTAGGTAAAAACGTTATATTATTACTTAACGTTACTTTTTACGCACGTCGTTTTACGCACGTCGTTTAACTCGTTTAGCTAGTTGAGTGACATATTTCGGACAATCCATGTCCATTGCGTAATTCTCAATAAATAACGTACCAGGGCAACAATTCAACACACTCCACCAAGGCAACATAAACCGAAGCAAAAATCGCCCCCATATATTACCGAGCGGAAAATGCTTCATTTTAAGTCTAAGGCTCCTTAATCCACTGGGCGCCTGGTAATTACTGGGAGCAATATATCGCCGTTTCGGCCCCGACCTCTGGGGGTCTCATCACTCGAAATGAGTTACGGAGCACATGTTACTCTGTTAATTGTTGGGTCGCAATACTGATTTCGAGTTTTATTCTAATAACTAAGGGGAGAGTAGGTTGATATGTATGTACCTACACTGTGAAAACAATAGAACGAATCTCGTAAGTAAGAAACTTAAGTAAGTACGTAAGTAAGTACGTCTCGTAAGTAAGTACGTATTAGTTAATAACATGTCAGTCTTAGGAGTTAGGGTTATTATTAAAAGGACATTATGTTCTTTACACCTTTAATAGAATGCAAGTGTGATTAACTTAAACTAAATTGCACACGGCCAAATATTAGTAGGTACCATAGGTATAATTTTCTTGGTATTGGCAACCCTATTATTATCAGAAATACCGCCATAACAATTTTTAGCGTGGCTTTATCAAAACTAATAAGAATAATTGTCAGTGAAGGTTTGTATGGAATAACGAAGTCCCAAGGCGTTATCCTAACAATCCTCATACCGTCCTTTACTTGTGATCCCCTGGTTATACTATTTCATTGACTACATTCCCTAGACTCAGCATAACTAAACTCACAGCCACAATACTCGCGGTCACTACCAATAGTTTATTTGAAAAGTACTACCATGCAGGGTCGCATTAATTTAACGCGATCTACACATTATTTACTCATGCACATTGAGTTCTATTAATTATTGCAAAATTGTCACATTATCATCTTAAGTAAACATCACTCGCAGTTTATCTCGCACTTAAAATTTAAAAAAATAACTCATTCAGCAAAATAATATTGAAATATTATGTTAATGCGATATTTATAGAATGTAGTTGCGCCTATTTTAAGGGTCCTTAGTAATGACAGTAGATGCAACTCTGTCAAATTCATAATTTGTATTGCAACGGTTCTATGAAATATTTGTTTACTTTTTGTATGTCAGTCGATCAATAACAGTCCTCATGTAAAGTCTGAATATACTTTTAATATACACTGTCGTGGTTTAACTGTGCTATCAATCTCTGCTAAATCAGTGATAGGTTTATCCCCCACAAATAAAACTTGTACTTAAAGTGTCATTCAATAGAACTTGCTAACTATGTAAACAAACCGCCATACTAAAATTGACACTGAATGTCAAATTACTAGTAACTTTTGTTTACATAGTTAGCAAGTTCTATTGAATGACACTTTAGCTGAAATGAGACGTCACGCTCTTGTACTTACATTCAGCTGCAGAGATAGTTAACCACTCCTGCAATCAATTTTTTATGCAATTCTTTGCTGCTAACTATACCACTTTACTAAATAGCCAATACTGACCAGCACGAATCATTTCGCATACTCCATCTATAGTTCATGATCTCTGCCCTCTCTGGTTATAGTATTTACTGGTCGCACCTATAATTGCCTGATTTGGGGCAGTTTCTATGCGGCGCCCGACCGTTGGATTTCATGAAAAATATTTATTGTCCACCAAGGGACGTATGGATTAGATGAATTTGTACGTGCTATCGTTTTACGGACCTTTTGTTTTCTTTCCGAGCTTTCGTGACGTGAGATATTTGACAAATTTTGGGAAAATCGAAGTTTGAGCAGGTTTCAAGTTTTCTAGATTTACAGTCTTTCTGACTTTGCCTTATTTAGAATCGTTGACGCTTGTCTATACTGAAATGAAATGTTGAAATGTTGTCTTGTTTTCATATTAATATGAGTCTTGGGGCATCTCGTCACACTGACACAAGTCACGTCACGTCATACGATACGAATCAAAATTAAATTTTGTAAATCACACAATTTTTGTCAATGCCGCTCCAAAATCCCTCAAATCACCACGTTGTAATGAGTATGTCGCTTACGAAATGTTTTTGCCTTCTATTAGGTACCTCAATGAAATGCGTAATGCTCGAAAATATACTGCCGATTTGTTTCAAATGTTACTATACCAAGTATTAGAAGAATATATGACATTTCTTAAGCGACATTCTCGTGGAATGCCTCTAATAGATTTCATTTGTTTGTAGAGTGACAACATTATCCGTACAAAAAAGAGTGCTTTTGGGCCATTTTATTTAAAGTTGTCCCCTACACTTTTTTTTTCGAAATTGGGATTTTTTTATGTTATTTCTACTCAGAATCATGAGCTCTTTTGATCCTAATAGGAGAAAAAAAGTGTCCCAAGATTTCCATACATTTTTCGATCTTTCCAGTTTCCATTCCGAAACCGCCATACAAAGTCTATGAAAAAATGGTAACGGAATGGGAAAAAAACCTTGGGACACTTTTTTTCTCCTATTAGGATAGAAAGAGCTCGTGATTCTGAGTAGAAATAACATATAAATTCACAAATTAAAAAAAAAGTGTAGGGGACAACTTTCAATAAAATGGCCCTTTTACCAGTCATTTTAAACATTTCTCAAAAAAGCCCAGAAAACACAAGAGTCCTCAATCAATCACCAAGTACATCAGCAGATATAGCAAGACATCAAAACGCGATCTGTCCGTCTGTCCGGAGTGGATTTACTGAATCCCACGAACATTTGCACCAACACTTAACCAATCATAGTCCTTAACCCAAAGATTTAAGATCTACCTACAGTCACGAGTATTGAATTATTCACCCTTTTGACGGACCGAGATTTCTATAGCAACTCTGTTACAAATCTGCGAGATTTTGCAGCTTTGTCTGTCGATCCTATTGTGTATTCTACACCACGATATTCATTTACAAGTTGTTTTGGATCGTAAATTACGTTTTCTGATTTCAATAAATTAGAAGTTTGAAAAACAGCTAAATGCAAGTTCAGTTTGGCACAAAACTCAAAACGTTTTAGCCGCAAAACATATTATGTAAAGCGTTGTCTTTGCTTACATAGAACGGGCGATTACATTACTCAGGCATATAACTTGGGTAACGCAAATTTCAAAAAAATAAGTTTGAGCATTGCTGCCCCTATAATTCCATTGGTTAGAGTGACAAAGATATCCATCTACATATATATGTATACAGAAACTTCGAATTTCGATAATAGCTGTAGGAGTTACTGACGTCACTGTGGTATAAATAACTATAAGTAATTAAGTATGCTGAAGATAAAAGAAATTCACAGACAGACTTAGATATGAAATCAGGTCTAGACTAGATGACTTACCATTTGACCCTTTAAACGCCAAGGACGCTTTTTCCGAGCGATATTATATACATACATCATTAAGGTTGACTGGTAGAGAATGCCTTATGGCATTAAGTTCGCCTTTTGTACACTGTGTTTTCTTATGTGCAATAAAGATTAAATAAATAAATAAATACTTAGTTAAAAGATATTTATAGTAAAGTTCTTAGAAATAATATCGTTATCTTAAATAACGTTAGTCATAACGTTATAAAGTATAGCGGTAAAAACGCTAGACCAAATATCAATGTTTTAAAAATCTTTACAATAAGAACGCGATATCTCAACCTTTTATACCAGTTTGTCCGAGGCAAAAGCTCGGCAAGAGTAGATAATACCCCTAAACTAAAGCAGTTTGGCGTCACGGGCACGGCAGGAAAAACAACTTGGTAATAATGAGTTATGGGGACCCTGCGGGGCTACGCAGTTTTGGACCAGTGTGCTTGTAATTAGGACCACTTGTATTTTGTTTACTTTCTGGCGAATAACTTATACTATGTATTAGAACTATGGCACAGGATAGGTACTAACTTTATTTGTATTTATACATATTTATGTAAATACCTAGAGATAGGTATCTTCAAGAAAACAATAAATACACAATCGGTTCTTTAAACTTGCAAGAGATTAAAAGATGCTTTGCAACGTTGAATCCTTGTAGGATTCGTTTAAGCTAAATTTGCACCGACTCAAGAAACTGAGGAGTGTCATTATGAACGTTATATTTTCGTCGCAATTTGACATCAATAATAAAATTTCCACACTTTGTCTTTGTAAATACTATGCAGAGTTAGCTTGGTCCGACTACAGATAATTTCTGGTCTGGTACTCATCATAATTAAATGCCTTATATGTACATGGTATGAGGGACTATCACGATTTGTTTAAGATTGTCCCCTCATATTTATGTAGGAGGAGTAGGAAAACTTTCAAGCTCCTCTCAGACATTATGATTAATTCCACTATTTTCCATTACCCAGCCCCAATCTCTGTATTCCTTAAGAAGATTCCAAGGATCCTTAATATTAGCGTCAATTTATCAATCTTTAGATACCAGGCGCGCAGCGACGAGCTCCAAGTAAGGGCGAGTGACCGAGGGCTATCTCTGGGCGGCTTTATGAAAACTAATGCCTTCATTTGGCGGCGGCCACCGGCGATAAGCTATGTCACCCTGGTACCCGGGATTACGAATTCGGGATTTGCCCGGAGTCCCGGAGATAAAAACTTTCAGGTCCGGTCGTGTTTGTAATTTAAATGATTTGAATTAGGCGTTAAGAACATTAAGCAATACCGTTGCACGTTTAGGAATACCTTTGCCCGTTTAAGATTAGTCAGAACGTATAAAATTTACATTTATGGGATCAATGATTATGTTATCTGTAGTAAAACAAGAATCTGACTGATTTTAATGACAATTCGTATTCGGATCGAAAGATAAAAATAACACGGTTTAGAAAGAAAAACTCAATCTACTGAGACTAGCTCAGGTGAGGTATAGCTCCCTGAGGAGCGCGGGGCGCGGCGACTCGCAAGGAATTAAAGCTTAATTAGGGAAAAACGGAATTTATTGCTTAGGTAATACCTCACTTTCGCCCACCTGCCCTCTGTTTACTCACCCAAGCGGCCGAACGGTGAAAACCCGTAACTAATGTCTACGGAAAAACGGTATATGCGCTTCACTATTGTTTGTTTGAAAGGGGGCGTGCAATAATTACATTTGGAGCGACAGCCTTCAACCTTTGTTAGCCTTGCGCAATAAACCTAACGCTCCACGTGACACATTCTTGAAGAAACAATAAATTTTAAATTACTCGCTCCCTCGACTGAGAATTAACGGAATTCCTCAGCCCCTGCTCGTTATTTAATTTGCCTTCAGGTAATTAAAATCCAAAAACTTAGTCGAAATTAAATTTTATTCTTCGCTGAGCGAAGGCGTTGCGATGCGAGCGGTGGCGGACGTGTCCCAGGAACTAAATTGCCTTTTTAACTTTTCCTATTTAGGAAAAGCCAAGGAAATCTCACAATAATAATAATGGGTCTACGCGACGCGTGGAGTAATGGCGACATATTCGAGGGGTGTCTTATTTGACACTGTAATGCTTAAATCTCATTACAATTAGTCGCATTTGCATAGAAAACAGATGTATCATGACGCATGTGCATGAGTGCATCGGACAATGCAACTATGACCATTTGACACCCTGGCTTTAAAACCCCCCGGCAAAATTAACAAATCCAGATCAGTTATGATTTATGAGCCCCTGGTTATCGGGGGTCGGCCATTATGTTTGAAATAAAATAATAATATACAAATGTAAATTCCGTGTTGCGTTTGTAGATCTGTTATTTCATTTTGTAGTGTGCTTTATGGATGGTGTATCTATGAGATAATAGGGATTAAAATTAAATTGCTAGTCGCTGTTTTCAGAACAATGAGTAGATACCTATTCAAACCATGCATTAATATTGTATGGCAAGCGATATCCATCAAATACGCGCCATTTCACGCATTAAGTATACCTCCCATCTAACATTAGGCGCTAAATATAAGGGTTAAAAGAGTTCTACATAAGCGTTTGTTTACTCCAGAGGTTCTATTGATGTTCTAAAAATAGGAGTTATAGCCGGCTATAACACGGATTGGGCACAAATTTTAACACCTTGAGTTGTAAAACGGCGCCACAATAGAGTTATAGGATGAAATAAGAGATAGAAGAGCGCTAAAGTAGTGCTATAATAGCGTTGATTAACTACTTAGGATTTAAAAGGGTGCCAAATAAGGGACTACTAACTATTTGAGTAGTAGTGTAGGGACATATACGAGTAGATGATACTTTCAGCTTTAGATGGTATATTAGCATTTAAAGTCAATATTTGTAACACTCAAGAAGGTAATTATACATTTTTTCCTTAGTCCTATCTGCTTTGGTTGCAGATGTTTCCATTTTGTTTAATTATTCGTAAGCTTGCCTGGGACAGCTTGAAGTGAAATGTACTGGCGGATAATTAAAAGCAAATAATTATTTTAGTTCACTGATGCCGGTGTTATCTGGGAATTTATGATGGCGAAATTAATTACACTGTCAATAACTATATGTATTGCTAACAACATTTTAAAGGGCCTCTGATCCTTTGCATATTTATCTGAATATAATATTTTTTTATTTGTGGTCCACCGTATTTAATTTTCGAAAAATTACTCAATATACGTGAAGTCCGGTTTTAAATATAACAATACTAACATTAGGTAAATATTGAGTAAAAGTATCGATTTTTATTGAGTATTTACGTTTTAATTAATAGTTTTTGTTTTGTTTATTGATTCATCGGTCATCTTAACATGGCGCTATAGGCTTATGTTGTAAGTAAGACTCTAATAACAGTATAAGATGTACTAAGGTATTGAATAGCGCTCGTCTGTGACTTCATGATCTATAATGGTGACTCATAACTTCTCTTTTCGACTGTAAGTGATACAAGAGAGTTAAGTAGCGATTGCGATACACAGAGCTATAAAAGACTTTTTATCGCCTGTTTAGAACCTTAAGTGAAAATTGCAGCTGCTTATTACTCATATAGATGCTAAGGTGGTAGAATTCACTTTGAGCTATAACACTAGCGGCTTAAGATGCGTTATAGTGGCCAAAGCGGCTACTGTGGATCTTAAAGCTATACATGGACCTCTTAAAGACCTTGATGTCACCAGAGCCTGTAAGCTTAGAATATGTAGCTACTCTACAGCCGTTCTATGTCTTTAGGTGATAAAATAAGTGCTAAGTGTCGCTTAATTGTTTGTTGGGCTTTGACTATAGGTTTTTTTTTTACTTTTGTTACTATAGCTATAGAACTGGCCATACAAAAGTAAACTTAGAAATGTACTACGAACATACTTATGCAATGCAATCCAACAAAAATATTAGATATGCATATGCTTGTGCCGCTGTGGGAGACAAAATAATTTTAATACAAAAAAAATTTCAACCAGCTTTATTCCATCAATGTATGTATAATCGAAAAATCCAGTCAAAACAAAAGCCGAAATTAAAACAAAGCACGATTTAACAGATCCCAAGCGTCGTAAAACCTGCATCCATCGAACAACGCCATAATTCGCGACCTAAGCGTAATGCTTACGCCATTCTGAATTCGTGCTACACATGGCGAAAGGGTGCAGTGCAGGGCTGGCATTCTGTACACTTTAAACAGACCGGTCTAAGCCTCAGTTACTCCAGTGTAAATGTGCTTCACCGATCATACAATAGTCGAAGACCTCACAGTCATGTTATACTGGTTATTTGTAGTATTGTACGGAATGTAATTCCAGGCCCCGGATGAAGAGTTAATGAACTAATCTTGATATTAACAAAACATTAGTCGCATCGGCGTGTTCCGCTCTAAGTAATTACGGGGGGATAGTGGCCCTTCTGCCGATGTCCATTTCGTTACAAAGTTTAAATTGGAGATAATTTCTAATGTTTATTACGAGGTATCGCTTTGGGTTTTCGAGGTTTCTTGCCTTTATTGTAATACAACATGACGCCGTACATATAATTCATTATAGGTACATTCAATATAGGTATTATAAGGTTTAATAGTCACGACCATTTGCTATTTTTTATTCTTTGCATTACTGTATTTAATATTAGTGATGTGCTAACCGGTTTAACCGCAAAACGGAATAACATAGTCATAATTCAAATCTTATTATTTTTAGACATTATCACGAGTAATCCTAAGAAATACTCAATAGTTTATTGCTAACATAGTTTTTTGCTTATGTGTACTCGGGTAGCGATCAATGTCTTCTAAAACCAGTTTCATATAGGTACTTACAGTACTTTCTGCTTAAATGTATCATTGTAACTGGCAATCTGCGCCATTTTACTAGAAACCAAGTAATGGTATTTCAATACAGTTTGAGTTTTCATCAGTCAGTTCAACGTAATTACAATAATTACGTGAAAAACTAATCGAATCACAAAGCAATCGGAGGAATATCTGGGAACTCGTGCAAAATTCATAATGACAGTTAATTTGGAAATGCACCCGGTCGGGGGCGCAGCGGGATTACTTATTCAGCAGACACGGAACATATTGCACTGATAATTGATTACTATATACACTCATGATTCACTTATGGTGCTCTTGCTGTACCAATGATATCAGTAATTCAGTATTTAAACTTTGGGTTATCACTTTTTTGCATTTTAGTTCTACTGGGGTATTATTGACCGATATTGTACTTATTTGGCGTGGCACCAACTTCAAACATGTCAGTTGTTGATTTCTTAGATACCTATCAAAAAGCCCCCTTATTTACATGTATATGTTACTTAAAATGTTCTCATGTCAATTTCCATACTCTGGGTACGGCAACATCCAATTTATTTGATGTATTTATTTCGGTTTCGTGATATAACCGTTACTTTGTCAATAACGTTACTTTTGCCATATTGTCCATATTCATGTATCATGTAATAACTCTTATTTTTCTTGTTTCAGGTTCATCAATGCGAGACGTAGGATAGTGCAGCCAATGATAGACCAATCAAATAGAGCAGGTAACATTTTTCTTTTACATCTATTAGCTTTAAACTAGGTTTCAATTTAAAATGTACCACAATGCTTCACAGAAATAAGGGGTGGCACGTTTGACCCTTTCCAACGGCAATAATTCCAATCCCCCATCAATAGCCATTACGTTCGCGTTTGAAATTGGAAGCCGCACGTTCGAAAACGACTTTGAAGTCGAAAATTGAGTTTGCTGACCACAGAGAGGTTCATACAGTATGCAGTCGCATGCACCTGAGTAAGTCCCGCGGGGCCGGCCGTCTTGCCCGGCTTTTAGCGCTGACCGCCGGCGAGTTATGCCCTCCTGGTGCCCTGGCTCAGCTGCGCACTTCAAATAATGACTAGATTAAACAAAATAAGTGTGTGTAGCTTGCCTGCTAGCTTAAATAGCTAGCCACAGCTAAAAATAAAAGAAAATAAAACAAGAACGGGTTCAATTTATGACGAGAACCTTTTATAACCGTCGCTACCCACAATACGGAATGGAATTACAAACGGCCAATTCTATTTTTACTTTGTAATGGTCGCGCACTCCATAGAATGTTCGGGACAAAAATTCTACCCGGGAAAAAAAAGGACATCGCAGAAAAAGGGCTTACTCTTGCGAACGCCGGGAACGCAAGAAGGGTAAAAAAGAATAATGTCCGAATTCGTTGACCCGTCCCGGGCGATCCATCACTCGCCCCTCCGGCGACTATCGCCAATGTATGCTCGCTCTGTACCTTTATCTAGATGTGTGGATGTATTCGAGGGCCTATTCAGGATTACAGATCTTTCTCCCTTTTTGTCTGCCTGTAATTTCGTGAATCGCATCGTCTTTTAATTCGTAGTGCACGTTTTCAATAAGCCGAGCGGAGCGGGGAGTGATGAGAGCAACACAATTTAATCCTTGCGAAAAGCTCAATAAACGATCGGTCGGAAATACGCGATGGCCGCGCTCGAACGAATTGTAATTTACAGGCCGGCTCGGTAATGGCGTCGCATCAGAGAGCAATTTATGCCCTTATAATAAATTCATTAGCCAACGCCGTTCCGCTGAAACACGGGGCCTGTCCGCGCGCCACCCGGTAGGTACCCGTCGGACCACTCACGGCCACGCGCCTACCGGCTCCTATTAATAAACCACCGGGTACCACCTACCTTTTTCGCTCAAGATGAGCCTCGAACAATACATTATTGACATATGGCGGCGCGTAAACAAAAAGCGATTGATTGAGACATCGCGCTCGAGCGGCGCACGCAGCGCGAATAATAAACGCGCTCGCCGAATAATGTAGTGATTGGAAAAGCGCCTTTTGGCTTGACCACAGGAAATGCGGTGGCCATTTTCTTTAGTCCATTGCCAAAACAATTTTCCATCTATCCTTGCACCCTCCGGTTTTTCCATTTTCCGTCGTCGGCAAACTTGGCGGCGTCCACATCCGCCGACGGGGAAATTTAGAATTCGCCTCTGTTTTATGTCTACGCCTGTTTTAAAGTGCATCGCCGCCAGAATTCTGATGCCTTGGTACATTAGACAATTGGATCGTTACGTTAATCTAGTTCTATTGCACTGTCCAGTAGCTTCGCCAAGGATTATCGTCTTAAATCATAGTTTCCTGGTGCGCGGGGGCTGCGGGGCTCCTCGGGGGCTCCGTTATTGCTTCCTGTTGTCCCCGTCGCAGGAACTACGGTTTACCGGTTCAATGTCTCCGTATCGACCACTTCCAATACTGCTGCGTCGCTAAAAACTTCCCTTGACAATGAATTTTTGCGAGATCAGAATGACTGAGAACTTTTTCGTAGTGATAATAGTCGATCACATCGACAAAAACAATGTGTCATTAGGGCATGAAAGAACCGAGATATCTAGGCTCATAAGGAAAACGAAAGACAAAAACTTATCAGGCTAAAAGGTCTCCAAAAAACGGTGATATTTGATCTGAGGGTAGCTTGACATCGATCGTGTTTGTCCCGAACTCTTGAGCCAATGGCGCGTGCTACCATAAAGACCCCACGAGGATTGCGGAAATCGCCGTCTATAATGGACGAACACCATTACTTTACGATTGATAATCCCCACGAAATATCGCAATCGGAAGACATAACAGTTTTGTGGTAAAATTGAGCGAATTCCTACGATTCCGAATGACAATCGGGATGTTTTTTTGTTTTGCATTAAGTTTAAATTGGGCTATTGAAAGTTTGCGATGGAATGGTTCTCGTCTTCCTGTTCGAATAAAAATGTCGTTCGCAGTGACTGTAGCAATTTATTTGTGCTGTAACTAGATGCAAATATGTTTGGTAATAAGTCATCATTTGCAATAATTTTGTTTTCCTTTTTATTATTGTTTGATTGGTAGAGCATACAAATTGATCTCGTTTTAAATACAGAGTCAAAAACCGGGACCTCAATTATAGGGGAAAATTGTAAACTATCGTATACCGCGTCGGTGGCAAACAAGTTTACAGCACGTCCGATGACAAACGGTTACCGTAGTCTATGAACACTTGCACCTCCAAGGGTGTCGCATGCTTTTAAAAACGGTACACTCCTTTTTAGGGATCCGTACCTCAAAAGGAAAAAACGGAACCCTTATAGGACCACTCGTGCGTCTATCTGTCTGTCTGGCTGTCCGACCATTCCGATCATTCAAATTTTGAAAACCCTTTATCTCCCAAAACTACTAGGTCTAACATTTTGAAAAAAAAAAATACACAAAATAGTTCTTTACCTATAATGACAGGAAAACCTATTAGAAATGTGCAGTCAAGCGTGAGTCGGACTTAATGTACGGAACCCTTGGAACGCGAGTACCGACTCGCACTTGGCCGGTTTTTTAAATTTGTATTTAAGGCCTGACTACCAGGGCCTCATAACTCATCAAGACTACGCACAGCCAGCCTAATTAACAGTCCAGTGTTCTACCCCGCAGTGTTCCCGCACGCCGGCCCCAGCGGCGCCTACAGCCCCGAGGCGACCATGGGCTACATGATGGACGGACAGCAGATGATGCACAGGCCTCCCACGGACCCAGCCTTCCATCACGGCTACGCGCAGTACCCGGCCGAATATTACGGTCACCATCTCTAATACAAGGAACTTTGTACATGTAAGTGTCTTTCATTTATTCCCCTGGCATAGAAAGCTAGCGCACCTGAAGTTTCTTAAATTCTTAGCTATTGGGATAGATTACTAAAAACTTTGGGCTACATAATGAAAGGGCAGATGACTTACAGGCCTCTTACAGACTCTGCGTTTGATCATATCATATATAAGAATAATGTTTATTAATTTCGGAGTCCGTGCCCTCACTCTGTTAAGTTCGATGTTCTGAAGGATACTTAAATTTGGCCTCAAGCGGCCTCACTATGTTATCCTCCTAAGCCATACAAACGAAACATCCAAAATTTGCTACTGAAGTTTGAACCTAAATTGTAGGAAATAGAGTTGATTTTGCGTTGTTTGAAAATTGAACGAAACAAAGCAAAAGCGACTCTGTTCCAATTGAACATGGTTTAAATTACATCGAACTATAGGTACTATAGGTAGGACCTTGGGCCTTAGGAGGTTATAACCTAGTGGTTATTTTAGAGATTCTTCATGACCTTTGTATGGTGATGACATATTATTAAAGCATGCCAATAATTCACGGCATTTACAATTGTATGGTTCGTTTACACTAGGATAGTAAAGAGTTAGTAACACTTAGTGGTTTATTGGACTTGCCACACCTACTTATAAAACCAATTGACTGTGATGTATAATAGCGCTTTCTAAACCAGTAGTCTTAATCAAGTAATCAATATAACACAATGTTCTTCAGATTCATAGGTAACAATTGAATGGTGGGGAATAATTATTTATTTATTTTATACTTTTAAGTTATCAAATCAAAACAATATTAATTCAAGATTAAGTTAGCAATTACGAATCGACAGTTACTAACATCAAACATGGATGCTGATAAGCAATAATGTGTCAACCCACAAAAACTTAAAAAATGACATTTTAATGCCATATTGTAGCTGGTCTGCTCGACTTCATTTTGCAAAAATGACCTTAGTGATTTGAAATTTATAAATATTCCAAAAGAAGGAAAAAAGGTTAACACAAATCCGTTAACATGTGTTGTCTGTTTTGCATTAATGCGTTTATTGCCTTAACTTATTGCAGTAATGGCCAGAACGCGCACTAAAATGTCAATAATGTCTTAAGAGAGGTTAACTCATTATTGCGGAAATCACATTCCATTAGTTTTATTTTACCAGAAGCGCTATGAAGGTAAATGTTGCTAAAAATGGTGTTTATAATAAGTAATTTTACGAATTTAGTGCACAAAAATGTTAATTGTTGCGGTTTTAAAGAGATAATTACTAATGCTGATCGAAATAAGGTATTTATAAAGCGTAATCACATTAGTTTTTAAGGGTTTTATTTTTGAGGAAAGTTTACCTAATTAAACTAAACAAAACGGCAAAGTGCTGTAGTTTTTCTAAGCGATTAATTTTAAATGCCAAATTCAACAATTTGAATGTATGTGCATTCGTAAAATAATGTTATTTTTATAATTTATAATGATTTTAAATAACTTGTTACACTTGAATCATTCTTGCAAATCGAAAAAAAATATCATATCAATGCATTATGAGGCTTTTGGTATTTAACCACAACAAATTAGAGTTAGACCAAGAAAAGTCTGCAGCGATTTTGATAGCCCACGCAGTGCAAGTGTTATTTATACGTCATAATTTCATAGAAGTTTGACGTTTAAAATGACACGTGCACTGCGTGGGCTATCAAATCCGCTGCAGACTTTTCTTGGTCTGACTCTATGTGCTATAACATGTTGATTATAAGTTCAAAGGCAGTTTTACACAATTAGAAAAACTGTGTTAAGTATAATGACACGTTCTTGAGAAAGTTTGACGTCATGATGCAATTCGCAATAAACAAAAAGGGGATTATTGCGACAAATTTAAATTTATTACGAAAATTATAAGTATAAATCACTAGTATTAATCGTATTTAAACTGACAAATACAACACTTTAATCAAAATCTTTAATTTTTAGAACAAACACTCAAAAACCGCGAAAAAATCTTTAGACGCCATTTTCTCAAAATGGTGCTTAAGTGGGTAAACACATTATTGCTTATCAGCTTCCACATCATCCTTTAAGTAAAATACATATAATAATTACCTTGTAATTTGTTCCAGACATGAATAAAACTCGCACAGTTCGGTCATCGCTCGAGGTCGAGGCCGACCGCAAGGCCGCGGCCGAGGCCTCCGCACACGAGGCCGAGCGCGGCCTCATGTGATACGGGACGCGGGACGTGACGCCCACGCGACGGTCACGTGACGCGTGCGACACTAAAGGAGAACGGATGCTACGTGTACATAAAGCGAAAACATTTTTGTAATATTTGAAACAGTATACGATCTCCTAAATTAAGATTTAAAGTCAACTTTAATGTTTAAATAAATGTAAAATAACGCGAAGTGACAACGTGGACGCTAAAAACGGTGCAATCACCTAATATAAATAAATAAAACGGTTTTATCACTCGGAGCATAGAGGATCGAGGAATGTAACAATAAAATGGTTTGATAGTTATCGTATAAATATTTATAGCTAATTGTGTATTGTTATTACGTAAATATAAATAATTGATTAGTTGTAAGTTGTAATGTAACTATCACTGGAAGTACTGGGTCGAGGAGGACGAATGATAATAGAAATGGTACTTTTGTAAAGGCGTTATGTATGTAATAAATAGATTATTTATGATTTGAACTCCCACCCTGTGTATGGACTAGGATATATGAGTTTGAAAACTTTGAAACTACATTGCGCGTTCAGACGTTTCAAGTGACTCGCCCGGTGACTTGCGAGCCTGCTCGTATATGCCAGTCGCTACACAGTTCCACCCTCCCGCAGGTTACTGTGTAACTTGTGTTGCCGTGCCGGCGTTGCGTCTGTTACCATCCGATTATTTATTCATCACGCTCAGTCGTACTTCTAGTAACGTCAATTTCTCCAAGTAAATTTTAATTGCGAACGAAACTTTTCGTAATTTTGCGTTACAGGTTGAATACATATCTTTGATATATATACCTATCTATATACTATTGTGATGATATTGTGGTTCGGGTATGATTGTTTCACCTTGCCTTGGTGTTCATTAATGTAGCACAATTTGTAACCGATGTATACGATGACAAAAATATATTTTACGATGTTGAACAAAGAGATTTTACGTCTATTTTGTCTTGTAGCGGATACCTGACATATTATGCCTTCACCAGACCAAGGGTTCATCAAGTAAAAAACGCAAAGGCTCTTGAACGATCGAGAAATACCTCGAAATATAAAATTGCGCGTTCCTAATTATGACTCCATAAAAATGGTATTAATAAAATTAAGGATACAGTCTCCCAGCTTGATAAACCGCCTGAAACCGTCGGAACAAATCAATCGATATACTTACTCATAATAAAGTAAAATGTATGGTTGACGCGATATGACAAAGTTCCATAAAGACATACACATCAAAATGGTGAACTGTATCCGTCTGTGTGACCTCGACTGATACGAGAGCTTCTCATAGGTTACTATTACGTTCCGTATTTTAACATGAACTATTCATTTTGAACCTTTTCTTGTAATTTCAAAGATTTTAGTCACGTCGGAGAAATTTACATATTAATCAATTCAAAGAATAATATGTCATCATCTAGCAAATAACAAATTGATATAATAAAGTAATAAATAACTTGTTACTTGCTACTTAACATCTATACGTGTAACACGAATAAAAATCTGCAAATGGACCTCCCTATTGACAGTTGCCAAACTTTAGTGGAGTGTAATCTTCCTAAGCCTGGCTTACACGAATTTAGTACAATACCTCATACTTCAAACATTATTTATACGAACCGATTCAACGACAAGTATAGTACTAAATCAGTGTAAGCTATAGGGGGTCATTCTTCAACTGTAATTTAGACAATTCTTCTGATATTGACTAAAATCGTATTATATCAAACGGAACAATCACGTAACGATGAGAACACTAAGTAATGCTCGCATTACAGCCTTATGCATGTATACGAACGGGATAAACGTCAAATTGGTCCTGGCCGTGGTAACTGTAGGATTAGTTATCCGGAGCAAGCTTTATACCTAGGGTAATTACCAGACTTGTGGGGAATGTCTTACCAACGATAGAAACATACTTTAAACCCAATTTACAGCGAGTAAGTGGCATAAAAGTAAAAATCAAAACAAAATCTTGAATAACGAAACACTCTTGAAGCAAAATCTGATATAGTCAATCAAATTAACATTCTCTTCACTTAGAGCCAGTTGCACCAACCACAATTAACAGACTGATCAACCTCATGCAACAGAGATCTATGAAATTTTCCATACAATAAAATTTAGCGAACGCCTTATTGGTAACAGAAGGTTTGGTGCAACCAACTCTTAGTTGGAATAAGATTATCCATATTAGTGACAGTTGACAAGGAAAAATCGAAAGATTCAAATATGACAAAAAAATATCAGCTTTATTTAACAAGTTTCAGTTTGAACAACTAGCCTCGTGTAAACGCATGCTAAAATGGGATTAAAGTTATTTTTCTTACAGTTGGTATGACACTTTTAGATAAGACAATGTGGTTTTGCTGAGGTCTATGGATAGTTCTAATTCTAACGGTTACTTTGACAAAGCTTACAATTTTTGAAATATAGAGAGAGACTCGGTAGTCCTAGTATTCTACTAAATTAGAGATATGCTCAACTAACCGTAATATCTTTCATCACTTGTAACATAAAGTTTGTCTCTTTTACATTAATTACACTATCACGTCAAAACGGGTAAGTGTGGCAGTGGGATAAGTGAGTGTGTTTACACTTTTACTTGCGAGATCATACATTTACCACTAAACACTACTGTAGGTAGCAAGTAGCCACGCTTTCCCGTGTTGACATTATAGAAAAGGGATAGATATGGTCGAAAGGCCAGTACTGGAAGACAGTAGCTCGCCTCAGTCAACCCACACTGTCTCGTCTCATTTTAGTAAAAGGGTTTGTTAACTTTTGTAAATATATCATCATATAAATTACACGTCATGTCTTTTTGTATTATATTTTCTGTTCAGTCAACTTCAGTATTAAATATTCGGTATCTTTTGCAATCTGCCTTTGTTGATATTGCCCTATTATTATTATTGTTGTGTGTAATATATTTTTATTAAGAGAAAAATCTTAAATAATAGTTGTTAGATATTAATGAATTAATTGGAGAATTTTATTTTGATTTTTCTCTTTATTATATATGTATATGTACATTATACATATTGATTTGAAAGTCATCAAGTTATTGTAAATATAGTAATAAAGAGAGCATTGTCTGTCGTCGATTCAATTATTATAAAACGGTTCGAGAAAAAAGTTAATTATATATTTGTATTGTATAATTTCGGTGAGGCACACGTTATATGAATATAAATATACATGATAGAACTGGTTTATATTATGTATGGCAGCTGACGGGCGGACTGACGGACAGTGTCGGCATTATGAATGCTACGAATTGTGTAAAAAATATTAAAACCTTAAAAAAAGTGACTTTGTTTCATTTTTATAGCGCTAACAGACTGGCGTACCGGACCGCTAAGTTGCTATGGTCAGCATCTCTCTCTTGTGTTTACTCATAGTTGCGTTCGTAACGGACGTACGGCGAACCACCTTCCACTCGATCGAACAGACCTCAGCCGGCCTAGCCAAGGTGACAATCGCTATCGCTTCGACAACGAAACGCTTTGTGTCTCTCTATCACTCTTCCATATTAGTGCGAAAGTGACAGTTGCATTTCGATCGCTACGAAGCGTAAGCGATTGGCACGTTGGCTACGCGGCCAGACCGTACCAAGTTTGCGGTCCGGTACGCCCGTCTATTGGCGTATTTACTTAAAAACGTAATGGCTCAATTACATTAGTCAAGTTGCATTACAAACCAAACGACAAATGTAAAACATTCAATGAATAGATAAATTCAGTCAGTTGTTCGGAGCTGTCACCTTTTGCGTTTAACTGACAGGCTGATATGGTCCGGCGAACTGGTAACCTATGTGCCACTTTAAGGGATCCTAAATACATTAAATTTGATTTCGAATAGATCGATTCAATGTGAGATGAGCCTTTCGAAGTTTTTAAGCGAGTGAAATAGAAAATTTGACTAGCCAGCCTCGAATCATGTAAAATAAATTGATCGAGCAAACAGTTCATATCCATCACAAATTGATAACGAGAAATTACTATCTCTATGGACCTCCGTAGGTCTATCTAGAATTCTAGATACACACGATGTAGTGATTGATGTAATTGTGGCATTAATCCTAAAATTTGGCATTTCCTTTGATATCTCATACTTACTGTATCTAATACACAGAGAGGACATTTACTTTGCATGCTGAACTGTATTCGACATGGGACCATATCATATGGCTTGTCACTTTAAATACCTATAACTATAAGGTTGTGTAAGGTATGTGAAATTTCGCAATCCAAGCTGAGAGGGAGTCGTTTGCAAGGTGGTAAAAGGTGAGGTAAGTATAGCATGGAACTTAAAAAAAAAAGATATAATTAATACCTAAAAGGTCGGCAACGCGCATGTAACACCTCTGGAGTTGCAGGCGTCCATAGGCTACGGTGACTGCTTACCATCAGGCGGCCCGTATGCCTGTTTGCCACCGATGTGGTATTAAAAAAAAATCTCATAAACACTTAGGAATTACAAATCACATAAAAACCTACAATCCATAGGTACGTACTAATCACGAATATACCAAAACATAACTTGATTGACGGAACATGCAAAATACCTATGATTTTACAAAACAAATGACAGACTGGAAACGCCCACTTATAAATAAATATCTACCTGACAAAGATTTCTAATTTCGTAAATACTGCATATTATTTATCAAAGGTCAAAGCGAAGTTTTTAAATTGCAAATGACATTTTTCGAAAATCAATATATTTTGTCACAAGGTTGAACTAAAGTAGGTACATTTCATACCGATTTCAAATACCTTCCTTGTTCTGCTATCCTAGTACCACTACTTACAGGACACTGCTGGGAGCCTGGTACTTCACACAAATTGTTACACTCACGCATTTCTGCACTCCCGGTTCCTGGTATAAATGATTCACCTGACATGCGCTCCTGGTATAGAACTAAATACCTTCCAAATTCATATTCACCGTTTTGTATAAGTACCTCCAAGTCTCATGCAATATACGAGTAGGTACCTATTTACCTATGCTAGATGTATGCTAGACGTGTTTGTATAGATAGGGTTATTTCATTAAATAACTAATAGAGGGTTGCTAAAAAGAGCCCGATTCATAGTTAACCATTTGTTACGGTTATAAATAAATAAATAAATAAATAAATATTATAGGACATTATTACACAAATTGACTAAGATTGATTGACGTATTTATGATCTTATTTATTGTTCCTAAGATCGAATTATATCCTGTATTTACTTTGTGACTGGTCATTTCTCTTACGTCGCTTGTTTTTACCCAAATGCAGACCCAGCATCCGTTGCATCTGAAAATTTGAATCCAATTACAGTAAGAAGTAACTTCGGATAGATCTGTTCACAAACACTGGATAGTTTTGCGAGTTTGCGAATCTAGGATGACCTAGATGTTGAAATTTATTGATGAAGCGCTTCGAGAAAAGTAGATAGTTAAGTGAACTTGCGCTTACGCAGCGTACTACGTAGACAAACAACACGCGAACGCGAAGCGAAGCGATGCGGCGCGGGGTGAATCAATCCTTTGATACCTATAAAAGTCACAGAACAAGTAGAATGGCGATGCGAGCAGGGTACCTGTCGCCGCGGGGTTTTGAGCAAACGCTCGCATGCTACTCGCCCGCGCTGACCGAAAATGAAGTAAACATGCCTTTTTGCGCCACAATAACGTTCAGATATTCTTATCTTCTGCCAGACGTCAAATCTGTTTAAAAAAGGCGTATCCATTCACCACGCACACAAGGCGCTGGCTAGTTTTTACTACCGTTACGCGAGTGTTAGTAAATGTGTAGAGGAACGAGCGGCGACACCGGTTCCGATACTAACTGTGCGCGATAGCCATTCTAAGCTCTTTAATATGTTCTGTGATAAAAGTCCTATGTGGGCGATCTCGTTGCGAACGCGAACGCCGTAGGCCCGCCGCGTGTCTCGTCTTGGCGGGGGCACTACCGTGCCCCCAGATACGGTTAAGTGTGGCATACGGGTAATAGTGGCCGGCCTTCACATTGGGGCGTGTTTATTGTGAATTCGTACATTTGCTATTTATTTAGCGTTTACCTAGTCCATCGCAATAAACATTAATAATAAGCCAACCACACTTACTCGCCAGCCTGAGATTTTTTTACTATAAAAGTGGTAGTGAAAATAATTAACGCAGACAAAGTCACGGTCAGAAGCTAGGTATTAAGTATATAAAAACTTACATTACTCAGGAGGAAGGAGGAATTTTGTGATACGCACACAAATAAATGCCCTAACCTGGATTCGAACCCAGGACCTAAGTTTGTAGGCAAGGTCACTTTTGACTTTATCAAAACAATATTGTTTCATTCATGCAAAAATCTTGCGAATCGAAATTATAATCGCACTCAAGCTCACATCAAAAGACAACACATCCATCATATACATACCAAGGCTACATAAATCTATACCCTCAGTTTCATCTGGAGCTATGTCAATTTGGCGTTTCTTTCGAGTTGGAGGGGTGAGGGGCGGGAGGGGGGGGGGGGGGCTAAGGTTGACAAATGGTCCGCTCGGAGCATCCGCGAGCGATACAATCGGTGCGTTGCTTACTGTGCTCCGTTGTAGGAAAAAAACAGGGTTGGCGATGTGGCAATGCTTAATTTATTGCTAAGTAATTTTTTTGAATGAGTTAATTTTATTATCTTATCAACTAAATGAAATAAACAAAAACAAGCACAATAAAAAAATAATGCCATTATAATAATCCTAATTTTCTGTCGCCCGTTATCTCATCATTCACTTGCGTTCGTTTCAGCCTTACATCTCTCACACAGTCCATCCACCTTTTCCTCGGTTTTCCTCCCTTTGTACTTCCCTCCACATTCATTCGTAATACCTTTCTCGTCACATGACTTGTTGATGTTTTTAGAATCCATTTTACGAGTGTGAAATGAAATACCTACTAGATTTTAGGTAGGTAGCCGCTATGATTTCGTATGGTCGATGATAAAAAAAATACTACTTGAATATGTTTTTTAGTTTATTTGAAAAGACAACCTAAGCGCCTCAAGCATACAATAGGTAATCTGAAATAAATATAAAAATGAATACCAGGCGGGACTCTTTTGAATTAAAATTTAGGAGAAATTATAGAGTCCAATGAAGCAAACTCTGCATGGCATTTACAATGACAAGGTGTGGCTATGTCATTATTAATGTCAAATTTGTATAAAAATATGACATTTACAATTACAATCCCTAAAAGGTCGCTTGGTGAAAGTTAGCCTATACTTTTTAGCAAGTTCTGACTCTGACAACCAGACATACAAAAACATTTACCTATTATATTAGTACTCGTAAGGTGGTTGGCAACCCTGCGGCACGCGTCACCGGACTCGTCCCAGCGTGCCATTACTCACTGTCGGCCGCCATTTTCGAGCCACGCCCGCTACGCCGCTACGACGCTACGGCGCTACGGCGTAGCGTAGTACTCCTTGCGATTCTTGTTGCCCTGGTATTTTGGAGTTGATTGTGATCCTTTTTAGTTAGATGAGTGTTTAATTGAGGAGCTATGGGAGTTTTCCTAAAAACATATGTTATCTGCAGAGAAAAGTGCCCCTTACATACAATATTTTATAAACCCCTGCATATCAGACTACTATACTTGGTCAACCAGATCTTGACAGTAGAAAAAGGCGGCAAATTTGAAAAATGTAGGCGCGAAGGGATATAGTCCCATAGAAAATTTGAATTTCGCACCTTTTTTAACTGACAAGATTTGGTTGACCTGCTATCTTTTCAGGATGTACAAAAGAAAATATATTGTCCAAATCATAAATACATTATCACTTTCGTTCGATCCTCATACGACAAAAACATAGGGACCTATTTTTATAAATTTTCATCATCGTCATCTTTCAGAGTTCGCAGGCAGCAGCTAGTTTACAAAATACGCTCTCGAGCTACTAGGCGCTCAGTGGCGTTACGTCGACAGACACAGTACCAGGCGCGCATACTTCTAGAGAGCAGGCATTGGAAAGTAACCAGGAGTACAACAGTTTTCGCCAGCCATAAGTACTAGGAGCACATAATTATCATCAGCAATAGTGTAATACACTGCATATAGATGTAGTGCATTTATTTTCCATCCTATTTTCACGGAAACGTACGAACCTGTCTTTGCTATTTCAGTCAGTATCGGTACAAAAAGTATTGAGGTTGATTGAAGTAGCATGACAAATACGAACGTTTTCGAGAAAATACGATGGAAAACAATTATGCACTACATCTGTACATACTTTTTCTACTTGCGTTTACGCATATGTATGAACTCGCAACAAACATTAATCAACGTGTAAATCAACGTGTAACTGTAAACAGGTCACAATGTGAAAGCCAGCCACACTTATCCCGTAGTCACACTTACCCATATAATAATTATTGACGTGATGATGACAACGTCTTATAAATCGATGAACACCGGTAGCATGCACGAAAAAGTGTCACGTTGCGGACAGATCTCCATGGTAACGTATAAAAGTATGCAATTTTTCATCAATGTTTTCTTATTACGTTATCATTATCACGCAAATTTATCGTCCGTAAACCGACTTTACAGACAACCATATTTTTTTTACTAATAAAAGTAATAAGGTCCTAAAACTGTTTACCTTGCGTCCGCTACGCCCCCTACCGCCAGGCGCTGCGAGTAGCGTTAGAAAGTGCGCGTAATCGCGGGGATAAATCGCAAACTCTGCTTATTGTTTCGGCGTTCAGGTGCCGGGTAGCGTCAGCAGAGAAGGGCTGATGCGTATTCAATAATATATAAGTTAGGTCTCCAATTTAAAGTCGTGTCGTGAGTACGGTTTAACTCACGTATTTTTAGTCACTATTTTTACTACTTACCCTACCCTATTTTTAGACCTAGGCGCTCTAGGAGGTTGGACATAGCATAGTTTTTATCAATCATCAATTCCTCATCCCACGCAGATGAAGTCGCGAGCAGACACTAGTAAATAATATTTATTTTCACCACACAAACTGGTACACTGATAACCTACCAAATTACATACCTACTTGTCAAACAACCTAATTTTTAATTTGATAACTTATCGTTTGTTGATAAATATTATTATCTATTAATAATAATAACAATTTGTTAATAATGTTAGTGATAAAAATAATTTGAAGAATTAAAATGTAATATGTAGGTATTGTACCATTTTATCAATAAATAAATGAATGAATGAATGAAAGGCTCTATTGATTGTTCAAAAAAGGATAGCAAAGTTGCATTTTACTCACATGTGAGGCAAAGTAATCAAATGCCAATTTTGAGTTGCTTTCTTATGTTTGCTGGTAAATATGTAATAACGTTCATTTTGATTTGATTTTGTTTGATATCTTCCAGTTAATATTTCCTTCGGGTTGGTGGGGTCATGTGTAGTGAAAATTTTTGTGTTTCACTCAGGGGCAAATTTTGTTTAACCCTCGCAACGCCCAAGATTCAATTTTTTTTGGAATTTTTCGCTTGCTCGTGTATTAATATTAGCACGAGCGGTTAAACAACAACTTTGCCCCTTGTAAAAAAATAACTATTACTTGCTTACTTTGTCCAAAAGAAAATTAATTGCCTCCTGTTGAGTGTTTAGTTTTCATAAAAGGTAGCTTAGAGTTAATATCGCCCGCCAGATGTACGATCCGTTACTCGGACTGTAGTTCCAGGCAGAGTGTTGCGGTTAGCTGCACGAGCGAGAGCGAGTAGCTCCAAGGAACAGTGAAAAAATTACAGGTTATCCGCCTATGCCTATAGTTCGTTTTTTTAGCATTAGAAAGAAAGTAAATAATAATCTTGACGTGTCTTTTTATTAAAAAATATTGAAAAACGCTTTAAACAATTAGTTTATATTACTTATGAAAGCAAAAAAGATCGTATATTATTTATAATTCTAACATATTTGCTGTAACTTATTTTTCAATGGTGATTTTTAATAAAAAGATCGCTTACCTTCTTTCTAATGCTAAAAAAACGAACTATAATGTGGCGAATTTTAAAACACGACCGAATGGCCGACCGACGATTTTAAATCGACACTAGTAGCGAATTACCTTTTGCACGTGTATCTTACAGCGTTTTACAGTACATATGGCCCTTAAAATTTCGACGTAGTTACGCAATGAGCCTATTATAGCACAGGGTGTCATAATGAATGAAGCACCAGATGTACTGTAATAGTACATTACGATACAAGTGCGAAAAATACAAAATTTGAACGTATATCGTAGAACGTTTTACAGTACATATACTGTATGGGCCCTATAAATTTTCGACGTAGGTACGTAATGAGCTTATTATAGCACAGGGTGTCATAATAGAGCACCAGATGTACTGTAAAAATCTTTAGGTCACGGAAGTATTTTAGTCAAGCAATCAACGCGCCATCGCTCGCTAAGCTGTTAGAATGAATCTGTAGCTCGAGATATTTTATAGCTGCATTATTTAACGACAAACTGGTGCCTGTGAGCTACTTACTCCTATTTACTGCATTTTCATCTTGCCCGAAATATTTACACTAAAACATAAGCTTTTAGAAGAATCTTAATAAACATAATTCTAAGAATATGTAAAATTAACTACAGACTTACTAATACATACTTATATTTTATTTAAAGTAAGTGTTCTATAGTAGCTAGCGTGTGTAAATTACGGAAAGTTACCAAAAAGTTGAAAAAGATCTCGGATAATTCAGGAAAATTTCACAGGAAACTTTCATTTTGGAAACCGAAAATTTCGATTCCTATGCAAAAATATAAGGAGTTTCCGATTTCTTCAAATGGAAATTCAATAGTTTTCTATTTTATCACATTTTGAGACAGATACTGAAAACGCCTGATTTGCACCTCGTACTTTCCTCCTAATCTCGATTCCCCGATAACTCGTTTTGTATACCGAATCCGCCCCGGTACCTGTTCCGTAAAACTTTAATTAACCAATAAACATGTCGCCCGCGGCCCTCTTAAATTAGCCCCCGAAAGCGATACAGCCTGCTGAAGCCCTGTCGCCGGAGGTTTCAAATAGTTCCGTTTAATTTAAATTAAATTAATTTAAAAAAATAAGTGTTAATTAGTATACATTATTAATCAAATTCGGTTAATATAAATTAAATTAAAAATTAATTAATTATTATTTAGCTTATATTAAAAATTGTACGATCTCTGTATATGGCCATTTCTATTTAAAGTTTTATCCCCACTTTTATATTATTATTTTTTTTTAATCCAAACAAAATTACAGTGTAATTATTGCACTTATCTGTCAAACTGCAGAACAGTTTGTTGGCGGAAAAACTAAGCCTACCCTCCACCATATTCGTAATCGTATACTAGTGTTATAATATAAATATTAATACAGCAGTCTTTTTTTTTTCTTTTTAATTGGAAGTCTCTATATTATTCCTACTCAGAATCACAAGCTCTTTTTCAAAAATGTATGTACCTTTATAGAACCTATTATGTACTACATTAGAACCAGGGATGTTGCGAATATCCGCATCCGCATCCGCAACCGCGGAACTTCCGCATTATTTTCAACATCCGCATCCGCATCCGCATAAAATCGATGCGGATTTAATGCGGATGCGGATGTGGAACAGGTCGGTACAGGAACGTCTTAGCATCGGCGTAAGTGCTAGACTGCTAGGTAATTTAGTCATTAACCAAAAAAACCTATTACAAATGAGCCGTCAAGCCTGAGTGGGACTTAATGTACGGAACCCTTGGAACGCGAGTCCGACTCGCACTTGGCCGGTTTTTTGAAATAAAAATTACTAAAATGTAATTTTACGTTTTTTATGGTACTATCTTGACATCCGCATCCGCATCCGCGGATGTCAAAAAATCGGCATCCGCAACATCGCTGATTAGAACCTACGTCAATAGAACCTTCTATGACCGTAACATAACGGACAAACGAAAAATTTATGTAATTTCGGAGTGATTCTTTTCTCGTATAAAGATCGAAAGAGCGCGTGATTCTGAGTGGAAGTTAATATAAAAAATCCAACATCTTAAATGTATGTTGAAGGTACAAGTTTTATTTGATTTGGTTTTCAATGATATGTCAGTTGGTAAGTTCCACCGCTAAAGCGACATCAGCCATTTTTGTCCGTCCGGACACGATCGTTAGCCGGACCGCCGGACGTTTTTCACCGCGACCACCATCCACTGTGTTCACAACGCTTCGAATGGAGGCCAATGATCAGGGTAGTCTGGCGAACGATCAACAATCAATCCGAAAAAAAATCGTTGGCCGGTTGTATCGCGGTGGAAAGACCGTCAGCTGTCAGCTAATGCTCTAAAGGCCGTAACGCAAAAACCAGACGGAACCATCTAGGGTAATTCGCCAGTAACTGGCCACCGGCTAATAACTGGCCACCCTAAAGTAAAAATGAATTCTATCCACCTATAAACAGAAATCATTTTAGTATAGGTAAGGTTTCAATAACTGGCCAGCCTTCAATAACTAGCCACCTTATACTAAAATGAATTGTGTTTATAGGTAGATAGAATTCATTTTTAGTTTAGGGTGGCCAGTTACTAACAGGTGGCCACTTACTAACAGGTGGTCAGTTACTGGCGAATTACCCTATCCCGTATTTTAATGCACCAGAGCGGCGCTATACGTCACTTTCGCTCTTACATACTTGGTAGAAAGTGACAGGCATGATGACAAATGATAAAAAACCGACCATCACCAAACCTATCACCGATCATCACCTATTTCATCACCAAAGTTAAGGTTTAGGAACATGTAATAAGGCCTCGTGCAGATCAGCTGCCGCACCGTTGGTGCAGAGGGCCTACCGCGAACCACGTTCGACGTGTTACCTCCCTGTCATACTTACGTACGAATTTACAAGTGCGACAGAGAGGCAACACGTCGAACGTGGTTCGCGGTAGGCCCTCTGTGTTGAACGTTGAACCGGCCGGCCGGGAGCGTTCGACGCAATTAAATTAGAGCCAAATATTTTGGAATTCCGGGCTAGCTCGCGATTTAGAACGTTTGAAAACGCACTGGATGGATGCCACGGTGGCTGGTAGCTTTGTTTTACTGGTAATTGTCTGATTTGTTCACGAGGACACTGGGTATAATTCACTTGAATTAGGAACGCTTTAGGAAAGTCACGGGGCACTAAATATCAAGGCAAAATTTATTTGGCGCTTATTCATCGATTGAATAGGAGATATTATATACTTTTTTTAATTAATACTGTACGCCTTTTGATTGGCACTATTGATTATATTAATTGATTTATATTATACTAGTACAATTTTCAAACTGCAAATTCGTTAATAGACATCAGTCAGAAGAACATAATCTTCAGTAGAAAGTTTTTTATCTCTTGTCTCTTCAGACCATATCATCACTACCGATTTACGCAACAATCAAATCGCAAATGACAAAATCGTGACCAAGGGTCAAACTAATAGTGACCAGGGGCACAGAAGCCGAGAGGAGCTTTCGGAGCAGTTTGTCATCGCTGACTGATGTAGATGGTATCGTATCGGAATCCAATACAAACAGTGAGCGTTCTATTGCCCACTAATGAGCCGATTTTATCCACTTTTACACAGGATGATTGCAATACGAGTCATTCTTGCTTCGGGTGGATTAACTTTGCACCGACTCGACGAATAGAACACGGTGAGGGAGTGTCACTATAAACGTCATAATCTTATCATAGAAATTTGACATAAACTAGCGACCAGCCCCGGCTTCGCACGGGTTACACAAAACCTTAACAAATAAAATAAACCTCAAGAATCACTCGCTAACATACATACACACAAACAGACAGACGCGGCGGGGGACTTTATTTTATTACGTGTAGTGATTATTTTTACGACCGAATAGGTACACATTTATCAGAATGTACGTAATCTTTTCTCAAGCTTTCAACGTCATGCGTTACCATTTTTAAAACTATCCCGCTTTCGAAGTTACCTCAGTGCATTTACATGTTTTGTCTATTTCCAAAAAGGAAACTTCTTTTATTTCTGGTTAAAATTTCCAAACATTTCCGAGTACTTTTTGAAAAGTTCCCGCATATCTATAGAAGCCTTTAACAAACTTGAAGGTACGAAACATGCATCTTGTTTCTCGCATACGCATTGTTTTATTTTGCTATGAGACGAAACGTTCCGTTTCACATGCTTGTCATTTGTCATCTAGGGAGTAGTACTCATCGATGTCTCAGCTGGCCCAAGTAAAACAGGACCTAATAGGCATCCTAACCTAATCACCATATATTATAGCGGCTACGGCCTCTAAAATAATAAACAAGCTACTGCAGCAAGGTGCACGCAACATAAGACCTAAGCTTTACGAGGACAAGAATAGCCATAGCACTCGTAAATTGAAATATCCTCGCGGTGCGATACTTAAATCAGTAATTTGCAATAAACATAAAAGTTTTACGGAGCGTCGTAGATCAAAATAGATTGCGCGTCTAATCTTACCTAGGATCGGCATGTTTTCTGCGTAAATCACGAAAAATAAATGCATCCTATATCACTATGAGTACGGATTCGAACGGGACGGTCGGTATCAAAGTGAACTCCTGCTGCGCGCATGCGTTCGCGACATGCGCCTACCAGCGCGCAGCGTGAGCCAGCCTTTAAACCGCTGATGCCGTCATAAATCGTATTTTAAAACCTCCCCCCCGCTCCTGCCCGCCTGGTACATCGGCTGCAACTATTTCAAGTTAAATGGACCAAATAACTGCTTTGATAGCCAAGCCGGACTGTCCGGCGGCGTTTTAACTATTTTTCTCGAAATCTCCGTTTTCGCTGAAATTATTTTTATTGTTTTCACTGCGGTCGCAATGCTTTATAGCGGTTAGTCTCATTCGTTGTCTTCCGCGTCATTAAATTTCTCCCACGCAAGCTGTTTTCCAGCTATTTACTTAGTTTATTAGTAACCGCCACTGGGCAGAATAAGCAGTGGCACAGAAACATCGTTCAAATATTTCACGACCTAAATATTTGAGTCGTAAGTCCCAGCCACAGTAGGTCATCTGTACCAAACACACCAGTGGCCGGAAAATGTTGGCATCTTAACACTGCGATCTACATACCTATTCGTACGCCAAATTTTCTTAAACGTGAGTTTAAGGGTAAAATATAGTAAAGGCATATAATATGAATTGTAAATGAAAACTTAATACAAACATTACTTACAACTTACTACTAGGTAGATATATACGATAGTCGATAAGATACCTTGTGTATTTCTTGCGTGTATTGTTATTTATTTATTGAAATGTCTAATCAAGTCTATTTCTACTATAGGTATATATGATATACTGCCGGCCTATCCAAAGGTGACAATCGCTAGCGCTACGACAAAGAAACGCTTTGTGTCTCTCTATCACTCTTCCATATCAAAACACTAATATATGATCATTGTCAAGAGGGCGCTGTTATTTTCATGTAAGTATAGAGTGACAGTTCAGTATAGTATGAAAAAAAATATTTCCAGTGAAATTTCGCAACATGGCGCGTGATCATATATTACGTCAGGCTTTAGTGCGACAGTGACAGTTGCGTTTCGATCGCTACGAAGCGCAAGCGATTGGCATGTTGGCTTCCACACTGTTAACTGGCAGATCGTAAACCTTATTGTCAAGACATAAAGCCCACCATTAGTCAGGTGCTGTAGTGCGGGTGCGGCCGCGTGAGCGGTGGCATAGTTTTACGTTGTTCCAAATGTCGCTGCGTTCGGCTTAGTATTTATTGTCTGTGCCTACGTGTGGTGAACAGAGTGCTGAGTGACAAGGTACTGCCATTTATTTAGATACAAAAATAGATAGTGCAAGTCAAAAGTACAAATGAGTAGGAGGACGTTTTTTTTTTGTTGTCCCCTACACTTTTTTTTTTCAAATTTAGGATTTTTTTTTATTTCTACTCAGAATCACGAGCTCTTTCTATCCTAATAGGAGAAAAAAAGTGTCCCAAAATTTCCATACCATTTTCGATCTTTCCATTCCGCGACCGCCATACAAAGTCTATGAAAAATGGTGACGTAATGGAAATAAAAACCTTAGGACACTTTTTTTCTCCTATTAGGATAGAAAGAGCTTGTGATTCTGAGTAGAAATAACAAAAAATCCCTAATTTGAAAAAAAAAGTGTAGGGGACAACAAAAAAAAAACGCCCAGGAACACTTTCTGATGATGATGGCACAAGCATGAGGCTCTCAAGCAATGAAATTGGATCCGTTTTTACGGAAATTCTAAACAAAGTTACCCGTTCTTATGGCTCATGAGTGTATAAGGTGAGTTCGGGTAAGTTTCGGACGTTTTTAGGTGGGTTGAGATGATGTTGGTTTTGATTTTTTTTCTCAGCTTGTGGATAGGGTATGGACATGATTCAATTACAGAATTGATAATAATGAAATGCTCTATATAATATAATTTGATTATCTTTCTAGACGTCATAATGAGCGTGTAATGAGTGTTTAAATATAGGAAACAAAATAAATTGACAGCATTCTTTTTTTACCTGGTGGTGTAAGAACGGACGGGCCTATAAGTTCGGTCCTATTGCCGGTATCATAGAGTTTACTATTGCAAAATAACCGGTATTACCCACTGATTGATATATAGAAGAATTGGCCCAGGAGTAATTCGCGCTATCATATCCGACCCGATTTTTATTTTTTTGCATTTTTTCTGTCCGATCTTACACCATGCGCTAAATTTTCAAGAAATTATGGTTGCCAAACTTTAGATGTGGAGTCAATGAACCCGTGTAGGGTCAATGAACCACGTGGGTTCATTGACACTATAATCGCGTTAGGTTGAAAAAAGGTGATGAAAGAGGATTTAAGGATAAAATAATATGAAAGTGGAGGAATGAATACGACCATTTTCAATCAGTCTGCGTTTTTATCATTTACTAGCTGTTGCCCGCGACTTCGTACGCGTGGATTTGTATATTCATATTCATAATCATATTTTATTGATAACGTTAATTACATGTTAGGAGTAAGTACATAAAATAAAATTACATTTCACTAAATGTAAACATACTTAACAACAAATAAAAGCAGAACAGAAATACATATGTCGTGTCGATCATAATTATAAACTTAAAACTAAAATAAATCCATGTTTCGTTAAATAATTTTAAATAGTTACATTAAGGCTTTCTAATAATCCATATTAAAATATCTAAATTAAAAATAACATTTTACAGTGAAAGTAATGTCCCATCATGGTCCCATCGAAACAGTGATTTAGACTTTCACATTGTGTGTATGGATCAATGACACCCTGTCGAAGAATTCGTCGATAAGTGTAGCAGGCCATCTCCAATAACATTTTTTTAATCTTTCTAGTAAACGTGACATCACTAAGGACATCTCTGATTTCAGCAGGTAACGTGTTGAACAGTCTGACGCCTAAAACACCAAGGGATTTCTTAGCTTTAGCGGTAGTATGGGCCGGTACCAGAATGAGACTTCAACCGCGCGTGCTTCTACCCGACTGCTGCTCACGGGTTTTATAAGAGCTTAGATTGCTTCTTACGTACTTACCCGTACTTATTGGTGGTTATAAATTCTACATTAGCTTAGAACATTATGCAGCAAAAGATAGCAGTAGGGACGGTTAATCATTTGTTAATTATTATACAACGCATGAGATTTGTCTTTCACAACCTGGCTACGAAGTTTCAAGCCCCTAACTGAATAAAATTGTTCTCGATATAATCTCTCTCTCAACCCCCAGAAGATTTTCAAGTCCACTATTTAATAAAACCTACTACCTAACTACCTATTTACGAAGTTTGAAGTTCCTAGCTTTAAATAAAATTTGAACCCTCTACCAACTCTCAACCCCTGTTTAAACTTTTAGGGGATGAGTTTTTAAAAAAGCTGAAATTACTTTTCTTGTATTGTAATAATATGCCTTTATACAACGATTCAAGTCCCGCACTCAAGTAAATATTTGGGTTCCATACAAATTTTCGACCCCCTTCACCACCTTGGGGGATGAATTATCAAAGACTCTAAAATTAGTTTTCTTTTCTCTTAATAAAATATTTTTTTACGAAACTTCAAGTTCCTAGCTTTAAATAAAATTATAACCTATACAATCTTTCAACCCCTTTTTAACCCTGTTATGGGATGAATTTTTAAAAACGCTGAAATTAGTTTTCTTGTGTTCTAATAATATGGCTTTATACAAAGATTTAAGTCCCGCACTCTCAAAAATATTTGATCTCCATACAAACTTTCAACCCCTTTTTCACCTCCTCGGGGGATGAATTTTTAAAAACGCTAAATAGGTTTTTTGTTTTTTTAATAAAATACCTTTTTACGAAGTTTCAAGTTCCTAGCTTTAAATAAAATTTGAACCCTATACAAACTTTCAACCCCTTTTGGACCCTTATAGGGGATGAATTTTTAAAAACGCTGAAATTACTTTTCTCGTATTCTAATAATATGTCATTATACAAAGATTCAAGTCCCGTACTTACAAAAATGTTGACCTCCATACAAATTTTCAACCCCTTTTTCACCACCTTAAATGTTGAATTTTGAAAAACGCTGACAATAGTTTTCTTCTCTTTTAATGAAATAACTTTTTACGAAGTTACAAATTCGTAGCTTAAAATAAAGTTTAAATCCTATACAATCTTTTAACCCCTTTTTAACCATTTTAAGGGATGAATCTTTGAAAACGCTGAAATTACTTTTCTTCAGATCTAATAATATGGCTTTATACAAAGATTCAAGTCCCGCACTCTAAAAACTATTTGATCTTCGTACAAACTTTCAACCCCTTTTTCACCACCTCGGGGGATGAATTTTTAAAAACACTGAAATTAGTTTTGTTGTTTTTTAATTTAATACCTTTTTGCGAAGTTTCAAGGTCCTAGCTTAAAATAAAATTTGCACCCCAAGACAAAGTTTCATCCCCTTTTTTACCCCCTTAAGGGTTGAATTTCCTAAAACGTCGCAATTCCTTTTTTTTGTTTTCGGCTATTATGCCTATCTACAAAGTTTCAAAGCATTTGTAATGGATTCAAACTTTCAACCCCTTTTTAACCCTGTTAGGGGATGAATGATTAAAAACACTGAAATTACTTTTCCTATCTTATAATAATATACCCATATACAAAGTTTCAAGTCCCACACTCACAAAAATATTTGATCTCCATACAAACTTTCAACCCCTTTTTCACCACCTTGGGGGATGAATTTTCGAAAACGCTGAAATTAGTTTTCTTATTTTTTTATATAATACATTTTTACAAAGTTTCAAATTCCTAGCTTAAAATAAATCTTGAACACCATACAACCTTTCATCCCCTTTTTAACCCTTTTAAGGGATGATTTTTTAAAAACGCTGAAATTACTTTTCTTGAGTTCTAATAATATGGCTTTATACAAAGACTCAAGTCCCGTACTCTCAATAATATTTGATCTCCATACAAACTTTCAACCCCTTTTTCACCACCTCGGGGGATGAATTTTTAAAAACGCTGAAATTAGTTTTCTTGTTTTTTAATTTAATACCTTTTTGCAAAGTTTCAAGGTCCTAGCCTAAAATAAAATTTGCACCCCAAGACAAAGTTTCATCCCCTTTTTTACCCCCTTAGGGGTTGAATTTCCTAAAACGTCGCAATTACTTTATTTTGTAATCGGCTATTATGCCTTTCTAAGAAGTTTCAAAGCATTTGTAATGGATTCAAACTTTCAACCCCTTTTTAACCCTGTTAGGGGATGAAGTTTCAAAAACGCTGAAATTACTTTTCCTGTCTTATAATAATATACCCATATGCAAAGTTTCAAGTCCCACACTCACAAAAATATTTGATCTCCATACAAACATTCAACCCCTTTTTCACCTACCTTGGGGGATGAATTTTTGAAAACGCTGAAATTAGTTTTCTTATTTTTTTATATAATATATTTTCACAAAGTTTCAAATTCCTAGCTTAAATAAATCTTGAACCCCATACAACCTTTCATCCCCTTTTTAACCCTTTTAAGGGATGATTTTTTAAAAACGCTGAAATTACTTTTCTTGAGTTCTAATAATATGGCTTTATACAAAGACTCAAGTCCCGTACTCTCAATAATATTTGATCTCCATACAAACTTTCAACCCCTTTTTCACCACCTCGGGGGATGAATTTTTAAAAACGCTGAAATTAGTTTTCTTGTTTTTTAATTTAATACCTTTTTGCAAAGTTTCAAGGTCCTAGCCTAAAATAAAATTTGCACCCCAAGACAAAGTTTCATCCCCTTTTTTACCCCCTTAGGGGTTGAATTTCCTAAAACGTCGCAATTACTTTGTTTTGTAATCGGCTATTATGCCTTTCTAAAAAGTTTCAACGCATTTGTAATGGATTCAAATTTTCAACCCCTTTTTAACCCTGTTAGGGGATGAATTTTCAAAAACGCTGAAATTACTTTTCCTGTCTTATAATAATATACCCATATACAAAGTTTCAAGTCCCACACTCACAAAAATATTTGATCTCCATACAAACTTTCAACCCCTTTTTCACCACCTTGGGGGATGAATTTTCGAAAACGCTGAAATTAGTTTTCTTGTTTTTTAATATAATACATTTTCACAAAGTTTCAAATTCCTAGCTTAAACTAAAACTTGAACCCCATACAACCTTTCATCCCCTTTTTAACCCCCTTAGGGGTTGAATTTTTCAAAATCGCTTCTTATCTCTTGTACACTTTACAAATGCAAACTCGTGTCCAAATTTCAACTTTCTAGCTTTTGTAGTTTCGGCTCTGCGTTGATGAATCAGTCAGTCAGTCAGTCAGTCAGTCAGTCAGGACACTTGCATTTATATATATAGATTTATAATGATGGAAACATATTTGTTTAAGAATAAGAGATCAATTAAGTATGTGGCATTACTTAGTTAAGTGTAGCGATCAATACAAGATGATTTAGGAGCTTTATTGTGATTTAATATCTTCTATTAATCATATTTACCTAATACCTAATTTAATCAGATATGATGGTGACACGAATAAAGTTTGAGCATCCCTGAGAAAATAAGATCGGATGATTAGCATCCGATCTTTTACCACTTCGGGTAAGACCTGATCTCGGCCTACAGGCATTGTATCAAAATTCCAAATATACAGATTTGTCACAAATTTAATAAAAATAACATACAGTCTGTAAAAGATACAAATAACGCTTCTACTTGCCACTTATTCAAGAAAAACTGGCGAACGGTAATTCCGGATACAAAAAAAATCTCATTTTTTGGACGTTTGCACTTAACCGTATATATCTTGCGACTTGTTAGTCGATAGTCAATAGTCAATAGTCAAAATATACTTTATTCATGTAGGCCTAGCAACAAGCACTTATGAATCGTAACATACTTATAAATTATCTTAAGCTAATTATCAGAGCAATTTATTGATGTTATTATTCCATAATAATATTGGATTATTATACAAATCAAATTTAACACAAATTTAAGAATTTCACAAAAGGATCGTCAAACATGAAAAAAAAATGTATAAAAAATACTAGTCTAGAATGTTTCTAGAATAAAATCTAAATGTCAAATAAATAAATAAAAAACACATAAGAAGTACAAACATCGGAATATTCGGAATATCAATTTCCTCATCATTAATCAAATATACCTAATAAATAAATAATCATTTCGAATAACAATTAATCCCACGTTGTTTTATCATTCATGTAGTCTTGTGTGGTATAACACGCTTTAGAAATAAGTTTACGCTTTACATAATTCTTAAATTTATTCGGAGCGACAAGTGCGTAATGAAGGGGGTGCGGGACAAAACAGCGCATTGCATCACCTTGCCAGCATTAAAAAAAAGCCCCGCAACAAGCAGAAATTTGAGTCATACTATCTTACCCGGTGTCCGATCTTAGTCGAACTCACCTTATGCTACCGTAAAACCCCGTTTTAAGTGAAAACGCATTTTCCCCATTTAAAACTAGTTTTTCGAAACGCACTTTGCGAAAACTAGTTTTGACTGAAACTAATTTTCGCTATTTCACCAAGGTGTTTCGTCCTAGGTCCCTATTCCATTAGATATCTACTCAAGTTTCTCCAGAAAATCGAATTTATGCAAAAGAAAACAACCAATCTTAACATACACCCAGTTTTCCAGATAAAAACAAAATAAAACTCGTAATTAAAATACTACAAAATCAGAACGCCGCGTGTAGAAAATACATTGAAATAAGTACCACAACCGGGCGGCAGCTTAAAGAGATTATTCAATTAATCGAATACATTACTGCCCATCAGAAATGTTAAAAAGATACATAAAAGGAATCGCAATTTCTTTATTACCTCATTTCAATTCCGACCGGCAACTCGATAAAAGAAACAAGATCGATGTCATCACGTCACTACTCTTACCACTAATGAAAAACCGTTGAAAACAAAACTCAACCTTATATTCTTAAAGTTAGAGTTGTGTTTAAATTGTAAAAGAAAATAGAATACAATCAAAGATTTTCCAAATTTGAAAAACGACGCATTATGCAATAGTAGCGGTTCAAACTGTGTCATAAAGCATAAATTCGCTTGCAAATAAATGAATAACGTCTCTTCATAATTGTAGTGCACATTGTTTATTAGTATCGTCTCGTTCTAGCGCATGGGGGTTACATATAGGTGTCACTGTCGTATGTACGTGACTGGACATTAAGTTGGACGCTGGGTATAATGGTGTTTGACAATAACATTAGTTCGGGTGGGACTCTGATTGGATTATTAGAAGATATCGACGTCCTGTGAGTTATGGGATCTTGGTGTAGCGTATTGAATTCTGTGTGTGGATATTAGTAATTGATTAATGTTAAAAACCGAACAAGTGCAAGTCCGACTCGCCCACCGAGAGTTCCATACTTTTTAGTATTGGTTGTTAAAGCGGCAACAGAAATACATCATCTGTGAAAATTTCAAGTGTCTATTAGCTATCACGGTTCATGAGATACAGCCTGGTGACAGACAAACGTTTTTACCCTTTGGGTACGGAACCCTAAAAAGCACTGGTAGAGAAGCTGAAAGCCATGAGTTCGAACATGTATGTTTGTCTGTCATATGATTTGTCTGTCAGGTAGTCCTCGATTCTGTAATAAGCCTGCAACATCAAAGACTTTTTCAAGTAATTATTAAGAGCTGGAAGGGGTAATCTTAAAGCATCGTCACGTAACTTGTTATAAAAATGAATGCATTTCCCAACGAATGACTTTGATACTTTACGGACACCATACCTACTAATACCATACCTACATAATACACACAATATAATTGAAGGAAAATAGAAAAAAAAAGAGGCAGAGGAAGGCCGAGACGTGCGTTTTTGGACCAAGCCAAAGAGAAAATCAAAGTAGTGACGTATCAGGAGCTCAGAACAGTGGCTGAGAGTAGAACACATTGGCGATTACTCCACCGACAAGAGCCAGGCTCTTAAAATTGTGATGATAATGACATAATACACTCATAGATATATTATATTTTGTTTCTTTCCTAGAATTACGCCCCCCCCCCCCCCTAAAGTAACGGAGAAAATCACGTGTAAATATGGTTTTCAAGCACCAATAGTGAATAGCCCAATACCAACTTCCCTCCACTTCGCTCACCGAACGTCACCGAAAACCATAAATACGTTCAGTTAATCAGCGTTCGTTTCATCACCTATTTAAACCGCGCTGCACTGCAATAACTGCATCGCAATCAGAAACGCATTACTGCACCTCATTTGCCGTCCACCCTACCCCCTAACGCCCACTGCGACCCTGGTGAAAGGGAGTAAGGACCTGTAAGTCGTTTGAGTCTTACTGCTTTTCTACAATCACCTCTATCTTGTTTTCCAGCAAGAAGGTTGTAAATACCTACGTCTGTTATATGCCTTTACAGCATTTGCGAAAACCACCCCCTTAAGTTTTGTTTGTCTAGCAAAATGCAGTAAATATCTGTAAGATTACATGCTCTTACGGCATTTGGTAATTGTTGAAAAGTGCTTGCTTTTAAAATGTTTGTTTCCGGTCTAGTCTAAGTAAGAGATGTTGGAAAAAATAGCAGTGATTTGGAAACATCGGTGAAGACTGTTTACATCGTGAAGATAAAAGATAAGATAAAAGATTTTTATTCGTGACGATTACAAAACATGTACAGACATGTACTGACAACAACAGCAAGAAAAGAAGAAATCAATAAGAGTGCATCACGAAATGGCCCCAACTCAGCATAATGCTAGCTATAAAGCCAGCGCTGGTCTTCCGTAGGGCCCATTCGGTCAAGATCAAGATCGATACAAATACTAGCCATGGCACGTGACTTCGTCCGCACAAAAGTTAAAAAATTGACAACCTCAGTATGAATCTATAGGTACCTATACTTTAGGTTGATTTAAAACATTCATTCGTAGAGCTTTACCACATTAGTAGAAGGTTGGTTTCAAGATTCGACCTCCAATGGAAGGCTGTGCGTTCTATGGCAATATCTAAGTGACTGTTTATACACTAGATGAGAAAGCATGCACTTTGTCATTGCAAATGCCATGCAGAGTTAACTTAGCCTGACAATACCTACATTTGCCATTCTATTAGACATAAAAAGACCCAAAAAGACCTTAGCCATCATACTTATAACCAGACATAGAAGTTTTTGTGTCGAGTGGAGATTCCCTACTTCCAGCATGTACAGAAATAATTTACCTCAAATCCAAAGCTCTCTAAATCTGCCTCTCCCGAACCGTTCCTACAAATTTCCCCGAATAAAAGACTCGTAGCCTCGTAGGCCCAGACATCGACGCGGTGTAAACACTCGCCTACATTTTAAACCAGTTGAATGTTTGATGGGGAAGCGAGGTTAATAATGCAGGGATGTTGTTTAAGGTACGTCTGCTGGTATTTGTGGGAGCCCGTTTTTAGATACGTTAGAGCGCTGGTGGACTAGCCTCCTAAGACCCAGGCCATACAAACGAAACATCCAAAATTTGCCACTGAAATATGAACCTAAACTGTAAGAAATAGGAGTTGATTTTGCGTTGCTTTGAAAATTGAACGAAACAAAGCAAAAGCGACTCTGTTCCAATTGAACATGGTTTAAATTACATCGAACTGAATAGGTACTATAGGTAGGACCTTGGGTCTTAGGAGACTAGAGGTAAAGCGACCTGCTTCTATGTACATCGGCCCAATTCCAACTTTCTTCTTCTTATGGTGCCGTCTCCTGTCAGAGGTTGGCTATCATTAGGGCTATTTTCACTTTTGACGCTGCAGCTCAAAACAGCGATCTGGTGCTCATCTTGAACCAGCACCTGCGGTTTTTGAGCCACGAGGTACGTCTTCTTCCACGTTTTCGTTTGCCTTGGATTTTTCCCTGTATTATCAGCTATTTTTATCTCCTTTTTTGGAATCACGGGCCTATAAATCCCTATCTTTTGATAGCCTTCGGTGGGGATATAGATCCAACACGTAAAGGCCCTTTGGAGAGCTTTAATGTCATGTAGAACGCCTGCTGGAACCCGTTCACAGGTGCAACAATAGACACCCATGGACCAGTGTCAGCAGGCATTGGGACTATTGTATCAGCTATTATTATTAGAGTGACAGAGAAAAATGTCCGCAATTGACGAACTTCAATTTTCGCGGTTATACCCCAGGCTTCGTATTTCGATGTTAGCAGTCGACGATCATTGCCCAATGACCATAGAGTTAAGGAGACTGCTCGTGCCCAAAATGCCCAACAGTGGCATTTCTGTTGGCGCGAATTTCCAGTGATAGATATGCGAGGCGCTCCGGGAATGTAATTTTCGCACGCCAAAGCGCCTCGCGCCCCGCGCCACCCTATCGGCGCCCGCCACCACTCTAGGCCGAGAGCTAGGGTTTGAAGTCCTTATGAGATGAAGATTTTGGCTAAAATTTGTTTAACACACAAGCTTTTTAGGGTTCCGTACCAAAAAGGTACAAAAGGAACATACACAGTACAGTACGGCTACAATCAGTTTGGCACTGACATAAACGCCGTCGAGAACGTAATTTACTTTGTATACATCTCGCTCGTACTTGCATATTTGTGCAAACGAGATGTATAGAAAGTAAATTACGTTCTCGATAGCGTAAATGTCAGTTTTGACACTGTCAGTGACTCATGGTACGGGCTCAGGATGTCTGTCACATCGCTAAATATCTCTAAAACTGCTGAAGCTATCGATTTGAAATCGCTACATATAGTATGTATAAAACAAAGTCGCTTCCCTGTCTGTCCGTCTGTATGTTTGCTTAAATCTTTAAAACTACGCAACGGATGCGGTTTTTTTAATAGATAGTGTGATTCAAGAGGAAGGTTTATGTACCTATAATTTGTTAACCCGTTCGAAGACGGGGCGGGTCACTAGTTTGGAATAATTATAAACAACGCTAACCCAAACTCATCGAAAGTGTAATTTTATTATTTTATTTTTATTAATTATGGAAAATGCCCTGACCATGCATTTAAATTTTAAAAAAATCACACTTGCTCGTAAAAGGTGTTATTACACGTAGGGGACGCGATCCGTAAATCCTATCAACCTATGGTTGTAATGTACAATTATACGTACTAAATTACGCTAAAGTTATACTTATTTTCCTTACAAGTGTGATGAAAAACACTATGTGTGCCCCGGGCCGTATTTAGGAATTACGAATTCAATTAAGCCCTCAACTTTTGCTTCGGGCTTGAATTCACACTCGTTCGTAAATTACCGTTACCATCCTTAATACACAATGTACTTTTAACTAAAAACTAGTACCATACATGATCTATGTTACGTAAATGTTCATGCCAAATTTCATTTAGGTAATTTTTGAAATGAGAGCGTTACGTTGATTGTACGGCAGCAGCTCGTGGCAGCTCTTTGGCGGCGTCTTCGTGTGACTTAATAAAAACATCACATTTCGATTTTCAATTTATTTCAGTAGTATAAAGATAAAAACAGTGTCTATCTCTTGAACTATCTCGTAGCTGAGCGCGGCGTCTCGCGACGGATGCCCCGGAAAATTGCTACAATGATTGTGAGCGGGAATTCCGAAATGAAGGAGCTCGATGCTGACTTACTGCCTGCAGGCGACTGTCGCTAGCTACCTATAGAGCCTGTAAGGACGAAGAATCTCGTACTTTCACTCGCCATTTCCTAATATATCTATCGCACGTGCATAATTATATTGTATATTACTGCTCCGCCAATCCGACAGTCAATGCCTCTGTGCCAACGGGACAGTAAAATATGCTAGAGCACGATAGAGATAGAATATGGTGTGTAAATTCTTCGTGTTTCGCGTCCTTACTATAACTGAGATACGTAGAGTTAGAAGAAATAATTCACATATACAAGTGCTATAATAATTCTGAGGGAATCCCGAAATGAAACTAGCACGATGCTGCCTTATTACCTGCAGGCGATTGTCGCTAGCTAGCTACCTACACAGCTAAGAAATTAACTGACATAGAGTTAGAAGAAATAATTCGCAAGACATTAATAATTGTTACAATAATGAAGCGCTGGCTGGACGTCGTGATAACGGACATAGAAGAGACAATCTCACGCCTGAGGATGCCGAAGACCGGGCAAACTGGAGAAGACTGAACAGGAAAGCGGACGCTGGCGCTAGGCCGGGAAAACGCTAGGTTGAAGAAGAAGAAGATAATTAATAAGTGAGAGAATTCCGAGATGAAACTCGACCAATCAAATTTTAAAATCTTTTAATATTTAGGACAGTTGCACCAGACACAATTAGCGAACTGACCATCGTCACTTCACAGTGCACTATGAAACTTCCCATACCTACAAAATTTAGCGAACATTGTAAGAGGTTGTCCAATCTGATATATATAACAAAAAAGTTAAATTCTGAAAAGTACCTTTTGATATTAATTTATGAAAGTTGTGTACATATTGTTAAATGTATCCTTTCGTTTGTCATTAATTGATTAATATATTATATAAAATAATATTTATGAAATGTTTAATATTCAAAAGAAAACTTTAAACCAAGGACTTGATGCCATAGGGCACTCTCTTACAGCTTTTCTCCAAGGATCATCCGATATTCGATATCGGATCGGACAACGAGAAAACGCTCTAACTGTGACGAAAGTCGATGGACGATGCAACTGAACTTTAATCTGTCGATAATATATAACTATTTATTCTACTTCCTAGTACTACATCTACCCACATAGTAACACCTGAGCTACATTATATCTCCCAAGATATCTTGAATTCTTATCCTGATCTACACGACACCATTAAATACGTAATCGTAGGAATTATTAAGGCTGCTACAGACTATAAAATAGCCCCGGGCGATCTACCAGTTTTACTATGTACTGTAGCTTATCTTACGTATGTCTTGCGGTCACCTCTGTTTGCAGTCACAAAAGAATAGGTACCTAAAGTTAGACCAAGAAAAGTCTACAGCGATTTTGTTAACACACGCTGTGCAAGTTTTATTTTAAACGTCAAACTTCTATTAAATTATGACTATGAATAACACTTTCCAATACGTATGCTATCAAAATCGTTGCAGACTTTTCTTGGTCTAACTCTAACAGTTACTTTGTTACCTGATTACGTCAAATCGTTACGGCAAAGCCGAAAGGCAGACATAATTTTAGCGGTCTATGTCTTATTGTAGGTAGTTGTGAGCGTGTTAGGGGTTGGTGTTTCACCGTAGAGTCAAATGTACCTACAGTCAAGTGTAAAAATATGGGTGTAGACAACTTACTCAAAAATATGTCCCATAGTTCTTAATTCGCTGACATAAGAGCTATGGGACTTATTTTTGAGTATGATTTGTGCATCCATATTTAAAACTCTTGACTGTACCGAGCGAGCCAATGGAATGAAGTGTCAATCTATCTTTTTTCGGCCCATGATTAAATATTTTTCCAGCGGGCTCAGCACAGTTCCATTTTTATCGACTATCACTATGCCCGTCACTTTCGCACTTACATACTTGTTAGAATGTGACAGGCATGGTGACAAACGATAAAAATGCGACCGTGCTACTAGCGCAGGTTTTATTGTTAATAAATATATTTATATGTGCCATGGGATTTGTTTATAAAGTTGTTAACTGCATACACACTCTTAGAAAAAAAATATGTACCTATGAGATTTGAGCTACATATTAACACAATATTTTATTATTGTAATGGGTTGTTTTAAGTACCAATTTTAAGAACAATACTAGATTTTTAGTAAACTGGCATCTAAAAATACCGATTTCTGACCTCAGTAAACGGTAAATACCTAGTTCAGCAGTACCACGTACGGCTCAAGCATAAAACGGACGTTATTTGGAACGGGCCCCATAAAAATGGCGCCGCACCTGCTCTTGAGTTTGTCAACGTTATGTTCTTCCTTTATTACCTGTAACTTAGTACCTATTTAAACTATAAATTGACCCATAATCCGATTTAATACTTACTTTCTTCCAGTACCAATTTTATCACCTTAATAAGTTTACGATAACTTACGAACAACGAAAAAGTATAACATTTAAATAATCATAAAATGTATCATAAGTAATTAGGAAATGAGAACAGAAATGATTAAATATTTAAAATGTTTATTTTTATACGCAGACGATGATGTTAGCTGAAAAATGGTTGAAAACGATACTCCAAGCGCCACCTAGTGTTGAATAGCGGAACTTAGTAGAAGCGCAGAAAACAACAATGTTGGTTCGTTTCTAAGTTGTGAGGAAATATGTTTTTTTTTTTTACTTTATGTTTGTGGAATTAAACTGTAAGCCCATGATATCTTGTAGTTTTTAAGACTGATACTCGCTGACTGTCTTTCTAACTACAAAGTAAACTATATTATTATAAAATCGTATCAAGACTAAAGTTCGTTTTTTTAGCATTAGAAAAAGACTACCTACGCGATCTTGAGGTGTCTTTTAATTGAAAAATGCTTTAAAAAAATCAGTAACGGCACTTATGAGAGCAAAAGAATGTAAATAATCGTATATGATTCATAATTGTTACATATTTGCCGTGAATTATTTTTCAAGTGTTTTTCAATAAAAAGACACGTCAAGATTTTTTACCTTTTTTCTAATGCTAAAACGAACTATATCTGCCCTCGACTTCGTCTTCCTACAATGATGACGATGACTGATAAAAACTGTCCTATGTCCTCCCCCGACCTCAAACTATCTCCAAACCAAATTCAGCGGTTTAAGCGTGAAGAAATAGGTAGGTAAGACTGACAAGAGTTACTTTCACATTTATAATATTAGTTTGCTTACAATACTACAAAAAAAAGTCCCTCAACTCGCCTATAAACTACCATGTTTACCCGGTTTTTTACAAAAAGTAAGTTTGCATGTGTCCCGATAGCCCGTCGGCACATCAAAGCCTCCCGTGCATGCATTGTAAGCTAATTCCCATCTTTAGTGGAAGAAAAGCTTTACTCACTATAAACGCGTAGTAAAAAGACCTTTTTGAATCGGTTATGGAGTCTTGCACTGTGCTGTTTGTGTTTGGTATTTAAATGTGATTCAGTTATAGGTTTACTTATGCGTTTCTGTGAGATTTCGCGTTCATTGCAACATTGCAAGACTATCTTTAAAGGTGCCTATTTAATTGTAACTGAAAAAGTAATGTTAAAAAACTATTACATTCAAAAAATAGTTATTTATACAACAAGAGATCAAAGTTTGATATTTCTTCGAGTGCTTATTTTGAGTCCCGTGCAAGCGAAAGATTCTATACTACGCTCGCTACGCTCGTGAATTTAGAATCTTGAGCGTAGTAAGGGACTCAAAAGCGCACGAGATGTAAATAACTTTAATCTCGTGTAGTTCACAAAACTTTTCACCTCAGCAGTGAGAACATATTAGAGAACCCGAAAAATGTATTCCTTCTTCATCACTTACCTCTATTCACTCATGTTTTCTTAAGATATACCAACAATTAAGTTTTCACCTCAGCAGCTCGAACAAGGGTACTTTGCTACTTAAAAACAGTGAGCAAAATCGCATTTTGCTCATTTTGTCTCACTCAGTGAGCAAAATGCGATTTTGCTCACTGTTTTTAAGTAGCAAAGTACCCTTGTTCGAGCTGCTGAGGTGAAAATATTATTGGACATCTTACAAAAGGTGTCGGGGCAGTGACGCGTACTGCAGCTACCTTAATAACTTGCGGAAATCTCTCTCGGAAACCATTGAATTTATAGCTAAAGTTATTAAACATTATCACGCCAAATGTCGACTTCGTAGCTTTATCAGAAATGTTAAAAATAGGAGTAGAAGGTGTTCATATAGCTCTTTACAGCGGCATATACTTCAGATTGTCACTACATTATTTTGCATTACTACGTGCGTCTTATAAGTCCTTAAAAGAATTAGTATTAAGGTAGTTTTACGATTTAACTCATGTATTTTTAGTCACTCGCACAAAAATAAAAATACACATGTCTACTAAAAATACATGAAATTACTCACAAAAGTTTAAATTCTAGATTTGAGATTCTGATTCTCGAAGACGAATTCGACTGTCAAAATAAAATATCCATATATAACATCCCTGTTATTACAATACAACAATAAGTACAACTTCATTAAAATAAGTCTAGGAATCGACTCGACGCACGCGCCCTCTAGCGGCTCTAGCCGTCCATTAAAAGTAAAACGGCCAGAGACAATTTACATAAAAATTGAGTGTGCTTCATGGCGGGTTTACATGCATGTCAAAATAAGGCAAACTATAGTTTGCCAAAATCCAATTTGTCAGGAAATAAGAACAAAAACAAACTATAGCTGGTCAACCAAATCTTGTCAGTAAAAAAAGGCGCGAAATTCAAATTTTCTATGGGACGATATCCCTTCGCGCCTACATTTTTCAAATTTGCCGCCTTTTTCTATTGTCAAGATCTGGTTGACCAAGTATATATATACTATACTTAACTACTCATCGCTTTCTTTTGTCCCTTTTGGTGCTAGTACTAGCGTAAGACAAAGACAGTATGATATATTCTCTTTGTCTAAAGCTGGTCAACCAAATCTTATCAGTAAAAAAAGGCGCGAAAATCAAATTTTCTATGAGACGATATCCCTTCGCGCCTACATTTTTCAAATTTGCCACCTTTTTCTACTGTCAAGATCTGGTTGACCAAGTATATGTTTGAAATGAGACAGTCCCTAGCCAAACTACATATATAAAGTGTGATTCAATAGAACTTGCTAACTTTGTAAACAAAAGTTACTAGTAATTTGACATTCAGTGTCAATTTTAGTATGGCGGTTTGTTTACATAGTTAGCAAGTTCTATTGAATGACACTATAAGCCCCTATGGGATTCGTCAAATATTTTTCAATCAAATAACTTTTTTAGGGTTTCGTAGTCAACTAGAAACCCTTATAGTTTCGCCATGTCCGTCTGTCCGCCCGCGGCTATGCTCCGTGATCGTTAGTGCTAGAAAGCTGCAATTTGGCATGGATTAATCATGTATATAGGTATAGAGACAGAACGGTAAAATAAAAAATACAAAAAACTGTTTTTGGATAGGTCTCTCAAAACGATAAAGTTAATATTTTCGGAAATAGACGCTCCGAAGCGGTCAGCAGTCTCCGTAGCCTACGACCGCCTGCAACTTCGGAGGTGTTACATGCGAATTGCCGACCCTAACACTAACTTTGTAAACAAAAGTTACTAGTAATTTGACATTCAGTGTCAATTTTAGTATGGCGGTTTGTTTACATAGTTAGCAAGTTCTATTGAATGACACTATAAGCCCCTATGGGATTCGTCAAATATTTTTCAATCAAATAACTTTTTTAGGGTTTCGTAGTCAACTAGAAACCCTTATAGTTTCGCCATGTCCGTCTGTCCGCCCGCGGCTATGCTCCGTGATCGTTAGTGCTAGAAAGCTGCAATTTGGCATGGATTAATCATGTATATAGGTATAGAGACAGAACGGTAAAATAAAAAATACAAAAAACTGTTTTTGGATAGGTCTCTCAAAACGATAAAGTTAATATTTTCGGAAATAGACGCTCCGAAGCGGTCAGCAGTCTCCGTAGCCTACGACCGCCTGCAACTTCGGAGGTGTTACATGCGAATTGCCGACCCTAACACTCCGCACCCTCGTTAAGCTCTGGGAACCATACTCACCGGCAGGAAAACAACACTAGTAGGGTCTAGTGTTATCTGGCTGCGGTTTTCTGGAAGGTGGAGGTACTTCCCCAGTTGCGCTCTGCTCTAGATTTGGATCCTGGCTCATATACTGGGTCAACCAAATCTTGTCAGTAAATAGGAACAAAAAAAACTATACACATCCTTTTCTTTTGGGTGCTAGTACTAGTGTAAGACAAAGATAGTAGGTATGATTCTCTCTGTCTATGTTTGAAATCAAACAGACCTTTGACACACTATATCTCTCTTTTGGACGTAGTTTAAGGACATTACCCGGGTCCCAAGCTACAAAGGGGATGAAAATATTAAATATTTATTTATGTTTATGTAAGCATGTAAACCCACCATAAAAATGACGGCTAATAATTATAATGTGATCGCCCGCGCCATCACAGTTCTGCCCGGGGCGATAATTACCGATTTAAATTAACAACAATTAAATTCTACGCCATTTGTTTCGGTTTTTAGAAGATATGACAGCTCCATGTCAATGATAGTTGTCAAAATGTTAGCTGTTCTTTTCACAGTTACTCTTTTGTTATGGTATAATTATTTGTCATGTTGTTAATGTTAATGTAGGCGTCATTACATACAATTAGCTGAAGATGAGAGATTGTTAAAAGTACAGACTATTCATTGGAATTACCTCGATTGTTTTGGATAACTTAACCTCTTGTCTGTGTTGATAAATAATCCTGATTCCTGACCAATTTTTAGTCATCTTATGATTTTTAGCTCTATTTACATCACAAATAGATTGTTTCAGTTTCACGTAGGTTTGCGGGCATCGGTATTTAAGATGGGCACCTATTGAATTACCTATTGCAGGTGAATTGATAACACTATTCATAAGTTTAATTAAATGCTGGTAAGCAGTACAGGCATGTCGCTTGGGAATTACATGTTCTGTGGCTTGAGAGAAACAGTCAAAGAATTTTATCGGATTTCCGTTATTATAAAAACCCGTCTTTGTCTATTTCTTAACAGTTAACACTCAGTACAACACGGGCAAAGTACCGATATCAACTTAATAGACCCAGCGAGCCGTATAGCTTTCATCTCCTGTCAAACATTAAAAAGCCTCGTGAAACAAAGCACAAAAAGTTAGATTTTAATTACAGACGCATAATCACGCGAAGGAACCGGCCGGGTCAACGGCCTCAAGAACAAAAGCCTTCCACGACCCGTCGAATCGTGATAGCCTATGTAACTCATTATATCCGATTTAATTTTATATTTCCAAGCGTCCATTAGACCTCCATTCACGACCCGGCTCCAAGACAGCGCGCCCGTGCCTGTACGCGCTCTTTTAAAAAAAGTTACGCTTACGCTTTCTTGTCTGTGGACGCGGCATGCGCCCGTCCTTTTCGGACGGCGTGTTGGTAATTTCCTCTCCTCCTCTGACTATAATAAAACATAATTGGTTTTAAATGGATAGGATTGGCGATGGGGAGAATAATAACCGAAGAAGCAATTTAGCGTCCGCCCGAGGACCGCACCTCACTTATTAAGTGTTCGCTTTTCAAAAATTACTCTATGCATATTTATAAGTCGACGGTGGCCATAGACGAGTCTTAACTAAGCGTTAAATTTTAACTGCTTTGTTGTGATGCGTTCGAATTTTCAAATTAAGCGATGTAAACAATTATAAGCTTAACGATCTCTATTTCCGTAACAGTTAGATTAAACCACAAAACATGCGTTTATCATCCAAACTTAAAGAAATGAAGCCCAGCTTAATTTTTGTTAATCCAGTATTTCTTTATGATACCTACTTATTTAGTTTAGACCATGAAGTTATATTTTTTAAACTGGAGCGAGTTGTCACTTTTTTTGCCATACTAATTTGAACCTTATCACCGAGACAGAAAGTTGTTCGTACCAGACTAGAGAAAACGGTCCACTTGAGATAGAAAAACCCGAGCCCTGTGTCTCACTCGCACATGTTGCCAATGTTAAAAAGATACCATTGTGGTAGAAATTATATCAATAAACTACTGAATTTAATTACCTTCTTATAGAATTTTAGTGCTATATTCAGACTACAGTTCTGATATCTTTTAAGTAATTTGTAAATAATTATGATGCCAATATTATTAACTGATTAAACCAAGCGCATACACAGCAAAAAAAACTAAATTTTAGTATGGTAGAAGTTGTAGTAACTTTAAATATTAATTGGTATCCCCAACTTGATGACATTTCTTCAAAACACGTGAATGCGAAATTTCTTCAAAATTGTGAAGAAATGTTGTGTTAAAGGTTGTTGGAGTGAAATAATTGCTAATTGTGGAATATTGTTTCACAAGAAAACCACAATTATTACATTTTACTATAAAAATACAAGACAACATTGTCAAACTCATTAGGGTGACTATGATGTCGGCACGTTTTGAATCGGTCTCACGGAATTCTTATTATTAACGTAGGTAATGTAAAAGTAAGTTTAACATAATAGGTACCTTATGTCTTTATTTCGGCATGTTTAATTTAAGATTTGTTGTAGAATAATTGAAGGGATGTTTACAAAAACAACATAACTGCTTAGACCGGTTGACACTTTTTTAAGAACATTGTTAATCGTTTCAGGTGTCAACCAGTGTAGTCAGGTATGTTGTTTTTGTAAACATCCCTTCAATTGCCAAAATTTACAACCAAAGTGCTTAACTCCTTAAACATTACAGACTCTCATTTATACATAATATTTTGTTAGGTGTGTCAAACTGTTTATATATGACATCGATTCTTTACAGGTAGGACACATTTCCGTCAATAGAAAAAAGGCACCAACTTTAAAAAAAACGTCATATTTGCTAAACAGATCTTCAATGACGCTTACACTTAAAAAAAACTGAAGTGGACAAAAGGGAAGCCTACCTTTATGAACATACCATGAGTGAGTGCGAAAGAGGCCGACTACAAATGAAAAAAAAACCTGACCACTTAAAATTTCACTTTATTTAGAAAATGACACACCCTACTGATATATTCCATGTTATCCTAATATCCCACATACAGATGTCTTATGGTCACCCTAATTAGAACGAGATGCAGGGCTCTAGTTTGACTTCTCATGTGGACACACTTTTTGGTCAATGTACTCGATCCAGTTTATTAACTCTAAATCCGTGGTTTAGACCAAGGATATTAGACTAGGTACTAGAACTACCGGAGAATCCACCCAATGGAAACGATCTGTCTTAGATAAAATGAAAAGTATAGCGTAACAGAAAGACGAAAATAGTAGGTAAGTAATTTTTACACGCTTTTATCATAACGTAAAAACGTAAATAATCCCACCATAAGCTTATCAAGTGATAGGTACCTAATGCATGTCCTGCAGAAATCCGGAAAAAAAATATCGCAATGCACGAACATGGTATAATCGACTTAAATGTTATTTAACCTTTTCCACGCCGTGTCAAATCAAAAGCTGTCTCTCAGACGCCACGCCACCGAAGTGTCAAAACTGAAATTGAACTTTAATGCATATGCACCTAGTTTTATGTTGCTCTGTGGTCTATGACCGATTAATACGTCTTTCGCGTTGGACCTGCGGTGCGTATATATCGGTCATTGGCGTCCAAAAGGTTAACCCTTTACGGGCGCGACATCGCATCCACACTGATAATCCTGAATTAAAATGGTTCTATGTCGTTTTTTGGCCTTCTCCAAATTTTTTTTTTACATATAATACAATTCTCCATCAAGTCATGGTTTTATTTTATACAAGAAAGCAAGCAATTCAAAATTAGAATATAAAGTACAATTTCTGGCTGTTGTCCGCCGAGGCGTGGCCTCACGCTGGGCTCCGCAATTAGGAAGTAATTGCAGCGATGGCGCGCAGATAAAATACCCGTATTCTCTATGGTTCCAAGATGGCCGGGAAACGCGACTGATGGGTTGATTTCAATTATTTAGGTAGGTAATCTTCGTCAGTAAGCCTTATAGGACCGGTCTGTTCCCAACTAGCAAACTAAGTCGTATAAGTTCACTCTTTCGACTGTTAATTCGAAAAACAGTCGTATGAAAGATCCATTTTGTAGCTATAGGTAGACCTGTTAGTTCTTGAAGCGGCACCAGGTAGACAATTATGAATATTGTTTCAATGGAAAATACGAATACACCACCACCACCACCAAAAACATTTTCATCTGAAATGTTACTAAGACGAGACCATACGAGTATTGCTCGCACTGTCAAAAAATTAAGAGACCTCATGTAGAGCCAAGCTTCTAACTCTACACTGACTTGGCGGTGTGGGTTGCAGAAAAAATAATGTTTTACTTATTCTTTATATTTGTCACTCAAATCAACACAGAGCCAAAACTTAATTAAAACATTATTTGTATTAAGTACGTCCCATATCACCGGTTGTCTGGAGAAAGGAAAACATAATACCTAACGTAACATACACCATAGCTCATTTAGATTAAAATTCTACGTGTATACTTACATAAGAGTACCCGTACCAAAGAGAATAGAGGTATATAGAGTATTATGAAATCGCGCGAAACACGGAAATATGTGCCAATAGGGATGTTTCCTGTACTTACTTAAAATAAATTATTTCAAACCGTGCACGAAATAAAGCACCAGATAATTATTAGAGAAACATAGACAGCAGCTATTTTTAAACACAATTTGTATTTAATAAATCGGATTGAAATATAAAAATAGGTGAGTTTACCGTGACGTCACTACATTCGTTTTCATATAAATTCCATATTAGCAAATCGTTTTGACAGTTCTAAAAAAGAAGCATATTTGACTAGTGGGAATGTAGCCTATTGTTCACGTGCATAGCGCGAGCGATTCACGAAAGACACACTAACTTGCCAGATCCGGGCGCACCTACGTGTAGGTACGCACTTACAATGTTTAACATTGCAAGCACAATCATTAATCGATCCAAAACTAAATCCATTGTTGCCCTGCATAATGAACAGTTACAAGCCAATCACGTGTGTGCGCGCCATAATTCAAAAATAGACCCCATGCCCCCGGCAAGACGGTGGCTGGCTGGTTGGTCCGTAGCAATTAAAAAATAAACGCGGTGTATAATTTGTTAGCAGTTTATGGTGGGTCGGTGCCTCGCCGCAAAACGACTAAATGTGCATTTGCATTTTGATCTGCGTTCGTCTGATTGAGCTCTGCGGGCTGTTAAGGGGCAGCATGACGTAGTCCCAACTAGCAAAAATAAGTCATATTATAAGTCATGTGCAATCGTTTTTAGGGTTCCGTACCCAAAGGGTAAAAACGGGACCCTATTACTAAGACTCTGCTGTCCGTCCGTCCGTTCGTCCGTCCGTCCGTCCGTCTGTCACCAGGCTGTATCTCACGACTCACGAACCGTGATAGCTAGACAGTTGAAATTTTCACAGATGATGTATTTCTGTTGCCGCTATAACAACAAATATTAAAAACAGAATAAAATAAAGATTTAAGTGGGGGCTCCCATACAACAAACATGATTTTTGACCGAAGTTAAGCAACGTCGGGCGGGGTCAGTACTTGGATGGGTGGTCGTTTTTTTGCTTGTTTTTTTTGCTTATTTTGCTCTATTTTTTGTTGATGGTGCGGAACCCTCCGTGCGCGAGTCCGACTCGCACTTGGCCGGTTTTTTCATACAACTTGTTTGTATGCCTTAAATTGCATATATACCGGCATACAAACGTATATATGACGCCACGTATGACGTCACGTTTTAAAACTTTCTTATTTACATGAACCTAATATTTTAACTGGACCATTCATGAGGGGTGGGGCAATGACCGAACGGGATAGTCTTTATGTATCTTTCAGTAGGAGTAGCAGCGAAAGCGCTATTATTGTTTGTCCTTGTCAAAGTCTCACATTTTTTTTTATTCCCCACCATAAATTAGTATGGATTATGGTGGGCAACAAATAAATTCGACCAATCATAGTGTAGCATTGCGTATGTTTTTTGTATGTGTTGCGTATGTGTACATTAAATGGTTCAGATGTTATTACCAATTTCTTAGTTGTGGTGATATCTAATATCGCCACTAACTAGAAAATATTGACTTATGATGCTTGCATTTGATAGCGAAATGATTGCTATACGGGTTTTCCGCAATGTGTGACAACAAACAATTCTACCACTAGCCAACGTGCAGCGTAAAAAAGTGGTATAAGTATATGATGATGATGCCGGTGCAAATAAATAATAACAAATATTAAAGGACATTATTACACAAATTTACTAAGTCCCACAGTAAGCTCAATAAGGCTTGTGTTGTGGGTACTTAGACAACTCTGTGTGCACGAACATCTATCATGATCTTCGCTTATTGCTCAAGTATGGAATGAAATGTATGTCGCCCGCGGTATTTCCGGATAGATACGACCTTCAAACCTTCAAGAAAAGAGCGTACTCCTATCCTAAATGCCGGCAACGAGCTTGCAACCCCTCTGGCGCTGCAGGTGTCCATGGGCAACGGTAATTGCTTAAGGCGGTTCGTCTGCTCATTTGCCTCATACATCATCATAAAAACGCACTTCGCATATAGGTAATATAGGTAGCCGGTAGAAGCTACAAACCTTTCTTACTTTCCTACACGAACCTCTTCATTCGGTCGTCTATATATATATTATATGCAATTCCATACTGACCGGGGTAACTCACATAATCTTAACATATTTTCCGAAAACGATCCTATTGAAGAAGTCAATCATACAAGGTTTCTGGGTATAATAATTGATTGTCACTGTAACTGGAAGAAGCAGGTTGATAAAGTCTGCTCTAGAATAAGTAGCTTTATTTATGCACTCAGCAGGATAGCAAGAACTGTCTCTATACAGGCAGCATTAGTTGCATATCACGGGTACGTAGATTCCACTCTCCGCTACGGTGTAGTTTTATGGGGAAATAGTACAGACAGAGACCAGGTATTTCTTGTGCAAAAACGCTGCATTAGAGCAATTTTTGGGATGGAGCAACTGGACTCATGTCGACCAATTTTTATAGATAATGGTATTCTCACTTTCCCTTGTTTATACATTTTGGAGACTGCATTATTCGTGCACAAGTATAAAACCCAGTTTATGGAAGTACAACAGCTACGACCCCGTCAAGTCCGGGAGCAATACAAGCACAAACTATATAAGCCCGCGGTCAAGCTAGCACTTTCCTCCAAAAATGCGTACTGTATGTGTATAACCATTTATAATAAGTTACCGGACATGTTTAAGGAATGCAATTTTTATAAATTTAAGAACTTAGTTAAACAATGGCTCATACAGAAATGTTATTATAGTTTAAACGATTTTTTAAATGACACTTTTTATGTTTAAAGTTTAATGTTAATTTAATTTTGATATTATTTTATTTATTTAAGTTAGTTATAATTATTTTAAATTGATATTGTATAATGTGATTGTGTGTGAAATGTATTGTACGCCTGAAAAGGTAGAGTCTGGTGAGACTACTAGAGTAGCAATTAATTTAAGCTTAATATGTAACCCTTTCTCAACATACATTAATAAATTTCATTTCATTTTCATTTCATTTCATTTCATTTCATTTATATGCCTCTCTATCGCTGGAACAAGCAAGAGCGATAGAGAAAGATAATACTATTTAGGCGAACCGTAAGTGCATCGCCTTAACCGGGTTTAGGCGGACATAGTCGAAATAAATTGCGCCAGAGTTAAATGGCCGATGTTATACGGCTCGCGTGCGCGGGCGCCGCTCATTGATTTCAGTTATGTATTATATATGACACAGTAAGATTGTGAACCCGTTAGTTTATAATCTAACGTAGGTTAGGTTAGGTTAGATTATAATCTCCCTACCGTCAGTTTATAATGTAACTAGCGAGATTATAATATGACGAGTGTTTACAATTTTACGGTGACATATATAACAGAATCTTTATAGACGATAACTGAAAATGGTCAAACCTTTCGTCGTGGATGAGTTAGATGCTATCTCACTTATATGTCGGTTAGGGTGTTTCATTTTTCCGAATTTTCGATTTTCATCTGACTTTGCACGAATTCTGGTTCTTCCTGATTAAAAAATATTATATACCAAAAAAAATTAAAATCGGTCAATATTTAGAGGTTGCACAACATCAACAAAGTTTTCTCAAATAACCAACGACTCTACATCGGAGGGTAGAAAATGGTTTAAGCGGCTACCATCAAAGCGGTGAGTAGTGTGATACTGAACCTTCTACATATAAATCAATTTTAAAATTAGTAGTTAACTTGGGTTTTGGTTACTCGATAAATGTTCTAATGAAGATTTTTCAGTTTTTTCACCTGTTTCCAAAGGAAAAGTGGTTTTATCGTGTTTTAGACGCAAAATTCAGTTTTTCCATTAGATTTTAGTATCAGTTCAATAAATTTTGTTTTAAAAAAAATTGTTAATTTTCACGCAATGTATGGGGTTCTCCCTCCACATTTTCAATATGTGCAACCTTTAAACGTTAATCGATTATTATGAAAATTTAAATAGATAGTAGATAGTTTTTAGACTGGGGAGACTCGATTGGTGAGCAAAGTCAGGAAAAATATTACAACTTTTTTTACAGTACATATGGGGCTACTTTTCCGCACTAGTGCGTAAAATAGCACTTTTCGTGCGTATGTCGAAACTTTAAAGTGCCATATGTACTGTAAAACGTTGTTCGATACACGTGCGAATAGGTAATTCGCAACTCGTGTCGATTTAAAACACTCCCTTCGGTCGTGTTTTAATTTATCGCCACTCGTTTCGAATTTCCTCTTTTTCGCACTTGTATCGAAAATAACTATTCTCTATACAAAAGTGAAACACCCTAATGTGTAAATTTGGTGTTTGAGTTTGAACGCTTACAAATAAAGAAAAAGTGTAAAAAAATCACTGTCTCGGGTGAAACTCGAACTCCGAGATACCAGCCCACCGCACTACATTTATCTTCAAAAGTGTGACACTTTCTTAAACAGCTACTGCAGAAGTAAAAATAAAGGAAAGACTATAATTTTCCTGGCTCCTACTGACTGACAAGTTGTTTTTGCCAGATTATATATAGTTTGTCAAAGGACTGTCTCATTTCAAACAAAGACAGAGATAATCATACTATCTCTGTCTTACACTATACACTAGTAGGTATTAGCACCCAAAAGAAAAGGATGAGTATAGTTTTTTTGTTCTCATTTACTGACAAATTTGTTTGACCTACTATATTTTCCTGTACCATTTCAAAACATTATTTACTCCAACCGAATAAAAACAAGTTAAACAAATTCTGAACGAACCCAACACAATCCGAAGCAAAGTTTCCGAACGTAGCAAGGAAACGTCAAAATAAATGTGACATAACCACAACGGCGGATCGCACTTATCGCACAGTGTTGTAATAATTTATCATAAAAACTTCATAATTTAAATGTGAAAGTGTTACAAAGTGCCACAAAACCCCATAATATCAAAAATGTCTTACGCATTAATACGCCACTTGCGCCGAACGGCGTTAATATCACATCAAATTCGCCTAGAATCCACCATGACCAACGTAACTCAGGAAGATTTTTTAATTCGACCTCCGTTCGCACAATGGACCAAAGTTATAAGAGAAGCAGAGAAAATAGTTGGATATCCGACCTCTTTCATGAACCTGAGATGGTTATTGAGCGACGAATTCGCTAATATGGCTATGCATTTGCGCAAAGTAGTAAGTAGAATTACATTACTATTTACTCTGTTTTCTTTCATTTATAGTGCTAAAAATGGATATTCGTGGAAATTTTAGTACAAACAATGTTATGTACAAGGTTTTAGTAAAATTTAAAGTGAACGTGTTTTGTTTATGGAGTTACCAAGTTACCAAGGATTATGCAACTGGTACCATGTGATCGCACCTGACGGCTTACAAGGTTATTTCCTTATAGATACTTGTTTATTAAATTGAACCTCGCGATTCGCGCTCTGTGTCTAATTAGTGTCAACTGGAACTAATACAGTTTGTCATTACTATTTATTTTATTTAACAGTTTTTAAGGGCAAGTATAAAAAATTGAATCTTATTGCCTAATAATAAATTTACAATATTTTATGTTTATGTTTTTTTCTACAGTTTATTGTTACTGTACAGTCTAGGGAATGGTTTATAAAAAGTATAAAATGAATAAAATAAATAAAAAAGCCTTTATTTTCTGGGAAACACCATAAATATAAAATATTTGCAAACTTAGTCTAGGATTAAACCTAATGTATATGTAAAGAATTAAAAAAAACCCGGCTAAGTGCGAGTCGGACTCGCGCACGAAGGGTTCCGTACCATTACGCAAAAAACGGCAAAAAAATTACGTTTGTTGTATGGGAGTCCCCCTTAAATATTTATTCTATTCTAGTTTTAGTATTTATTGTTATAGCGGCAACAGAAATACATCATCTGTGAAAATTTCAACTGCCTAGCTATCAGGGTTCATGAGATACAGCCTGGTGACAGACAGACTGACAGACAGACAGACAGACAGTGAAGTCTTAGTAATGATGTATAGGTATAGGCTTATGAGGTATAGGCCTCTTCCAGAATTTTCCACCTCTCTCGATCTTGGGCCTCCCATACCCAGTTGGCCCCGCCACCTTAACTATGTCATCATAAACTAGGATATAGACAAATAAGGAAAGGTGTAAAGTATCTAATGAGTCAATATTCAAAGTTCTGAAAAAACCAACCGCTGGATATTGTCAATAACATCCCAATTAGTGGATAATTTATCAGTTTTACGAAATAAAGTTAGTGTGGCTCAGCCGCTGATTCGACAAGGCAGTGCTGTCAAAGGGGTGCCAAAAGTTTTGTGATTGTGTTGATAGTGCTACATCCTCTAGTGAAATGTGGAACAAGATGAAATGGCTGAAGGGCTACAGACCGCTTAGAACAACAATAAGTCACGAGAAGACTAAGCATGTGTTAGGCAGTTTAGCACCACCACCAGCACCGGGCATGGATATATATTTTTCTATGATTAAGCACCTTCCAGATGTAGCCAAACATGTAATAGTAAATATATGTATTTCTATCTATCTATCTAACTATTAAGCCCTTTTGTTCTGAGTTAGAGTATGTCTCTAAGCTCAGTGTGCCGCTTGGCAAAGGCCTCCTCTAGCTCTTTCCATTGGGGTCTGTCGTGGGCCACTTGTCCATTTCGGGCCCGCTGTGAGATTGAGTTCATCCTCCCATCTTGTTCGAGGTTTCTTCTGACTCCGTGTGCAACCTCTTGGGTACCAATCCGTATACCCGAGAGGTACCCAAGAAATATATTTAATATCTTTTTATCTAGCAGCTTTGCCCCAATACAGGGGCGCAGCGTTAAAATAGTCTCTATACCGAAACTCGAGGCAAGATATGACCAATACCAATACCAATTTCTCTGCTGTCCTGTCCATGCAACATATTTCACCCAATTCTTATGCGTAGACTAGAATGGTACATTGAAACGGGTACATTTTAAAGATGAGACTATAGGTTTTAGGAGATCCAGATCTTGCATGGACAAGGCTTGCATCTAGGCTAGTTTCACAAATAATAAAAAAGTATTTAGTTAATTATCTAACATATAAATGTTACTGTTGCTGCATACAAAAAAGGTTTAATTTGATATATACTCTCTATAATTTGAGCTGACTTACTATGGCAAAAAGAGCTAATATATGAGTTAAAAAAGAGAAATATACGAGTGAATTAAGTTGTCTATGTCTAAAATAATTTAAATAATATTTATATATAATAAGGAAACTCCAGGTCTTAATTTAAGAAATATTTTTGTAATCTTATTTGTAAACGACTGTTTGTTTCTTAAATAATGAGTAACCCAAAAAAAAATGATGAGTTACTGATGCTATATTATATTTATCTTCACATTTTATAGACGGGTCTATCTCTATCGCAAATTTATTTTATTATCTTTATTTACCGTCGTTTCGACACAGGTTTCACTGATCGTGGTCGCTGCTAACCTACCACGCCACACCACCACCACCAGCCGCGACCACGACCAGTGAAACCTAATAAAATAAATTCGCGATAGACCCGTCTATAAATGTGAGTTAATATATGTTCAAAACGCGAAAGTTTTAAATATTATATTGTTATTTTATTCCACAGGTCGGCAGCAATCATCCAATCATACAAACAGCCAAAACGGTCCTCTACAACGAGCACAACAACCTCCAACCATGGGGTCTGGTCATCCTACTACTCTCCAAAGCTATCAGGCCTCCACACTCAAACTCCATACTCCACTCCTCCTCGGAGCAGCAGAGGACATTAGCAGAGCTCACAGAAATGATCCGTACTGGGCATTATGTTCATCGAGGCCTACTCAACATAGAATTTGACAAACGAGGCAAAAATACAGAAACATCCATGTTCGCCAACAAAATAGCCCTATTAATCGGTGACTATTTACTCGTAACAGCTAACGGTATGCTAGCGCGATTAAAGAACCAGGATTTATCATATCTGATATCAACTGCGCTAAGAGATGTCAGCGAAGGCGAGTTTTACGGTGAACGGGATAAACAGAACATGCCAATACCAGGGAAACCTAATCAAATAGGAGCGGATGAGTTTGAAATCTGTGCGGACACATTGCCTTTAGCTACGAAAGATGTTTCAGGATCACCGATTAAAGAGTGGACTTTACGGACTATGTATAATGGTGGTTCTTTATTTGGTAGAGGTTGTCAAGGAGCACTGCTGCTTGGAGGCCAAGACTTGACAGAGCAAGAGAAGGCTTATCAATTCGGTTGCCATTTATGTTTAGCTTGGCAATCCGCTAGCGAGTTACAAAAATTCACTTCTGAAAATAAGGAGTCATTTTCTTTAGCAAGCGCGCCTGTGTTATTCGCTTTAAATGAAAAACCAGATTTGTATAAAATCATAGATAATTCCAAAGACAATATAGCAGAGGTAGACTTCTTATTTTTGAAGGAGGAGGTGTTAAAAACAAATGCACTGGAAAGGACTAGATTACTTCATTTAGAAAATGCTAGACAAGCTGAGTATTTTGCTGACATGTTTGGTGACAATGAGTCAGTGCATACAATTAAACGGTTAATAAAAAATCTATAAATATGTAGAAATTATAACATTTTGAATCTTGTGGGCTTAGTATAAAGTCTTTATTTCTATAATGACTTGTTTAGTATGCACAAAACTGTACAAAATGATGTTTTATCAGTGAGATAATTAATATATGAGCTATGCCTGTTAATTGTTATTTTTATATTGTACAAAACTTTTAAACACTAGAACAGTGAAAAAGACAATATTGTTCACCTTGTGTGTACCTACCCACCTACCTAGGCTACCTTCCCACAGAAAGAGATGACAGGAATCAACTAAGCATTTGTTGTAAGCGACATCTCTTCTCCGCTCTGCTGGATGCCACCAATGCTATTGGTTAATTCCTCTCATCTCCTCCTCAGTGGAAAAGCAGCCTTAAGTGTAGTTATCATAGGGTCCATGTATACTGCAACAGTAGCCAATTACCTTTCAGGTTACCCTTGGTGTAGGATTCTATTTCGTATTCTTTATTTATTTATTTAATGTAATTTTGTTCTTTTGGGTACTAAAAAAGTAAAGGGTCTGTTGGATCAATTTGGATCTCAAAAGTACCATTTTAAGACAATTATTTCATATAAGGAGTTACGTAGTACAAATTTCTAGTATTTTTTAGCATTTTAGTGTTATTTTAATGTTAATTTTCTTCAGGATGTTCTAACAGCAACCCTATTAGGCTGAGTTTAGACCCATCTCTGGTGGAAACTCAGCCTAAAAGGGTTGCTGTTCTTAACATACACGTCCCTCACTACGCATCCTCGCACATCTCAGGTGGAAAGGCAGCCTTAACTGACCATTAATGACCCTTCTGTCCTTGCAATAAGGTTTAATGTCATTTAATTCCTATGGTAGTGTCAACTATGCTTAATCTACTAAGGCCCAAAATGGTTGCAAATATTTTGTTTTGGATAGTTTTAATTAGAGTTATAATTGCGAAAAAATAGCTGTTCCAATTGAAAATGGTTTAACTTAGATTGAATGATTATACGGGTAGGACCATAGGCCTTATACGAGGTTAAAACCTAAGGCTGTAAATCTGTGCATTTTGCAAAAAAAAAACTGAAAACCTGATTCTTACAAATCTGGACTTCCTTGGGCTCATTCTACTCTGTATCGTCAGCATTCTCCATCACTCCATTTAAAAAAGATGTCCCAAAATATCCGTTCCATTTGTCACGTTTGAGGGTGAACATTTTTTTCATTTGTAGGTATGTGCGTGACGTAGTAGAAACTAGAATTGCCGACCAAATTTTTGGGACTTTTTTAACATCAGGATGATTATACAAGTGATTCTGAGTTACAAGAACCCAAAAGATCAGACCCCGTAGACAACATGCCAATCGCTAACGCTCCGTAGCGAGCGAAACGCAACTGTCACTGTCACACTAATATGGAAGAGTGATAGACACAAAGCGATTCTGGGCAGCGCAAGCGATTGTCACCTTCGCTAGGCGGTCTGGATCTTTAAGGGGCCCACTGATTAACAGTCCGCCGGACGATATCGGCCTGTCAGTTAGAACAAAAAGTTGACAGTTCCGAACAACAGTCCGGCGGACTGGTAATCAGTGGGCCCCTTTAGGAACCAGGTATTCGATATTTTTTTTGGAAAACGCTTATTTTACAAGATAACTGTTATTTAGTTATAATTGCGAAAAACTTGCCTTTATTCTTTCTGTCCCAAAAAGATGGCGAGTGAAGGTGTACCTAAACTAGGTATCTAATAATAAACACGAGTACCTACCTAGTGAATAGGTATTTAATGTAAGGCTCCGTTAACGATTTTAGAGCCAAAATGTAAAATTGATAGATTTAGTCGTTGAAATTGTACTGCTTTTGTTACGTAATATCTAAATAACAAGTATGGTTTCTATTAACACGTTTTCTCATCTTGCCTTTTAATAATAAGGTCCTGAGCGTGCGTCACCGGAAATATATGACCAGAAGGGGCAGTTTTTAAAAATTCATCAAAAAATTATTGTTATAAATTATAAAAAATGATGTATAAGAACAGTTTCAGGAAGTTTGTAGATTGTTTAAGTATCAAAATTACGTTGAAATTAAGTCGATTTTCATGAGAAATGTTCACTTGTTTTGAAGTACCTAATTTCTGGTGAAAATTGATTTCGTCCAACTTTCATTTACTCTTGTTCAATATCATATAATAAAAATGTAGTCTATGCAAGTTGGAGTACAGGATATGTGTAATACAAAATTACCATTTTTAGCAGTCCAAACTTTACGAAATTTACAAATAAGATCGACTAAATCAGTGGTTTACGCGCGTTTACCTAAACGTCCATCAGAAAAAAAATCATTACTAATTTAGTGAGTCAGTTTTCAAAAAAATGATCTGTACAAATGCAAGATAAGAAGACGTGCTAATGGATACCAGTACTTGTTATTTCTATTACGTAACAAAAGGTGTACAATTTCATCGACTAAATCTATCAATTTTACATTTTTGCAACTAAAATCGATACCGGCCTCTTAATACTAAATACAGCCACGATTGTGAATTGGTACCTATGTTTTGAATGCATTTACCTATGTTTATTTGATATAGTTGTGTTTGTTATTTGAAGGAGATTTACTAATGTTATAAATAAATAAATGTCTCTATATATACGTAATTTGTTTCAATTTATACACTTTGTCCTATAAAATAGAAACAGATAATAATACAGACTGCCAATCCCCACATAAAGTCGAGGGCCTCGCTGCTGTCATCGTAAAATCCAGTGGAAAAAAGCGTTTTCCCCTAGTTAAAACCAGTTTTCCGTATCGTCTCAGTGACAAGTTGACAACGCATTTTCACTGTACTTCTAACTCTTAATTTTCAAGATCTGTCCAGGGGAGGGGAGGTGGGGCAAACATACATTACATACAAATGTAATATACGATCTCTAGGAGGGGCAGTCTAAGCCCCCTTAGCGGCGCCCTTGTATATAGGCCCATCGGTAGACTTGTGCCGAAGCAGTAAATTTTACGAATTGTCAAATAACAGTGACACCGAGAGTACCTACCGAGACCAGCAGGCAACAGACACGGTGCACTCATAAGAGTCATAATCAAATATAATATTAATGTGTAAAATAAACAATTTCGTTGCATTACGGGGCATCGGAGTTAATTTCCGATACGTTTCCGCCCGCCTGCAACCTTACCACGACTTTTCACCTACAGGCCTACAGCCCAACTCGATTCTTACAAACATGAGACCTAAATGTGCCTAAATGATAACGACATGCCATGATGCCATTCTTATACTACATTTGATACTAAAAATTAAAATGAAAGGAGACATGCCTTCATAAACGTAATAGGTACCTATTCAAATTAAGATAGAACGGGGATGATTCGAAATAAATTCTAAATAACAAAAACCAAAGTTATTGAAACATAGAAAGAAACTTATACGGATAAGAATTCACGACAGTTCACCAAAGCGCTGAGTAGGGCGCGCCACTAGCACAAACATTACAGTATAGGTACTACCCACCTTGATGCATCAATTTCATATATTAATATTAATTCGTAACACATACCTATCTGTGGAAACTTGTCAAAAAACTATAGTGTACATATTCTTGTATATGTATTTATATATATATTTCGTGGATCTCGGAAACGGCTCGATGAAATTTGCTATATGGGGGTTTTCGGGGTCGAAAATCGACCTAGCTAGGTCTTAGTTTTTATATGTTTTCCGAGCAAAGCTCGGTCACCCAGATATTGGTTTACAGTTTGTGCTAGTGCTGCTTTCTTGCGGCAGAATATTGCAGTAATACTCGCTATTCAATTAATACGGTACCAAAATATGGATCGAGAACCGATAGTTCCCCTCATTTATTATAATTCGACACGAGACTTGATCCGCCGACACCTGACGGACACCAGGTAATTCAACATTATTCCGCTGATCATGATTTTTGCCACCCGCCCGATTTCCCCTCATCATATATTAATGAGATTTCCATGTTAAGTTGATATAAATACTGTAAATACCAGTGGCGGCTCGTCAAACATATCCATAAGGCAAGCCGGGGCTAATTTGCCCAATTTGCATTCGGTAAAAGGTATTTACTATAGCTGGTCAACCAAATCTTGTCACTAAAAAAAGGCGCGAAATTTAGATTTTCTATGGGACGATATCCCTTCGCGCCTACATTTTTCAAATTTGCCGCCTTTTTCTACTGTCAAGACCAAGTATACCTATTTACCTAGTTACATTACTATTAGTTACCAATAATTTTCTTGATGCTTGTTTACGGTATTACGGTAAACTTGTGCTCTTTGGTCGGTAAAAGAAAACATCGTAAGGAAACTGAAGTAGGTAGACTAGTCGTCACCCTAAATTATAGGGTTCGAAACATAACAAACAAGTCAGTGAATACACATTTTACTATCCGCTCTTTTTCACACGTCATTTGGTAATTTTTCTTATCTTTGTCTGTGATGTTCATAATAATTGTTTGTTTTAGGTCTTCCAGCCCTTTCAAGTGGCTAGGCTAGTATTATATTTTGTCACTAGGTACCTACTTATAGTACAAGAATAACATTCTTACAGCAAAAATTGTCTTCAACGTGTTGCTACAGTTAGCAACAGAAGTGTTCAAATTCAAAATAATCTGCACATGACTTTGCCGTTAAGAAGATAAGAGTGAGTGAACATTTTAGACATCCGCTTAGCCACTTTCGCTGCTGATTGTACAAATTTTGTAAAATCGATCGTATTCAAACTAGCAACGAAGTACCTACAATAATTATAAAAATCTAAGCATAATAAAAATAAAGTCAGGATATCATACCTTTATTCAATTCTCCATGTACTGCAGTGTTTCTCCGTGGATCGTCCGCGCCATGTTCTGCAGAGCCTCACGCGCATCCTCCACCGGAAACCGGTCGCTATATTTCAAAATGGCCGCCAGCTCCTCCTCCAAAAGTCCAGTCAGATAATCCATCGCACGCGTGCTGCGTACTGCATAATGCAGTTGCTTCATCTCTATGGGCTTTCTTTCTACTTTAGGTATCCAAACATGTCCGTAGATTGAAGGATATTCCCACAAAGCCATGATGACAGGAGCGCCAACCAGAGAATACGAATGTGGGTGGATGAAGAAGTCTTTTATATCTAAATACAGTTGCCACATCAGAGCGAGATGCCCGCCGAGTATGTACGCGTCTCGCTCCATCTCTTCGCCTCGGCGGGCGAGTTTCATGGCGCCCTGGCAGCCTTTGCCGAGGATGCTGCCGGATTGGAGCATTGTCCGGAGCACCCACTCGTCCCTCCCTTGCCCGAGGTAGGAGTTGCTGCCGAGCTTCTCCAAGTTGTACTCGTTCTCCCAGTCGTAGGGTTCAACTATGTTTTCAGCTGATAAAACAAAAGAAAATAATCATTGGAGAGACGACAATAGATAAGAGTCCGAGTTGGGTTATGGGGCTAAGTTAAGCTAGTTAAGCTCGGTTAGGTCATACGAGCTTAAGTTAAGCTCGGTTAGGTCATGCGAGGTTAACTTATTTCCACAATGTTACCTATTTTATTTTAACTTCAAACACAATCTTGTATTGTTGATGAATAAATATGTTGATGATGATGAACTTGTGGTCCAGAAGCCCCATATCCTCCCTACTAGTCTGTCTAAGCTAACTCAAACAAAACCGACTTGTATACGATAAAGTATTACCTATTAAACGTGGGAGTTAAGGAATTTTAAGTTAGTCGCTTGCTAAAGCAGTGTTGAGTGCATGGACTCTAAGCAACATACTTATAACATACCTAGTATCTTAATAATTTCAAATTTTTTGAAACTTCTTACCATTTATTTTAAGAGGGTTGCACCACACAGAACCTACGAAAATGTTTAATATAGCAACGACTATTCACATTGCATGACTGACAATCTTAAAGATACAGTCACGCTCCGTGATTGTTACGCCATTTAGGGTTCTAGCTAAATTGGACATTTTCATAGAGTAAGTAATATGTAACAACCAATTTAACTAGGCCCCTAAATGGCGTAACAATCCCGTGTGGTGACTGTACATAATAATGACACACGGACACAATACCTAACATAGGAACAAACCTATTGCGTAATGAATATTATAGGGGATTACGGGCGGTACCTTTAGGTTTAGTGGGCATGGGAGTATTGTCCGGACCTCGTTCGCCCAGGAAGTCCCCCTCCACGAGGTCCCGCAGACCGGTGGAGATGAGCTCCGTCACCTCGTTGTTCCGCAAGCCGCCGAGGTGTTGGAGACACTTAGCTAGCAAGTAGTCGCCTGGGGATAAGAGTTTTTTTAGCATATAATGTATGTAGATGGAAACGAATGATGTATAGATGATTGCTGGGGAAACGCCTTTTTTCCACTTCTCTAGCCAACCCGAATTCCTATTCCAACCGACCGAGTCCAGTCCACTATAGGTAACTTGGATCTTTTTAAATCGACAGTGAATAGACATCTTTTAGGTAAGCATGTTCCATCCTAGACGCATCGGCACTTACCATCAGGTGAGATTGTGCTGGTGACATGCCTTTTTCTAATAATGAAAAAAATAGAATATGAAAAAATCAGAATCTCTAAGTTATTGTCTGCTGTGGGACATAAAGGTTCTTGAGTGGCGACCGCGAACTGAAGAATACAGGTTGATAAAGGCTCCCAACTAGGTACCTATATAAGGCTAATCTAGCATCTTTTGGTAGTTGTTGACATCGTGATTTAGCTGATGTCCTATTTTAAAGTGATAGGACCATGGGCCCTACTGGCAGTCCAGGGTCTCTGGAAAACTGTAACTGACCTGACAAGAGGACGATCTTGTTCCCACAGAGCAGGTCCTGGAATTTGTCTCCGAACTTCTCCTTCTCCTGCAGGTTGGCCATGGTCTTGTGGATCATGTGGCCGGTGCGCTTCATCTCCACGATCTCGGCTAGGGCACGTTGCGAGTGCAAGATTCCTAATAATGTAGAAAGATACTTAAAGCAAAATGTTCTAGTAAAAATATAAAATCAGTCTCTTAAGCCATCTTAAGTCATCTTAAGCAGTTTGTCCTAATGGATAACATTATAATTAAAATATAAAATAAAAAATAAAAATAAATAAACCATTTAGGTATTCACGGAACAGCATATCTTTACATAATAGGTACAACCTCCGCCAAACTGTATAACAGTTTGTTGGCAGAAATAGGCTCCTCTCTTTACATAGGTACTGTTTTTAGGCTATTTTACTTAATTTCGGTATTTAAACTATTTTTATAAGTACTAGTATTAAGTTACAAATATAAGTTCAATATAACATGACATTCTTTAACTTAAGTTTATCCTAGCTTCAATTATTTAGGTCCTTGTATAAACAGCATTGGCAATACCTTTTATCAGTTAATTACCTATTTTATTTTTAAATGGTCTGCCTACTACATAGCCCCCTCCACACTTGCGTTTGCGGCTTCGCGCCGCGATTCCCGCACGAGTGTGAAAGGGGCTTATCGATATTTGGTACATACTGATACAAAGAAGAATGTGATGACTCTTGATTGAAAATTAATTTGACGTAGATAAGTTATTTATTTTAAGTATATGGTTATCACACTGATGCGGTTCCTTACGCCAGCCCTAGTGTGTAAGTGATACAACGCATGCACATAGCGGCGGTGTCCCGCTCGCATACCGAAACGGTCTGTGGATCCACATTCAATGTGAAGACTGCTTAACTTTAAAAAATTGCACTGTTAGTCACACCTGAGTCGTATTGGTCCTCAGTGTAGTCCCGAGTGTTGAGTCCAGCCGCTTTGGAGACCAGGAGAATAATGAGCCCTACCGACTGCAGGTTACTTTTGGAGCCCATCAGGAGATTCTTGGCTGATTTCAGCAGAGGGTGGTTTGTGCCGACCTGAGGAAGAATTTGTCGAGAGAAGAACTGTAGATATTTGTAAGTACTTTAAAAACATACGCTATCGCCGCTATCTATTGTTATTGTAGTATTGCGAACAAAGTTCACACTGTTATGAGTTTATGACTAGGCTTAACTTAGGTAATATGATCTCAGCAGTTTCCTGAGATATACGGCAGTATAACCAAAAAGAACTATAAGGTTAGTCCATGAAAAACCCAAACCTTATTTATGTTTGAGTAAGCTACTGTAACTTTTATAACTAACACTTGCCATACGATTAAATAAATAAATAACTAACACGGGACTTAATTGCGTACCTAAGACTTACGTTTATTTATGGCCTGACGTTTCGAACGTGACGTTACGTTCGTGGTCACAGGTAGACTGGCGAGGAATTGTATCAACATCTTCTTGATCACTTGATCTTGATTATTCATTTGTACGCTAGGGTTGTCAAGCTACTGTAACTTACTCAAACATAAATAAGGTTATCATTATTTTTTGGGAATGAGTATTCGATCTCAGGTCAGGAAGTCTTTAGACGTTACTGGCGCTCACCAGTTTCCTCAGATGTATGGCAGTGCTGGCTATCTCGTCATTGAAGAGCCACCGCAGGTTGAGGAAAGAGGTAGGGAAACCTACAGTCCGTTCAGCTTGAGCTATCGCCTCGCGCCAGTTCTAAGACTCATGCTTTAAGTAACTACCTAGATACGAGGGTATCAGGGCAGTTAGAAGGCCTCACACCAGTCCTAAGACTCGTGCTTTAAGTAACTCTACCTGGATACGAGAGTAGCAGAAGTTAGAAGTAGTCTTTGCTTAGTGCTCACCAGTTTCCTCAGATGTATGGCGGTGCTGGCTATCTCGTCGTTGAAGAGCCACCGCAGGTTGAGAAAGGAGGTGGGGAAGCCCACAGTCCGTTCAGCTTGAGCTATAGCCTCGCGCCAGTCTAACGGCTCATGCTTGGAATACCTGCGCCTGGATTCAAGTACCAATGTAGATGTACTAACATAATTTTTTTTTAGATACATCGGTAGACCTTATGTATTAATTTGTAATAAGGTTTACTATTAACAGATAAGATAACGGTGTGGACGTTGGTGATACTGATAATAGATCGACTCGAGGTTAGTTCATTTTCCTTTAGGACGGAGGAATAGTAGAAAGAAAGTAAATGACCAGATAATGACCCCAAAGAAATCGGCAGACGGCAACTGATTCATAAGAGAAAACTTTTTAAAAATCAACTATCATTGAAAAGCGTCGCCAGCCGATGGACCGGGGGTAAAGGCATACACGTTCTATGAAATATTTGGTCTCCAGGGGGGGTAACTACTATCATTTCACTTTAAAATGATGTTATAATATAATCTATTGGTTACAGACTGACAGTGAATCTTGCTTACCTACGACACATCCAAGAACAGGTGGATTCCCTGACTCTCTCGATTAGCAACGCATGGAAATTTCTCGTAAATATCGAGTTCTTTTTGTGGTATTCATAGTTTTTAATAGCTTTCCAGCAAAATTTCGACATGACTTGAAAAAAATTGAAAATTTATCATACCTATAAGTACCTATAACATAGTATTGACAGATGTGTGACAAACGCGCGAGTTTGGTTAATCTTCTTTTTTAAGAGTTAAGGTTTTATACGGGCATGTACATATTTTTCACGTCTCTCTTAAATAACATACAGGATGTAATAAAAACTCTTATAATTCTTACTTATATTGATGTGTCGTGTTTTGCGTGATGAAATTGGCTAAATTGAGATAAAAAAATGTTATTCAAACATTTTCCCCTATCAGAATCGGTACGATCTTTTTATTGCAGTGGCAACGTAGAATATTCTGTTTATTTACCTTTCGACCACTCTAAAGTAGCCACTTGATCTTAAACGATGGGTGTAGCCGCCGTGCAGGTCAGGATCTCGACGACTCAAATAAAAAACTTCGATTTAAAGTAAACCGATGTAATCTTCCAAAGTACTGGTTTACAAGGGTTCTTGCCAAAACGGTTACCTAAATGTAGAAGTGGTGGTTATTGTATGAAGGCTGATGAGAGAGTGATTTGCAATATTTGATCAGTACAAAAGGTGGTTTAAATTTAGGTGCCTCTAATTGGCCGCGATACAAAGTATGTGGAGCGCCCCTATTGGTGCTTTAAAAAAAGCTTCCGAATACTAGCCGAGCCCGACGGCCGCGTTTAGCTACTGCATTAGGAATATAGGTATTGAGTTTTATACAAATATAAAGGTTGCGTTCGCAACAATGGGCAACCTCGGATCTTCCGAAGATCCCAGTATGGTGAGGACCATTGCATTCCCGTTCTGTCTTATACACCTTATTTGTCATATAAAATCCATCTATCCCTCATAAACTAACTGACATAAACAAGCTCCCGAATCTCTCCCTCCCCCATCCCCATGTAATAGCTTTTTAATTTCTATGTGTTCGAAATTCGAACCGTTTAAAACCGAGCACAGATAATAATAGGGCGTGGCGCGCACCTACTGGCCTGCGCGTCGTAAATCGAACGTTCCAATTTTCAAATTATCTTTTTTTTACGAAATAAATAATAGGGAATAGGGGCCCACCAACACCAACATGAAATGGTAATTTTTACAAGGTCCTGTTTGTTTTTAGTGATCTACAATTTTAGATTAGCGCGTGCACATTATTTATTACTGAGGCTAAGGATTTTCATTTAGGCGTAGGTACCTAGAGGAAAACATCCGGATATAAAGTCTATTTTTTTATTCGGTAGACTGAAATGACAGTTAATAGTATGAACATGAAATGTCATTTCATACTATTAACTGTCAGATCAGTCTACCGAATAAAAAAATAGACTTTAGATACAAAAGCATTTTTGCCCAAGCTAAAACGGAGACATTCGCTAACGCTTCGGTCAATAAATAAGGCTTCTTCTTGAGGCTTTCAATCTCTATAATAATTGATCCTTTCAAAATTACTTACTCTACTTTGTATAAACCGAAATAAAAGTGTTTTTACGCAATTTTGCGCCGGATATAAACGTTTTAAAGAATTCAAATTCGAGTCGTTGCAAGCTATCATTAAGGAAAGAGTTTAATAACATGCTGTATAATTACTGGTTTTGCTGTTCAAGGGAAAAACGCTTTATATCAAATATTTAAGGTTCAATTTCGCTTGGGATGGCGGTGTTGATAACTCGCTCACGGAAAAAGCACACATTGATGTGTATTATGTAATTAAGAATCCTTTATTCGATGGAAATTAATGTTCTTGATCGCCTAAAGGACTTTGTTAAGGATGGTCGAGTTAAGTGTAGTTTGTAATGGTTCGTTTTATGAGTAAGAGAATTCAAAAGATTTAAATATATACCTTTTTCTACTCCAGCACTTAAATGTGTCAATTAAATGACTGACAGTGATATCTAAAGCAATGTCATTTGAATGCTTTGTCTATAGGCTCATAAGATGACTGCTAGCAGTCATCTTATGAGTATAATACAACTGCTTTATTTTTTTTAAAGATACAAGTTCCGATCATCTTGATTGAAAGAGGTATGTTTTCATTTACAATAATAACTCCTTTTTTTTTAAATAATAACTCAATTTTTTTTAAATAATAACTCTTTTTTTTTAATAATAACTCTTTTTTTTTAAATAATAACTTTTTTTTTTTTTTTTTTTTTTTTTTTTTTTTTTTTTTTTTTTTTTTGCTGCAGCTGTCATAGAAAAAGTAATGTATGCAACAGCTCATAATTGGTTCTTAAAATTCTCGGGTCTTTTTTTACAAAACTCGACTACGTCTCGTTTTGTAACTTCGACCCTTGAATTTTAAGAACCCTTATTATATCACTGTTGCATAAACTACTATTAAATATGATCACGCGCCATATTGTGGAATTTCATTGAGACTAAATTCCTCATATTAAACTGAACTGTAATTATATGACCATATACATGAGAATAACAGCGCCCTCTTGACAATGATCATATATTTCTGGTCGGGCTTTAGTAAAAAAAATATCGGTAGGTATCTATAGGTGGCATTTTCAACCGATGTCAAGAAGGAGGAGGTTCTCAATTCGTCGAAATCTTTTGTTAAGGGTCCGGACCGGACCCAAAGCCATCATTTTACGCTCTTCATCCGCAGTTCCATATCCTTGTGATAATCATTTTAATATAATGTGTAGTAACACCATACCAGTCAGCCCAACAAACAATTTAGTCGTATATCAAGGAGCTATTATATACGACTCGAAGTATTATAAAAGTAGTATAACAGTCGTCAATTTGACCGTACATCGAGTAATGGTGCATTATGCAACTAAAAGTCGGATAAACTTATTGTCGTGTAGCAAGGTCGAATAAACGTTTATTCTACCATTTTATGCGACTAAATAGTCGGTTAACATATTGCAGTATAGCGAGGTCGAATAAACTTTTATTCTACCATTTTATACGATAGTCGTATAGTAGGTATTACGACGACTTCTATATAACTTTCTTAAACGACAGTTGGTCGCATAGAGGTTATGGTCGTAATAATGTCGTAGTCGCGACAATTTTGTGGTATGGATACCCATTATGCGACTTTTAAACTACCAATAGTTGCTTAAACGTCGTAAAAGTGTTCCTTATAGAACAGTCGACTAACTGTTACTGGGGCGACCGCTATCCGTATTTAGGTAGCAAAAGTGCTATCATACTACCGCTATGTAACCAATAGTCGAATAGATGTGGTTAAATAAACTTTTATACAACTTTTGAAAAGTTATGGCGGCCATTCCAATTCAAACGTATAGATTATGGAACCTTAAGTTGTATAACTTCCTATAAGGGAACTGCTTAATAATTTGTTAATCAAAATAATTAAATAAGTAAGAATTTTAAAAGCGCATTACTAATTAGCTATAAACGTATATAGCAATCATCAGTAAATTTGACTGCGCAGTAGTTTAAAGATATAAAATACACTTTTGTCTCCTATTTCATAGACCACCAACTTAATAAAAATGGCTACTAACTTTCCTTCAAAGATACAATTTCACACCACTTGCTTAATAATATTCCGGTCAATTTGACACACTGAACTTGCGTTGAAATTGTTATTTATACAACCTTTAAACAGTGATAACACAACTTGAAGTCGTATAAATATCGTACTTCGCACCACTACTCTTCCTTAAGTCGAATAGGCGTCGTAGTAGTTACTTTTATACGACGAAGTGTCGAATCGGCGACGCATATACGACGACTACGCAACTAAATAGGTATTAAAACGACCATTACTCAACTTCTTTACGACTTTAAGTTGAATAAGGTGCGCCCAAATCGCGTCATACAAACGTATATACGACGATTATACTTAGAATTAGAATAAACTTAGATTTTTCCTCAAATTGTTAGTTGGGAGGTGGGTATGATAGAATGCAACTGGGGGCATTAGAAATTAAAAACGCGTTGCTGATCCTGTAGGTAACACTATATTGTTTAACATGGTGTTGTCCTTTACCAGTAAGTATCGTTCACATTTAAACTAATTACGCAAAAAAAAATCCTTTATAAATCTATGGGTTCACGACGGAGGGAAGGAAATAAGGGAGGAATAATCAAAATGCCCTTAGTGTATCTTATCATATCTTATTGAGCTTACCTACTGTATTAGGAGTATTAGGACTAGATCGATCTGTTTAAAATTGTCCTATAAGTATAACATTTATTTTTACTGCTGTTACTGAGAACATTGGTGTGCCACTGCCAGACTATACTTAGGCTGTACCTGAGCATAGAGAAAAAAATACATAGAGTGCTCACTCCATACATCAGTTTTAGTACCAAAAAGACTATTAGCATCTAGCATCGAGTAGCGGAACTATCAGTACTGCTACTTGACAATAGATGTCGCCACCGACCGGAAAGTCTTATGCTGTTGAGATAAGACTTTCCGGTCGGTGCTACATCTATTGTCAAGTAGCAGTACTGATAGTTCCGCTACTCGATGCTAGATGTAGACACGGAAATTAATAGTCTGAACTGGTGTATGGAGTGAGCACTCTATGTATTTTTTTCTCTATGACCTGAGGTAAGGTTATTTTTAGTGCATGCGTAACATCAGCGCGCGTTAGGCCCACCGGGCTGCGCGGGCGCCTCCCGCTGTGCGTCTGATTAAATTAAATACCTACCTACAATGTACGCGTGTACAATGTATTTATTGCGTACTAGCTTCTGCCCGCGACTTCGTCTGCATTTAGAATTCTCACCACATCTATAGTAAGTAATATGGGAAATATCCCATAGCAACTCGCTGCGCTTGTGGTTCGAAAAACGGGATCTTCAGAGGTTGCAAGGGTTTCAAAGCACGAGGGTTAAACAAAATGTTTGTCAATTGTGTTATGTATGATTCGCCATGATAACTTTATCCATTGCAATCGCAACAAAAGCCACACTAATTATATAAAAAAACAACATATAAGTATTAATTACTCGTCTTCCTTTATCTCGATTTATGAATCAAAAATTTTACGCACTTCACCGAATTCACGCATCACAAACGATTTTAACTAATACAATCCCAAAACGTAAATCACTGAACGCAACCTAAGCTCAGTAATTTCATAAAAGCTTATGTCACTGACGCATTTTCTACGAATACAAACCTTATTACCTAAGTTTAAGGTTGGTTTTCAAGTATTAAATAAGAGAGGTTTGACAAAACGAAAACCAAGATGGCTGACGTTCACCCGCGCGCGGAATTTGCATCGGCGACATTCCCACGGCACCAGACTGATCTCTAAATCAACGCTTTTAATAAATATATAGTGTGGAGCCGAGCCATAAAATTGGAATCAAGGACTTATAATTAAGTTTTATATGGATTTGAGGACAAATGTCGCATACTTACAGTCCAAGTCAGTACAGTCAGCAGCAGAAGGAACTTACTGGATGAGGCCTTATCCCCCGCTGACCCCAAGGGGGCAAAATTATTTGAACACCTCTGACTACATTAAGAATAAAATGTTGAGATGATTTTCAACATGTCGCTTACTATAGCCACTTCTGCTGCTTGATTCTGATCCTGTTTATACCTAAGAAATTAATGTCTAATGTGTAATGGAAGCGGCCAATTTAATTTATTTTTACCACAGGAGAATAAGTAAAATTCGTGTTTACCACTTACGAGCGTAGTGAGCGATTCCTATTTAGAATCTTGAACGTAGCGCAAAAGGCACAGGTTGTAAGCAATTTTGGTCTCTTATGGCATATACACACAGGCACAGGGTGGCCAAATAAGAGGTATACACTTTATTTTTAAAATTTTATTCTATATAACTTAAAAAATATTAAGTATTCCTTGTTAAATATAATATGTAGGGTCAGCAATTACACATGGAAAATAATGTCAGACAATGTCCACTTCTAGCAGCATGGCAGATGCGAACCCTTTTCATCGCGTTTTTCATCACTTTTTTTTTTTTTTCACATTTCTGGCGTTATCTCAGCGACAGTGTTTCGAATATTTTGTTTTAATTGCTGAAGGTTCGTTGGCCTATTAGCATAGACACGTCCCTTTAGATAGCCCCACAGAAAAAAGTCAGGAGCTGTTAAATCAAGCGATCTTGGGGGCCAGTCAATGTCACCGTTTCTCGAAATTAATCGACCGGGAAACGTTATTTTTAATGTTTCTATTGTTTTTAATGATTAAAACACGTTGTTCCGTCGTGAAACGCTCCATAATAAATTTGCCGTATCTACACAAACTAATTTTCATGCAATAACTGTCATATTTACCGCCAAAATAAAATGGCGGCAAAAAAAAGTTGTATACCTCTAAGTTGGCCAGCCTGTACATCTTTAAAGTATATATTTCGGGCCTTAGACAGTCTTTAGACAAGTTATCGAGCTAGCCATCAAAGCAACAGTCTTGCAAGGACTCCCGTTGCTTTCGCATACTTAATATCAGCCCACGGCGAATCTTGTACACGGTTACCTGTAGTACCATGTACAGCCATTAAAAGTTGCCTATTATTCGATCTTAAGTCGTTGTGTTAAGGTTTAGGAGGGATCAGTGAACTGCATCGTCTGACCTGACTGACCATTGTAAACCTTATTGTGAAGCCATAGGGTTCATCATTGGACAACAAAGGTCGACGTCAGTACCCTCGGGCGCAGCTACCGCACACGCGACAATCGTAAAGCACGCTACTATTACTACGGGTAATAACATGGTGCATGAAATGTAGCGTCAGCAGAGGACGAGTACCCGTGGCTTGAACATGGTGCTGTAAAATAAAGTGGGTACCACCACTAAATGGTTGAAGCCCTGCTTTTTCTAGTGCTCTTTCCTGCTCTTTCTTAATTTTTGAAATATTTGAAATATACTCCCACTATTTTTAAATTAATACCCTCATTAACCAACACTAGAAAATACATAATTTTGAAGAAGTGGCCTGACATAGCATTGGAAAGAGATCTGCGGAGAAATTGGGGGGAGGCCTTTGCCCAGCAGTGGGACACGTAACGCTCCAAATAATAATCAAAAACTTTATCGACAATAATGTTTTAACACTTGGCGCAGAACCCAAGTATTTTTGTCCTGCCGACCACACAGGCCAGAGGCCCTGATGTACCTACCGGCCTGCTACAATTAAAAGCGCCCCCCGCGGCGGCCATCTTTTATTTTGCAGATTAGAACCTCGTACGCAGGTTATGGGCCAAGTTATTGACCTGGCACAACTTGTCTTAGTGGCGAGCTGGCGAGGCATCCAGGTCGTATTATTGTTATATTTTTCACCGAGCGAAATGAAGATCTCCGTGTCAAGTTGGGCAAAAATTATTTCGTATGTTCTCTTCTGCTAGATCGCATTTTAAAAATGACTTGCACAGAATGAAGTTTTTATACACAGTTTTTTTTTAATAATGCCTATGGGGTCCGCTTGGCAATTTATCCCAGAAGTTTGAAACCCCCTGACCTCTAGGTCATAACAAAATGCCAAAGCAGGATGATGAATTTTTGTTTAAAGACTGAAAAAGATGTAAATAAAAGAAAGTACTCAAATAAAGTCAAGCTGCAACTACAGACTACAGCGTCAAAAAAAAACATACAAACTTCGGTTCTCTAATATTATTCATGTATGTATACTTATTAAAGGGACCGGCTATTTAGGCACAATGCCGGCCGGTGACATTTAAATGTGCGGCGGCACGTTTGAGCGCCATTTGCATTCGAGATCGCGTCGATCCACCATCTTGGTTTTTTTGCAAATGTCGGGCGGCAGGTGGCGTACAGGGAGCACTGTCACTTTCACTCAAATCAAATAAAGTTAAAATCTTTAGTAGGGAAATTTCCGCATGTTTATCAATGATGAATAACCCAGTCACTTTAGTTTTATTTATTTCTAAACCGACCCACTATACACCTACAGAAAAGATTTTTCCTATAGATTGACATCTCAATCATCGAAATCGGCTCAGTAGGTAGTTTTAACGCTACAATGAAACCCACGACACAAAAACTATTAAATTACTGAAAAAAAGCCATAACCCTTCTCGAAACGGGGAAAATATGTAGGTATTTTAGGCATTTCATTGTCGCTTTATTCGTGTGTGAATCTATAAGCTCAGTGGAAATGAAATTTTCCAAACATCACAATTTTTCATTTTGGTACCTAAGCACTAGAGTGCTCTAGGTACTTAGTTTTCTATACAAATACAGTACCGGAACCGAGAATTCTCGGTTATCGCCATACAAACTCAGTAGGAATGAAGGAAACTTACAAAATAAAAAACATGAGAAGTTTCCGTAAAATTTCTATGAGGAAATTTCGCAATTGTGGGAACTTTCCGCAGGGAACAAAAATATAGGTCAACCTACTGGTATCAGTACCTACTAGTACTGGTATCAGCTTCACCAATATTTCTGCTCCCAGTGTGCCCTCCTCGCGTGTCGGCATATTCGGTAGCGGCGACACAAAGAGCTACATTCTATTATTTTTGCGTCCCTGCGCTACGGATCCCGCGTGATGCCTATCAAATACGTCACTGTAATTGGTTGTACATTTTAGGAACAATTATGGGGAAATAAAACGCTTGTTTGTTCATTGTTTTTATATTTAAAGATAGGAATTACTTATAAAAAAATATTTATAATGTAAACAAAGTCGAGGACAACATGATACGTACAATAAATTAAAAACATGCTACGAATTCGACAGCTGGTGTAGATGGCGCTGTACGGACCTGTAGGTACATTATACGGAAAATTAGTTGTTAAAATTTGACGTTTGACAATCCAGTGACCCCAAAACATACAGCGCAGTACACCGCCATCTATTTCAGCTGCCAAACTATTTATTCTTATTTATTCACGATTTACGTATTATAACCAATTAAATTATTTTCAGAAAATATTTGCAAAATAACCGTTACCGTTCCAATCGGTAATATTGTCTTATTTGCAAAAACTTTACATCTAATCTTATATTAGTTAGAGTCTGTGTAAGCTAAATCAGCAACGATAAAGTGTCATAAAACGCCACACTTATAACAGTCATATTTTCATAGAAATTTGACGTGTATGGTAGCGCTTTCAAATTTTTGTTCGCCAAGTCTATACAAAGTTTGGACAGGTGGAATACCACCCTAAGCGCCACTTGCACCATCCCACTAACCCGGAGTTAACCGGTTAAACCGTTAACCCAGAGTAAAATTGTACTGGTAACCCCATTTAACCGGTTAACCCAGGGTTAGTTAATGGTGTACTTGCTTCGGCAGTACATATACTAAAATTGGAACGATACAGAGAAGATTAGCATGGCCCCTGCGCAAGGATGACACGCAAAATCGTGAAGCGTTCCACATTTTTGAGTACTAGAGGACACGGAAACCCTCTCTGACCATCTGTATATCAGAATGAGGGTCTCCAGAGCCCGGCAAAACCAACAGCCTAGACCGGCAAGGGAAGCGGGGAGACTACCGAGATGGAGCCTGGCCTCCCTGGACCGTGAAGCGGCCAGAGAGGCAGCTTTAGTAGAGGCGAGGTGGGGGCGGCAATTACCCGAAGATGCCAATGCAGACAGTATGGCCCTTGACTTCCGGGCATCCCTCACGAGGACTTGCGACGCCTCAATGAGAAGAGCGAGACCACCATCGAAGAAAAAGGCCACTTATTGGTGGTGTCCGGAAGTTGCCGCTCTTCGGCATACCAGTAATGCGGCACGACGGCAATACACACGCTGCCGTAGAAGACGGCACACGCAGGAAGAGCTGGACGTACACTATGCGGCGCTAAGTGAGGCCAAGAAGGCCTTAAACCTCGCCATAGCCAAAGCAAAGGACACGGCGCACACGGCCTTTTTGGCCTCTCTAGATGAAAACCCATGGGGGCGGCCCTACAAACTTGTGAGGAAAAAGCTTCGCCGAGCCGCTCCTATGGACGCAATAGAAATGGGGACCCTACAAAATATAATAGAGGGACTGTTTCCTCCAGCCCCACAATTCAACCCACCTGCAATGGTGGTCCCCAGGGAGGAGGAGCCTATTGAGCCAGAGGAGGTGCCCCTTGTCACGGAGGGTGAAATGGCTTATGTGGCCCAAAAAATAAGGGCCTGCAAAAAAGCCCCTGGCCCAGACGGGGTTCATGGGAAAATAATTCCCATAGTGATGGAGTACCTTGGAGACGGCCTAAAATCCATTTTTGACCAATGCTTAAAAGATGGGCAATTTCCAAGATGCTGGAAAAAGGGAATAGTGTGTCTCCTCCGGAAGGAGACTAGGCCGGCGGATTCCCCATCCGGATGGAGGCCCATAGTGCTGTTAGATGAAACCGGGAAGATGCTCGAGCGTATAATAGCTTCCCGGATCTATAAGCACCTAAATCAGACGGGCCCTAATCTTTCGGATCGCCAATATGGTTTCCGTTATGGCAGGTCCACTATGGACGCATTGGGGGCACTTCGGGCCTTCTGTGAGGATGCCCAAAGGAGAGGGGAGGGAGCCATTGCGGTGTCGTTGGACATCGCCAATGCATTTGGTACCCTCCCGTACTCGGTGATTCGGGAGGCCCTTAAATACCATGAGGTGCCCTTATATCTGAGGCGAGTCGTCGACCACTATCTGTCAGATAGAGTAGTGATCTGTGACACTCCTAATGGACGGTTGGAGAGACGGATGGCCTGCGGTGTTCCCCAGGGGTCGGTTCTTGGACCCCTGTTATGGAACATTGGCTTCGACTGGGCCATTCGTGCAGAGCTACTCCCCCGAATGGTCCTCATGTGTTACGCTGATGACACAATGGTGGCCGTTCGGGGCAAGGAACTGAGAGAGGCATTGCGGAGGGCGGAAGTGGCGGCAGACCTAATAATACTAAGAATCCGCCTCTTAGGACTAATGGTCTCCCTCCCGAAGACTAATGCGATTGTTTTCGGGAAGAGAGGATGGAAGGTGCCCGTAGGTGCCTCCCTTAGAATTTCAGGCGAGGTGGTTAAGGTGACGCCCCATATAAAATACCTCGGCCTCACGATAGACACGAGGTGGAATTTCGGGGAGCACTTCCGTCAAATTGCTCCCCGAATAGTGACGGTAGCTTCGGAGATGGGTAGGCTGCTGCCTAACGTAGGAGGACCCTCCCACGCTTGCCGGCGACTTTATGCTGGAGTGGCCCGATCAATGGCCCTCTATGGAGCTCCGATTTGGGCCGACAAACTAAACAGAGAAAATAAAGCCCTACTGCGGAGGCCCCAACGAGTTATTGCCATACGCGTTTGTAGGGCTTATGTGACAGTAGGCTGGGCGGCAGCATGCGTATTGGCGGCCACCTCACCCTGGGAGCTGGATGCCGAGGTGCTCGCCGATGCGCATAGGCGGAGAATCAGGAGCAGAGAGACAGGTAATTTCCCTGCTCCTGAAGAAGTAAGAAATGAGCGCAGAATGGCGATGAGAAGGCTGCGCGAAAGATGGAAAGCAGACCTGGAGGACTCTCCCTATGGAACCCGCACCATAGGAGCAGTCTTCCCGTCGCTAGACAAATGGCTGGACAGGACGCATGGTAGGGTGGGGTATAGATTGGTGCAGGTATTGACCGGACACGGATGCTTCGGTCACTACCTGCACATGATTGGTCGCGAGCCTACACCAGGCTGCCATCAGTGTGGAGAGACGGATGACACGGCCCAGCACACCCTGGAGGTGTGCAATCGCTGGGCCGTGGAGCGTGGCGCGCTGGCGGTAGCCATTGGGACGGATGATCTCTCGCTGCACAGTGTTGTGGCGGCCATGTTGAACAGTGAGAGATCCTGGGAGGCGGTGGTCTCCTTTTGCGAAACAGTTATCTCGCAAAAGGAGACCGAGGAGAGGGAACGGGAGGAAGACCCGAACGCACTTCCGATCCGGCGCAGACGATTGGGAAGGAGGCGCAGGCGGTTTGCTATTATAAACCGTGCCTTACCCCAGTAGGGCAGCGGGTAGGGGACCCGCATAACACTGCCTTGCACGGGAGGGGGAGAGTTAGTTATGCGTTTGCTGACTCTCCCCAAATCAGGTGTGTAGTCCCGGTTCGTTAACCGGGCCAGGACTGCCGGGGGGGTGTCGTGGTGACGTGCTAGCGACCCCATTGCACCCCCCTTAACGGCATTGACGGAAACGCCGCAGGGGTTTTAGTAGGTATTCTTCTCCCCTCCCTCTGATTAGCAGAGGGAGTTACGGGAGGAGCGAGTCCCACATACCACCCCCCGATGGGCCTCCCCAGCCCGGGGGTGAATGCGAAAATGCATTTCCCCTGCGTCAAAAAAAAAAAAAAAAAAGGGTTAGTTAATGGTGCAAGTGGCCCTTAGACGGACTCTTCCAATGTATTTACAACCACCTCAATTTCAAACGTCTATCATCCAATAACTTTCGAGTATTTACTAACAATATCCCTATAGAAGGCGAACACTAGGTCGCTAGCGAACCGGCACCGCTCCATGGCCTCTTTGTACGTGTCTTCGCTGAAATTGCCCTCGGTGAAGCCTAAAACAATGTGTTAGTTAGGTTTGATGTCAGCGCCATCTAGCGGCGAGCGGCGGAACTAGGAAGAAAGAAAGTCTACGTTTCCCAGACACTTAGACAAGCCAGAGCGCACCGAATAATTAAAAGCAACATTTAATATCTAAATGGAATACACACGGCAGCGGAATTAAATAGTATAAGACTGTTATTTACTTATGAAAATGTACTAGTATATAGAAGCTTCAAATTTTCCTAACATCACTGCCTGGACCTGTCAATAGGAATTGAACAAAAATATATGAATCCTTATCCAGCAGTAGTAAAACCACCACACCATTTTCAATTGGAACAGAGTTGCATATCTTTTATTTTCAACCATGTCCTTCATCCTCCTTCTTCCTCGCGTTATCCCGGCATTTTGCCACGGCTCATGGGAGCCTGGGGTCCGCTTGACAACTAATCCCATGATTTGACGTAGGCACTAGTTTTTACGAAAGCGACTGTCATCTGACCTTCCAACCCAGAGGGGAAACTAGGCCTTATTGGGATTAGTCCGGTTTCCTCACGATGTTTTCCTTCACCGAAAAGCGACTGGTAAATATCAAATGATATTTCGTACATAAGTTCCGAAAACTCATTGGTACGAGCCGGGATTGAAAGTCGCACGCTCTTACCGCTAGGCCACCAGCGCTAGGCAACCATATGTCCTTCACTATTGATTTCAAATTAAACTGGCATTTTTTTGTATGCTGGGCCTTTCGAAGCCATAGGCGCTATAGCAATAAAAAGTAAATAATGCAACATTACCTGTAACAAGACTCTTGTCTCGTTCATCAAAGACGAAGCTCAACACAGCTCTCGCAGCATCTAGCTGGTCAGCCTCAGGTTCAAGTAGAATGTCTCCGTGCTCGTCTACACAACACAGTACCGCTGCGAATACGTGACGCATCGCCACGCCGGAGTTTATTAGGGCTAGGCAGACGGAGTTCACGCACGTTGATAGGAGCTGTGGGCAAAATACAATAGATTATTCATTTAGGCACGTGATTTTTAGGCTGGTACTTGCAACCTCTACAAAAGAGTCTCAGGAACAGTTTTAAAGATAAGATAAAGATAAAGATAAAAGATAGTTTAATCAAGTAGGCATAATTACAATGCGCTTATGAACGTCAAATAAAGCTAGGTAGGTAGACCGGCTCCAACCCTACACCTCTGCCCCGAGAAGATTTAAATCCCCCCTCAATTGGAGGAGGGTATCCCAATATGAACCTCGGCAACAAACTCGGCGGGACACATCTTTTCAAAAATAATTACATCTTATAATTAACATGCATTAATGCATGCATGCATTTAAACAATTCACGGTTAGTTACACTAGACTTATATCGACCGGGTACAATGGGTCGAATGAGGGTAGATCGAACGCTGTCTACAAAATCGCGGGCTATCTAAACTGCGTCGAAATATCGGGAGCTGGAAAACAATACTTAAGGTAATCATGGTCCATATCCCATTCAATATAAGTCTATGAGTCTCAGGAGTTTTATGGAATTATTTAAAAACACACAGATTTAATAATGTATGCTCAACCATCGGTTCAGTAATAAAATATGCATGGCACAACACACCGGTGATGTGACCTTGTGCAGAGTGATTAACAATTATTTCCTCTGCTTGTCGCAACAGATCACAGAGGCAGTGCAGCCAGCTAAATGCAATTTTTTTTTTTAAGTAAAGAGAATCTCTAGAGTACACTTAGAATTCTAGAATGAATTGCAGCAACATAGGAGTACCAGCAATTGGTAGGATTGTGCCCTGTTTATCAAAAGCTTGTAGCTTGTAATACAATTGGAAGTCCCTTTTTGACAGCTTTTGTTAGAAAGGAACTTCCACTCATATTACAAGTTACAAGCTTTTGATAAACAGGGCACAGGTCATACATTTGGGAAATACATAATTGGATGGCAAGGAATATTGCATTTGGCCTCAATCTAAGACAAAGTGAGAAATATTATTTTACTCACCCCTCCATAGTCCTCAAGCTCTTGCACTGTGACAGTGATGCCGGTGCGAGGGTACAGGCTGCTTAGGATGGCCTCCTCGCACGTTTGACGGATCACATTCTCTTTATACCTAGAAGCATAATGTTAGTAGACACAAAAGTACATTATAGTTATTTTGGGGCCAGATCGAATTGTGTAAAATTATACTCAGCTATACAATTTCAAATACAAAGAATCCAATAAACTGCAGAGCATGTTATGGAAGTTACCTGTCTTTTACAGAAGGTTTCCCGCCTTTAGGGCTAAAGAGAACTTCCAACGTACTCTTCTCTATACTCTGACTAGACATTTTAACTTCCAGAGGTCCATTGACGCTAGTCAACGCTACTGTACTACCTAAAATATAAAACAGCAATCAAGCTTCACATTTACTATAAAAAATACTGAATTTAGTCATTCATTTAAACGATTTTTTACCTTGAGACAAAATAGCAGAACCGTCCGATTTACTGAGAAAATTCAGCTCACACTTCATCGGTTTTAGCTTAAAATCTTTCAGTTTGGCTTCGTCGGTGCCCATTTTATTATGAAGTAACATTTGGCAACAATATTTATTTGGCTATATATTTGGATTTTATCGAAAATAATAATTTATAACCTAACACGTGTGCTTGACACTTTTGACAGGACAACAAACTTTTTTTTTCTGATTCAGAATGCGTTTGGATTCAAGTAGAATAATGACAGCGTTTTACACAAAAATAAAACGCTAATTAAATAACTTACCATATTCGGAACCTAAAGTAATATATCGAGAGTGGCAACACTGTAGTTAGTCGTATTGTCCTTTTCTAGCATATACGTCCATCTCTCTCCCACACCCCCACCACTTCAGGCAGTTGCGTTTGACAATTTTGACAGTTAGAAACAAACGCAAATTACCTCATTGTCTCAAAATTATACATATTTACACCAGGCAGGATTAAAACTTTAGGTTCCGAATATGGTAAGTTATTTAATTAGCGTTTTATTTTTGTGTAAAACGCTGTCATTAAACAACTGTACCGATATTCGGAACCTAAAGTAATATATTGAGACGTGTTTGTTATCGCCTGGTGGTGGGAAGACGCCAAGCCAATGTGATTATACATGTACTTACATATTATGTATATGTAATATTATTATATTAGGAGTGTTTAATTAATTAATTAATTATGTAGTACACCCTTTATTTTAATACATGTGAGGAGAGAGGTATTTAGTAAAGCATACAATTTTATATACCATTATATTATGATACTAACTTTCCATTTTATATACGTATTTAATGTAGGTACTTATAAATTTTCAACGAAAATAAGTGAGTCACCACAAGGGTGCTATAGTACTTAATTATATGTATGTGAGACTATGTAAAAGAAGATAAGTCAGTCTACTCTTCAGGGAGCATACAACATCTGTGATATGGAGTGATGTAATTAAAATATGAAAAGATAAAAATCATAAAGTACTCGAGTAGTTTTTATTTATAACTCCCAATTATTGACAAATTTGATAATAATTATCTAGTAAGGTAAGCAGTTGCAGGATATAACAAGGACAAGACCTTTCTTATTTCTAGAATCCCTCAGGATTAAGTAGACGAATATTTTAAATATTCGTTATATCACTATCACTACCCACAAAGTTAATATTGGGTAGGTACTTAATAAAATATCATAGGGAATACTTTTAATGATTTTACTGAATTCTTTTAATGACTGTGAGCCAGTGTGAGCTATTTATTTGGTTATAGCTATAAAATGCATTTAATCGTTTGTACGCTTTACTAACGCGAACGCGAGCTAATGGACCTAAACAAACCTTACTTAAAATTGTGAAGGTTACTTTGAGAGCTTAAGCCATATCATAATACTCATGTGGGCACTAGTTACGACGCTTTTTGGTGCTCTTGACGTTCAAATGGTAAATGTAGAATTGCCACAGAGCTTTATCAATGATATTTGTATAGGTGCAGCTCATTCTGCTTATGTTCATGTTTAGCTATCATCAAGTGACCTTAATTGTACTCATTATTGTCTATATATGCAGTATGAGTAGTTTACCTTATCTGGTGCCTACTAGTAGACATAAACTTGATTGTTTCTGAACGCTAAAGTGGCTTAATTTATGTAAACCATTCATAGACATAGCTTAATTCTGAATATTCAGTCTTCTCTTTCCAGATTAAGAATAAGGTACTTAATTCGAAACCTTAGCTCATCGCATATGTGTTTTTAACCAAAATGAAAATTTGTGTTTATTTTGTGATTTTACATTATTTGCAATAACTGTGCGGAACCATGGGGTCCCCGACCTTTTGCCGGGCACCCGTGGGCCCAAAGCCAACAGCGCAGATGCCGTTTAAGAGGAACCTCTATTTTATCCAATGCTAGGGTCAACTCTTTGTCGAATATATTTGATATTTATGTATATTTATCCTCCTTATGACCTAAGGGTAGGTAATTGTAACTTTTTGATATCAAATATACGCAGAATAGTCAATTATTTTGTATTCTGAAGTGCATATAATATTACTGGATTTGGGCCAGTGTGCTTTTGTATACTATATCTCTGGCCTACTATATAGGCTAGTCTATTAACATCCCGCCTCCTGGAAGGCAGTATACAGACTTCTTAGATATATTCACGGTAGTGCTAAGAGTGTGGACCTGGTTTTCCGACACTTGACTGCATGAGATTATTTTTTCAGGTCTCGAGCAAGAAGGGTGCCTAGATAGGTTGAGGTCCTCAACTTGTGGATTTGGTAGGAGCAAGACACAGACGGGGTGTAAATTAGTTAATCCACCATGTTTCAAGAGATTCATGTGCATTCATGCCTTCAGGTTACACTGTAGAGACAGACTAACACTTTGGCAGAGTTTTGCTAACATATAATAAATGATTGCATTTGTTTGGGTGTTCAATTACATGTTCCACACCAAAAACATAATTATTTATATATTTCAATGATGAAAGGTTTGCGTTTCAAAATAGCTTCGCCTTTTCGCAAGGCGTGCTCCTGTTCCCCTATTTTATTGTGCAAAGCGAACAGTATCACAATGCTATAATTTTGTATAAATTGAGAACTAGAGGGTCATGCCCTAGACGTGACCGCCCAGAAACTGTGCTAGAACCGTTCGCACAAACCATTCAGTCACTATTTTTAAAAACCTTTTGTAGTGGGTACATTCCACGGTCTTAAATTTATTAAACGTGTAGTATCAAACTATGACAAGTCATGATAAGTGAAATAAGTGACAACAGTATCTGGTCCGTGCATAGAAGCACTTGCCCTTGAGGTTAGGGCATGGGTAGTTTATTATAAACTTAATCCGTGCATAGGAGCACTTACGATACAGGTGGTTTAAAACTTCCAGGGTCACAATACAGACACAAGGGTGTAAAATACATAATTCATAAACGCCCGTTAGGCCAGTTTTGTATATTTTATTTCAAACATGCTTGTGCAGCACCGCCAGCACATGATAATTTTCCTAATATACCATGGCAGTCAGGGATATAATAATTATGTAAAAAGGTAGGTAACCTTGGTCATGTCGTGTACATAGGTAGGTACTCGTAAACATGTTAACTGAAAGACAAGTGCTCTCCAGCCAAATATAATTTATGCAACTGTGAGCTGCTCTTACATTGGGATCATATGTATTTATTTCTAGTCTGTCATATTGTAGCAGGCCTAGACTTCAAAGGTTTGTAGATGTTTATAGGGCCGTTAAACGGACCCTTTGTACACCTTGAGCAGGCTGTTTGTTTCACACCATGGGTAATATATATTGTAAACATAGCTTATTTCAGAATGGAATCGTAAGCTCTGTCGTGTCGTGAGCTTACCGAGCCTGATTTAATTAGAGTCCACAGATTGTATGGACCTTGGAGGATTGACCACTCCTTATTCTAATTATCAATATTCTGCCTGGGCTTATAGTCGCAATTAGGTGACTAAATCTCTTAGTATTATCTATGCCACCCAAGTTATGAGGCTTAGCGTCTCCAGACCACAATTTTATATTAGGGTGCAAAGATTTTTTCCATCTTTAAAATAAAAATGAGTCGAGATAGGCCTGGAATCTTAGGTTTTTATTTTACCTATTATAATTTTAGAAATGTTATGTAAATGGAAAGCAGTTTTCACTTTTACCACAGTTAATTAGCCCAATTTCGGGTTTAGCCAATAGGGTGTTCGGGACCCTTGAAATAGATTGGTAAACAAAAATGAAAACTCTAATAACGAAGCCTTGCATATTTCGACTGATTTTTACCCAAAACATTATTTTAAACCATTTTTACATTCTCTAAAAAGAGATATTTACAACTTAATCTTTGTAATATTTTTGTGATTGTGGTCTACTCGCACGCCTGTGTTATGACCATATCATTTATATTTCTGTGAATATGTCTGACGTGCCTTGCGCAGGCTTACATAGGTTATAATATCATCATCAATAACTTGACGTTAGTTTGTGAACGAATCAAAGATTCTTTTGGCACACCTTACGCAGGTGTAAACATGGCAGCCTTGCGCAGGTTTAGATAGGTACATAATATATTGGTTTCATCACAAATAACTTGACGTTAGTTTGTGAACGAATAAAAGATTCTCTTAGGCGCACCTTAGCAGGTGGAACCATAACAAACGTAAGTTTAAGAATAAGTATCATTCAAATCAAATACCCTGAGTTTATGGGTAATATTCCCTAAGTTGCGGGTTCCTTGCTCGACAAGGTGAAAGGCTTTACGCCGGCTTTAACAGGCACTTTTAGAAAGTGTCATTCACGGTGACGCGCAGATTTGCCAAAACTAAACTTTAACTCTACAGTTAACTAATATAATTTGACAATATGAACCAAACCATGCGTCTTCGTCAATGAATCAATCTAAAGATTCCCGTATCGTTAATGCCCTTCCATGTCACAGGCTTCCGATTTTATTTGAAACGTTTAATTTAAGTGTACTATTTATGTAGGTAGGTAAGTAGGCTTAAGAATTGACCCTCTTGTATGTAGTTACGTATAGAATTAATAATCAAGTTATTCAAATTCAAAATAACACAAGCACATATAGCACCTACATGCAAGAGTTCTTTTCCTTAACCTTTAAAGCTGTAAGTACCTGCTAAGTTATATATTTAAGTAGGTACCTACCTACATAAATCAAAGATCTAGTTGGAGAGATATAAGTTGATAGATACAGAGTGAAATACTTCACGAATTCGCATGTCATTCTTGCGCAGAGCCATGCTAATCTCTCTCTATGTCTAGTCAGATTTAAGTTTATGTACTGCCGAAGTACTCACTTTCCACAAAAATAAATGCAATGTTTGCGATGTAGGTTTGTTCGTTACCTTGTGTCCCTTAGAGCGGAAATATCGTCGACTCCTATTCGGGTACACGTTATTTATCAGCAAGTTTATTACCAAAAAATTAATTTTGCAATATTATATTAACCCGGAACGGGATAAAAAGATAAATTGCTGATAGATACTTGGACAGATAAAAAACCTACACGTCTATAAGCTTCTACCTTAATACGTAGGTTCTACGTAACACGTATTAACTATCCGATCCATTCGTATTCGAAAACACAAATCACTTGAAAGGGTATACCTCCACACATCACCATTTAAGTATTATATAATTTCAACCGTTATTATACACACACAAAGATTTAAACTAACAAGACTCGGAAGAGACTTAATAAAATTAAATTATAATGGTGACACGTGCACGCTTTACCAGCTCGATGTGTTTTCTACCATGTGTTTTAGTATTTTCATTGGCATAGCCACGGTGCGCGCAGGCAGCCTTTGAAAACACTTGCACATCACTATTCCGGATCATTTTTATTTGCTAGATAGTTTAACGGACAACTAAATTTAAATATTTATTTCGAACGGCAAAAGCCGTTAGAAACTGTTTTTCAATATAGTCAGCTAAACTGGGGTACAAATTCAAAAACTCACCAGCAGTTTAGCTTCACGACCTTCCAGATGGAAAAACAGCAAGCCAATGAGGTAATTTGCGTTTGTTTCTAACTGTCAAAATTGTCAAACGCAACTGCCTGAAGTGGTGGGGGTGTGGGAGAGAGATGGACGTATATGCTAGAAAAGGACAATACGACTAACTACAGTGTTGCCACTCTCGATATATTACTTTAGGTTCCGAATATCGGTACAGTTGTTTAATCCTCGTTTAAAAACGCCTCAATGGGATACTTGCACAGGGAGCATGAGGCTGAGCATAATTAAACTCGATGCGCCAGTCACTTGTTTGCGAGTTCTTGAACAGCCATTTAATAAGTAAAGGTGCGGGCTACTTGCGTAATAAGGAATATAGAGTTAGACCAAGCTACTTCTATGTAATTATGACGTTTAAATACACTTGCACAGTCTGGGCTATCAAAAATCGCTGCCATCTTAGCTTGGTCTAACTCTAATACTCTGTCTCTTCGTACTGTGCGCATGTTAATTGCTTCCGTAGCACTTCCGCATGAACCCCGTACTTAACTGCAATGCTTTTTTTTTCTTATGGTTATTTGCTGGACCTGACTTACTACACACTATACCATTACTTGATCGGTTCATATACCCTATAGTCCCTATACGAATGATGCTGGTAGAAATTCGCTGTTGTAATAGTCGATTTAGACTCTCGCGCGAGCCACGAGACGAGAGTGTAAGCGGTGGGCTCGCGGCTCGTCTCGTGGCTCGCAAGCTCGTCGAGCTAATATAATTTAAACACTAACGGCACGGCATAAAGTTTATAACCGAATGACAAGCCGAACGCGAGTGTAAACGGTGGACTCGCGTCTCGTGGCGCGGCTCGCGGCTCGTCTCGTGGCTCGCGCGAGAGTTTAAACCGGGGGTAATAATGTTAAAGAGTAGAAGGCACAGGGCCCTTCATCTAAATTTTAATCCCTTTGGTAGAAGGCATTTGAAATAAAACACAATATAAAACTTAAAAATAAGCTTTTATTAGAGACCTATTCCCATATGGATGTATGATACTCGGGACGGTCAAACAGTAGTTCCCTCGGCGTTCTAGGCGGTTCAGGAGCTGGAGCATGCAGTAGTTGCAGCACTCCAGTCCCGATGGAGCACGGCACGCCCAGGATGATGGACTCGGAGACGCCACTTACTGACCATAGGTGGACCTTAACTCGTTGCAATAAGGTTCGGATGGGCACTGTTGATGAAAGTGAGTATGCCGCGTTAAAGCGCGCGCTCATTATAAGCTCCTGCTGGGTTATGGGTGCCTGGTACTTTTGACGCAATGAGTCTTTATGCAAAGGTTTGAAAGACGCTAATGGTATTTCGCTGTTTGTTTAGAGTAGAAGACGTTTGAAATAAAACACAATATAAAACTTAAAAAAAGCTTTTATTAGAGACCTATTCCCATATGGATGTATGATACTCAGGGCGGTCAAATAAAAGTTCCCTCGGCGTTCTAGGCGGTTCAGGAGCTGGTGCATGCAGGAGCTGCAGCACTCCAGTCCCGATGGAGCACGGCACGCCCAGGATGATGGACTCGGAGACGCCACTTACTGACCATAGGTGGACCTTATCTCGTTGCAATAAGGTTCGGATGGGCACTGTCGATGAAAGTGAGTATGCCGCGTTAAAGCGCGCGCTCATTATAAGCTCCTGCTGGGTTATGGGTGCCTGGTACTTTTGACGCAATGAGTCTTTATGCAAAGGTTTGAAAGACGCTAATGGTATTTCGCTGTTTGTTTAGAGTAGAAGGCGTTTGAAATAAAAACACAATATAAAACTTAAAAAAAAAGCTTTTATTAGAGACCTATTCCCATATGGATGTATGATACTCGGGACGGTCAAACAGTAGTTCCCTCGGCGTTCTAGGCGGTTCAGGAGCTGGAGCATGCAGTAGTTGCAGCACTCCAGTCCCGATGGAGCACGGCACGCCCAGGATGATGGACTCGGAGACGCCGCTGATGCAGTCCTGCTGCCCGTAGTATGCTGCGTCGAAGAGGTGGTCTGCGGTCTTCTCGAACTGGGGACAAATTGTAATAACTATAAACGGCGTTATTCATAAACGCGTTACTAGCCTGAATTAGCTATGAATCGTTTGTCTTTATCTGCCATTTTGACTTATTGTATTGTTAAGAAAGGGATAAAACATAGTTTAACTAAATCAGGCCCGTAAAGTTTTACGAATAAGGCGGAAAATGTTTAATTCATGATGTAGCCGATGTAGGGCAATGTAGTTTGGCCCTGTCAAAGTTATTTCAACACGTTTTTAAAGAAATAGCTGTATATTTTGATTACATTTCCGATTGACCTTAGACTGCTACTAAATAGCTAGAAGTAACATTAAAGTCTTGGAGCAATTCATCAAAAATCTGACGGTCGAAATACCCGTCTCCGTAATATTGACGCTTAAAGGTTTTAAATATTGTACCAAAGCTTATCTGTACTTACACTAGCCAGATTGAGCACTGAATCCTTCATCCGCGCTAACCCGTAGCGTGTGATCCCCAGCACTTCGCCCCGCGCCGTCATCTGACCGGCTAGCAGTTCCACATGCCGTCGGTCCACGCTCATGCCGTGGCCCGCCATGACGGCTTGGATTTCACTGATGATCGTAGACTTGGCTGCTTCGATGCCTAGCGTATGGTACACCTATAAAATTAAAAAAATGACTGTAAGGCAAAATTCAAATAAATAAAATCGATAAACATAAACCTTTGAAATTTCAAGTCAAAATCTGCAGATTAATGTCAAAATTAACATACTAAGGCCCACTTGCACCATTGCACTAACCCGGGGTTAACCGATTAATCCTGGAGTCACTATGGTTACCAGTATAATTTGACACTAGGTTAACGGTTTAACGGGTCAACCCCAGGGTTAGTGGGGTGGTGCAAGTGGGCCTACACTAATCAACTTTTCTTTTATCAGTTAAATGTTTCTGCATTTACAAGTAGGTTCCAAATCACTAAAATGTTGACAAGTGTAACATAAAGGAAGTACCTCCAATATGTTGTTAGATGTGGTCTTCCTGCCATCGATGCCGTATGTCGCCATCACGTCTCTTAGTCCGTCGCCCTCCACACACAATTTGTATCTGGAAATAGTAATACAACACATAATATTTATCACTTTACTCCCTTTACAAAATATATAGTTATAAAGGCGACTTAATGTCATAGATAGGGTACTTTTGACCTGTCAGCTGACACGCAAACCAGAGGCTGAATTTGGCAGAGAAACATTTTATTTCTTAACTAAACATAACAAGATTAACAAGATCTTGTTATAGTTTGTCAAAGGACTGACTCATTTTAAGCATAGACAGAGAGAATCATACTATCTTTGTCTTACACTAGTACTAGCACCCAAAAGAATAGGATGAGTATAGTTTTTTTTTGTTCTTATATACTGAAACATTGGTTTGACCAACTATATGTCGTAATACTTACTTTACATCGCCACCTGTGTCGTCGCAAGCTATCACGCAACGCGCCACCTGAAACATGGGTCAGCAATAAGTTTGCCATTTAACCTTTGTAATCTTAACAAATAGCGACCATTCGTCTTGCAGGGTCGCCATGTGTAGTGTTAATGAAGCAATATGTTCGTTTAAAGCTGGTATGTTCTGCATAAAGTCACAAACTATACTCCGAGTCGTAATTAGATTCCAAAAAAAGTAAGACAATGTTGCCACTTTTTACTAGCGCGTCTTGTATTTATGTAAAAATAAGTAAATAAAAGTACTTTTTTAAATCGTAGGAGTAAAATTACCAATAAATAAATTATCTTAGCGTGTTTATTTATAAAAAGGAATTTACTATTTTACAATCAAATTATTGCAGTGGCAACATTCTCTTACTTTTTTTGGAATCTAATTACGACTCGGAGTTTAGACGGTATAAGGCATTAACAAAATGATAAGAGTGTGTGATAAATGTGTTTGTTGTAGCAATGTGAAATCTACGGCCGATTCATTAAATATTTGCCCGTTTAAGTGATTCCAAATAAACGGTGTTTATGTGACCGACCACATCATAGAAACACATTTATGTTGTCTTTCTGGCTTACCTGTGGAAGTCCTTTAACGACGACGATGGGCAGTTGTCGCGCCAGTTGTTGAAGCGACATGTTGAGCCAGCCGCCGTGTTTGCTCGGCTCGGCAATAACTTTGATAGCCCAGTCCGACACTACTTCTATGTTGCCCGGCTTCACTTTTAACTTCGATGTGCATATGCTGTAAAACATTTTTTTATTTAGCACGAAACGCGCAAGTTAATTAGAGTCAATCTTTGATCTTAGCATTTCCCTGGTTGCACAAAAGAGCCCGAGGTTGGCTTAGGACCGGTACAGACGGACTGCAACCCGACCGCAACTTGTATGGCTGGTTGGCTGCGGACGTTGCAGTTGGCGTGCAGTCGGCGTGCAGTTCCCATACAAATAAAAAATTCTCTCAAACATTTCAATTTCTGGCTGAAGGCAGTGGCCACCTTCTGCGTTCGAGCGCGAATTTATCACTTGCCATCCCTCCTCACAAATGTCGAGGATACAACAAGTCCTTCGCAGTGCGTCCAGTGAAGCTGTGGAATGAGCTGCCTGTTTCGCTCAGGCAGGCACAATCGGTTGCGTCGTTCAAGGAGAGGTTAAAGAAGCTATGGCTATCTGATCTGACTGATTAATTTGTCTATATTTCTATTGTATAGTTGCTTTATATCTTTCTAATTCTTTCCAATTTTTAGTGTATTTTCCCCATTCCTTTTTGTGTAATATATGTATGTTTATCCTATACATTTTGTATGTATTTATATCCTTTATCTTTCTGGTACCTTGTTGTACATTTTGCTGCATTTGTCACCCTCTTTTCACTTTCTCCTCTCATCTACTCAAAGGTTAACTGGAAGAGATCCCTCAACGGGATAAGTTCGCCTTTGTACTTCTTACTAATTGTATGTTATTTTTAATATGTCTTTTTGTACAATAAAGAGTTTACTACTACTACAAATTGTAGTCGGGTCGCAGTCCGTCTGTATCGGCCCTTACGCAAAAAATGGCGCAAACACTAGTTTTTCGAAAGCAACTACCAATAATAATAAATAAATTCAGATACTTACGAGTAAACTACGGAATCAACGTTGACTTCGAGCGACAACAGACGGATACGTTCCGCGTCAAGTCGAATGAGCAAGAAACATTCGTTGGGCAGGTACACTTCTTCGATGTACGTTGTTATCTGAAAAACATAAGTGTTACATAGATGTGTCCCTTATCCGTATTTAATTAATTAATTACCTCATCGCGCGGCGGAACTTTGGCTCCAGACTTCAGAATAAAAAAATAAAAACCGGCCAAGTGCGAGTCGGCCACGGAGGGTTCCGCACCATCAACCAAAAAATAGAACAAAACTAGCAAAAAAAAACAAGCAAAAAAACGGTCACCCATCCAAGTACTGACCCCGCCCGACGTTGCTTAACTTCGGTCGAAAATCACGTTTGTTGTATGGGAGCCCCACTTAAATCTTTATTTTATTCTGTTTTTAGTATTTGTTGTTATAGCGGCAACAGAAATACATCATCTGTGAAAATGTCAACTGTCTAGCTATCACGGTTCGTGAGATACAGCCTGGTGACAGACGGATGGACGGACGGACGGACGGACAGCGGAGTCTTAGTAATAGGGTCCCGTTTTTACCCTTTGGGTACGGAACCCTAAAAAGGATTTCAGTTCGTAACACGATGATGGAAAGTTCAAAATGCCCGTGCATTGTGCCATCAAAACGTTGAGAGATATCACAGTAAATATCATACACGCATTTATATTTTCTGTGGCTGTACGTCCTTGTACATATCACACTCACCTCTTCAAACAACGTCTTTCGGTATAGGTAAACCAGAACTTTGGGAGTATTGTCAAGAGGGCGCTCGTTTTGAATTTTATATAGCAACAATTTGTATAGTGGGGACAATGGAAATTGGCAGATGATTTTGTTTTATTCCGACAACTTTAATAAGTGCGAAGTTTGATGTTTGGATATTTCTTCGGTTTTTACAGAGATGTACAAAATGGTTTTAAAAAAGCATTTAAATACAAAATGCAAAATACTTTTCAGATTTACTATTTCAAATGCAAAATACCAAATAGTTTTGCGTTTTGTATTTCAAATGCTAAATGCAAAATAGGTATTTTCAAAATACTTTTTCAAAATAAAATACCTTTTGAGCAAATCTCAGATATTTTTATTTATTTTAGGTATTTATCATGAGAAATAGAGACACAATGCCGAGCCGAACAAAAACGTCTAATATCATGGCATGGCACCTTATGCATGACATTTTGGTCATATTTATCAGTACGCGTATCAATAAATTTTGTTATGGTATTAATAATAGTCCGTCGGTTCCTCTCTCTGTGGCCCTGACCACCGGCAGTTTGGGCCTTGCCCCGCTGCTGGCGGCGCCCTAGGTTAGGTTTTTTATAATGTGTTTATAATATTTTTTGATGTAAGTGTTTTTATATTTTAATTTTATATACATATTGTAAAAAACCAACCTAAGAAGAGAAATAAATAAAGGAAATAATACTCACTTAAAATAATGTAAAAAACTAGACTAAGGAAAAGAGAGCCATGGCTCCATTTTGTGACTTGTGTGGCCATTTATTTCGGTTGATTGTGCATCTAGTTCTTATTTAATTTATTATTACACTTTTCTTTTATTAATAACAACTGGACTGGTATTGTTAAAAAGTGAAAAAAACATCAGTTTTTATTTATTACGCTTTTTAACAATACCAGGGGGCCGATTTTTTAATTTCGATCGCTCGATTTCGTCACTCAAAAATCGGTGGAAAACGGCGAGATGCTGATTTTTGAAATACGAGCGATATAAATTGTGAATTTAGTGGTATTGACCACTAGTTTTTGATTCTATTAGTAGAATTTACATGCCTAGTAGTGGAGATATTACTGAACGAAATACACGAAATCGAGCGGTCGAATTTCAAAAATCGGCCTCCTGGCGCTGGCGCCAGGCGCTAGCAGGCGCCTCTATCGGTCAAATTCGGCAATACAAGCGTCATTCGTTCATTTCTTTTGTTTGACTGGTAATGTTGGCTAAACTTAATCACAAAGTATTTTGCATTTTGAAATGAATATTAAAAATGCAAAATACGTCTCGAAAAGTATTTCAAATAAAATACAAAATGGTTTTTACTAAAAGGCATTTAAATGCAAAATACAAAATAGGTATTTTGCATTTTGTATTTGCATTTTAAATAGAAGTATTTCAAATAAATCGCATCTCTGGGTTTTTACGCTTAAATGGCTGACTCGATTTAGATACAATTCATTTTATAACGTAAAGCTCAAGCGTAAGCTATTCATAGCGTAAAGTCAATTTTCTTTTTTGTTTTCTTTTTTTTAGGTTTAGTCGTTTAATTCCGCCCTTACGCCCTTCGCTAGCAATCCGTGATACCGATGCATGCGAAACACCTAATACACAAATCAAATGATTACAAGACATCAACCAAATCGTGACGACCTGACTATAGTGACATTTGTCCATAAGTTTGAAACTTACCCGTCAATTCAGATGCTAATTTCGTTATATTTTCTAATGGAAGAAATTTCTCTCCCGCACGTTTTTTTCCAATAAATAGCTATATACACTATTTACAACTTTTTTCTCTGTAAAATCTAAAACTTTCGGCATGATTATTGCAGTCTAATAATAATTTACACGAAACTAGACAAAGCAATGTTTACATTGTCAATATTGACAACTATCATAGAGGGTAGATGTTGTCTATTATTAAAATTGTTGCCATTGCTAGAAATTAGTACCCTCAATAGATCCTGGTTCACCTATACACGGCGGGAAGAAGTTGATAACTCGAGATATTTTATTAAAGAAATTAGAACTTTAAATTAAATTACGTAAGGTTCAAATTTCTTCCATTTTTTCCCGCGAGTTTCCCTTATCGTCCTTTTACCTTGGCAACTCCTGGTTTTGTTCTCACAAACTATATATCTCTTTCAGAAACTAATAGTCAGAAGAGTGTGTATCCTTACCTCTCCTAACGTGGTCTTCTCTAGTCTTCCTTTAACTCGTCTGGCGAACTCTTGGTCGAGTGGCTGCACCAACTCAGCCGTGATGATGGGAGTCGAGATGTTCTTCGAAGCGTTGATGATCTCCTTGACTCGGGGCACGCCCTGGGTGATGTTCATGGAGGCGACGCCCGCGAAGTGGAAGGTTTTCAGGGTCATCTGCGTGCCGGGCTCTCCGATACTCTGGGGACAATTTGTAGGGTATTAGCACAGAATAAGTAATAGTATTATCATACAGAACGGACACGCACCGCCCCGCCCCGATTCGGATTACCTCGCCCGCGACAGGCCGCGACATGAATGTGTGCGTAAGTCGCTCTACTGAGAACATATGTCAGGATTCCGTCAGAAACTCAATGACGCGAGAACAGACGTGCCGCGCACACATATAAACGCAAATCATTTTTGATGTATGGCGTGTCCGCCCTGTGGTATTAGTAAAGTCATATGGCGTTATTCAAAAACGGTTGCTAACTTAATCAGTTGATGATCGACTTGTTCCTATATGGCGTTATTGGTGTTACGCCATAGAGAGGGACAAACGATGATCATCAGCGGATTAACTTAGCAGACGTTTATAGGGGAATAGCGTATAACAAGTTGAGACCAGCGGTGTTAGTCTGTTTTATGAAAATAAGGACGATTCTTATAATCAAACAGTGTGTTTTTTGTACGCTGTACTCGGTGATTTTTGCGATTTCGAGGTTGATCCCAAAGTAAAAGTATTTCAGAATGACCTGCATAATGTACTTCGTAGATTATGGCTAATAACACGTGATAATATTAGAGGTTCTTTAACCGCTTACCATTATACTGGCCGTAAAATAATTCCAGCGACTTGGTATAAAAACACTTTTTTTTAAATATATATGTTACGAAAGGGTCACTCACGCATTTTAAATCGAAAAACGCTCGTCGAAATATATTTAATATAGCTTTGTCTCACGGAAGTTTTGTTATTAAAACACTTTGTTTTAATTGATACCCACCAAGTTACCTCCACGCCCATATGCCCCAGAATATAATGCCATAACGCAGGATAAAAAGAACAAAACCATATCCTTGAGAAACATGTAGATGTTAGTCATATACCTGTGCGGCAAGTGCCCCGACAGCAGTGCCAGGCTCTATGATGCTCCGCTGGTACTTGTCGTGGCACACTCGGATGAACTTCACGAGCTGCGTGAGAGTGAGCCGCTCTAGTTGGTACACGATGGCGCCGCAGTGGGCGTAGTTGGTGCGGAGGGATCGGACCTTGTTGGCTATGGTTTTGTACCTTGTTGGCTATGTACCTGTGCGGCAAGTGCCCCGACAGCAGTGCCAGGCTCTATGATGCTCCGCTGGTACTTGTCGTGGCAGACTCGGATGAACTTCACGAGCTGCGTGAGAGTGAGCCGCTCTAGCTGGTACACGATGGCGCCGCAGTGGGCGTAGTTGGTGCGGAGGGATCGGACCTTGTTGGCTATGGTTTTGTACCTTGTTGGCTATGTACCTGTGCGGCAAGTGCCCCGACAGCAGTGCCAGGCTCTATGATGCTCCGCTGGTACTTGTCGTGGCACACTCGGATGAACTTCACGAGCTGCGTGAGCGTGAGCCGCTCCAGCTGGTACACGATGGCGCCGCAGTGGGCGTAGTTGGTGCGGAGGCAACGGACCTTGTTGGCTATGGTTTTAAGGAACGCCCTGAAAAAAAACATACTGTCAAATATAGTCTGTCAAGCTGGATATATCAGTGGCAATGTAAAGCAAACTAAAGTATGGTATCCCTAGGAAACGAACAAAAAGCAGCAATGTACGCAGTAATGTATGCTATAAACTGTAGTAATCTATCTTATGTAAATAAAATTGTGACGTGTAATATGAAATAATATTATAAACAAATGAGTATGAGTATGAGTACATCGAACAACGATGAAATGTAAACAAAACAGTACAACAAATAAGATATAAATGACACGCGATGTTCGAACAATTCAAACTTAGTTTTGCGAATTTTCAAATTTGCCGCTTTTTTTTCTACTGACAAGATTTGACAAGTATATTTACTATTTCGAAATATGTCCTAAGGTACTACACAATTCAATTCACAAAAAAATGTTCGTTAACCGCAATAACCCTAAACTGATTAATACTATAAAGAAGACATCTTGCGTTCTCTTTCGTACATCTCTAAAATATTGGTCAAGATCTCCATCCCAAGAATCGAGATAACGTGTCAACGGGACTGAATGTCGAATGTTTGGTGAGATCTCGAGATATCGAGATTGTAAACTGAATAAAACTTCTGATAACCAGAAATTGAGTTCGTACTGTGATTCTTACAAGAGTTCATTCTTGAATTCCTGCGTGCACGTTTTGAAATCATCCAAGGCTAGGGTCTCTTCCGCCGCCACCACGATGCCGTCACCATCCAGAGGTTCCTCGTCCCTGGTAAACAATTAAAAATGTTGGTTTAGGGAATGGCAAAGGGGAAAGATTATTAGCACTAACTTACCGAGCATTGATAGACCTTATGTCTTGGTATTAAGGATGCAAATTGCTTGCTTACCTGTGTAAGTTCTGTGCCCGGACGTCTTGTAACACTCGCGGCAGGTCGACGGGTTGGCCCTGGGCCTCCATGTAGCTGGGGTCGAGTCCGTCGCTGCCGTATTTGAACTGAACCTCTCGGTCGTATCATAGAGAGACTAATAGCTACTAACTTAGACCTTATGTCGTAGCCTTAAGGTTCAAGGTTAGTCTGTACCTGTGCAAGTTCTGTGCCTGGACGTCTTGTAACACTCGCGGCAGGTCGACGGGTTGGCCCTGGGCCTCCATGTAACTGGGGTCGAGTCCGTCGCTGCCGTATTTGAACTGAACCTCTCGGTCACTATTGGTCGACCTTATCTCGTTGTATTAAGGTTCAAGGTTGGTCTGTACCTGTGCAGGTTCTGTGCCCGGACGTCTTGTAACACGCGCGGCAGGTCGACGGGTTGGCCCTGGGCCTCCATGTAGCTGGGGTCGAGTCCGTCGCTGCCGTATTTGAACTGTATCACTTCGCCGGACGCGTTTCGGACCGTCATGTCGTAGTGGAGGACTAGGTCTTCTAATGACTGAAGGAGGAACAGACAGATTAACGAACAAATTTAAGCACTTACTACCAACACTGTGCATCCTGTGCACCCGAAAGAGCTCTTCCAATTTCTTAGGGTGGTATTTCATCTGTCCAATTTCTTTGTCCAATATGTGTTTTGTCTCGCATTTTGCTTGAGAGAGAGAGAGAGTGAGACGCCATGAGATTGGACAGATGGAATACCACCCTTAGACATAATAAAAACATACCAACATTACCAACATACTAGAAGCCGGATGTTCTATCATTTTCATCAAATTACATAACATAAATGCCTTCCGATTTCTAGACACATATTGAACCGTACCTTGACTAATCGACGCTGCAGATACCCAGTCTCGGCCGTCTTTACGGCGGTGTCGACCAGGCCCTCTCTTCCACCCATCGTGTGGAAGAAGAACTCGGTCGGTGTAAGGCCGGAGTAGAAGCTGTTCTCTACGAAGCCACGAGCGGCCGGGATCTTGGCTGTAATGAAAAGACACATCATGACAGCGCGACCATCTTAGATCCCGTGGTAGCGGATTATGCCTCGAACTAACTAGTGACTATTAACTCTTAAATTACACGATTTAAAAATAAATATTGACGTTTCAAAAAGTTCTATCCGGTCGTGTTACCTTAGTTCATGGCAATTATCGAGTACGCACACACAACTGCAAAAGTGCATACCCATTTTATGAGTGTATTTCATTCACTTTTGCAGCGTTCTGTACACTCAATAAAAGTGCTTTAGGGTGGTATTCCATCTGTCCAATGTGCATTTTGTCTCACAATTTGCTAAATGAGAGAGTGAGACGCAATGACATTGGACCAACATATTGGACAGATGAAATACCACCCTTACGCACGACGCAATATTTTTACTTTGAAATCATAGCCATACTAAACTTTATGTTCAAGGAAAAAGAGTCGGTTGTTCCGTGTCTCTCGAAATGTGATAGAATACTAGACTTTATTTTTAAGCACATTGAGTCGGTTTTTAAACTTACAGTGTCTCTCGAAGTGTGGTAACGAGCGGTCTTCGAATCCGTTGGGCACTCGCTTGCCGTTCAGCGCCTGCTGGCCCACGCAGGCTATCATCTGCGATATGTTGATATTCGACCCTGTTAACATACAAATAAGGTTGGTTTTGCAATGAACTCGTGGACTTAAAATTTACACTGGACTAACTTTTAACTAATAATTTTGTGAAAATAGACTAAAGAATAGACAAAGAAAAAACCGGGCGAGAGGAACCAACCCAAGGGTGGTATTTGACTCGCCATCGCCACACTAGGCCACATTGCCACGTTAACGCGTAGAAGGTTGACGTTTTGTCTAATAAAGATATGCCATTTTCTAGTATAATTAGGCGTTAAAGAATTTCTACTTATTTTACTGGCTATAAGGAACAAACTTCAAGAACTCTACAACTTTAACTTGCCTTTAGATCCGCTCTGCGCCATAATAAGAGGTGCGTTGGTTGGATGCAACTCGCGGAAACACGCTTTAGCAGCCAACTCTCTAAAACAAAAAAAAAATCGTTATTTATGTTTATTATTTAAATTAACCCTTATGATAAGCACATTAGAACATATACAATCTACCCTAAAATATTTTTTTTAATATTCAACTATTGAAGTTGATATACACATGTCCTAATATACCTCCTTGCGGAACTCCCCAACTTTTTGTCCTAAAGTTCCACTGTAAAATATACTTTATTCCTAACACTACGCATTTTCCAATACCTGATGCTGCTCAGCTCGCTCAGCATGACCGCCTCAAGCGACTCCTCCATACTACAGCCGGGTTGGCACTGCAGCGTCCCTTTCTCCATCTCCAGGATGTAGGCATCGCATTTGGAGTAACCGGACTGTAGGAGTCTATTCTAAGCTTCTTTAAGATGTATATCTTTAACTCTATGTTACAGTTTTAGACTATAGAAGTTGAAATACACAAGTCCTATTATACCTCCTTGCGGAACTCCCCAACTTTTTGTCCTAAAGTTCCACTGTAAAATGTACTTTATTTCTAATAACATAAAGCGCATTTTCCAATACCTGATGCTGCTCAGCTCGCTCAGCATGACCGCCTCAAGCGACTCCTCCATACTACAGCCGGGTTGGCACTGCAGCGTCCCCTTCTCCATCTCCAGGATGTAGGCATCGCATTTGGAGTAACCGGACTCTAGTAGTCTGTTCTAAGGTTCTTTAAGATGTATATCTTTAACTCTATTTTACAGTTTTAGACTATAGATGTTGAAATACACAAGTCCTATTATACCTCCTTGCGGAACTCCCCAACTTTTTGTCCTAAAGTTCCACTGTAAAATATACTTTATTCCTAACACCATACAGCGCATTTTCCAATACCTGATGCTGCTCAGTTCGCTCAGCATGACCGCCTCGAGCGACTCCTCCATACTACAGCCGGGTTGGCACTGCAGCGTCCCCTTCTCCATCTCCAGGATGTAGGCATCGCATTTGGAGTAACCGGACTCCAGGAGGCGGTTCTTGGCCTCGATGAGACGTCGGCCTGGCGTCACGTCGCTGATGCCGAAGCTGAAGCCACGGTTCATCATGTAGTAGGACGCCATGCGTGCCAATCTAAAAGGAAGTTAAGTGTTAGGAGGTTTATAAAACGTTCAACCTTTCAAAAGTTCAAAGTTTGAAGTTGTATTTAATCGGTGAAAACGTCTCTCTCTCTCTCTCTGTCTTTGTTGACTTTTGAGTGTAAACTACACACAACTTTTCAATAATTTATTGACCACCAACAAAAATACTTTCGTATATCCGGATATTTCGCAATAATACTCAACCGATTCTCGTGAACTTTTGTGAGCATACGTTTTAAATTTTAATTTAAAAAAAATATTTGACGAAATGCGGGTAGTTACGTAAACAACAAGTTTTCCACTATTTGCGGTACGAGTACTTATCTCTCAGATAGCATCAAAGTATGTATTGCATGGTTAAAAAAGAGGAATGTCAGTCATACTAAATTTCAATTAAATGTACAATTTCATCGGTATTCCTACTACGCGCATCAAGTTTGGAGAGCATTACCTGTTTTATATATTCGAGTCTCACGGGAGTCTTATAGTCCTACACCGGAACATGCGACACAAAAGAAAACCACCGTGTCGCCGAAATTTTTAGCTTTTAAGATTTTTATTATTGTATGTATTTTAGTTTGTAAGGTATGTATCTTTTGGGCCTTAGTTGCCTGACAATAAATGATATTTTATATAATCTTATAGTCGATATTTTTACCTCCACATGCCTCTAACGGCGTGCTCCTCGCCCCAATCCCGGAGCAGAATGTAGAAGATGCTGCTTTTGGTGCCCGAGCCGAGTGTGCTCTTGTCCATAGAGCCGCAGATCAGCTCCGAGTTGCGGATTATTACATCTGTACACAAATAAAGTCTGGGTGTCTGGCGACCTACGAGCTGGCGCATTTTCTAAAACTCGGCCTCACTGCGCAGAGGGGGAATGCGGCCAGTGTTCTGGGAACAACGGGCGAAAATAACAGCTCCGCGTTAATTAAATCGAAACAGTGGAAATAAGCCCCCGGAAATCCGGAAGCGGGCATATTATTTAGTTTAAGGTGCATGTGAATCGATAGTGACGATATTTACTCATAAAAGTATTGTTTGATGTGAAAATAAGTGCAATAAACGTTAACGGCTGTGTTGAGTCATTGTCCATGCGCCATCTCTGTCGCGCGCGTGGACATGCATATGGGACTCGCCGCTCGCACGCGCTGACATCTACACCTACCCAACGCATGAACAAACCGACTGCACAGCAAGTATAATTAGAGATTAAGAACACAAGATACAATAAAAACATTCAAAAATGAAGTGCTTTGGTTGTGAATTAGTTATAAATGTTCGCTTAGAGCTATTGACATGCGTCACCTGTCGGGCTACTTATCACTATTCGTGCACTAGTATGACTTCAGCTTATTATAGAGAACACGGAAAGGATCTAAAACTATATTGGATCTGCCAAAACTGCGATAACATTACACGCAGGAAAAGAGATGATAATACCCCTGTACGAAACCGGTACTTACCCCCAGCACCGCCATCGGCCCCGTGCCTCGACGACACCACCATGTCAGTCGATGATCTGCTAAATTTAGACGAAGATACACACTCTCAAATATATAATAAAACTGAATCAATCAACAACATCACAGCACAAAACTCATCCACAAATAACGCATCCCCAACTAATACAAACGACCGGCCGCTCACACTAGATCAACTTAGCGCCCTTCTGGATAAAAAATTGGATCGATATAAAACAACCATGTTGGCTGAGATGAAAGCCACGATACAAAAAGAAATAAATACAAGTATACAGCAACTAAAACAGGATATAACTCAAGAAATCAATACACTATCATCACAACACGAAATTCAAAAAAGTGAATTACTGAATACTAAGGCAAAAATAGAACAATTAGAGAAGGAAACCCACCAATTAAAGACAGAACTGCGCGAGCTAAAATATAAATTAGGGACAGAAACAAACACAACTAAAAATATCGAACAAAATAAAACAATAATTCTGTATGGCCTAGACGAGTATGAATTGGAAACGGAATCAGATCTATGTCGCCGTGTTGATAACATGTTCGCCGATGTTATGAATATAAATATCAACGGTTTTATAGAACAAGCCACTCGAATAGGTAAAAGAGGGCACCGTCGCCCTTTACGGTTAGACCTCTTAAGCAGACGAATGACCAACTACATACTTCAAAACGCACACTTTTTTAAAAACACGGGTTACGCAATTTCACCCTTCCTAGATAAAAAAGCATTAGAAGAAAGAATGTTACTTAGAGAAAATATGAGAAGAGCGCGCCAAGAGGGCAAATATGCCACCATTAGAAACAACAAGCTTTTTATAAACGGCATAGAATACGTTAACCGTGAAAATAGACCACGAGAAGTGCAAGCGCAGCAGTTAGATAGCGCACCGATCACGTCATCATGCATACAACAACAAACAACCCCGAACGCACCGAATGAAAAAATAATACCCATAAGTACACAAACAGATAACGATCACAACAAAACTGATTCCTTTCGTGAATGAACTTACCATTCTAGTTCAAAATGCTCAAAGCCTAAAAAACAAGATCGACATTATGGAGACATTTCTACTAGACAAAAAAATACCAATAGCATGTGTCAGTGAAACCTGGATATCCGAAAACCAAAAGGAATTTATTACATTCATCAACTATGATTTCGCAGCCTCATTTAATAGGAGCCAACGCCAAGGAGGAGGAGTGGCAATTCTGTTACAACAAAACATCGAATTTACGGAAAGAATAGATATATCTAAGCTATCAATAGAGTTCATTTTCGAGTGTTGTGCCGTAGAAATTCCTAATGAAAACATACTTTTAATAAACATTTATAGACCAGATCGCGACGTTGAAACCTTTTTTGACTGCTTAAATAGGCTACTTTGTAAAATACAGCAAATAGAAAAAAATAGACAGACTTTTATAGTTGGTGACTTTAATATAAACATGTTGGGTAATTCTCCGTTCAAATACAGATTAATTGACACTATGTTATGTTATAATTTTAAGCAAATTGTAAAACAACCTACAAGGGAAATAAATAACTCATCTACATGTATCGACCTAATTTTTACTAACCAGTCAAAGTACAATGTTGAGGTAGAAGATAACGGCATATCGGACCATAAAAGCGTTCTGCTGACACTCCAAAGACAAGATACACAAAAAGCTCAAAACCCGTGGTACACATATAGTAGAATCTTTAGCGAAAAAAACATGTTACTATTTAAACAAGAACTAGCCAAAATAAATTGGAACAGCGTGTTGTTGGAAAAAAATAACTTAAACCAAAACTTTCAGGCATTCCACAATACATTACAAAACATTTTAAATACCTATTTACCGAAGAGACGTATAAAACTAGTACCAACCCATAATAAAACATGGCTAACGAAAGGCCTAAAACTCGCTTGCCGACATAAACGACAACTGAAAAGCTTCGTCAATACTACAAATAACTTAATAATTCATGATCACTATAAAAAATACGAGAAAATTCTCAAAAAATGTATAAAAAAATCTAAGAAATTAAATCATATTAATCAAATAAAACGATCAAATAATAAAGTAAAGACTATGTGGACACTTATAAATAACATAACCCGCAGAAACAAGAGAAACATCCACAAAAATATTACATTAAAAACGGACAGTATTATTTTAGAATCGTCCCAGCAAATAGCAAACCTGTTTAACGAGCACTTTGCATCGGTGGGTGAATCATCGGCTCCCGCGCCGTGCTCGCCCGCCGCGGGAGCGACAGCACCGCGCATCGGACGCCCTGTTATCTATCCTACTATCAATTCAATCTATATTAGTCCAGTCAATGAAGACGAAATAATTAAATTGATACGTAAGTTAAAAAATAAAAAAAGTTATGGTATTGACGAACTTCCACCCGCCTTAATAAAAAAATGCGATGTTGAACTAGCAGCCCCATTGACTAGACTGATAAACCAATCGTTTGACGAAGGTGCTTTCCCAGAACTACTCAAAATAGCTAAAATTAAACCAATCTTAAAACCAGGCGGTACTGCAAATAATCCTAATCAATACCGACCTATTGCTCTGCTACCATCTGTGTCAAAAATTTTTGAAAAAACTATGGCAAATCGATTGTATAACTTTCTCGAAAAATATAATATTTTAGACCCAAATCAACACGGATTTCGAAAATGCCATTCAACAGCTTTAGCAGTATACAAATATATAACACATATTTAAGAGAACTTAAATATAAAACAATATAGTATAGGGCTACTCTTAGACATGACTAAGGCATACGACAAAGTATCCCATGAGATCTTACTAGCTAAACTCTACGGCCTAGGAGTACGCGGCATGGCCCACAAATGGTTCCAATCATACTTACAGAATCGGAAACAATACGTCCAAATAGATTATTACGACCATCAGAGCCGTGAGATTACGAGCGCAAACTCTCAACTACGTCAGACCACTTGCTCCCTCCCTCAAGGCAGTATTTTAGCCTGCACCCTATTCTTAGCGTACATCAACGATCTGCCTAAAGTTTTAGATAAAAGTACAAAATGTGTCATGTTTGCAGACGACGTCTCTTTGCTATTTAACGCTACGGACAGTACCGAAGCCAACCTAAAACTTTCGACCCTCTTACACACTGTCAAAAAATGGCTTGCCGAGCATAATTTAGACATAAACCTACAGAAAACAAAAATCATTCAATTTAAACCGACACAGAAAAGACCATTAGAACTAGAACTACAAATAAATAACAATACAATAGAAGAGGTTAATGATTTCAAACTATTGGGTATAACTATAGATTCAGGGCTAAACTGGAAAGCGCACGTCCAAGGCCTTAAAACAAAAATAGTCAGATTTATTTACGCTCTTGGCATATTAAAAGCAAACACGGATTTTGAGTCGGCTTTATCGGTATATTTTGCATATATTTACTCTGGCCTCCGATATGGCGTACTTCTCTGGGGTGATAGCACAGACGCCAAAGAAATATTCATTTTACAGAAAAAGTGTATACGAATCTTAGCGAATGTACACATTCCTAACAGCTGCCGGCCTCTTTTTATCAAATATAAGCTGTTGACACTACCCTCAATATACATAATGGAGGCTGCACTTTTTGTCAGACAACATACAGAACTATTCCCACCGAAAATCGATACGTATAAAACTAGAAGCCAATATAGAAATAAGCTGTTAGTGCCAAGATCTACCTTAGCTATGTATAAAAAAGGACCGCAGTACAAATGTATACAAATTTTTAATAATATCCCTAATGCTATCAAAGCCGAACCAGATGACAAAATGTTTAACACTAGACTAAAAACCCTGTTAATAGAAAATTGTTATTACACAGTCAAATCGTTTCTCGAAGATAATACGCTAGATAATAAGTATGACATTGAATTAATTTAGGATTTAATTATTATTATTTTTAAATTATAGCTTGACCTACTAGTACCAACAATAAATCTACTATTAACTATACGATTAGAAAAGACGTCCGGAAAATAAACTATACTATATTTTGACAAAATAATTCCATTAACTATTTAATATTCCAATTTATTTATTGACATTGTAATCCTGAATTAATTTATGTGACTATGTAGATGCTATTTTATTAAATAATTGGTAACTTTAAATGATTATGTTATATAACCTGATAGAATCGTATAAAGTCCTATATAACTGTAAATATAAGTACCTACTATTGTGTGCCCTTACAGGGTGTCATGAACTGACCTCTTAAATTGTAACACCTTATTATGTACATGACAATGCAATATTGAATAAATGACTAAATGACTAAATGACAACGTCTCAGGCTAATTTAGGTTTAGACTTATGATCATTTGTTTAATCTCTGTTATAAATAACCTTTGTAGTGAACCCCAAAAAAACATTTGAATTGAAGATGTAACTAAAGTGAAAAACAACAAGTTATAATCAATGATCGGAATAGGTAGTGCCATTTGGGGTGAATGACCTCAAACATTGTACTTAACATGGATAAGACTCGGGATTCCAAGACTCTCATTTTTAGGGTTTCGTACCTCAAAAGGAAAAAACGGAACCCTCGTGCACGGAATAGGATCACTCGTGCGTCTGTCTGTCCGTCCGTCTATCACAGCCCATTTTCGCCGAAACTACTGGACCAATTAAGTTGGAATTTGGCACACATATGTAAGTTTGTAACCCAAAGATGGACGTGTAACGTAAATAAATGAATTTTAAATATGGAGGCCATTTTTGGGGGGTAAATGAGAAAATTAAAAAATAAAGTTTTTCAAACTATATCGTGTTACATATCAAATGAAAGAGCTCATTGTAAGGATTTCAAATATAATTTTAGGATTAATAGTTTAGCAGTTATTCAAGAAAATAGGCAAAAAATTACCATTCCACCCCCCCTTATCTCCGAAACTACTGGGTCTAAACTTTTGAAAAAATACACATAATAGTTCTTTACACAGACAGTTTCTATAGATGACAGGAAAACCTATTAGAAATGTGCAGTCAAGCGTGAGTCGGACTTAATATACGGAACCCTTGGAACTCGAGTCCGACTCGCACTTGGCCGGATTTATTCACAAAAATATTTTTTGGCATGTCTTTAATTGAAGTAGGTAATATGAAATCCCGGGGTGAAAAGGTATATCCATACTAAGCTTACGCACCGAAGTCCCGTGAAATGGCACTACCAATTCCGATCACTGGTTATAATAGCAATTGTCATGATGAATTTAATTACAAACCTATGAAGCAGCTCACAAAACACGCATTCGTGCCAAATGTATAGTTTCCGAGTAAAATTTTCGTGGCTGACGTACAGTCAACGTCACAAACATTTTACATTTTTCGCCTTATTACAAAGGAGTAAAGTGCAAAAGTGTAACATATCTTTGACGTCGACTGTACAGACACATGATTTTTGCTATATTATCTACGAAACCCTTTTACAAGGTTATTGATACTGAATCTACTTACATGAATCTTGTACGCACATGTCCTTGTTGCTGGTGTAGTTCTTTCCTTTTGTTTCTAAGTTCGCCTTTACCTCGCACCGCTTGTTGGGTTTCAGGATCAAACTAAAAAAAATAGACACAATAATCTATTTTTTTATTTACTACTTTTTTTTATTAAATCCCAAAGGTCTAAATATGCCTGCCAAAAAACGACCTTGAAGTTTTAAATTTAGAATTTAATTTTCATTTCCTAGGAAATCATTCTTACTCAAGTACTCACACACACAGTAGCATTACTTATCGTACCTGAATATCTGCTTCCCAGTCCATAACCTCCTAGGCTTCAGTATGGCCGATGGTGGCATGTCTATCTTCATAGTGGCATCAGGCCCCGACAGCAGGCACGCAGCTAACTGTTGAGCCTCTCTAGTAAACAACGTATCGTACCTGAATATCTGCTTCCCAGTCCATAACCTCCTAGGCTTCAGTATGGCCGGTGGTGGCATGTCTATCTTCATAGTAGCATCAGGCCCGGCCAGCAGGCACGCCGCTAACTGTTGAGCCTCTCTAGTAAACACCGTATCGTACCTGAATATCTGCTTGCCAGTCCATAACCTCCTAGGCTTCAGTATGGCCGGTGGTGGCATGTCTATCTTCATAGTGGCATCAGGCCCCGACAGCAGGCACGCAGCTAACAGTTGACACTCTCTAGTAAACAACGTATCGTACCTGAATATCTGTTTCCCAGTCCATAACCTCCTAGGCTTCAGTATGGCCGGTGGTGGCATGTCTATCTTCATAGTGGCATCAGGCCCCGGCCAGCAGGCACGCAGCTAACTGTGGAGCCTCTCTAGTAAACAACGTATCGTACCTGAATATCTGCTTGCCAGTCCATAACCTCCTAGGCTTTAGTATGGCCGGTGGTGGCATGTCTATCTTCATAGTGGAATCAGGCCCCGACAGCAGGCACGCAGCTAACTGTTGAGCCTCTCTAGTAAACAACGTATCGTACCTGAATATCTGCTTGCCAGTCCATAATCTCCTAGGCTTCAGTATGGCCGGTGGTGGCATGTCTATCTTCATAGTGGCATCAGGCCCGGCCAGTAGGCACGCAGCTAACTATACAGCCTTATTTTATAAAGGTCTTGTAAAAGTTTATCTTGTGACATCGTGTGACCAAGTCACTATTAATATGATTCTGTGTCGGGCAAGTAAAGCAATTATTACCTGAATATCTGCTTGCCAGTCCATAATCTCCTAGGCTTCAGTATGGCCGGTGGTGGCATGTCTATCTTCATAGTAGCATCAGGCCCGGCCAGTAGGCACGCAGCTAACTGTGGAGCCTCTCTAGTAAACAACGTATCGTACCTGAATATCTGCTTCCCAGTCCATAACCTCCTAGGCTTCAGTATGGCCGGTGGTGGCATGTCTATCTTCATAGTGGCATCAGGCCCGGCCAGTAGGCACGCAGCTAACTGCTGAGCCTCTTCTCTCGTGAAGAAAGTGTCGCGTTGAGTGATGAGATAGCCGCCGGTGATGAAGTCTTGCGTGGCTGCGATTAGGAGTTCGCCGTTGCGCGGAGTCACGAGGTTGGACTTGTTCTGTTTGGTAAAGAAAAAAAAACAAATGATTACAAAACATGTAACGTGTTACATGTGTGTGTGTGTGTGTGTTTTGTGTGTGTGTGTGTGTGTGTGTGTGTGTTTTATTCATTCATTCATTGATTCAAAAGATTGTAGTTGACTACTAAATAGTATGTTATACAGTGTGTAAACCAAGCAACATATTGCAGCTCGCTGTATATGATACAGTACAGTAGTAGGTTATCAAGCGGTAATATTTTTTAGCGCCATCTACTTAAATACCGCGTTTTACAAATAAATAACGGTGTAACAAATGAAGACTTGTATCATGTAATCGTTATGTTGTGTTATGTATAGATATGTGGGTACTTGTAATATGTATGTATACCGTTAGTCGGAATAAAGCATCAGCTGTGTTAATGTACTCTCGTTGTTTTAATTATCAAATACTTCATTGGCGACTTCGGAAAACAAGTTTTAAGCTATTTATTGCAATAATAGCCTGTGAGACGCGTGCGAAATAAATAATACAATGTCTATTGGTAAAATTCGCGAGTTCGACATCGAAAATGGCAGTTGGGACTTGTACTGTGAGCGACTCGAAATGTATTTTAACGCTAATTCCGTGGTGAAGGATAAGCAGTTATCAACTTTGATTGCAGTGGTTGGTGATCGGTGTTATGAGTTAATGACAAATCTGGCAAGTCCAAAAAAACCATCGGAATTATCTTACACGGAGTTGGTAGCGTTGGTGCAAAAACATTTAAAGCCGAAGCCGTCCATAATGGCCGAACGATACCGTTTTCGGCTTAGAAGGCAAGCGGCGGGTGAGTCCATATCGCAATACATGGCGGAGCTAAAGAAGTTGGCGCGAACTTGCGATTTTAAAGAAAATTTAGCGGACAACCTTCGAGACCAGTTAGTATGCGGCGTGAGTGGGGACGTTATACGGCAACGGCTGTTTGCAGAGGAGGATTTGACGTATGCTAAGGCGGTGACTTTGGCATGTTCATTGGAGGCGGCGGAGCGTGATGCAGCAATTATGACGGGCGGCGGCAGTCGAGCAGCCGGAGAGCCCGCGGGAGCGGTGCATCGCGTGGCTAGCGGGGACGGCGCGGGGCGCGGGGCCGGGCGGCGGCCGCCGGCGCAGCGCCAGCAGCGGGAAACAGGTTTTAGTGCGCGGGAGACAGCTGGAAGTGCAGGCGGTGCGACACCTTGTACTGCTTGCGGCGCCACTAATCATTGTTTTTCGACGTGCAAATTCAAAGAATATATATGTAGTATGTGTCGCAAGACGGGGCATTTACGTCGAATGTGTCCCAAGAGGTCGTCTGGCAATGAAAGAGCGACTCGAGGGCGCAATGGCGGCCGGTCACGGACCTATTTTGTTACCGGAGAGGATAGCGAATCGAATGAATCGGAAGAGGAGGAGGAAGCGTTATACAGAGTTTCGTTAAGCCAATACAAGCCGGTGAGTTTACCTATGTGTGTAAATGGAAAACAATTAATAATGGAGATTGACACTGGGGCGGCTGGTTCATTTATTAACAAACAAACTTACGAATTATATTTTAAGAATGAGACGCTAAAAAAACCAAGTAGTGTATTCAGATTTTACGACCGCACTAAAATGAAAACATATGGTGTAATTACAGTGTCTGTTACTTATGGTTCGATTACGAAAAATTTGGACTTATATGTTGTAGAACATGGTGAAACCAGTTTGCTAGGCAGAGAGTGAATTACGGGTAAAAATACCTATAATGAAGCGTAGCCCGGTTAGCGATGTCAATTCCGTTAGCAGTGTTAATAGCGATTTAAATGTAATTCTCGACAGATATAAGGAAGTTTTCGATGGGGGACTCGGGTGCTACAACGGTGGGACGGCCACGCTGCGCGTGCGCGAGGGTGCGGCGCCGGTGTACCGGCGCGCGCGACCGCTGCCTTTCGCGCTGCGGGGCCGCGTCGACGCCGAGCTGGACGCCATGCTGCGGAGCGGCGTCATCGAGCCCGTTGACTGCGCCGACTGGGCGACTCCCCTGGTTCCGGTAACTAAGAAGGATGGAGGTTTGAGAGTGTGCGCCGACTTTAAGGTGACGCTTAATCCGGTTCTTAAGGTAGATAGGTATCCGTTGCCGAAAGTTGAGGAGTTATTTGCTAATTTATCGGGGGGAGAATTGTTTACAAAAATAGACTTGTCACAGGCGTATAATCAGATTTGCTTGTCGGAGGAGTCGAAAATGTTGACAGTTATTAATACTCACCGAGGGCTTTTTAAGTACAATAGGCTTCCGTATGGCTTATCGTCGAGTTCCGGAATATTTTGTAGAATTAGCGAGTCAATAGTGAGGGATATTCCTAACGCTCAGAGTTTTTGTGACGATATTTTGATATTTGGTAAAAATCGGGAGGGTCATTTATCCACGCTAGAAGCTGTATTGAAGAGATTAAAGGATTTAGGTTTAAAATTAAAGAAAAGTAAGTGCACGTTTCTTGCCGATGAGGTCTGTTATTTAGGTTTTGTTGTTAGCAAAGACGGGATAAAACCAGACCCAAACAAGGTCGCAGCTGTAGCAAAAATGCCACCACCATCGTGCGTGACCGAGGTGCGATCGTTCTTAGGTATGGTTAATTTCTATTCTAAGTTCATTCCTAACGCAAGCGATATTTTGCACCACATGCATAACTTACTAAAGAAAGGTGCACGGTGGAATTGGACCACAAGTTGCGATGAGGCCTTTAATAAAATCAAATCCTTGTTGATAGGGAGGCGGATACTAGCGCACTTTGACCCTAACAACCACGTGACGCTAACTTGTGACGCTAGTCCACGCGGGGTCGCCGGCGTGCTCAGCCAGCCAGACGGGCAGGGGCGGGAGCGCCCGGTGGCATACGTATCAAGGAAACTTAATGCAGCTGAACAAAATTATTCACAGATACATCGAGAAGCACTCGCGATTGTTTTTTCTACTCAAAAATTTCATCAATATTTATATGGCAAGCGGTTCACTTTAGTAACTGATCATAAGCCCTTAATAAGTATTTTCGGTCCGCAAACTGGTGTGCCAAGCATGACTTCAAGTCGAATGCAGCGATGGGCATTGTTATTAATGGCTTATGATTTTGACATTCAATATGTAAACTCAGCGGGAAATTGCGCCGATGCGCTGTCGCGGTTACCAATAGGACAAAGTAAGGAATTTGACCCTCCGGAGCAATCTTTCTTGCATTTTGCATCTGATGCGCTTTTTCTAGACTGTAACGAAATACGTTTAAAGACGGCAAAAGATCCATTGCTAGGTCGAGTGGTCAATTATATAAAAAATGGTTGGCCCGACAGCGCGGAAATTAGGGAAATGCAACCATATTTTAATAGGCAAAAAGAGTTATATTTAGAACTTGACTGTGTCATGTGGGGCCATCGTGTTGTAATGCCGGAAGCGTGCCGCGAGATAGTGCTGCGAGAACTGCACGAGCCTCACATGGGCGTCGTGAAGACCAAGGCCATGGCCAGGAGTTACGTGTGGTGGCCCGGAATGGATGAGGCTATAGAAGCGCGGTGTCGCGCGTGCGACGCGTGCGCGGCGGTGGCTCCAGCGCCGCCGGCGAGCGCACCGGTGCCGTGGCATTGGCCGTCGCGAGCTTATGAAAGGGTCCATATCGATTTCCTAGGTCCATTAGATGGTCGTACCTACATGGTATCGATTGACGCGCGATCAAAATGGATAGAAGTGTCGTGCATGACACGGACGACCGCCGAAAGTGTAATAAGTAAATTATTAGAATCTTGGGCAAGGTGGGGAATTCCAAAACAAATAGTATCCGATAATGGCCCGCCGTTTTCTAGTAAACAATTTAATGACTTTTTAGAAAAAAATTGTGTGCGTCACATTTATTCCGCTCCTTATCATCCGGCGTCTAATGGAGCGGCGGAGGGAGCTGTAAAATTAATCAAAAATGTAATTAAAAAGGCGAAACACGAAGGGGTTAACATTGATAAAGCCATACTCAAATTTCTATTGCACTACCATAATACACCTCATTGTACCACCGGTGAGACGCCCGCTCGGCTGTTGCAGGGCCGCGACTTACGTATTCGATTAGATGCCATTAAACCAGATAGATCCGCTAAAGTCATCAACGAACAATCTAAAATGGTAGAACGGTCGCATAGGCCATCTAGGCACTTAGAAATAGGTGAGCCCGTGCAATACCGAACCTTCGGAACGGGTGCAAAATGGGCGGAAGGTCACGTAGCCAATAGGTTTGGGAAATCTGATTATACGATTGTGACAGGTGACGGATCTACACACCATCGACATATAGATCAAATGAAACGCCGACACTTAAGAAACTCAAACGTTTGTCCTCCATTCAATGCTGAAACCGAACCAGGGTGTGTCGTGCAGAGCGGTCGGCCGACTGGTATCGATGACGCCATGCCCAGCGTCGAGGTTACGGCGAACAGCCCTGGCGGTGACGCGAGACCCGCCTCGGAGCAGCCAGCACCATCGCAGGTGCCGGCGGCGCCCGTGGACGTGTCGCCTCGCGCGGGGGACGGGGAGCCGAAGGTAGTCGAGGGGGAGGACCCTAAACGAGCGAAGCGTGTCGACCCACCGTTACCGGCATTAGAAAAAAGAGTACCTAAAGTAGTAAAACGCTACGGATTTGAAATTGACTACATCTGTTAACGTTAAATTTAATATGCATAAAAAAATATATATAGTTATTTAGTTATACCTAGCCTTTCAAATGGCATACCTGTCTCGTTGTGTTATCCTTTTAGATATTAATTATTACCTACAGATACCTAAGTGCGTATTGTTAAGTTTTTACTAGTTATAGCTACATAAAATCAAAGATATTCACGCCAGCGTAAGGGAGAGAGGAAAGATAATATCAGCCCAGAATACCTACTTAGATGTGTGACGATAGGTAGTTATCTTTTTCCTTATACGAGCTAACATGAGTTCTATTGTGTTAGTATTACGATGCAATTCCATGTAAATAACTATTAACTAACTAACCGTATAATTGCTGTTAGATACTGATCTGCACAACAAATGTATACTTAGCATAAGTTTTTATTCTTATTAGTATTAAACTAGCGCCGCTTAGACCATAATTTTGTTACCTATTGTAAGTTTTACTTAAAATATTATATTACGATGTAATATCAGAATAAGTGTGGGGGTGTTATGTATAGATATGTGGGTACTTGTAATATGTATGTATACCGTTAGTCGGAATAAAGCATCAGCTGTGTTAATGTACTCTCGTTGTTTTAATTATCAAATACTTCATGTATACTTGGTCAACCAAATCTTGACAGTAGAAAAAGGCGGCAAATTTGAAAAATGTAGGCGCGAAGGGATATCGTCCCATAGAAAATTTTAATTTCGCGCGTTTTTTACTGACAAGATTTGGTTGACCAGCTATATTTTATAACTGCGATCCAGCTATCTAATTTGTGGCTTAAACTATTGTTTGTGGTAATCATCCTAAAAAAAACAAGTTAAATGCTACTTGAATACTGAGAAAAACGTGTATTTATTAACAATGTTTAATATTTTTTTCTTTTTTCGAATGGAAAAATAAACCTTACCCCCATAAGAATAAGCGCTTCAGCCCTAGCTTCTTCAGTCTGCGGCAAATGCATGTTCATCTCATCGCCGTCGAAATCAGCGTTGTAAGGTGTACACACGCACTCGTTGAACCTGCAAGTTGAATTTGAACTCTAAATACAATACCATTAAGTTTCACTTCGAATGATCTAAGTAGAATTTGTTTCAGAGAAAAAAAGTTCATATGCCTCATTTTTGCGTTATTGTGATTTGTACCTAATACAGTTGGAATACGATTCTTTTTTACAATTACCTAAATGTCCTCGCGCCTTGTGACACATGATGGATATATTTATGAAGTATTGATATAATTTAGACTCTAAATACAATGTCATTAAGTATAATTTCAAATATCAAAAGCACTGAGCATATAAAGGACAGAACTGACACAAGTATCACTCGAATTTTTGTGATTTGAACCTAATAGAGTTGGAATTAGGTTGATATTTGCGTACCTGAAGGTCCTCTGCGGCTGCACCTTCGCCTTGTGACACATGATGGACAGTTTATGAAGCGAGGGCTGCCGGTTGAACAACACGACGTCGCCGTCCACTAGATGGCGCTCCACGATGTCGCCGCACTGAAAAATGAACCTTGGATGAGCGGGATAAGGCTTATGTTACAATAACATGAAAATTAGTTTTACTTTTGTTCCTTTTACATTCTTTACAGTTTGTGCAAGGATCTCAAGGAGAGGCTTCAATCTCATTTATTCCTTTTGACTTTGACTAACCTTAGCCGTGACGTACGTCTAGCCTATGGAACTCTCCGCGTGACATCGAATTTATACCTACGCCTCGCGCACCTTACAAGGTGCAAATAGCCGTAGGCTGTCACTCGCTCACGGACGGACTATCTAACCTTGAGTTCCTACGCGATCTTCTGCCGATTCCCATCCACGGTTGGCGCCGGGTTGGTCTGGCGTTAGAGAGAGTCAGATATAGTGACGAGTGAAACAAATATGGCTAACCTTGAGTTCCTGCGCGATTTTCTCCTGGTTTCCAAACATGAGTTACTTCTTGTGCGGCAACCCTCGCTGCTGGACGTAGTTAGCTCGGGGGTGTGGTTAGAGAGAGTTAGGTATAGTGACGAGTGAGACGGATATAGCTAACCTTGAGTTCCTGCGGAATCTTCTCCCGGTTGCCATACTTGAGGTACTTCTTGTACGGCAGGCCTCGCTGCTGGACGTAATTAGCTCCGGGGTGTGGTTAGAGAGAGTCAGCTATAGTGACGAGTGAGACGGATATAGCTAACCTTGAGTTCCTGCGCGATTTTTTTCCCGGTTGCCATACTTGAGGTACTTCTTGTACGGCAGGCCTCGCTGCTGGACGTAATTAGCTCCGGGGTGTGGTTAGAGAGAGTTAGGTATAGTGACGAGTGAGACGGATATAGCTAACCTTGAGTTCCTGCGGAATCTTCTCCCGGTTGCCATACTTGAGGTACTTCTTGTGCGGCAGGCCTCGCTGCTGGACGTAGTTAGCTCCGGGGTGTGGTTAGAGAGAGTTAGGTATAGTGACGAGTGAGACGGATATAGCTAACCTTGAGTTCCTGCGCAATTTTTTCCCGGTTGCCATACTTGAGGTACTTCTTGTGCGGCAGGCCTCGCTACTGGACGTAATTAGCTCCGGGGTGTGGTTAGAGAGAGTTAGGTATAGTGACGAGTGAGACGGATATAGCTAACCTTGAGTTCCTGCGCGATTTTCTCCCGGTTGCCATACTTGAGGTACTTCTTGTGCGGCAGGCCTCGCTGCTGGACGTAATTAGCTCCGGGGTGTGATTAGAGAGAGTTACATATAGTGACGAGTGAGACGGATATAGCTAACCTTGAGTTCATGCGCGATCTTCTCCCGGTTGCCATACTTGAGGTACTTCTTGTGCGGCAGGCCTCGCTGCTGGACGTAGTTAGCTCCGGGGTGTGGTTAGAGAGAGTCAGCTTTAGTGACGAGTGAGACGGATATAGCTAACCTTGAGTTCCTGCGCGATCTTCTCCCGGTTGCCATACTTGAGGTACTTCTTGTGCGGCAGGCCTCGCTGCTGGACGTAATTAGCTCCGGGGTGTGGTTAGAGAGAGTTAGGTATAGTGACGAGTGAGACGGATATAGCTAACCTTGAGTTCCTGCGGAATCTTCTCCCGGTTGCCATACTTGAGGTACTTCTTGTACGGCAGGCCTCGCTGCTGGACGTAATTAGCTCCGGGTGTGGTTAGAGAAAGTTAGGTATAGTGGCGAGTGAGACGGATATAGCTAACCTTGAGTTCCTGCGGAATCTTCTCCCGGTTGCCATACTTGAGGTACTTCTTGTACGGCAGGCCTCGCTGCTGGACGTAATTAGCTCCGGGTGTGGTTAGAGAAAGTTAGGTATAGTGGCGAGTGAGACGGATATAGCTAACCTTGAGTTCCTGCGCGATTTTCTCCTGGTTTCCAAACATGAGTTACTTCTTGTGCGGCAACCCTCGCTGCTGGACGTAGTTAGCTCCGGGGTGTGGTTAGAGAGAGTCAGCTTTAGTGACGAGTGAGACGGATATAGCTAACCTTGAGTTCCTGCGCGATTTTCTCCCGGTTGCCATACTTGAGGTACTTCTTGTGCGGCAGGCCTCGCTGCTGGACGTAGTTAGCTCCGGGGTGGTGGTCGGGCCCGTTGCGGACTAGTTGACGAAGCCAGTGGAGATTGGCCGGGAACACCCGCTCCGGGTAGGTTAGGATCTTGGCTACGTGGACTGGGACGCCGACCTGGGAAGTATAGGTGATGTGTTATTTACATACATCAGAGTTGTTGGTGCGGGAATGATTTCGTGTATTTATAACTTTGTTTATTGTAAAATAATTACCAAACTATGAATTAAACATAGGCAGTAAGGTCCAAATGTGGTTAGAAATATTAAATTAGTATTGGTTTATACAGTTTTTACCTATTTTTTGGCTAGTGTAAAACATTTCCGCACAATGTATGGTTATTTTGTACTCATCTTGGAATAACCGCTTTAATAAGACTGCATGATATGATATCCATCATTAAATTCACTTGATGGACATATTGTCTCAGTATTCATACGTGGCTTCAAATAACCATAAATAACATATCCGTTTTTAATATATTAAATCCTTTAATAAGGTTGTCGTGTAGTATTTATTTAATGTCGTACATTACCTCCTGTATCTGCAGATTAGGGTCCGGAGAGATGACGGTCCGGCTTGAGAAGTCAACGCGCTTGCCAGACAAGTTGCCTCGGAAGCGCCCTTGCTTGCCTTTCAGCCGCTGCACTAGACCGCTCCGGGGCCTTTGCCTCTGAATCCTAACTTGCTTTTGATACATACCTCCTGAATCTGCAGATTAGGGTCCGGAGAGATAACGGTCCGGCTTGAGAAGTCAACGCGCTTGCCAGACAAGTTGCCTCGGAAGCGCCCTTGCTTGCCTTTCAGCCGCTGCACTAGACCGCTCCTAGGCCTTTGCCTCTGAATCCTAACTTGCTTTTGATACATACCTCCTGAATCTGCAGATTAGGGTCCGGAGAGATAACGGTCCGGCTTGAGAAGTCAACGCGCTTGCCAGACAAGTTGCCTCGGAAGCGCCCTTGCTTGCCTTTCAGCCGCTGCACTAGACCGCTCCGGGGCCTTTGCCTCTGAATCCTAACTTGCTTTTGATACATACCTCCTGAATCTGCAGATTAGGGTCCGGAGAGATAACGGTCCGGCTTGAGAAGTCAACGCGCTTGCCGGACAAGTTGCCTCGGAAGCGCCCTTGCTTGCCTTTCAGCCGCTGCACTAGACCGCTCCCGGGCCTTTGCCTCTGAATCCTAACTTGCTTTTGATACATACCTCCTGTATCTGCAGATTAGGGTCCGGAGAGATAACGGTCCGGCTTGAGAAGTCAACGCGCTTGCCGGACAAGTTGCCTCGGAAGCGCCCTTGCTTGCCTTTCAGCCGCTGCACTAGACCGCGGCCGGGTTTTTTAGGCTGTCAACAATACATATATGATATCACTAATCTAAAACAGAAAAGATTTACTTTATAACAGGGTAACGCATAGCTCAAACCACTGAAAGTAGGAATACTAGGAACTTGATATTTTAAACATTTTGTCAAATGTTGTTGAGTTCCACTAAGAAAAACTATTGGAAATTCAACATAGAAAAAAAACTGGCATTGACATTTTTTAACGAGTATTACGCGGGGGACGAAATCGCTTGCTTATGATATTCAGCGCTCAATAGCTTAATGGCAATATTGGCAATGAAGTCAATGTTACCGTTGACCCGTGTATTATTGTTTTAATGAATTTACTATACCTGCATAGAGAGCGGGATGCCAGACATCTCGCTGTTGATATAAAGCGCAGCATGCAGCTGCAGGTAGTCCCAGTCCTCTTGCACAAGCTCGCTCTTGCCGCCGCTGGCTATGTGCCGCGCTATCACGTCGTTGATTAGGAGGATCTCCGATTGCTTCATGGTCAGGTCATCTTCATTCCTATAAAAAAAGGGAATATACTTTGATATAAAAAAAACTGGCATTAGATCGCGTGCGTCCACACCGCGGCCTACCACGAATCTAAAACCAAAACAAATTATCGATATTAAACTTTCGTGAGACATATTTTAAACTGTCCTGTCCTGTGTGTGTCAGCGCGCGCGCAACGAGCGACGAGGCGGGCGGCGCGATCAGTGCACGAGTTGCAGTCGCCGCGAGCACTCGAGCCTGAGGATGGACCCCCGAAGGGCCCGAAACATGTCGCCAATAGCGACTAAAAATTCAAGTGAGTGAAACCGTTGTCGTACAAACAGTTTAAAACAAATTATGTAGATGTGCGGGTTGGTTCCATATTCACATGTGTAGGTTTCACGTATGAATGAGTAAAGCGAGTAGACTTGAGTAGAGCGACCACTGCAGTATGGAGGGATACTGACGTGCCCCCCTTGATGAGAGACACTACACTCGGCCCGGGCAGCGTGGCCAGGATAAAGTCTTCAGGGCGGGAGACCTTAGCGTTCATGCCCAGGAGTGGGATGTCTTCATCAGAGATGCAACGGAACAGGTTCAGTACCTGGGAATATAACTACTGTCGGTTGAACCCGGTACTCACGTGCCCGCCTTGATGTCGGAGACCACGCTGGGCCGGATACAGAGCGGCGGCACAGGCAGCCGCGTCAGGATCAGGTCCTCAGGGCGGGAGATCTTGGCGTTCATGCCGAGGAGTGGGATGTCTTCATCAGAGATGCAACGGAACAGGTTCAGTACCTGGGAATATAACTACTGTCGGTTGAACCCGGTACTCACGTGCCCGCCTTGATGTCGGACACCACGCTGGGCCGGATACAGAGCGGCGGCACGGGCAGCCGCGTCAGGATCAGGTCCTCAGGGCGGGAGATCTTGGCGTTCATGCCGAGGAGTGGGATGTCTTCATCAGGGATGCAACGGAACAGGTTCAGTACCTGAGAATATAACTACTGTCGGTTGAACCCGGTACTCACGTGCCCGCCTTGATGTCGGAGACCACGCTGGGCCGGATACACAGCGGCGGCACAGGCAGCCGCGTCAGGATCAGGTCCTCAGGGCGGGAGATCTTGGCGTTCATGCCGAGGAGTGGGATGTCTTCATCAGGGATGCAACGGAACAGGTTCAGTACCTGAGAATATAACTACTGTCGGTTGAACCCGGTACTCACGTGCCCGCCTTGATGTCGGAGACCACGCTGGGCCGGATACACAGCGGCGGCACGGGCAGCCGCGTCAGGATCAGGTCCTCAGGGCGGGAGATCTTGGCGTTCATGCCGAGGAGTGGGATGTCTTCATCGGGGATGCGACGGAACAGGTTCAGTACCTGAGAATATTAGTTGCTTTTATTATGCTCCTATTTTATACCTTTCTACCTTCAATCGCTAAAGGATAAACATTACGAAAGGCCATCTGAAGTCCATACACGAAAATGGTGGAAGAGAAAAACGAAATTGCGCCCAATTCATAACTGGCGCTCCATTTTGGGTAATTTTCTTTTCCATTTGCACAGACAGGGCAAATTCGATATTACTTCAAAAATACAATGATTAATTATTCGACAGTCGGCACTGTTAATATTTACTAAGTGGCTTAATGTAACTAAAGTATTTTTTTTCTTTTGCAGCACCTAATGCTTATATCTTTTCTACTTTTCTCCTCAACCGAAAGGTTGTCTGTTCTTCTGTCTGAAGTGTTTATAAAGAGTACTTATATTGTATCGTACCTAACAGTAAAAACTATAACAAAACTCCTCACCTGCAAAGGGCTAAGCTCAATAATCAGCCCGCTCTGTACCATAGTCGCCAGCTCCTTATTTGACTGCTTCGCCTCATTGAACTGCCTCAACACCTTCTGCACCACCGGGTCCGTCGGCTTCTTTGTCCTGTACTTATCATGGATAATCTTCAAGATCCCCGCTGAACTCTTCTTCACTATACCGTTGAGGGCTTCGCAGGAAGGGCATTTGGTGCAGGTTTTGGCTTTCTTCAGAGCGGCTGCTCGGAGAGCTTTCTTGTGTAAGTAGGAGAGGTCAGGGTTGAGGAATTTCCGGCGGAAGTTCTTTTTGATGTTCTCTTGGAGCATTACTTTTGAACATTCCTGTAATTATGTGTAAATTTTAGTCTAATATTCTTAATATTGTCTTCAGGATGGGATGCAATTAAAATTCATTATATGCGATATAATCCCTGCTTGCATTTATTTCGAATATTCTTGTTATAAGACTGAACTTGAACAGTCTTATAACATGATCAGTTTTATTGAAATAAACAATTAAGAAATGGGGAAAAACAATGGCGATTCATAGCTTTAGATAGCTTATGTTGTAATTCTGGAAACTTTTACATTTGCTTTACGAGAAATATGGTAATTAATAAGCTTTTACCGCATATGGTGGCATTTTTTATTTAAAATTTTGGGGCAGTTCACACAATAATGACCTTTTGAACACAGAATTAGAACCTTAATTAAAATGGACTGTCAAGTCAGTTATCTATATTAAGTATCAACATACCTTGCAGATGGTCTGCAGTATAGTAATGATGGACCGGAAGTAGCCAACATGGAAGACGGGCAATGCCAGTTCTATGTAGCCAAAGTGGCCGACACACTCCGCCAGGCCCAGGCCGCATGTGTCACAGTTGGCGTTCTTCTGGTTTGTGCCCTGTTGATCAAATAAATTTATTAAGGTAAGATTAGAAGTCTCAAATTCAGGCTGAGGCTAATAAGTAATCAAAATAGAATACAAATTTTTGAGACTGTAGGCTGCAGGCCTAAATTAATTAAGAAAAGAGATTGTAACCATATTGCATGACTGTTTGTTTCACAATAAATAAAATAATGGTGTAACTTATTTTCTTTTTTGTTTTATTTTAATTGAAAAAGTTGGTATTAGTTGGAAATTATTTGTAATACATAAATTCAATAAAGAGTACAGCTGATCTCGCAATGACAATGGCTTCCGATATATAATAAAAATGTATGTTTTGATCAATAAAGAGTTTATTTATTATTAATTAAAGCTTCATTTGTTCTACAGTCAGGTTTTTTTTTTAACTTTATTTTGGGGCTGACTGCAGATCCCATCTGCTGGGTGAAAGCCTCCTGACTTTTTCTCCACTCATCCCTGTCTTGGGCTTTCTGGAGCCAGTCTTTTCCTGCGACTTTATTGCTATTACACAAAATCTGCAATTTGTTTAAATCATACCATCCTCCTATCCAGCACTCCGTAAGCAGCAGGCACTCGCTGCCCATCTTGAGCGTACAGGTTCTTGGTGATCACTCGGATGTGCGCCGCCTGCTGGATGGCTGACCCACTGTCCACGTTGAACGTGACGTGGGAGCTGAAGGACAAAAATGTTTTCAATTTTACTTGTTTCTTAGAAAACAAATATTAAACATAGTTTGCACAAGGTGACAAAAATATAATATAGATGGAAATTTATACAGATTGACTAAATATTATAAATAATGAGCGGGTGTGTGGATAATAATGTAAAAATAAAAATTCAGTTATGAAGTATAAGAGTTGGTTGAGTTAGCAACATGTTTGTGGTCAATAATAGAGCCTTATTTTATAAAAACTATTTCCACGGTAAAGCTGATGCATTAAACAAGCCTTACACAAAAATTACATAGTTATATTAAGTAAAAAAGATACAATAAAGCCCTAAACTTAAGAAGTATAAAGTACATTCTGAAGTAAACATAACCTAACTTACATTTTTCTTCCGACGTCTGTTTCACGATATTGCTCTTTAGGCATCTTGAGTATTTATTTAAACACTAAATTCAATCATATTTTACTTAAGAAACAAAGTATTTATTGAATAAATACTGCTAACAAATCATCTGACTGCGCAAGGCATGTCTGTCAAAAAGTTGTCAATAATGTCAATAAGCAACCGTCTGTAAGTTCCATTTAAATTAAAACATCGATATTGTTAAGTACTATAATCGACTGAAACTCGATATAATTTTCGATTATCAATAAATTATGAATATGAACCAAGGCCCCAACGTGTCTGTTCTCTTTGACGGCGCAGGAACTAGTATCACTTCTCTCTCCTCCTTCTTGTGAAAATGCCACTTGTCAAAAAAGGACAACTATACTGTTGACAAGACGAACTTCAAATCCAGTTGTTGCCGTTTTGGTGGTTACAAAGCTGTGTATGTGTGCGTAAAACGTCTATGTGTGCATTTTTAGGGACGTGAAAAGTCGATTTTAATCATGTTATATATCGATAAACGCTACACAGGGAAACGGAAAAGCGATTAATTAAAGCTTTAATTTCTTCGTTAAAAATAAACAAAATTGAAATGCTAATGGATTATGAATATAATAAAATGATTCAATTATTGCGGAACACATATTTTAGTACGTATTTATGTATTGTAATTAAAAATCTGAACTTTCTCTTCGTTCCCTGCTGTGGCGTGACGATAAAATGGTGATCTGATAACCACGATAAAGAGTAAAAGCGTTTTTTGTTCATTTTAGGTATCGGTAAACTTTTCAAGTAAAATTCAAATTGCAAGAAATGTCGATAGTTTATCGATATGACTTTATCGACATGGCCACAGCAAGGTGGTTACATATTGTTAATCGTACATAAAAACAAAGTGGCAACAGTGACAGCTCGCTTAGGGTCCATCTTTACAAATATTATATCTATGGGAACTAGTATCACTTCTCTCTCCTCCCTCTTGTGAAAATGCCACTTGTCAAAAAAGGACAACTATACTGTTGACAAGACGAACTTCAAATCCAGTTGTTGCCGTTTTGGTAGTTACAAAGCTGTGTATGTGTGCGATATCGATAAACGCTACACAGCGGAACGGAAAAGCGATTAATTAAAGCTTCAATTTCTTCGTTAAAAATAAACAAAATTGAAATGCTAATGGATTATGAATATATTATAATATAATAAAATGATTCAATTATTGCGGAACACATATTTTAGTACGTATTTATGTATTGTAATTAAAAATCTGAACTTTCCCTTCGTTCCCTGCTGTAGCGTGACGATAAAATCGTGATCTGATAACCACAATAAAGAGTAAAAGCGTTTTTTGTTCATTTTAGGTATCGGTAAACTTTTCAAGTAAAATTCAAATTGCAAGAAACGTCGATAGTTTATCGATATGACTTTATCGACATGGCCACAGCAAGGTGGTTACATATTGTTAATCGTACATAAAAACAAAGTGGCAACAGTGACAGCTCGCTTAGGGTCCATCTTTACAAATATTATATCTATGATATGAACACCTGGAATCAAATAAATATCGAAGGTTTTTTTGTTTTGAAATATGCCAGTTGCCACCTTGGAGGATATAATCAAACGGAGACGCCATGTCTGTAATTTTCTGTACAAAACAGTCTGCCGATTTTTGCGGGGGAGGGGAACGTCAAATGTATGCGTAACGTAAAAATAGCCATGTCAGATAAACGTCAGTCCATACATTGTGTATGACCGTTGGCCGCCTATTGTCGACAGAGGGGAAAGCCTGTTAATGGCTACTCCGTTTAGTTGTATCCTCCAAGAGTTGCCACTCGTGCATCACTCGTGATTTAACAATGAGTTGTATGGACTCATCGCTCGATCAAAATTTTACATAAAAATTTTAACTTTACGAATTTGCTAATCGATTCCAAGTGTTTTGTGTGGCGAGTACCTACTTTCGCCTGCCTCCTCCCAGCCGTTGTAAAAAGGTCCCGCGATATTTTTTATCTGTGGTTCAGCGCGCCGTTTTTTGGCTTGTCAATCGAAACCACGCAACAATTTTATTTCGATTTTTGCCGTAAATTTAAGTAATTTCTTGATGTATTATACGAAGAAACATTGCAATCGATGCTACACGTAAAGTTGCGTGAAGTCTAAGCTCGGAGTGCTCGAAAATCGGTGTGATATTCGTTGTTCCGTCGCAGTGACCCGCGAACTCATATCATGCCTCTGTTGAAAAGAAAAGCGTTTGAGAAATCCAAGGCGTCCGGGTACTTGCGGGACGACGATGAGGTCTTCCACTGCGAAATCACCGACGAGATCTTCAAGGACTATGAGTGAGTATTAGTGATCATGAAAATCCCGCGCATTTTTGGCGCAATAATAGATAATTGTGTTTTTGGTCGGCTAGAGAGAACGCTGACATTGTTAACGGGCGGGAGACAGCGTAATTACGTGAGCGTGACACGATGTTCGGCGCCGTCGACGCCGCGCGAGGCCGCGGCGTTATCTTTATTCATGTTATTGTTGTTATTTTGTTTACAGAGAGTATTGTGAGAGGATTATATTGGTTAATTCCATGGTGTGGTCATGTGAGATGACAGGGAAGAACAACTTGACGTACGCAGAGGCGCTGGAGAGTGAGAAAGCTGCAAGAAAGTCACTCAGAGACTTCCCTATGGAGCTTAGGATTCCTATTCTATACTTGGCATCGAAGACCAAGAGGAGTTCGTTTGCTGAGATGTCTGAAGATGTGTTCAACTACGTGAGGGAGAGATTCTTTGTGGGGGAGACAGTGGAGGCCTGCCTGGAGGGGGACTCCTGGCAGGAGGCACACATTCTCTCCATCACAGCGCAGAAACAGCCTCCAGGAAGGTTAGTACTTAAATAATAAGGATGATAAAATAACAAACATTTAATTGTGACAAAGTTACAGTGTTTCATGTGTTTTCACTCTTATCTGATTCTGATCTGTCTGTTAGATAATTAGTGTATTTAAATAGTGTAGTGTAATTAGTTGTAATTGAAATTGAAATCATTTATTGCATATCACATAGCAGGTACAGGTGTTCTTAAATATAAGCTGTTCATGTGACACCCTGTTATTAAGTCACAGCAACATACTGCAACATATACTAATCTAGTCTAAAATTGTACATAATTATTTACATATGGCTAATAATTAATTATTTTACATTTTGATAATATCTGACATGCACAATTTGCACAAACACTAATTAAAGATTTACAGTTACAAGATTCACTACACAAAAGAGATATTATATACAGGGTGGCGCATTCAGATCGCTCAGTATGGGAAAATCTGAAACTATAAGACATACGACGATCTCTTCTTAGGAACCATGTCATTGATTTTAGTAACAAGAAAAACTGCATTCATACATTTAAAAAAAATGTGTACTCAGCTCGGGAATCGAACCCGGACGTTTTGAAAAAAAAAATCTAAAATTATTTCTATTTAGATATCGATTGTGTAGGTCTTCAGCAGTAAATGTTACTATGAAACATGATGTCTGAAATGAATAAAATGCATTGTTTTCATATCCTTTAATTTATTTTAGTATGTTTTCGAAATGGCCACCATTTTTTAGGGTTCCGTAGCCAAATGGCAAAAAACGGAACCCTTATAGATTCGTCATGTCTGTCCGTCTGTCTGTCCGTCCGTATGTCACAGCCACTTTTCTCCGAAACTATAAGAACTATACTGTTGAAACTTGGTAAGTAGATGTATTGTGTGAATCGCATTAAGATTTTCACACAAAAATAGAAAAAAAACAATAAATTTTTGGGGTTCCCCATACTTCGAATTGAAACTCAAAATTTTTTTTTTTCATCAAACCCATACGTGTGGGGTATCTATGGATAGGTCTTCAAAAATGATATTGAGGTTTCTAATATCATTTTTTTCTAAACTGAATAGTTTGCGCGAGAGACACTTCCAAAGTGGTAAAATGTGTCCCGCCCCCCCCCCCCTAACTTCTAAAATAAGAGAATGATAAAACTAAAAAAAATATATGATGTACATTACCATGTAAACTTCCACCGAAAATTGGTTTGAACGAGATCTAGTAAGTAGTTTTTTTTTATACGTCATAAATCGCCTAAATACGGAACCCTTCATGGGCGAGTCCGACTCGCACTTGGCCGCTTTTTTTTCAATACATTTTACATAAAAAAAAATTAAATGTATGAATGCAGTTTTTCTTGTTACTAAAATCGATGACATGGTTCCTAAGAAGAGATCGTCGTATGTCTTATAGTTTCAGATTTTCCCATACTGACCGATCTAAATGATGCCACCCTGTATATTCAGAAAATTCACTTATATAGTATAGTAGCATTTATTTCAATAATAAATAAATAAAATAAAATTTAATAGGAATGATTTTAGTTTCTTGCTAAAAAGTTTTAGTTATTCTCGTTTTGTATTGGTAGGTTTTAACCAAAATGCCAAGTCAACATTGCCAATTTAATTACAGCAAAGTGCTACTCCCCGGATCATCATACTGCTATGAAGTGGAACAGTACCAAGAGGACAACCCAGCGGGAGGCAAGATAGGCCTCGCGCCTCACGACCGCGTGCGCCGGCGCAAGGGAGTTTATTCCAGGGACAAGAACCGGCTGTTCCTCAAGCAGTTTGTACAACAGTCTGAAGGCATCATTGTCATCAAGGTTAGTTTATATGTCCCACTGCTAGCTATAGACTTACTGCACAAAACCCAGTGGGAGGCAAGATAGGGCTTGCGGCTGTTCCAGAGCAGTCTGGAGGCAACATTGTCATCAAGGTAAGACTCCATTGATGACTAGCACTCGCAATGAGCGTTTAGTTTTCCTGAACAAAAACGATTGCTGATTGCTTTCTTGCCGTTGGTTGAACAGCAACTTTCGTTCATTCCTACGTCACAGAACTAAGGACAAAGAAATAGTAGGTTGAATAGCCTGAATCTTGAATCAGTAAGTTTTTTCTATCATTTTCTTGATATAAACACTCCGGAACACTAGAATTTCTACAGCTACGGTGGTCTCCAAAAATGAAGTGCACTGGTTTCATGGTGTCAGAAACACGCTGGCCGTATACTTGATTGGCACATTCTAGACATGGTATTAAAAAGAAAATTAACTGGTTTTTACGCTTTTTTAAAATTGAATAACCTATTTCCCGTAACAAATTTATTATGTCATCAAAACTTTTACAAACAACTTATTTTTACAGAAATCTGCACTAGAAAAATACAACATAGGCAAAGTGAACTTCGACCAGATATTCACCGGCTCCCCGCCCGAGTTTTCCCCCTCCAAGAAATTCCTCAAGTCTCCCCCTGCCAAGGCCCCCGCCAAGCCGGGCTCCGCCACCAAGCCGGGCTCCGCCACCAAGCCGGGTTCCGCCACCAAGCTGAAGGCCAAGAAAGGGACTCCGGATAAAAAGGGACAGCAGTCCATGGACAAGTTTCTTAAGAAGACAGATAAAAATGAATGTAAGTACACGTCTGTGGACGCCATTTAGGGAAAAGGATCCAGTCCACAAAAATCTGTAAATCTATTCATATTCTATTGACAGATTTTTGTGGATTGGACCCTTTTCCCTATATGGCGTCCAGTCTTATCCATATTACCTTGACCTATATGGTGGAAAGATTTGCTGACTATGGATGAGGTCTTGGTGGCTCAAATGGCAGGGTGCTGGAGTATATATGGTTTAAGAACTTTATTCTCAAAAGAATTTACAAAATTCGTATCGGTCTATCTAGATTGATACGAATTTTGTAAATTCTTGAGTTCAAGTCTCACCCAAGCCAGTAATTTTTCCACTTTTAAATTTATTCTAAGCTTAATAGAATCGTTCGCAGACGTTTCTGCTAGTTAATAATTAAAACTAATCTTGATGTGTTGGTACCCGTAAACTAAACGTAAAGATGTGTTAGTAGTAAACCCGTGTGTAGCGAACAGAGAACCAGCCTAGCTGGTTGTTGGCAGTAAATGAGTTAATAGGGAATATTATGCGAAAGTCTGCGTAGGGGGCGCCACTCCCACAATAAGTCACAATCTAAGGGTCTACCGCAAACGAGGGAGTCGAAATTTTGTTATCTAACCTCTCTATCACTCTTGCATATTCGAACGATAAAAAGGCAGATAGCTGAGTTTCGATTTCGCGTTTCCCGGTAAGCCCTTTGTAAACAAACTGCCTTGATGTATAACATATAGTACATACTGTACCTTAAACTGTTTTTTGACAAGTTTTCACAGACAATCAAATATGACATTTCATATTTGGTTGTCAAAAAACAGTTTAAGGTACAGTATGTATATGTTACTCTATGGCAGCGGTCGGCAACAGGCGGCCCGCGGGCCGCATTGCGGCCCGCGAACCTCTCGCTTGCGGCCCGCGAGCCTCCCTGGCTATTTTGTATGTAATATTGACAAACGACAATGTCTGCTAAAGTCACAAATATAACCGAAGTGCGGCCCGCGTCAAATTCGTTAACTACTATGTGGCCCTTGGCTGCTAAAAGGTTGCCGACCGCTGCTCTATGGTATACTTAAGTCACTAGTGCTGCACTCTGGCGGCAAAACATGCCAGTAATACTCCCTATTGAATTTATTTACATACAATGTGAAACTTGACAGCAAATGACCGTAAAGTTCTAACATTTGTTTACCAGCACCCAAGCCAAAGACACCATCGGACCCGAACGCCAAGAAGGGCGCCCAGGAGCTGGCGGCGAAGATGCGTCGTGCTGAAGAGGAGATGCGGCAGCGGAAAGAAGAAGAAAAGGCCAAGAAGAAAGCGTACCTGAAGGAGTGGCAGAAGGTTAAAGAAGACCAGGAGCTCGAGGATCATAAGGTGACATCATATCCTTCTCAATTCATAATTCTTTATTGCAACCATGGTACAGTATAGATGTCAGAATAAATGTACAATGTCTCACATGGACCCTGTAAGGGCACAGCATCATAGCTTACTTCTAACTAATGACATATTATTATAGTATTTTTTGTATTGTATGTAGCAAAATGATCTCTGTTGAAGACCAGGTTCCTCCATAGGGATCTGTTCCCCGCTAAGCGCATGGCCTCGTGCAGTTTTAATTGCATAGGTGCAGTAATTAGAGCACACCATCTAGTAGGGAGAGCGCCCTGAGGCCTGGTGCCTTCAACTTTGCCCATCATAATAACGCTCCAGGCTATCCAGGGAGCGAATTGACCCCTAATCTCACTGTTTTTTGCCTCTGCCCTACTTGCCGTCGAAAGTCGCAAGGGCAGTCATCCTTACACCCTAAACCTTAAATGGTCACGTTCAACGAGCGATTTCAGAGGAGGATTTTTTGTGGAATGTAGTTCACTACCGATTTTTTTCTCTATAGATATGTAAGGTTTTAAAAAAAGAATAGACTTTTATTGAGTTGGAAACACGCTTGGAGTCGCAAGCGTCAATAAGCTACCGAAACCGGTTCCAACGAAGCAGATTGTATCTGTGTCACCAATGCCTTATAAATAAAAGCGGCCAAGTGCGAGTCGGACTCGCCCATGAAGGGTTCCGTATTTAGGCGATTTATGACGTATTAAAAAAAAACTACTTACTAGATCTCGTTCAAACCAATTTTCGGTGGAAGTTTACATGGTAATGTACATCGTATATTTTTTTTAGTTTTATCATTCTCTTATTTTAGAAGTTACAGGGGTGGGGGGGGGGGACACATTTTACCACTTTGGAAGTGTCTCTCGCGCAAACTATTCAGTTTAGAAAAAAATGATATTAGAAACCTCAATATCATTTTTGAAGACCTATCCATAGATACCCCACACGTATGGGTTTGATGAAAAAAAATTTTTTGAGTTTCAGTTCGAAGTATGGGGAACCCCAAAAAATTATTGTTTTTTTTTCTATTTTTGTGTAAAAATCTTAATGCGGTTCACAGAATACATCTACTTACCAAGTTTCAACAGTATAGTTCTTATAGTTTCGGAGAAAAGTGGCTGTGACATACGGACGGACAGACAGACGGACAGACAGACAGACAGACATGACGAATCTATAAGGGTTCCGTTTTTTGCCATTTGGCTACGGAACCCTAAAAATAAGCATCAAAATTATTATTATTAGATGAAAAATTACATCACATTTCGGACAGGAATCTCTTTTGTTCCATATTTTCAGCGGTAGAATAGGGATGTTTCCTGTACTTAAAATAAATTATTTCAAACCGTGCACGAAATACAGCACCAGATAATTATTAGAAAAACATAGACTGCAGCTATTTTTAAACACAATTTGTATTTAATAAATCGGATTGATATATAAAAAGTAGGTGAGTTTACCGTGACGCTACATTAGTTTTCATATAAATTCCATATTAGCAAATCGTTTTGACAGTTCTAAAAAAGAAGCTGATTTGACTAATAGGAATGTAGCCTATTGTGTTTATACAAATTGATTATCCTAACACCGTTCTTATCTCTCACCAGATCATTCCCAAAGGCACCCCCATAGACATGGAGGGCATACCGCACGAGCACTTCGGGGACTTCTTATCTGTGCTCGAGTTCGTGCACATTCACGGCGAGACGCTCAAGGTATCTACAGTTCTGCTGCTATTGCTATACTCAGACTTTTGGTGGGGTTGTTTACGGCATTCGGCAAGAGGGGGGCCATATTGAACGTGTAATGCGCTAACGTAACTGCTTTTATTTAATTTACTAACTTTTGCTGCACCAATTTTTTCCCTTATACAATGAAATGATCCTAAAATGTTATGAAAAACGTTTCCAAAGCCATTTTTTATTAAATTTTAGGGACAATTACACTCGACCAGTATTTTGTCTGCCAAAATTGTCTTTACAAAAAAGAGAACATCTTAAAACAGTCTTCCTCTATCTTTCAATAGCATTTCCCTACATGTACCGACCCGTCTAAAAATAAGTTATGTATATACCAAACCATTTGCTAGCAGTCAAACTTAGAAGACTCCATAGTTAATTTTAATAACTTATAACTTGTTTGTTTAATTTTTTTTTGTAATTCCAAAGGTGAAGGACACCCTCCACAACGGCCTCGACGTGGAAACGTTCCGCAAGGCTCTGACCCTGAAGCAGCACGCGGGCGTGTTCAGCGACCTGGTGCAGATGCTGCTCACCACCATCTTCCAGCTCCAGGAGGACGAGGCCGAGGACTACAACGAGAGCGGCGGCATACAGGAGTCCACTGGTAAGAGGGGCACCAACCACGAGGCCAGAGATCAAAGACACGGCCTCGACGTGGAAACGTTCCGCAAGGCGCTGACCCTGAAGCAGCACGCGGGCGTGTTCAGCGACCTGGTGCAGATGCTGCTCACCACCATCTTCCAGCTCCAGGAGGACGAGGCCGAGGACTACAACGAGAGCGGCGGCATACAGGAGTCCACTGGTAAGAGGACCACCAACCTCGAGTCCAAAGATCAAAGACACGGCCTCGACGTGGAAACGTTCCGCAAGGCTCTGACCCTGAAGCAGCACGCGGGCGTGTTCAGCGACCTGGTGCAGATGCTGCTCACCACCATCTTCCAGTTTTCTGAACCGCAAAAAGGCAAATATAGTGGTTGTAATGATCAATACTCATGATCAAATTTAGAGGAGCGCAAAAAAAAGGTACTAATTTTGAAATTACTATAAGTGTTGTAATTCAGTAATTAAACCTTTTTTTCGCGTTCCTCAAAATTCGTCCGTGAGTATAGTTGAGTTTTAATTATTTGGGTGACTTGAAGAGCCGCAAATGTAGCTCCAAAGAGCCTCACGCTACTTGCGAGCTACTGTTTACTGATCCTTGATATAGGGTGCGTCTATATCAGAAATATTTTACAGAAAAAAATCACTTTTTCCTGAATAACAACTTCGCACAAATACTCCTTATCTGCGAATTATACCTCTCCTTACTTAGTATACTTTTCTTTACAGATTATGAACCTATGACCGAAGGCATGGATAAAGCAGTGGAACTCGCTACGAAAGCTAGCAAGTGGTCTCAAACATACCTCGGCACTCCGCTTAGCAAGCTACCGCTCGACCCTACCACAGTCAGCGAAGTGCTCAGGTGGGTTGCATTTTCTCTCTATCATAAGCTTTTTTTTATTAAGAACACGGACTACACGCCAGCAGGGCGACGCAAGCGCGCCATCACTGTCGTCTAAGGTTGGTCCAATGAGCATTTCGTCTCACTTTCTCCCTAAGCAAAATGTGAGACGCAAATACACATTTGAGAAAGAGATTGGACATCTGTCAATAATTAATTCCATCTGGAATACCACCCTAAAACAGGTTCATTCAAGTCTATACTGTATCCGTTTTGGTGCTACAATCCGAAGGAGTAATTTATAGGGAATATAGGGTATGGAAGACACTGGTTGCCAGCTCCAAAAATGATACACAATTTGTGGCATGATATCGTACTGAGGGCGAATAGCAAAGAGTAATATGTTTTATTTTGCCAATTAATGTTTTCTCTTAAAAGTGTTAAGTGTGTTCTCATAAAAATTAATACATACAAATATCTTTTTATTTATACGGGTACGTCTGTTTGGGTAAGAGAATAATAGATTGGTACGCTTTCCCGCTTCCCGCCGTAGAGTCATCATCGATCTAACAAGTAATCTTCCGTTCCAGGTTGCACCTGCTGTCGTCAGGCGCCGCCCCGGGCTCGCGTTGCGCCACGTGGCGCTACCACCAGCGCGGCGGCTACAGCAGCCACGATGACGCCGGCCTGCGTCTCCGACTGCAGCACCCCGACATACTCCGCACCATGCTCACCAAGCATGTGGCTGATATGTCGCTAGGTTAGTAATAGAAACACACTAGAGGCCACACAGAACTTTTTTTTAAAATTATAAATGGACTGTGGTGTAGTATATACTTAGTACGTAAGCATTGCATATAAAAACATGTATCTTGCCCAATTGGATCAGAATAAATCATGATCTTCATCGAAGCTGTTGTTTGATTAACGCCGTCCGTACATGGCGACCCTGCCTTTTAAGGCAGCGGTATCGTTCCGCGAGTGCAAGGTTGAATTAAGATGTGAGGACTAAATAAACTAACACTATGTGAACTATCGTTGAAATCAAACAACAGCTTCGATGAAGATCATGATTTATTCTGATCCAATTGGGCAAGATACATGTTTTGATATGCAATGCTTACGTACTAAGTATATACTACACCACAGGACTTACTCATGGCCACAGACTAGACGAGGCGAAAAAGTGGCCTACGAGGGAGCGAGCCTGCCCAGAAGGTGCCAGAAGGTGAACGAACTGCCTGAGGCAGTCTGACTCGCTAGGAAAATGCAAGGGCGGATTTAGCTTAATAGTGAGAAGGGGAACACCTGACTGTTTAGAAAAATATGTACTGTTGTCCTAAACCCAGCCCAGGGGGTCATGACCCCCCTTTCCCCCTGGATCCGCCCATGGTGCGTAGCTGTCTGTGCTTTCGCCTCGATTGAGGCACGCTGAATCGTTCTCTGTAGACCCATTATGTGCGTCTCACATAAACACCATAATTAGGGTTCCGTACCCTAAGGGTAAAAACGGGACCCTATTACTAAGACTCCGCTGTCCGTCCGTCCGTCTGTCACCAGGCTGTATCTCACGAACCGTGATAGCTAGACAGTTGAAATTTTCACAGATGATGTATTTCTGTTGCCGCTATAACAACAAATACTAAAAACAGAATAAAATAAAGATTTAAGTGGGGCTCCCATACAACAAACGTGATGTTTGACCGAAGTTAAGCAACGTCGGGCGGGGTCAGTAATTGGATGGGTGGCCGTTTTTTTGTTTGTTTTGCTCTATTTTTTGTTGATGGTGCGGAACCCTCCGTGCGCGAGTCCGACTCGCACTTGGCCGGTTTTTTTACATTCAATTTTTAAGGGGACGGTATATGACGTTTTCGATTTAGAGCTCACTTTGTGCAATCAATTTGTTCAAGAAATGTTTAATAACTGCATTAAATTATACGTAAATTTGTTCACGAAGAAGCCGTGTACCGGCTCTTCACGGCATAATATTTTTTATTTGCTGTAATTCTCTACAAATCGACACTAAAAGTATCCAAAAATCAAAATATGGAGTTCCGTTTGAGCAACACGCATTACAGTTTTGCCTTTAACAGTAATTGAGTTGTTGTGTGATTTTGAAAGCTAGATAACTAAACTAGCAAATTATTATCTACTTATATTTTTACTCACAAATATAACACAGAAATTCAATCCCAAATGTAAACTTTCGTACAATTTCCATACATTGACGACATCACTCACAATTCTTCTTCGAGTCAGATGGCCGCTGGCCTTGGATCGAAGCAGACGTGTACGTCGTCGTAGCTCGTTTTTGTCATTATTTAGACATTTCATCATATACGCATACGAAAATGTATACCAGTAGATAAATTGTATTTCAAAAAATAGGGTAAATAAATTTATTTAAAATTTGATTTGTTGTTATTTACAGGTCGTAACGATCGAAAACAGCAGTAAACTATCCTAAAACAATACGATTACAATTGAATTTAAGTAACTTGTTCCTTCAAAACCCGCTTAAAATGAAAAAAGTTTAAAGACTCGTTTTACTGATTGGGATTGATTTTCATTATGCTGGTATCAATTTTGCGTCATTAAAAAAAAGTATATGACTTCTGTACGTCAATGACATTTGATGTCAATTGTAATCTTGTATTTACGTTAGAGAATATTATATATTGATTTAAATATTACTTACCTATTAATACGAAGCGTAATTCGTTTAATACCTGAAAGTCTTAGTGTCTACACCTACTTTGTTGCCGTTCGTTCCGTCTATATGTGTGCGATTACGTGCTGTTCTCAATCATCAAGAAACAAGCCATAATCTTCAAGAATAAAATAACAGCAAGACCAGCATTTAGTACTAACTAGTTTTTGCGGATTTGGAGACAAGAGATGAAGCTTACAGGCTAATACCGCTGCGGTCTGGTTATTGTTATGTGTATATATCGAGTATTATATAAATTTACTATAAAATAACAATGTTTTATTTCAATGACATTATGTGCGTAGGTATGTATGTTTCGGTGATCATAAGAATTTTGTCCACACAATAATTGTGCAAAGCAGAGACTGCATCATGCTTTCTTTACGGTATAAGCGGTATGGTACCGTTATTATTTATCAATACCGGTTCGTTTTAAAGGTAAAACTATACCGGTTGAAATACAAAGTACGGTACCGGTATAAAATTACAGCAGGGACAACCATTTTTATAGGTGTACAGTCAGCTGCAGAGAAAAGGTACGACCAGATAGATAATTGTATGCAGGGGTGGTACCTTTTCTCTGCAGCTAGCTGTACCTAAACCATCATTGACCGAGCGTTGGCGAAGGTCTCCGTTTCAACTTGGGCAAAAATGCTTTCGTATGTCCGAATTCTTCTCCTTTGCATATCACATTTCTCAACTGATTCTCGTGAAAATTCGGTAGTCCGATATAATTATTCGGTTTCTTTTTTTTTTGAACAATTTAAAATAGGCAGAAATTGTCATAAAGGACTTAAGCGCCAGTAGGGTCTGTGACACTTAAGACCACTGCGATTATTAGTTACTTACTGGCCCCTATTTCACCACGACCACGGTGACAGGTGCGACAGTTGTCGACATCACTGTTGCTGACGTCACAGGCCTCCATAGGCTACGGTAACCGCTTACCATCGGACGGGCGATGTGCTTGTTTGCCACCAACATTTTAATAAATAAATAAACTCCATTATATTGCCACTAAAAAATTCTTATTTTGCGAAGCTAATGACAATTGTCACAAGAAACACGGCAACTGTATCGAAATTGCGACACAGAACTCATTTCCTGTCAAGACTTACCGAAAATTCTTTGAAAAATCTTGTGACAATTGTCACAAGATTTTTTCGCGAGAGAAATGTCTGTTTTATCCGATATAATAAAGTTTTTTTTTAATAATAGGTACAATGACGGTGGCAAACACGAATACGGCCCGCCCGATGGTAAGCGGTAACTGTATTATTAAATTGTACAACGGGACTTAATCGCGTATCTAAGTTTTAAGATTTACCTCCGACGTTTCGAGGACGGCGTTGTCCCCGTGGTCTCGGAGAAGACTGGCTTAAGTTGACATCAGCATCTTCTAACCGCGCGAGTTTTTCGAACTACCCGCACTTGGTCTTGTTTATCCGCTTGAACGTTTTGCGGTTCCGTTGTACAATTTAATAATGTGTAAAAATCGTGAAAGTTTAAATCAGTGTTAGCGGTAACTGTAGTCCATGGATGCCTATGGCGTCAATAACAGTGATGTTTTTGTCGTACCTGTCACCGTGGTGAAATAGGGGTCAGATTACGCCGCGCCGCGTGGAACGTGAGGTGCATTGGGGTAAATGCATACCATTCACTCGAGGAAAATAATCTCCCTTATAAGATCACTCGTGTGTCTGCCATTTTGTTAAAGCCAATTTTCACCGTAACTACTGGACTAGTTCAATTGAAATTTAGTACACATATGTCAAGTAAGGAAGTAGTAAGTCGGTGATCCGAAGATGAGTAACGTAAATAAATGAACTTTTAACTTTTTGGTATCATGTGACATATCAGATATAATACATAACTATAAGTAGGTGAGCAAAAATGTACCATAACCTAACTCAGAATTGTATTACATAAATACATATACAAAAAATAGTTCAACGCCAAAAGATTAATGGAAGACCTATGTCCTATTATAGGTGAGTTGGTCTTAAACAAAAAATACGCAATAAAAATGTGTAACTGTGGAACCCATAGTGAATCCTACTCGTACATGATCGGTTTATATTATGTACCTATAAGATATTTTCTACTTTATACTTTATAAGTGTACCTACATAATATTTACTTATAAGCAGTTGTCACGTAAAATATTTGTAGATTTTTTTGGAAGTATGTGTCACATCATCATCATCTTCCTCGCGTTGTCCCGGCATTTTGACACGGCTCATGGGAGCCTGGGGTCCGCTTGGCAATTAATCCCATAAATTGGCGTGGGCACTAATTTTTATGAAAGCGACTGCCATCTGACCTTCCAACCCATAGGGGGTAAACTAGGCTCTTATTGGGATTAGTCCGGTTTTCTCACGATGTTTTCCTTCACCGAAAAGCGACTGGTAAATATCAAATGATATTTCGTACATAAGTTCCGAAAAACTCATTGGTACGAGCCGGAATTGCAATTCGCACGCTGTTACCGCTAGGCCTCCAGCGATTTTTTTGAAGTATGTATAGCACAAAAAAAATATTTAGAAATGTAACATTTAAGGTAGGTAATTAAAATACGGTATAAACATTATTGGAGAAGACTTGGAGGAAGTGTCATAGGGATCTACATTCGATGCGTGGAAAACAAGTTCTTTTGTCTAATTATAATCCATCGGCAATCACGCGAGCGCATAAAACGAAAATCATTTTTTTTTCACTCCCTAAAACTCCCTTAACCTAATAACAGTAAAACAAAAAATAAAATATAGAGGGTTACCAACCAGCCAAAGAATTATAAGTAGATATATGCACTTATCCCAACGCACCTCACGTTCTACTCTGCACGGGGTTCATTGCCGCTCCTACCGCCGTAAGTAACTATCAACTCCTACATTATCAAGGCTACGATCGAAGATAATCGCTTCAGCACTGAAATAATACCGGTGGAATACCGGTATAATATTTTTTATTTTAATTGTATTAATTTAATAGTGAAACAAAAGGCGAATATACCACATAAAAGTAAATCGGTAAAGATATTAGGGGTACATTAGCCAACACTGTTTCCATATATTTTCAAATTTTATTTTGTCCGCCTTAATTAAATTTTGCACCCTGCCGGAACTTTATTTATTTAAATTCTCATTTAATTGATTTTGAGCCTTATGAAAAGTCGTATAGAGTAGTAAATAAAATTTTACATCTGACTTAATGACATCTGGTTTTATTCGGTTTAACTTTAGAAAACGCGTATCTCGACAAAGCCATAATGTAGAAAATTGTCAACAACCAAATGAATTATTAGAATTTAAATACGTCACGTGAAGCAAGATTCAATGTATTGTTTCTCTTTCTTCTTTCAATGGAACGCTTTTCCTAAAAGGAGGCCACTAAACTCAAAACGCTATCTTAAAAAAAAACTTGATGGGTCAGTGACCTGTCCCAGTAAAGTGAGGTAGTGTGCGTGAAGTGCGCTTGTGTGTGAAATGGGGTAAATTGACAGAATCTGAAAATTTACCCACCTCTACCGTCACCTTAAACGGCAACGCCAATGGTCCAGTGCGCCGTACATTGCGGATTTCCCGCTTGAAAATATTATGCATATAAGAACTATAAATAAAGCTCAAAAAACGAACTCCTATTTAACAAGAACTTCTGCCCCAAAGGCCATCAGTTCTGCGATCAATCTGCCCACTGCCACAATTCGCCCGTAGTTTGCAAAGTCGTTTCCTTAATGATTCTTATTGTTTTCTGATAAGAATGTATATTTATTTGACAGGCGACAAGTTCCTGATCTTACAGTGTCTCATGAACCAGATAATCAGCTACGCGACGGTGCGGGACGTCATCGAGGAAAAACTAGACGAGATGCGCAACACCAAGCAGGCTCTTAGGTCGTTGCATGTATGTATACTTTTGTTTTCTGTTTGTTACATGTTCAAGCAAAAGCTAATTGTCAAATCATTAAATACAGTTTCTAATAGGAATATCATACCTACTCTTGCGAATTGTGCTTTATATGCAACGCTTTAGTTATCCATTTAATTGCAAATACCAGGGTCAAATTGTACTGGTAACCATGGTAACTCCAGGTTTAACCGGTTAGTGGAATAGTGCAAGTGACGCTTAGTGTTGTTGTTGTAGGGGGTTGAATGGGGGTGGGGGTTAATACGGAAGATTAATGGCCCGTATTGATTGCGGTCTTATTGTCTAGACCAGAAGGTTTAAATTGTAATCACAATTGTGTTATTATTAGTGGCGTTCCATGCTTTAAGGGTTCTTATGCTCCATGTGCACATGGACCCTTCTCTGATGGAAAACCACATTTGAAGGCTATTTCGGAGCATAGTCATGAAACTGAAGATTTTGTATCTTTCCAATAAAAAAGTAATAGATATAGGGACAAACAAATTTTGATGCCAATTACGTAGATTGAATAACGTTATCTGACTTCATCATCATCTTCCTCGCGTTGTCCCGGCATTTTTGTCACGGCTCATGGGAGCCGGGGATCCGCTTGGCAACTAATCCCAGTAATTGGCGTGGGCACTAGTTTTTACGAAAGCGACTGCCATCTGACCTTCCAACCCAGAGGGTAAACCGGCCCGTATTGGGATTAGTCCGGTTTCCTCACGATGTTTTCCTTCACCGAAAAGCGACTGGTAAAATTAAATATCAAACGATATTTCGTACATAAGTTCCGAAAAACTCATTGGTACGAGCCGGGGTTCGAACCCGCGACCTCCGGATTGCAAGTCGTACGCTCTTACCGCTAGGCCACCAGCGCTTCATCTGACTCCATATTTGACAGATAAACGAGCGTCGTCGCGAAGCCCAGCTCCTAGCATCCCGACAAGAACTAAAAAAGGAGTACGCAGCCAAAAAAGCAGAGGAAAAACTCACCGGAGAAGCGGCCAAAGCCCACGATGAAGCCCTCAAGGCGGCCTTGGAGAACATGAATAAGGAGGGCGAGGGGCTGAAGGCGGATTATGAGAAGAAAGTCAAGGAGCTGAAGGTGGAGCTGTTCGATTATACGTCTTATGTCGGTGAGTGTAGAGTTCAGTTTAAAATGACTTGATAGGAAAACTAACTAAGGTTTAGTTTTGAAAGTTAATAAGGAGAGTGAAGGTGCAGTTGTTCGATTATACGTCTTATGTCGGTGAGTGTAGAGTTTAGATTAGAATGGCTTGATTGAAAAACTCACGACTAACTGAAGGTTTAGAAAGTCAAGGAGCTGAAGGTGGAGCTGTTCGATTATACGTCTTATGTCGGTGAGTGTAGAGTTTAGATTAGAATGACTTGATTGAAAAACTCACGACTAACTGAAGGTTTAGAAAGTCAAGGAGCTGAAGGTGGAGCTGTTCGATTATATGTCTTATGTCGGTGAGTGTAGAGTTTATATTAGAATGACTTGATAGAAACACTCACGACTAACAGAAGTTTTAAAGAAAGTTAACAAGGAGAGCGAAGGTGCAGCTGTTCGATTATACGTCTTATGTGGGTGAGTGTAGAGTTTATATTAGGATGACTTGATAGAAACACTCACGACTAACAGAAGTTTTAAAGAGAGTTAACAAGGAGAGCGAAGGTGCAGCTGTTCGATTATACGTCTTATGTGGGTGAGTGTAGAGTTTATATTAGGATGACTTGATAGAAACACTCACAACTAACAGAAGTTTTAAAAAGAGTTAACAAGGAGAGCGAAGGTGCAGCTGTTCGATTATACGTCTTATGTGGGTGAGTGTAGAGTTTAGTTCAGAATGACGATAGAAACACGACTAACTGAAGGTTTAAAAAGTTAAGGAGAGCGAAGGTGCAGCTGTTCGATTATACGTCTTATGTGGGTGAGTGTATAGTTTAGATTAGAATGGCTTGATTGAAAAACTCACGACTAACTGAAGGTTTAGAAAGTTAATAAGGAGAGTGACGGTGCAGCTGTTCGATTATACGTCTTATGTGGGTGAGTGTATAGTTTAGATTAGAATGGCTTGATTGAAAAACTCACGACTAACTGAAGGTTTAGAAAGTTAATAAGGAAAGCGAAGGTGCTGTTCGATAATATGTCTTATGTCGGTGAGTGTAGAGTTCAGTTTAAAATGATTTGATATGAAAACTAACTAAGGTTTAGAAAGTTAATAAGGAGAGTGAAGGTGCAGCTGTTCGATTATACGTCTTATGTCGGTGAGTATAGAGTTTAGAATGATTTCACGGCACAAGAAAAAACAGTAAATAATTTATTTAGTTTTTAAATTTGGTATGACAGTTGAAGGGTGGAATGTAAGGTGGTTATTCTTCGTAAACGCTCATCGACACTATTTTAGTTATTATTTGCTTGTCTTCGCCTGTCACTAAGTAACATTTGTGTTTGTTAGAAAGAGACAAAGCTAATTTTCAAGGTTAGAGTTTTTAAAGAGATAACAAAGATTATTTCATCTTTGTTAATAAGGTTTTAAGATTTGTATTTATTTTACAGGTTCGGACCGCGCGTTCCGTCGCTACTGGCTGAACCAGCACGTGGCTGGATTATTCGTGGAAAATGGCGCTGAAAGTCGCGGCCCGTGCCGTGATAAGATGGCCGACTTGCACAGAGAGCGAGGTAAAATTTACTTATAATTACCCCTTTATGTAATTACAATAAAATGTATATACAGCAGTGGCGGCGAGTCAAACATAGGCAAGCCAGTGCTAATTTAGCGTACATATTTCCTTTACAACCCTGCTCAGACGTCCAAGAACAGGCAAGCCGGTGGAAATCGGCTTTTATGGACGCGCCGCCACTGATATACAGTCAGCAGTAGAAGTCGCTAAGCGGGCGAGGTGTTCAAAACCTTGACGCGCTCTTATTACCTTAACAATAAAGTCGCGTCAAGATCATTTTGAACACCTCGCCCGATTTCTCTATGAACTTTTTCTCGATTTCGTGGTTGGTCTCTTAGTAAAATTTGCTCTACATGACTTATGTATTCAATGGGGTTGGCCGGTCGAATTATTTTGCAGATGGCGCCATCATAGCTTGCCCTGTCAATCCCTAGAATTGTGTCAATTTTTTTTTTATGCCAGCCCTTTAAGCCAAATCTCATAGAAAAAGGGGCAAGCTATGATGGCGTCATCTATGCAAACCTTTGACAGTTGCCAACCCCATTCGCAAACTATTATTAACATTGTATTGTCTGCAATTTTTTTTTATTTAGCCGGCAGCGACAAAGAGAACGAGTCAGCAGCGAACTCCCGCGGCGGGTCGCCGAAGAAGCCTCTCGCGCACATCAACGGGCTCGCCAACAAGCTCAACGGGCTAGAGGCGGGGCTAGCGCAGGCGCAGGAACTCATGCTGTGCACCGGCGACACGCCCACCTGCAACGTGCATGGCAAGGTAAACATCTGGCTTCTGAATACGATTATAGTCAAAGAAGCCTCTCGCGCACATCAACGGGCTCGCCAACAAGCTCAACGGGCTAGAGGCGGGGCTAGCGCAGGCGCAGGAACTCATGCTGTGCACCGGCGACACGCCCACCTGCAACGTGCATGGCAAGGTAAACATCTGGCTTCTGAATACGATTATAGTCAAAGAAGCCTCTCGCGCACATCAACGGGCTCGCCAACAAGCTCAACGGGCTAGAGGCGGGGCTAGCGCAGGCGCAGGAACTCATGCTGTGCACCGGCGACACGCCCACCTGCAACGTGCATGGCAAGGTAAACATCTGGCTTCTGAATACGATTATAGTCAAAGAAGCCTCTCGCGCACATCAACGGGCTCGCCAACAAGCTCAACGGGCTAGAGGCGGGGCTAGCGCAGGCGCAGGAACTCATGCTGTGCACCGGCGACACGCCCACCTGCAACGTGCATGGCAAGGTAAACATCTGGCTTCTGAATACGATTATAGTCAAAGAAGCCTCTCGCGCACATCAACGGGCTCGCCAACAAGCTCAACGGGCTAGAGGCGGGGCTAGCGCAGGCGCAGGAACTCATGCTGTGCACCGGCGACACGCCCACCTGCAACGTGCATGGCAAGGTAAACATCTGGCTTCTGAATACGATTATAGTCAAAGAAGCCTCTCGCGCACATCAACGGGCTCGCCAACAAGCTCAACGGGCTAGAGGCGGGGCTAGCGCAGGCGCAGGAACTCATGCTGTGCACCGGCGACACGCCCACCTGCAACGTGCATGGCAAGGTAAACATCTGGCTTCTGAATACGATTATAGTCAAAGAAGCCTCTCGCGCACATCAACGGGCTCGCCAACAAGCTCAACGGGCTAGAGGCGGGGCTAGCGCAGGCGCAGGAACTCATGCTGTGCACCGGCGACACGCCCACCTGCAACGTGCATGGCAAGGTAAACATCTGGCTTCTGAATACGATTATAGTCAAAGAAGCCTCTCGCGCACATCAACGGGCTCGCCAACAAGCTCAACGGGCTAGAGGCGGGGCTAGCGCAGGCGCAGGAACTCATGCTGTGCACCGGCGACACGCCCACCTGCAACGTGCATGGCAAGGTAAACATCTGGCTTCTGAATACGATTATAGTCAAAGAAGCCTCTCGCGCACATCAACGGGCTCGCCAACAAGCTCAACGGGCTAGAGGCGGGGCTAGCGCAGGCGCAGGAACTCATGCTGTGCACCGGCGACACGCCCACCTGCAACGTGCATGGCAAGGTAAACATCTGGCTTCTGAATACGATTATAGTCAAAGAAGCCTCTCGCGCACATCAACGGGCTCGCCAACAAGCTCAACGGGCTAGAGGCGGGGCTAGCGCAGGCGCAGGAACTCATGCTGTGCACCGGCGACACGCCCACCTGCAACGTGCATGGCAAGGTAAACATCTGGCTTCTGAATACGATTATAGTCAAAGAAGCCTCTCGCGCACATCAACGGGCTCGCCAACAAGCTCAACGGGCTAGAGGCGGGGCTAGCGCAGGCGCAGGAACTCATGCTGTGCACCGGCGACACGCCCACCTGCAACGTGCATGGCAAGGTAAACATCTGGCTTCTGAATACGATTATAGTCAAAGAAGCCTCTCGCGCACATCAACGGGCTCGCCAACAAGCTCAACGGGCTAGAGGCGGGGCTAGCGCAGGCGCAGGAACTCATGCTGTGCACCGGCGACACGCCCACCTGCAACGTGCATGGCAAGGTAAACATCTGGCTTCTGAATACGATTATAGTCAAAGAAGCCTCTCGCGCACATCAACGGGCTCGCCAACAAGCTCAACGGGCTAGAGGCGGGGCTAGCGCAGGCGCAGGAACTCATGCTGTGCACCGGCGACACGCCCACCTGCAACGTGCATGGCAAGGTAAACATCTGGCTTCTGAATACGATTATAGTCAAAGAAGCCTCTCGCGCACATCAACGGGCTCGCCAACAAGCTCAACGGGCTAGAGGCGGGGCTAGCGCAGGCGCAGGAACTCATGCTGTGCACCGGCGACACGCCCACCTGCAACGTGCATGGCAAGGTAAACATCTGGCTTCTGAATACGATTATAGTCAAAGAAGCCTCTCGCGCACATCAACGGGCTCGCCAACAAGCTCAACGGGCTAGAGGCGGGGCTAGCGCAGGCGCAGGAACTCATGCTGTGCACCGGCGACACGCCCACCTGCAACGTGCATGGCAAGGTAAACATCTGGCTTCTGAATACGATTATAGTCAAAGAAGCCTCTCGCGCACATCAACGGGCTCGCCAACAAGCTCAACGGGCTAGAGGCGGGGCTAGCGCAGGCGCAGGAACTCATGCTGTGCACCGGCGACACGCCCACCTGCAACGTGCATGGCAAGGTAAACATCTGGCTTCTAAATACGATTAAAACTGGGGATTACAGAAGGGGAAGGGTGAACAGGCACCATCTGGGCAGGCTCGCTCCATCGTAGGCCACGTCTTCGCCTCGGCTAGTCTGTGGCCATGAGTAAGCCCATGTATAATATATAAAAAAAATCACGGCTATGTTCCGAATCACGCCACAATGCTCACAACGCTTACAGTGCTGGCTGCCGGTCCGAATCAGTTAGCTAACTGAATTTCTTTTCGCGCCTGTCCTGTTATTGTCAATAATTCAAGTCATCAATGACGTCACGATATCTCATCGCTATAAGCGTGAATCGGTCCGAACTCAATTTTTTTGTGAACAGAATAGAAAACACGGATCATACTTAATTTATCTACCAAATTAATTTCTTTTTTTTTTTCAGGACGAACATCGGCCGTTCTGGTGGGTATACCACACTCAAGAGCAAATCGAGGGCCTGATCCAGTCACTCAACAAGCGAGGTTTGAGAGAGAACGACTTACGGCACAACCTCGAGTTGGACAAGGACAACATACTGGAGTACATACAGAAGTGTCCTCTGCATTTATTGAATCCGGCTGCTAAAGCGGTGAGCTACTATTTTATTTTCTACATTATTGTACTTAAAATCTGAACTGTGACACTGTCGAAGAAACCTTAATATATTCATACTTAGCTAGTATGAATATATTAAGGTTTCTTCACAGTTCAGATTTTCTTTAAATTTCTTTAAATTCAGCCTGAACTTATTCTTTCCATTGACCAATTATATCCCGCAAAGAACTAGGTTTTAAGAAGTTCACTGCCTTGGAGGATACAACTAAACGGAGTAGCCATTAACAGGCTTTCCCCTCTGTCGAAAATAGGCGGCCAACGGTCATACACAATGTATGGACTGACGTTTATCTGACATGGCTATTTTTACGTTACGCATACATTTGACGTTCCCTTCCCCCGCAAAAATCGGCAGACTGTTTTGTACAGAAAATTACAGACATGGCGTCTCCGTTTGATTATATCCTCCAAGTTCACTGCGATTGAAAGACCCCATGTGAAGTATGCTCAATGACGAGTTACACTTAGCTGCAGCGAAGGCGTTAACTCAAAATTTTTGTCTGATACTTCCAGCTTTCAGTTTCTTGAATAATTTTACGGTTTAGACTCACTTGTTTTAAGTCACTCGCGCGACATGTTTCGGAGAGCCTAGGTCTCCTTTGTGAAAACAAGTGAGTTTAAACCGTAAAATTATTCAATGTTAGTATGTCTCACAACAGTTTAAATTCGATTTCAGTTTCTTATCAAATCTTTCAAGTTTTTGGTCCACTTTCCGGTTTGTAATTGAACTAAAATTTTGTATACCTTTGTAACTTTAATGACCAGACAGACTGTAGTAAAACAACACAATGCAATTGAGTTTGATTCAATCCAATCGTCTTGAAGGGACTCTCCCTTCAAAACAAGGGAAAAAGGGCAAACAAATCATCATTGGCTTGCCCATTTTCCCTTCACTTGGGCTCTCTATCAATAGTCAATAGTCAAAATATACTTTATTCATGTAGGCCTAGCAACAAGCACTTATGAATCGTAACATACTTATAAATTATCTTAAGCTAATTATCAGAGCAATTTATTGATGTTATTATTCCATAAGAATATTGGATTATTATACAAATCAAATTAAACACAAATTGAATTAAATTAAGAATTTCACAAAAGGATCGTCAGACATGAAAAAAAAATTGTATAAAAAATACGTTCGTCATGTCATCATTCACCTGCTTTCTTCTCATATCATCTCTCACAGTCCAAACAAATATGAAACTGAAACCTTATTTTCTTTATTAAATAAATAAATAATAATAATAATGTGAGCCTATATATGTCCCACTGCTGGGCACAGGCCTCCTCTCATGCGCGAGAGGGCTTGGGCTATAGTCCTCACGCTAGCCCAATGCGGATTGGGGACTTCACATACACCTTTGAATTCCTTCGCAGATGTATGCAGGTTTCCTCACGATGTTTTCCTTCACCGAAAAGCTAGTGGTAAATATCAAATGATATTTCGTACATAAGGTAGGTAAGGTTAAGGTTCGTCTTTCAATCCGGAGGTCGCGGGTTCAAATCCTGGCTCGTACCAATGAGTTTTTCGGAACTTATGTACGAAATATCATTTGATTAAATAAATAATAAATAAAAAAATTATTCTTATTCTTTATTTATTTTTATTCTTTATTGCAGCCACCGGCAGTCCCGTCGACGCGGATGCACAAGTTCCAGCCCTCCCTCAACGTACCTGAGGACTGCACGCTCTCTGAGGCCCTGGAACTGTCTCTCAGGGACCACATCTTGGAGTTGGAGGAGAAGATCTTCCACGGATGCCTTGGAGTGCTCAAAGTTAAGGTAAAATTACTTCCATCCTTATAATACTTGCTGTTATAGGTCGTTGTTTTTAGCATTAGAAAGAAGGTAAACAATCTTGATGTGTATACTTGAATACTTATGAAAGCAAAAGAATTTAAAAGATCGTATATGATTTATAATTCTAACATATTTTCTGTGACTTATTTTTCAATGGTGATTTTTAATAAAAAGATATGTCAATATCGCGATAGTGTTAGCTGTTTGTGCGGTACTATATACGGCACGGTTACAGTGGATTTCTTTTTTTAGAAAAGCAGAAATATGAGTGATTGTGCTGTATAGTAACTACACTGCACTTTTATAGATTTTGTGATTGAAATCTTGTGAGTGCTAATGAAAAGACCCCTTCTTTAATTTTGAACAAACTAAGATTTAACTATCTTCACCTGCTGACTTCAGTCTTCATTACTTACTTCGCTGTCTCGCGACCCGAAATCTTGATCTCAACACTAGATTTTCCATACCTTTATATAGAATAACATTCAAACACAATGTATATTGTTAGTGAATAAAGTAAATGAATGAAATGAAAGAATGATTTCGCCATTCGTTCCTATCCTGTCTTCATTACTTGTACTGGATTCTGAAACACTTTGGATATAATGTAATATTTGTGTTGTGCAGGACCGTGAAGCGTGGCGCGGTACCATTATGGTGCGTGGATATGACAAGCAGGCCGACTACCTCTCGTGGGGGCCGCAGCGCCGGTACAGGGACGACTACCACACGCCCGGCGGTGGCACAGCGGCGCCCACAGGTAACCTTACTAATATCACTTGTTACAACAACAACTCGATCGTGTAAACTCATCAATGTATACTTACATCCTGCGCCGCTCCTACCCTTTATGGGATCTAGTCGGCAATTTTTTTCAGTTTTATTCTTTGGCTTCCCTTCTTCGAGTCGTTTCTGCCTTTTTCAAGTTTTTCTCGACGTATTCTTTCTAATGCTTTCTGTAACGTGATAGTATAGGTAAGACTGCAAAATTGTGAAAATTTTAAAGGGGGTGTTTTATCGGGGTCTCTATTGGTTCACATAAATTTTTTGTTCCGATTTTATCAGTCCATAACGTTTTCCATCATAATTTTTATTAGTCATATTGTCAATAGTCATAAAATTTAACAATATAAATTGGAGTTCCGATTTTTGCAGGTCATCATTATTGTTAGTCATAAAATTTGTTACTCATAATATTCAAAGTCCAGATGGTATACCATTACATAATGTTGAAGGCAATAAACTTGATTATAATAATTGTTGTAAGGTCTTTTATCGCAGGTTATAATGATAAGTAGGAGGTCTCTGTTGCTTTCCATAAATATTATGTTCCGATTTTTTTTAGTCCGTAACGTTTTCTATCATAATTATTATTAGTCATATTATCATTAGTTATAAAATTAAACATTACAAATTGCATTTCCGTTTTTTGTAGGTCATCTTTATTGTTAGCCATAAAATTTGTTACTCATTATATTCAAAGTCCAGATGTTACCATACCATTACATAATGTTGAAGGCAAATAAACTTGCTTTATAATAATTGTTATAAGGACTTTTTTCGCAGGTTATAATCTTAGGTAGTCACGTGATTAGTTAGCTATAACATTATTATGCCTACTTGTTTACATACACGCGTTTGTTTGGCCTACTGATTTCCCCGCCATTTCTTATTTTTATGTAGCTTATTAAGCCATTCCATCCCGCCAATGATTCGACGGAACCCCGCCACGCGGGGCTCCTATTTCTGCTCTGAGGGACACAAGGTAACTAACGAACCTACCTGAGGAAACAGGTTTTTTTTTGTTTGGCTTACTGATTGCCCCGCCAATTCTTATTTTTCATGTAGCTTATTAAGCCATTTCGTCCCGCCAACGAGTCGACGGAGCCCCGTCCTATTTCCGCTCTGAGTGACACAAGGTGACTAACGAACCTACCTGAGGAAACAGGTTTTTTTTTGTTTGGCTTACTGATTTCCCGCCATTTCTTATTTTTCATGTAGTTTATTAAGCCAATTCGTCCCGCCAACGAGTCGACGGAGCCCCGCTGCGCGGGGCTCCTATTTCCGTTCTGAGGGATACAAGGTAACTAACGAACCTACCTGAGGAAACAGGTTTTTTTTGTTTGGCTTACTGATTTCCCGCCATTTCTTATTTTTCATGTAGCATATTAAGCCAATTCGGCCCGCCAACGAGTCGACGGAGCCCCGCTGCGCGGGGCTCGTATTTCCGCTCTGAGGGACACAAGGTAACTAACGAACCTCGCTGAGGAAACAGGTTTTTTTTGTTTGGATTACTGATTTCCCGCCCCATCTTATTTTTCATGTAGCTTATTAAGCCATTTTGTCCCGCCAACGAGTCGACGGAGCCCCGCTAGGCGGGGCTCCTATTTCCGCTCTGAGGGACACAAGGTAACTAACGAACCTACCTGATGGGGAAATAAGTTTCTTTTGTTCTAATTAGTTTCTATACTGATCGCTTAAGACGTAATTTATATTAGGTAAAATCGTCTTTTATCATTTCATAACGTTTTTCATCATAACTTTAATAAGACATAATTATTATCGAAAATCATAATGAAATGAACTTTTAAATATCTAATAGTAGAGAGAGTAGAGTAATAATGACATAATATGAAGGAAGTTATTGATTTGGTTTCTTAGACGTAATTCACTTTAGTCATTAAAACGATAATGATTAAGGACCAATTAGTCCGTTAAAATATAAGCCTGAAAGTATTTCTGAATAATTATTGATACCTACACCTTTGAATGTTATACTCAATTTTATAATCTTTATGATTATAGTGTTTAATATTATAGCTCTTTAATATTATAAATATTAAACATTATACTTGACAAAAATTATAAACATTGATGTTTATGTCCATAAATCATAAGGATATCATTTTCTGACAATCGAAATTCCAAACAGTAAGTTTATGGGAAACAAAGGGATGACATTAAAAAGATATGATTAACGACCATTAGTACGATGAAATATATGCCTTAAAATATTTCTGAATAATTATTGATAGATCTTTGAATGTTATACTCATCAGTTTTATAACTTTTGTGATTATAGTGTTTAATATTATAGATCATTAATATTAGAACTATGAAACGTTGTACTTAACAAAAATTATGACTATTGATGATTATGTCCATAAATCATATGGATATCAATTTCTGAGTATCGAAATTCGAAGCAATAATTATGTGGGAAACAAAGGGATCCCGTTTTATCGACTAGTTATTAAAAGTGTAAAATAACACATTAACACAAATAACCAAAAATTTGCAGACAACAAAACCGACATACCAGCCATACCGGAGAACAAATACCGCGACCCCGGGCACTGCCTGGAGCCGCGGCCCAACGGCGTCAAGGCCGAGGCCGGCGCCGCCGCGCGCGGGCTGGCCGGAGCCCTGCTGCAGGTCGAGCAGGCCATACACCACAAGTACATCAAGCGGCCGCTGGGTGAGGGTCATTCTTATTCTTCCTAACATAATACCATTACACCGGGTTATTCCCACTAGTTACCACCAAGTTCTTACCAGTGGTAACTACTGAGAATTTTTTTCCCACCTTTTACCACTGGTAACTACTGGGAAAAATAATTCCCAGTAGTTACCACCAACTCGGTTTGGTGGTAACTAGTGGGAATTTTTATTCCCAGTAGTTACCACCAAAATTTTGTTAGGGTTAAATACTAATAAAAACAGTACAAAAAAATTAAAAATAAATATAGAGTGATTTAATAAATCATTATTAAGTCGATTAGTGTTTTAGTAAACTGCCTTAAAAGTGACGAAAAAATATTGAAACAGTTTAACTGGTACTAGTACAAAAACTATAATATATGCAAGGATAAATTTAATAATCCATTTAGATTATTTTTAAGTGATTTTATTCGGTAATTCAAAATCACTCTATATTTATACTATACTATTTTATACTGTTTTTATTAGTATTTAACTCTAACAAAAATTTTAGTGGTAACTACTGGGAATAATTTTTCCCAGTAGTTACCAGTGGTAAAAGGTGGGAAAAAAATTCCCAGTAGTTACCACTGGTAACAACTTGGTGGTAACTAGTGGGAATAACCCATTACACCCTGTTAACTAACAATTTGTACACCTTATGGCAAACGTAAGGACCACCAGTAACATACGACGTTGCTGTTAATAAAAATTACAAAATAATAGGCTGGTCCACACCGAATGACCTGCCGCGCGAAACGGCTCGGTCCGTGTAGACGCGAGGTTGTTCGCTCTGTGTGGACCCGCCTAACGAGATGAAAAGCCGAAACCGAACGGACGCGGGCGGCTACAGCCCAATATCAACCTTCGTGCATTCCGACAAGGTTCACAATGACGCGCCGCACACAATAGGCGTGGCGTTCAAAGAGTTAATGCAGATGACACTAAAGAAAATGTTTTGTTAATTATATTTGACTAGCGACACCCGCCCCGGCTTCGCACGGGTTAACAAATTATAAATAAACCTTCCTCTTGAATTTTTTTTTTTTTTTTTTTTTTTTTTTTCAGTTTTCCCGGGCTATGATTATATTTAAGAATACCACTATACATATTTTACTATATAAAATTAAATTAAATTTAATTTACATTATTAACTCAGAGGTATAAATATACATAAAAATACAAAAAATCTATAAATAATTCCAATAAAACTTAACCTACACTAAGCCTAAAATAACCCACCCTGCATCGTACCTGGCTCAAAGGTCCCCATAATGCCTGCAGCATCCTCTTGAATCACTCTATCTATTAAAAAAAACCGCATCAAAATTCGTAGCGTAGTTTTAAAAATCTAAGCATACATACAGACTTTGCGACTTTGTTTGGGAAGCGACTTTGTTTTATTCTATGTAGTGATGACTGAAGCTAACGAGCTCTTAGAGTCAGGAGTTGCGCTTAAACGATTACCATATCTTGACGTATATAATGTATGCTTAATACCTGCTATATATTTTTTTTAATTAATTTAAATAATTGTTCCTCAGGCCTAAGCGACAAGGAACGTAAGGAACGCGAGGCGAAGAACAAGCCGCTCGAGCACGACACGCTCGAGCGCTGGGAGGTCTCCCTCATGGAGTGCCGCAGCTTCGCCCAGCTCGTCCTGCACCTCTTCACGCTCGACTCCAGCATCACGTGGTCAGCCAGCATACTGAACGCGAGCTGCAAGCTGTGTAGGAGGAAAACTGACCCGGATAACATGTTGCTGTGCGATGGATGCAATAAGGGGCATCATCTGTATTGCTTGAAGCCTAAACTTACGGTGAGTGTTGTTTCTTCGCTCAAATCATCCTAAATCTAAATACTAGAGAGTAGCACGTGATCAGCTAGCATATTGAACGCGAACTGCAAGCTGTGTAGGAGGAAAACTGACCCGGATAACATGTTGCTGTGCGATGGATGCAATAAGGGACACCATCTGTATTGCTTGAAGCCTAAACTTACGGTGAGTGTATTTTTTTCGCTCAAATCATCGTAAATCTAAATACTAGGGAGTATCACGTGGTCAGCTAGCATATTGAACACGAGCTGCAAGCTGTGTAGGAGGAAAACTGACCCGGATAACATGTTGCTGTGCGATGGATGCAATAAGGGACACCATCTGTATTGCTTGAAGCCTAAACTTACGGTGAGTGTTGTTTCTTCACTCAAATCATCCTAAATCTAAACACTAGAGAGTGTCACGCGGTCAGCCAGCATACTGAACGCGAGCTGCAAGCTGTGTAGGAGGAAAACTGACCCGGATAACATGCTGCTGTGCGATGGATGCAATAAGGGGCATCACCTGTATTGCTTGAAGCCTAAACTTACGGTGAGTGTTGATTCTTTGCTCAAATCATCCTAAATCGAAACACTAGAGAGTGTCACGCGGTCAGCCAACATACTGAACGCGAGCTGCAAGCTGTGTAGGAGGAAAACTGACCCGGATAACATGTTGCTGTGCGATGGATGCAATAAGGGGCATCACCTGTATTGCTTGAAGCCTAAACTTACGGTGAGTGTTGTTTCTTCGCTCAAATCATCCTAAATCTAAATACTAGAGAGTAGCACGTGATCAGCTAGCATATTGAACGCGAGCTGCAAGCTGTGTAGGAGGAAAACTGACCCGGATAACATGTTGCTGTGCGATGGATGCAATAAGGGGCACCATCTGTATTGCTTGAAGCCTAAACTTACGGTGAGTGTCTTTTTGCAGTTTCTGCACAGAAATTGTTAACCCTTTGAACGTTTTAAGTTATAAAAAACGTCACTCACACCTCACACGCCAAGGTCCCGGGCGCAAGCGAGCTAATGTAAACCTTACTTGAACGTGTGAAGGTTACTTTGACTGCGTACGTCATAACACCTTTATTATGTCCATGGCGCGGTCGGCATGATTAGTAACAATGACTTTAGGTGTTCTTGGCGTTCAAAAGGTTAAAAAGTTTGACTACATGGAAGCATAAAAGTAATACTTCATACTCGATATAAGTTTGAGCCCGCTATAATGGACGCGAGCTCTAAGAGACAATCGGAAACCGACACGAAATAAGTTTTATTAGTTTTTAGGGTTCCGTAGCCAAATGGCAAAAAACGGAACCCTTATAGATTCGTCATGTCTGTCTGTCTGTCCGTCTGTCTGTCCGTTCGTATGTCACAGCCACTTTTCTCCGAAACTATAAGAACTATACTGTTGAAACTTGGTAAGTAGATGTATTCTGTGAACCGCATTAAGATTTTCACACAAAAATGGAAAAAAAACAATAAATTTTTGGGGGTCCCCATACTTCGAACTGAAACTCAAAAATTTTTTTTTCATCAAACCCATACGTGTGGGGTATCTATGGATAGGTCTTCAAAAATCATATTGAGGTTTCTAATATCATTTTTTTCTAAACTGAATAGTTTGCGCGAGAGACACTTCCAAAGTGGTAAAATGTGTGTCCCCCCCCCCTGTAACTTCTAAAATAAGAGAATGATAAAACTAAAAAAAATATATGATGTACATTACCATGTAAACTTCCACCGAAAATTGGTTTGAACGAGATCTAGTAAGTAGTTTTTTTTTAATACGTCATAAATCGCCTAAATACGGAACCCTTCATGGGCGAGTCCGACTCGCACTTGGCCGCTTTTTAAACTAGGTTTTAGTAACTTTACTTACACCTAAATAAAAATTGACGAATTGTTCATACGACAGGTGTTTACTCGTATATGAAAACGCACGCAAATGTAATCGCAAAAACTGGGTTTTAATGAAGTTAACAAGTTTTTGTTTGAATTTCATGCCATCAGGCGAACTTAAACTTGACGCAGCGTAAGGTAACTAGTGTAGATTAGATTGTTTGTTTCCATTGTTGTTTGGATAATTATAATTGGAGTAACTATATTTTAGTAGATAGATGTAACGATCGGCATGTCATCCATCTTGTAATATGTACCATTTTTGATTTATGTATTTTTGATTTTATTTAATTTGCTGGTGTGGTTTTATAGTAGTCCTTTAATTGTTTTTAAATCAGTTCAATTAATATGCATTGTTCTGATATTAGAGTGAATTAACGATTGAATCGCTCGAAATAAATATATTTATTAACATATGTATTTAATACGAGTTACGTTATTTAAGTCGAATATTGCTAGATTTTTTTTTTTGTAGATCTTTTGACATGTAAAGCTTTAATGATTTTCATAATTTTTTAAATATTTTTAGGTAGGTATATTATTTGAGTAACCCGTTTTAAATGTTTCGGTATCTCATGAATTGTGTTGTTAAAATACTGTGTTTATTTTTGTTTATAGAAAGTACCTGACGGTGATTGGTTCTGCGAGCAGTGTAGGCCGAAGGAACGGACGCCGCGCAAACGGAGAAAAGTTATTGAGGAACCTATCAACGACGACAGCGACAGTAAAAGGTGCTATAGTTTGCGCCCATACCTAACATTTGCGCTGGTTCAATGGCCTCAAACAAATTTACACCCGTTTCTTATGAAGGGATATAAAAACAAAAAAATATAAAATAAATAAATGTTTCTTATGAAGGGATATAAAAACAAAAAAATATAAAATAAATAAATATGAGCCCTACACTCACCCCCAATCCGTCTTCATGGCAACAATAATTCAACAATGAACTCCGCAGTTCTTCAAAATGTAATTTTCCTTTTGCCACAACGTAAAACTTGTCCGCACGTTTTTTCCGAATTGACAGATTTCTCGTTCTTTTATTTTCTTCTTACTTTTCCCCAAACGACATAATATATACAAAAACACATACTTATGGATATACACTTTATGAATTTCAATCGTCCGAAATAAATGATTTTTTTTTAAGGTGAGAATTATTGATGACAATTAGTTACTATATTTATTTAGGCCTTGTTGTTCGGTTTACGTCGAAGATGTAGCGTTATGTCGGACGCAGCGTCTGAATGTTTATTACAGTGAAATCCATGGTCCGGTACATCCAGTAATACGGCACTAAAATAGAGATGCAAGTGGTCATTCTATGTCCAAGTTACGACTATCTACGCTTACACTTCACACTTCTTTTTCTTTAAATGTGGTTAAAAACCAGATATCGGTTTTTCCTTTGAACTTATTATTTTAGCATATTATGTTTACACGACATATTTAAAATATAGCAAAATTTATACGGGATTGCTGTAATTTATAGTAAACTAAAAATTTCTACTAATCCGGCTCTCTTGTGTCAGCGTTAGGGCCACCCCACATCTAGCGTCTTTCGAGCGTCGGCGTCTACAACTCTATGGCTGCTGCTCGACGCAACGTCGCCGCAACGTCGACGCAACTGCGCAGCGACGTCATTTTCCATAGCGCTGACCAGACGCCGACGCTCGAAAGACGCTAGATGTGGGGTGGCCCTTTGTGCCGGATTTACGGGATTGTACTGTAATTATTATATGTGTGTATCGGGTTAGGGTTGTAATTTTCGACGTTCGTTCTGTTTAAACGCTGCACGGAAATTAAAATTACGTTACGCCATGAATTATGTCATTTCCCGCTTTGTGAAGTAAAGTAATAGCGCGAAATGTTACAGATACGAATATTTATGTTCTCAGAAGCATAAATATCCGTATCATAACTTTTTGTTTATATTCACGCCTCACGGATACAAATTGGTCTGATACAAAATTTTGGTGGTACCGAAAGGTTTCGACTTCCAATCTCGCCTAGTGTTTTCTTTTTTAATTATAAAAAAAAATGTCTGTACAGCGAGGAATCGGAAGACGAGTTGGACCTCGGCCTGTGCGGCGCGTGCGGCAGCGGCGGGGAGCTGGCGGCCGTGTGCCGCGCGTGCGGCGCGCGCTACCACGCCGAGTGCGTCGCGGCACCGCCCTCGAGGCAAGCCAAGCGGTGGATCTGCCAAGCTTGTCAGGCCCCGCCCTCTGGACCACCGAAGAACACGAGGCATAGAGGTGAGTGTATGTCAGTCAGTTAAGTAACAAAATGGCCAGGACCAAAGGGAAAAAGAGGCCGAGGAAAACCACAAAAACGATGGGCAGACGACATCATACAGATAGCTGGAAAGAACTGGATGGAAACAGCAAAAAATAGAGAGAAATGGAAGGGTACTGAGGAGGCTTTTACCCAGCAGGGATCAGTGCAATCAAAAGTGCAACCGATTTAATAAAAAAACAAATGATATTAAAGCACTGAGCAAATAAAGCTATAATAATAATAAAAAAGTATGTCAGTCTAAATGAAAAGCAAACGCTGGTAGAAGTGATATAAATAAGTAAGCCTGCGGTTTTAATGTTTTTTCTTATTTGTAAAAAAAAAATCCAAATAAGGTAAATGTACTGGTACTCGACGCGGTCCCAGTACATGTCATCTTGAAACTTAAGTCATTGTCGATAGAGGTGACAGCAGGGGCCATCTATTGGGCATTAGCATGTCGAGCACTAGTACGTTTACCTTACGTAATAGTAAATTTTGAATCATCGTGTGATGTTTTGGTGCTTAGCGATACAGCTTTAAGTACATGTTTTGGTTTAAACAGTTCCCGCGATGCGATAGTTGATTTCTTTATTAATCCCATATTCCATACCACCTACGGAAATTTATCCATAACTTACCTCCGTCCTCGATTTCATCAGTAATAAGAAACTTTCAATCGTATTTTAGCGGTTACATTTCAAAATTAATCTTACATAGTAAAGCTGTACAATAATTTTATAATTGAAAATAATGTTTCTAATTTAAAAGTCTTATCTAATTTAAATTTAATGGTCTCGGAGAAGATTGAAGTCTTCTCCGAGACCACGGGGACAACGCCGTCCTCGAAACGTCGGAGGTAAATCTTAAAACTTAGATACGCGATTAAGTCCCGTTGTACAATTTAATTACATTTATATTCATAAAAGTTAACAAACTTGTATGAAAATGTCTCCCTTTCTTACTCGTACAATGTATTAATAAAAAATGTCTTTATATGTCTATGTCTATAAGAACAAACGATAATCAAGAGCTTATTGGCCTTGACAGACATTTATGACTAACGCAAAAATAATAAGAACAAGATTGTACCAAACGTGTTAGACCCAAGTTCTTACGAAACGCTTAGAATAGAAACACTTTATTGACAAACTGTGTACACAAGATGAGATTTATACAAAAACACTGTCCCAATAGTTACCCGACATGGGCGTGCAATGTTTACTTACATCTACTTAATACCTACATTTACACGCTAATTATGTCTTAACCCGTGAGTTCCCACGTGTGTGACGTCACCATAAGCGTTCTGGCTCAAATTTGAGCCCTTGGGAGCTGACAGGTTAAACTAATTAGTTAGGTACTACCTAGAACTAATAATTATAGTCCATAAAGCTAACATGTTGACCGTTTCAAGAGCCGTCGAGCCGGCGCTGCGCCGCGGCCGCGCTCGACAATATCCACCACTACACGCGCGCGCTACACAGCCGCCGCAGCAGCGAGGGTTGGTTCCATCCCCCTTCATGCTTCTCAGACCAGCTATCATGGTCGCATTTTTATCACCTGCCATGCTGTGCGTCACTAACAGGGATGTTGCGAACATCCGCATCCGCAACCGCGGAACTTCCGCATTAATTTCAACATCCGCATCCGCATAAAATCGATGCGGAGCTTATGCGGATGCGGATGTCGAACAAGTCGGTACAGGAACGTCTTAGCGGCGGCGTAAGTGCTAGGTAATTTCGTCATTACCTATAACGAAATCGTCTAGATCCAGAAAAGTCGGCCAAGTTACTGTTCATAAAGTATAACGCACCTTATTTTCTTGCTCAAATACTAAACGTTTCGTTTTTTTTTAAATAAAAAAATACTAAAATGTAATATTTTACGATTTCTAAGTACCTAATCTTGACATCCGCATCCGCGGATGTGAGCCTTTAAATATCCGCATCCGCGGATGTCAAAAAATCTGCATCCGCAACATCCCTGGTCACTAATGTCACTATCACACTTAAATTTTTGTTACAACGTGACAGCCATGGTGACAAATGATAAAGAGCCGGCCATCTTAGCCCTGCAGCTTACATGGTTTCATTTCCTCGTACATGTCACTGTATCTTGCATCTTGCGAATGTGGGGTAAACCTACATGTCGGCACCGAAAATGTTCGATTTCTCATGTTTATACTCTGGCAGAAAGTGCTTTGAAATATAAAGTTATTGGGTTCGGTTCACCGGTTGGGTTTACGACAGAAAAAGTAGTCTATGAATTTTATATTTGATGGGTTGGATTTGGTTGGATACCTAACTATTTGGCTTAACTTTCTGTAATCAATTGCCGCTTTGTTAAGTCGCAAAGATGACATCACTAACTACCAGTGGTCTGGAGACTCTGGAGTTCGGCTTTGAAATGTCAAGAACACGTTCCGAGCAAACGATTTTGTTTTACACCTTTTTCAAAAACCCAACGTACTAAATGACTTTGGAACGGCAGTAAACTGTTTTGATTTTTAACGCGTTCAGAGTATCTCGGGTGCCATAGAAATGGTGTTTTACCCTACTTTATTTCCCTATTTCGCTTCCTCTGATCTTTCTTTTGGTTATTCTCGATTTCCCATATTGTCCATCTTTGTTTGGTCATTGGTGTCATGTTCTTTGATTTGCATTTATCATCATTCTTCATCCTTTATAATCTTTGGTTGTTTGTTGTTTCATTAACCAATAACATATTCCATGATGTATTTTCCCACACGCATTTGTTTCAATTTCTAACAAGACTTCTTTATTTGGTTGGATATATGTGTAAAGGGCTTTAACATTGCTCTTTAAATACTTCTTCTAATATTAATAAGGCCTATTTCTCCATATAGTAGTAAAATTTGGCCCTTGATCTTCTTAACCCTTAACCCCTCGTATGCGGCCTATCAGATTTGATAATTGAAATACTGACCTTGACATTTAAAACAATAGATTTAAATTCCCACGCACGGATCCGTGTCTAAGCATACGAGGGGTTAATTTGACATGGATTTTTTAAGCATGAGCTATAAAATCTTATAAAACTAACATCAGCTGGGATGTTACAGGTTTTTAAATCAAGCTAATCAATAATTTAATAAACAATAAATCTAAAGGACCGACCACACCTAAGCTTTACGCAGCGTATACGGTGTCATGTCTTATGCGTTGCGTTTTTGTCATATACATAATTAAGCACGCTGTTGTTTTATGCGATAAACGCGTCGCGCCCCGCCCGGAAAACGCGCCTGTGTGACGGAACCTTTAGCTCCGTAATCGTCGACATTTTTTGAGTAGCGGTGTGGCCGATCCTTAAAGCATTTTTTTTAGTTATACAAAACTGTATAAATATTATATGTATTGTAGATTCATACGACAGTGAAGACAACACAACGCTAATAGCACTTAAGAAGACGAGATCACGACAGAGCAAGGAAGCGTCGCCTCTCGTCAATGGGAATACGGCCACTAACAATAGGAGATCTCGCAAGTAAGATACTCTTTTTGTCAAGGCGAGGTCGCCATGTGAAGTCCACCTCTCAATTAAATCCCACCAATACCCACGTCCCATCAAGTCCACCTCTCAATTCGTAAGAGTCATTTATAAATTGCTTATTTAGTATTAGGACAAAAACTAATTATCTATTAATCTTATAGCAAGTACCGTCAAAAACTATTTTTTTATGTTTTTTTTTTCTAATTGTAGATCGAAAGACGATGTCACCACGAGTGCGAGCAAAAAAACGAAAACGTCTCTTACGAATGGCGTTCACGGTAAGATTTTTGATACCACCAAAAATGTTGTCATTTAATTTACATAAATGGGTTATTGAATGAATGAATGGAATGAAATTTTGCTATAAAAAATTATGCAAAAAGCCACACGAAAATAGTTTTTTTTTTGTTTTTATTACAAAATGTTTTGTTTAGTTATGTGTTTGTAGTTTCATTGTATCAACCAAAGAGTATCGATTTTATAGAGAGTTACTGTCATGGTAAACTATGTAGCCACAGTAAATTCACCGCCATCTTTTGACAGAAGATTAAAACTTTTAGAACGCCATTTGACTTTGATCCTTATTCTGTCACTGATATGTGTTAATTAGTAAATATTGAAATTAACGCCATGTAGACGAGAATATGCCAAAGGTATGGTGCAATCTTTTCGAAAGATGGCGCACCTTACCTCTGTTCTGTCAAAAGATGGCGGTGAATTTACTGTGGCTACCATGGCAGTGGCTACTGGGTACCATGACAGTAATTCTCTATAAAATGTATACTCTTTGGTATCAACGTAACTTCTCAGAAATAAAACTAGTAAGAAGAAGATTTATGTACCCTAAAACGATTAAGATGTATTAATTAATCTGCAGAAGAAAAACAAGTGAACGGCAGAAAACGAGGCAACAAAGAAACGTCGCTCCATACGGATGGCTTGGAGCAGCTTCTTAAAGAGGTGATGAAACACAAGGACTGCTGGCCGTTCTACGACCCCGTCGACACGGAAATGGTCAGTTGGTGACAGACATTTTTTTAAATCTTTTTTTAGGGTTCCGTACCTCAAAAGGAAAAAACGGAACACTAATAGGATCACTCGTGTGTCTGTCCGTCCGTCTGTCACAGCCTATTTTCTCCGAAACGACTGGACCAATTTAGTTGAAATTTGGCACAAATATGTAAGTTTGTGACCCAAAGATGGACGTATAACGTAAATAAATGAATTTTAAATATGGAGGCTATTTTTGGGGGGTAAATGAGAAAATTAAAAAATAAAGTTTTTCAAACTATATCGTGTTACATATCAAATGAAAGAGCTCATTGTAAGAATCTCAAATATATATTTTTTATAATTTTAGGATAAATAGTTAAGCAGTTATTCAAGAAAATAGGCAAAAAATGACCATCCCCCCCCTTTATCTCCGAAACTACTGGGTATAACATTAAAAAAAATACACAAAATAGTTCTTTACCTATAGATGACAGGAAAACCTATTAGGAATGTGCAGTCAAGCGTGAGTCGGCCTTAATGTACGGAACCCTTGGAACGCGAGTCCGACTCGCACTTGGCCGGTTTTTCAGGGGTTTCGTCACAAAGACGATGTCACCCCTGTACTGAGATTAAGTAACAGTGTAGCAGTGTAGCTTTACTTACACCACTACACAATTCATCCTGGCCTCGTCTGATAGAGGCACAGACAAGACATCCTCCAGACTGAGCATAGTAGCGCTACCCCCTCTGCCACAAATATTTATACGGTAGTTTTACTCCATTTTCGAGTCAAAGTGTGTGTGACGTCAGTCTCTTTGAACGGACCAATCACGGCACGGAAGTCGCTCACCTCGTCCCCCGCACCCCAGTATCTTTGGCAGCATCGGTTTCATGAAATAATTGCTCTAAACTCCGTCTAGAGGATTCGTAGTCAGACATACCTGCTAAAACAAAGCTGCGTACAGCAATTGACAGTGAAAATGTACTACATAGAAATTTCACAGTTGATATTGAAGGCGATTTTCTTTGAAATTAATTTCATACTCGTATCGTCCTAAGTACGATCCCAGAGTAATCCCACAAATCGTACCAGAGTTATTTTTACCCACACGTGGGACACTACAGGCTTGTAGTCCGCGTCGCACGACGTACTACGTAGTACACGCGAGCTTTTAAAATCACATTAAATATATTTTTCTACTCCCGTGCTTTTATTTGTCATTTAAAGGGTCGTGCACACACCTTTAAACCCCTATCTTATAGTTGTCAAGACAAGTCTTCAGTCTATTCCCCAAAAAAGTATTTGTGCATACACGCAGTATCTTTTTGGCACTTTTACGATACTTCGTGTAATCACCACTTAAAAAATATTGTATGAAATGCATTGTTGCCAACCTAATTTTATTTGTCATCTCTGACAGATGAGTGAACCATAGACATGTTTTTTTTTATTTCATTCATTCTTTTCCCGCCCGTACCCTCCATTCTTTGCTACTTCTTGAATAAAGAATATTTGTTAAATTTACAATTTTATTTCAATGTAAGTGCTTGGTCGTAGAAAAAGTATTGTATATTGTATGCAACGTTGTTTAACTGAGTCAAAAAATACTCGTGGCGTCTTTATTAACAATTTTCGGCTTCGCCTCAAATTGTTACTCACGCCACTCGCCTTTTTTGACCTCTCTTAAACAACGGTTGCATAAAATATTATTTCCTCACAGGTACCCGACTACTTGGACGTCATAAAGACCCCGATGGACTTCACGACGATTAAAGAGAAGCTGTCTGGAGGCGAGTACGAGACGGACGCGGCGCTGCTGGCCGACGCCGCGCTCGTGTTGCACAATTGCTACACTTACAACAAGGACACGCATCCTGTTGCCAAGTGAGTTGTGTACCAGGGATGTTGCGGATGCAGATTTTTTGACATCCGCGGATGCGGATGCGGATATTTAAAGGCTCACATCCGCGGATGCGGATGTGGATGCGGATGTCAAGATTAGTTACCTAGAAAACGTCAAATATTACCTTTTTAGTATTTTTTTATTTAAAATAAAACGAAACGTTTAGTATTTGAGCAAGAATATAGGTGCGTTATATTTAATAAACAGTAACTTGGCCGACTTTTCTGGATCTAGACAATTTCGTTATAGGTCATGACGAAATTGTACATACGAGTATAAAACAAAGTCGCTTCCCGCTGTCTCTCTGTATGTATGCTTAGATCTTTAAAACTACGCAACGGATATTGATGCGGTTTTTTAATAGAGTGCTTCAAGAGGGATGTTTATGTATAATAATTTGTTAACCCGTGCGAAGCCGGGGCGGGTCGTCATATACAGGGTGGATTTTCTTTTTGGGTCAGTGAGGGCAGCTACCAGATCCCGTGCTGCTACGAGAAAACGGTCTAAGAAGACCTTCCCTCGATTTCAAATTAATGAAGATTGGCTTTTACAGATTTTGGAAAAAACATACAGGGTGCGAGAAAAAGGTCATTTTTGACAAACTTTTTTTTTGATGCCAATCGATCCCATTCCTATTAAGGATCGAAAGCTTGTATGGAACCAAAAAAAAAATTCCTGCTAGAAAAGCCACAAATCGAGGAAAACTTTTCCCATACAATTTGTATGAAAATGAAAACTTATGTTTCACATGCTGTTTTTGTATGCCAATCGATTCCATTCCTATCCAGTATCAATAGTTTCCTAGGGGTCAACTTACGGTAATGTACTAAAAAGCCACAAATTATAGAAAACTTTTTCCATACATTTACTATGGGGAAAATGTGAAATGTTATTCTCAATTTTCTATCTCGCCCATCAATCCTACAACAATGTCTTCATACAGTATTATGGTCCTTAAATGTAACAGGACTGATTGGCCAGATAGAAAAATGTGAATTAAATTTCACGTTTTCTCCATAGTAAATGTATGGAAAAAGTTTTCTTTAATTTGTGGCTTTTTAGTACATTACCGTAAGTTGACCCCAAAGAAACTATTGATACTGGATAGGAATGGAATCGATTGGCATACAAAAATAGCATGTGAAAAATAAGTTTTCATTTTCATACAAATTGTATGGGAAAAGTTTTCCTCGATTTCTGGCTTTTCTAGCCGGAATTTTTTTTTTGGTTCCATATAAGCTTTTGATCCTTAAAATCTTTTGGCATCAAAAAAAAAGTTTTTCAAAAATGACCTTTTTCTCGCACCCTGTATGTTTTTTCCAAAATCTGTAAAAGCCAATCTTCATTAATTTGAAATCGAGGGAAGGTCTTCTTAGACCGTTTTCTCGTAGCAGCACGGGATCTGGTAGCTGCCCTCACTGACCCAAAAAGAAAATCCACCCTGTATACATATATGAAGCAAATAAAACCAGACTTTTTTCTTGTTGTTAAGCCCCGTCTCCATATCGCGCGGCAAGCTATCGAACATTGGCTCCCGGATGGATACCGGGCTGGCTCGCGAGCCAACTCGATCATTGGCGCGCTCGAACGTGCCGCGCGACGAACCATTTATTGACGGTTTTTCGACGCGCGGCAAACGAATGTTCGCGCGCAGTTGGGACGGATGTGTATATATTTCCGTTGGCTCGCGCGGCCGCATACATGGATAATGAAAAGTGTCTACTTTAATTAAATTATAGGGCACTAAACAGTTTCTATGGAACAGTAAATGTAGTGATTAGATTATATCCCATTTTATAAATTAATATTAACTACAGTTTGTGGCATTATCTCTGACATAAGTTATTGTTATATTGCTTAATACAGTAATTTACATTAAAAATACATTAAAGTTAACTATAAACTAAATTAAAACTAAATAAATAAATTAGGTATCATTTTTATCAACCGAGCATTTTCCCGGCCTAGCGCCAGGGTCCGCTTTCCTGCTCAGTCTTCCCCACTTCGCCCGGTCGTCGGCATCCTCAGTACGGATATGATGGTCGTTCTTGTCTACGTGACAGCGTGATAAAACGGTGTCCGTCACTTTCTTTCCCACGGTGTTAAACAGTGACAGTTATTTTATCACGTGGATAAAGATGGATAAAGCTATCCATAATAGGCTGGCTGGTGTGAGATTGTTATCTTCCATGTCCGTTATCACGACGTCCAGCCAGCGCTTCTTAGGCCTACCGCGGCCGCGTGATCTAGGGCCTTGGACAGTAAGGTTGAGGCGTCTATTTCCGACGTATAAATTAGGTATCGAATTTTTTGAAGTGAAAACTTCTTTAGCGGCGCTGGACACTTTTTGAGGTGGGTAAAAAATGATAAACTCGAGACAGCTTAAGGCGATTACGTGACCGTAAGGCGATCACGTGACCGTAAGGTTTAGATGACCACTCATTTAGATGGCATTTAAATTAATAAAGAAAAACTCAATGACATAATTCAATAAAGCTACATCTTGATGAAATCGCTAATAAAAGTGAACTCTAGTATTGGTGAATAAAACTCAAAATATCATGACCAAATATATTTAGATGCGAGGTCTGCAAGGTAACTTTACAATTTATATTGGAATTTTAAACAATTAACGCTACAAATTTGAATTTTGAATTTTAAACAAGCTCACCAGCGACCAGCAATTTCGGAACTAAAGTTTTTCAATAGAAAGGAGGATGGATCAATTATACATAGTGCTGCGGACATTTGACAAGACAAGAGTGACAAGACAAGACAAATTATTTATTTGTAAACATAGGTGGATAGGTACAAAAAGTATTTGAGAACGCTATGCTGGACTAGTCATTGAGTTTTCACTTCTGTCGGCACTCCCGGAGTGCAACCCGTTGTTTTTTTTTACATTTTATATTTTGTTTACTTTCAGAGCGGGCGTCCGCCTAGAGCAGTACATCCAGCGGCGATGCGTCGACCTCTCCCTCCCGCCCCTCCCCGAGCTGAGCCTGGACGCGGAGGCGCCGAGCGCCAAGAAGCCCCGCCTCAAGTGACCGCAGCCGCCGCCGCGCCTGCGCGACTACCTGTGCTACTAGGGCGACAGATCATGGTTCGGTGTTTCATCCACTCCTAGTACTTGGCGCTACTGAACCTTATAATAATAATAATAATATAATGTGCATGTCCTGTCCCACTGCTGGGCACAGGCCTCCTCTCATGCGCGAGAGGGCTTGGGCTATAGTCCCCACGCTAGCCCAATGCGGATTGGGGACTTCACATACACCTTTGAATTTCTTCGCAGATGTACGCAGGTTTCCTCACGATGTTTTCCTTCACCGAAAAGCTAGTGGTAAATATCAAATGATATTTCGTACATAAGTTCCGAAAAACTCATTGGTACGAGCCGGGATTTGAACCTTGTGAAGGAAATATTGTTGTCCCTACTAATTTCACTGTTAAAGCGGGCTGTACGTTATGTGGTAACTGGATTGTCTAACGTTGACGTTAAACCCTTATTTACCTCATGATGTATGGGCCACAATACATCTGTTCAATTTTCAAACTGTCAATTGTATGGCTACATTTTTAATCGGATTAGTACATGTATTTGTCTAAATAATAACTAGCTGTACACTGTGTTTATACCATATGCATCGTCTACAAAACGACCTAAAATATTTTCTTTTTGAAATAACACTGTTCCGTATAAAATTGTGCTGCTAGGATTGAAGAAACGCCAAAAACCATTGCATTCTGTCCGCCCACCGAGGCTAGTGAGATTGTGATTGAACTACTTATAATATAGTGAATGGTGATCGGGACACGTATACGTCGTGTGAACAATAATTCAGTGCTAGTAATCGGGCGTCTGTCATACAGTGAGTTTCGTACCAAACGTGACCTTATTGAACAAGGTTGATTTACTCTGCCATTAATATTAATCTGCTATAAAGTTGCTTGTATAACTAGTAGAGAAAATTCGTGAGTCATCTTTGGGATTTTTTTACGACACGCTTCACGGTAGGACTAACTTAGTGTTTTCTTTGTTAGAATACCTAGAATCTTTAGGTCTTATCATCAATCTACGCGATAAAGAAGTACCTTTTTAAACTGTTTAGACGACAACGGTTTCACTCACTTGAATTTTTAGTCGCTATTGGCGACATGTTTCGGGCCCTTTAAGTACCTTTTAGTGAAAGGTTTTCATCGCGCACTTTAAATCTGACTGTATGACACGTCAAAAAATCGGTGCATGTTGTTTATATATGTTAAACGATTTACTGTAACGCTTTATAAATTTGCTAGTAACGTAGCTTAGCATGTAATATTTATTTGACTATTAAATGTCAAAACAAAACAAACAATTGTAAAAAATCAAAGTGTAAGGCGATTTACACGGTCACTTAATAAAGCTTTGGTTTCCTCCGAGAGCGGTGCCGTCATATAGCGGCCGTCTCCATACAAATACTACGACATCCATATTTAGCTGTATTATTTAGTATGGAGACGGCCGCTATATGACGGCACCGCTATCCTAGGAAAACCGATCTTAAAAGCGACTGACTTAACGGTGTGTGTGGTGTGGCGGTGGTTAACGGTGGTATTCCGCGTGTCCAATGTGCGTTTTGTCTCACATTCTGCTTGAGAGAGAGAGAGAGTGAGACGCCATGACATTGGACAAACATATTGGACAGATATACCACCCTAAGGCAGATTGTTATTAAAAATACACTCGATACAAATTACTGATGAGGACGCATGGACGTGAAAGACGATTGTAATCACGGCAGATTGCGGTATGTGTGAATCGCTTTAGACAATGAAACAATTAGAGATGGGATGCTACGTCAGGAGTAAGTTACGTAACTCAAACTAGAAATAAAAGTAATGTCAATTGTAATGAATATTGATACGACTGTTTGATATTGATATTGGCTACGGCGAAACTGATTCGCCGAGATTTAGATGAATGTTGACGCTTGCAAAGTATTGATCAATATTTTCGTATCGTATTGACAAATTATGTATGTCTATCAATAAATTAATGTAACTTAGATGTGATGCCAGTTAAAAATACCTTTTGAATTAAAAATTAGTTACACAACTATTCGTAATCTGTACACGTATTTAGTGCATTATTTTTGTATAAACATGCTATAGACAAATGCTTAAGTTCTGAAGATCATACGAAAATACTTGTAAACAAGAATGAGCCTTATGTTATGGAAATAAGGTCCGTGTGTTCGGTTGTACATCTTAAATTTATTCATTTGATAATGACTTGTGACGTCACACTTGTACTTATAAAAGACATGTGAGAATATTGTAATACAGGGTGGCCAAATAAGAGGTATACACTTTATTTTTGAAATTTTATTCTATAAAACATAAAAAATATTAAGTATTCCTTGTTAAATATAATATGTAGGGTCAGCAATTACACATGGAAAATAATGTCAGACAAATGTCCACCTCTAGCAGCATGGCAGATGCGAACCCTTTTCATCGCGTTTTTCATCACTTTTTCACACATTTCTGGCGTTATCTCAGCGACAGTGTTTCGAATATTTTGTTTTAATTGCTGAAGGTTCGTTGGCCTATTAGCATAGACACGTCCCTTTAGATAGCCCCACAGAAAAAAGTCAGGAGCTGTTAAATCAGGCGATCTTGGGGGCCAGTCAATGTCACCGTTTCTCGAAATTAATCGACCGGGAAACGTTATTTTTAATACACTATTGGGTTGAGTAAAACGTTTTAATGATTAAACACGTTGTTCCGTCGTAAAACGCTCCATAATAATTTGCCGTATCTACACAAACTAATTTTCATGCAATAACTGTCATATTTACCGCCAAAATAAAATGGCGGCAAAAAAAAGTTGTATACCTCTAAGTTGGCCACCCTGTACAAATTGAAAGACAGTGAGTTAGGCTGGATCCTACCTTGTTTAATTTAATTTGCACTCGCTACGGGTGGTATTCCGTCTGTCTAATTTCTTTGTCCAATGTGTGTTAGGTCTCACATTTTGCTTGAGAGAGAGAGTGGGACGCCATGAAATTGGACAGATGGAATACCACCCTAAAGTACAACAGTATTTAGGCCGCGGCCTGGACGCCAGCGGGCAGCGAGTGGGCGTTGAACTCTATCAATGTATGAATGGCCTTAAGTGCCCGCTGCTGTTCAGTCCGCGGCTTTAGAACTCCAAATGGAGTATATTTGAAACGTAAGTCCAAATACTACCTTCATTTGTCAAATTTATGGGGCTGCTTAATTCGTTTCTTTTTAAGCCCCGTCTCCATATCGCGCGGCAAACCATCGAACATTGGCTCGCGCGGCAGCCGCGCGCAATGGATACCGGGCTGCTGCGCGAGTCAACTCGATGCGCCCGGTATCCATTGCGCGCGGCTGCCGCGCGAGCCAATGTTCGATGGTTTGCCGCGCGATATGGAGATGGGACTTTAGAAATATTTAAACAATGGTTGTAGCTTAACTAGAGTTAAGACCAAGATAAGTTTGCAACGATTCTGATAACACACGCAGTGCAAGTGTTATTTTAAACGTCAAACTTCTATGACATTATGACATGACTTAGAAATACAACTTGCACTGCGTGTGCTATCAATATCGTTGCGGACTTATCTTGGTTTAACTCTATCTTTCATTGGAGTCGAATAAAATTTGAAGGGTTAACACTTAACACCTTTGCAGCGGCAATTAATGTAAATCGTAATTAAACATAGGCACTTGGCATTGGGTGCAAGCATACCTACCGGAGTGAACGTGTTAAATAAAAATCTGGCTTTTAACGATGCGAGTTGGGCAGCCCCTTGATTTAAAAAAATATTGTCTTTGGTCTTACAGCTACAAATGTGCCTGCATTTATTGTCTCAATTTAGTCCTGTGTCCGTGTTATTCAATACTCGCTTGGTACAGCAGTGAGAAAGCATGGGTCCAGAAAAGTATGACCATTGATAAACCTTATTGTATAGTCTTAGGGTGGAATCACATCTGTCAGCATCGAGCCGCATTTTATATATGAGAAATTGCTCGTTAGTATGAAGATGCGTACGCATGCTTTCAGCTTTCCGATGCGTACGCATCTTCATACTAACGAGCGATTTCTCATATATAAAATGCGGCTCGATGCTGACAGATGTGATTTCACCCAGGGTTTACTTTAGGTTTTGCTGTTGTACTATCCGCAAACGAAACTGACGTCCGGGGTCGTAAAGCTTCTCATTCGCGCTTACGTGGTTATGTAACGAGTGAGAGAGATACAATACAAATCCTCTTTATTGCAGATAGCAGACATGTAACTCCGTATAAGATGAATAAAGGAATAAACGTGCCTTAGAAATCAAGAAAGTATCATTCTCGGATAGATGGCGCACAGACCTTTAGCCTATGCTCGGCTAGATGACGTTGACGACACCGTTTGATATTTAACAATTTTAACACATAGGTATCAATGAAAGAACGTGGGTCAATATGATATGAAAATAATAAAATCATTTATCCATATATATAATTTTTTGATAGTTTTATACATTTCAATTTTGAGTTTTAATCGTGTGTCGATAGATATCAGTAAATTTACTGTGACTACAAAATTGACAGGACCCCTCTATCTATACTATCTATTCTCTTTGCAGATAGTGATATTATTACTTCAGCCGTCAGTTTGGTTTTCGGATAGTTTGGTGTGGTGCACTTGGCCATTTGTAAATCTTATTGCAAAGTGATAAAGTCCAAATTGGTCAATAGTGTGTGTAGTAAGTAGTACAAAAAAAGATTGATGTCTGTGCTCACACAAGTTTACTGAACAAGCGTGATACTTACCACCGATCTTTAGTGAAACCCTAAGGGATAAAATAACGTAGAATTAATATAGGTACTTTTTACGAAACCAATTAATCATCCAAATGTACCATCCCCCACCGATTGTCATTTTTTTTAAATAGTATGATCACGGACACAGGAATGGCAGTGATTTAATTTATTTAAGGCTTGTGTTCGACAACAATTAGTATTTATATTTAAAGATTTTAAAATTAGTAAAGATTAAGTATTTAGGCCTAGTTTTAAATCGTAAGTTTATTTTAGAAACACGGTTTCTTTAGATTGCATCAAAAAGGGTTTTTTCGCTGCTGTGTTTTGTTTCGGAATTTCTATTTTTGTTTTTTTTTTCCAGTGTTGTTAGTTTTGAAACCAGTGACAAGGGCTACTCCAAATTGTTTTGATTTGAAATTATTGTCATTCAAAATGCATTCCTGTAAGTAAAATAGCATGTTGGTATTTTGATTTTCAGTGCATTGTATCGATAATGATTGTTTGCGTTTATTAATTTATTTATTGATGTAATTTATAAGTTTTTTAATAATTTACATTTCTAGTAATAAAGCACCCAGTAAGGTATACAACTTGGCGACTTTTATTTTCTATCCATAAAAATTATAAAATGTTGATACAAAGGAATATGGAACTAATGCACGAAGGTTGATATTGGGTTGTAGCCGCGTGCGTCAGTTGACGTCTTGGCAGTCAAAGGATTAACCTTTTCCACGCCGTGTCACACAAAAGCTGTCACTCAGACGCCACATCATTGAAGTGTCAAAATAGAAGTTGAACTTTATGTGTATGCACGTAGGTCGATGTTGCTCTGTGGTCTGTGACCGATTAATCGGTCTTTGGCGTTGAACCTACGGTGCGGATATATCGGTCATTGGCGTCCAAAAGGTTAAAATTCGTATGCGTTTTATTTCAACAATTGTCATCTTGGCCTTCATTCATAGAAGGTAGGATCAGTCGATTATAAACTGCCTGTAGCTTTTAGCAACCATTATTTGTTAGAAAGATACGTAAAAACGGATCGCAGATTAAAATTTACGTATAGAGATGCTTGTTGAAGAATTCACTTGCTTGGCTTCAGTGCTGCAAGTCTATGTAACATGTGTTTCAAGCAGAGCACAAACACTCGAATATCTATTTTTGGAGCAAAACCGTTAAAACCTTGGGTTAAAACATTTGTGTCCTACTTAATTTGGTAAATAAAACTGCAAGTAAACTAACTCATGATTTATTCACTTTCGCTTAACTTAAATATACCATAATCTTGATTTGCCCGGAAAAAGTGCTATCAAAAGTTTAATGGTGAGCGGCCGCTTCCTTCCTCCTCATCTCGGCCCACTTGCTGACGTTCTCGGGGGAGTTTGCTGCAAGGTAAAATGTGCACTAGTTCATATAGGATAACAACAATTAATAAATGACAAATAGATAGTCTGTCTGACAAATAAATAGGTTGTCTATGCTAAGTGTGCATTGACCAGCGTGACGTGAGGCTAACTGGCAACCTCTACAAAGTAAATGGGCATGATGCTTCACAGAAAAATAAATGCAAGGCTACAGACGCGAATCCAAAAATGTATTTGCTTCTATAGTTAGATTTTTTTTAACGGGGTACTCCCAGCCATTACCAGTTTCTAACATTATACAGGGGTAACAATGGTTAAAAGGTTAAGCCACTGCTCTACAAGAATCATTTAGGGAAAAAAGAAAATCTTACCCAATTTGTGGATCTTGTAGAAGATGGGGATAGACGCAGCAATGCCAACCATCCAGTACTTCCAGATCCACTGGTTCGTGACGTAGTACTTGAACGGGAACTGCGCGATCTTGGCAGAGATCGTGTACGGGAACTTCATGGGGCGGCTGGGCGCAGAGTCGGACATTGTTGCAGGTTTATGCTGAAAAAACGATTATGTAATGTGACAAACATCGATATTGAAGTTTGAACACAACAAATGTTTATAATTCTATTGATAATCTATTCATACTTATCAATATGTGTTATTTACGTTGTTTGTACAGCTGTTTCCTTAAATATATCAGGATAATTATGAAAAATACAAATTATTGAAAAATTCTAACCTGTACTCCGGGAGGAAATATCGACAGCTGACAAATGTTGTCAGATGTAAAATTTAGGGCCGGTTTTATAATAATTATAAATAAACGTCCAACAATATATCCGTTACAATAAGTTTCTTTTTATTTCTCAATAATTCTCAGTGAGAATAAATTAAAAATAAATATTAATTTTCAGTTTCATATTTTATTTACAATATAACTCGAAAAATCTGTGAAAATGCGTGAAAAGGTTTCCGTGACACACAAAAAAAAACATATTCTTCTATTTTTAAAATTACACGTACTACTAGCCAATCCCAAGCGCTTGATGTAAATATTCATTCCATGATTGGTCAGTTATTAGTGAAGCCAGATTTTTTTACTGCAAGACAGAAAAATAGTGGAAAAATACACTTTCCACTGCTGTCATGTCATGTCACTTCATTCATTGAAGTTGCAAAAAAATGTCAACGAGCTTTGTGGTGTCGTATTTGTGTGGTTAAATGTAATTCATAATAAATCTATTGACAATATAATGTGTGACAATGGCTTCGGTAAAAGTGGCTGTAAGGGTTCGCCCGTTCAACCAAAGGTCAGTAAAGTCTAGATCCAAGTAAAAGTAAAACTCGTAATGTTATTGCTTCTTATTGTTGTATGGGACAATGTAATTTCCGAAACGCCCATTATCGTGGATGATTGACAGCATTATGATATTTTATGGCCGCAGTGCGGTGTTATTAGCTACTGGTTACGTCTTGGGCAGGTTTTTATGACAGTATTCTAATATGGAAGGAAAAAAAAAACAATGATGTCACTATGAACGGCAATGACTTTCACGGTTCAGCTGCATTGGGAGCACCAACTGTACCTGCGCCAGCCGTTTGGATGAAAGCTACGGAAATCACAAAAACTTGCGACCTACATAGGCATAATTAGCTGTTTAAAATGAAAGTATAATGGCACCACTTGGGAGCATTTGTTTGTTTGTGTAACGGATGCCTGAATATAAACATTCTTTGGAATTTGACATTGTATATTATAGCTAGTTAAGGTGCACCAGGTCATACACAGGTCTATCAATAGATAAAAACATCAAATTGTTAGACTATGTGTTGTTTCATTTGTCTAAGACTTGGTTTAATTCTTATTTGGAATAAGAATCCTTTAAGAAAATACATCTAAACCAAAGTTAGGGAAGGTTTTTTTTAATTTACCATTGAGTTGATGCAATTTCCGCCAAGTTTGCAATAAGTCCTAAGCCCTAATATGTCTCCGTATACCAAACTGTTGAATTGAGTAAAACCATTGACTGAAAATATATATAGAGCCAAAAATATTTGTACCATTACCTAGGTAATATGTTTGATTGGATACACATGCTTGATGACTTGTTTAATGAGAATCTACTTGGAATGTCCGTCAAATCTTCAAGAAAAGAGCCCCCCTTTAAAGGCCGGAAATGCGATTTAATTGCTTTGCACTCTCAGCAGCAGGCCATGTGTCTGCTCAATTGCCTCCTATAGCATATATCATAGTTATTTAGGATACAAGTGTGAAAAATAGAAAATGAGAGTGTTTTAAATCAACACAAGTTGCGAATTACCTATTCGCATGTGTATAGTATGTTTTACAGTAAATTAGTCTAAAAAAAATGTTTAGATATTTTTGAGCACCCTGGTTGTTACAGCATATTATTGATGGCCCCTGTCACAGAATAAATAATAGTACTAGGTACAGAACACTCACTCTCTAACAAAACGCGTCTGTTACGATCACCACAGATATGGCCGCTAGGTGGCGACAGCGCCACGCGCGGCTTATGGCTTTCCCCAAAATTGGGGCCGAACGGATGTAATTTTAGCTACCTGTAGCAAAGCGACGAAATCGCGGAGTGAGCCACGCCTGTACACAATTATGCAACAGATTCTGGTTTATTGTAATTGAGTTTTGCACTCACAGCTGTGTAAACAATTTATTACATGACACTTGGAATTGTGCATGTTATTATAAAATTACATTTGATCATGCATAAAATATCACTAGATTATGTTAAAATATATAAAATTATAATAACAAAAACTTGTACTTTGGCTGAAGGTAAGGAAAGGAAATAAGCTTAATGCTATATGGATACATTTACTTTATATTAGATATATCATAGCATAAGGCAGTACTAGCTTGAACCCTAAATAGCTTAACAAATATAGTCCGCGCACATACAGACTACATATGATAAAAATATAGCAACACGCATGTGACCCCCCAGAGCCCAAAACTTACAAAATAAATGTCCCCCATTTATCCCCTTTAATTATGGCATTTTTCTGTTACTTGTTGCCATGGTTACTTCTCCTGGGTCAATCCTTAAATCCTGGTTTTATGGCATTTATATATTTATATAAAGAATGCATTTTTGTGGTAGTCTTGGGCCCTTTCTCCTAACAAACTGTGTCACTATTGTCTCCTGGCGGAAATAACAACAAGCACCCATAAATAAAACAATAAATCTGACAATGACCTTTGTATGTATGCCTGGCATTATGTCCATTCTGGGCTACCATAAAGGATGTGAGTCATCATGATCTTGATTCTGAGCCAGATTCAAGAATTCACAATAAAACGTAGAATCAAGAAAGATGACTCATACAAAAACACACTTCTTCTTCCTCGCGTTGTCCCGGCATTTTGGCCACGGCTCATGGGAGCCTGGGGTCCGCTTGGCAACTAATCCCAGTAATTGGCGTAGGCACTAGTTTTTACGAAAGCGACTGCCATCTGACCTTCCAACCCAGAGGGTAAACTAGGCCTTATTGGGATTAGTCCGGTTTCCTCACGATGTTTTCCTTCACCGAAAAGCGACTGGTAAATATCAAATGATCTTTCGTACATAAGTTCCGAAAAACTCATTGGTACGAGCCGGGGTTTGAACCCGCGACCTCCGGATTGCAAGTCGCACGCTCTTACCGCTAGGCCACCAGCGCTTCTCATACAAAAACACACTATCATTATAGTGGCTAATTATAGAGCGCATAGTGTTTGCACATAAAGGCTGTGGCAGGATAAGGGACCATCTTGTGCCTTAACAGCTTTTCGGCCTGATTTTTAGGGTTCCGTACCCAAAGGGTAAAAACGGGACCCTATTACTAAGACTCCGCTATCCGTCCGTCCGTCCGTCCGTCCGTCCGTCCGTCCGTCCGTCCGTCTGTCACCAGGCTGTATCTCACGAACCGTGATACTTTTCTGTTTCTGTTGCCGCTATAACAACAAATACTAAAAACAAAATAAAATAAAGATTTAGGTGGGGCTCCCATACAACAAACGTGATTTTTGACCGAAGTTAAGCAACGTCGGGCGGGGTCAGTACTTGGATGGGTGACCGTTTTGTTGCTTGTTTTTTTTTTGCTTCTTTTGCTCTATTTTTTGTTGATGGTGCGGAACCCTCCGTGCGCGAGTCCGACTCGCACTTGGCCGGTTTTTTTTCTAAAGATGGGTCACGCCATTAGTAAGTGTTATTTTTTTTATATGGAGTGTTATCCGGTTTATAGGGACAAATTGCGGGTATTAACTAAGTGTACTATATGTGCAAAGCACGAAGTAATTCGTTGCATTTAAACGGAACTATTCATGAAAAATATTTTTTCTTATTTATTTTTTTTGTTCAAAAATAAGACGAGGCGAATGCTGAAATTTAGTATAACACTTACTAATGGCGTGACCCATCATCAGAAAAAAAATCAGGCCGAAAAGCTGTTAAGGCACAAGATGGTCCCTTATCCTGCCACGGCCTTTACTTGTACAAATATTACCAAACAGAGTTTAAAGTTACTATTTTTAAATGATGTGCATACCCAGTTGACACAATGTAGGGTCAATATACGGGTATTTTGATCGCGTGGTTTAAATTTCACTACCGACAACGAGTGTTTGGGTAAAGAAATGACGTGGACATCTGATAACATCAGAATACGGTCGGCTGCTAAATTTAATGTACACCTTTGCACAAAATACTTACCGTAATAAAAAGGAAAGTGTTAAGGAAACTTTCATTTTTGGAACGGAAAATTTAGAGAGAATACGAGAAGTTTCCGAATATGGAAATTTCACAAATTTGGAAACTTTTCGACGGCACATCAGTATCTGTACTACTGATAAAAGTAGACTTAGATCGTAACACATCTCGCTACAATATTTAAAAACTAGGTACTAATGATCGAGATTATTCTAACGAGCGCAAACGCAATATCGTCGCTATACTTACTCAACCTCATATCTGCAACAATCATTTGATGGAAATGTCGCATTTCTTTCATTCGGAAAACGGGTGTTTTTGTCATCAAATGAGTGTTGTAGATACGAGGTTGAGTAAGTATTGCGGCGATATTCTTCTTCTTCCTCGGTCCCTCATTGCTGAGTATCGCGACCATGTGTGCTTCGTCTCCAAAGTGTGCGATCATAAGCCATATGCGGCACGCACTGCATGCTGCCGTCAACCACACTCTTCACAACATCAGACCATCTCGTGGGTGCTTTTTCTAAACGCAATATAGCGCTGTTTTATTTTATTGCCAAAACAGGTGATAGTAAAGCTTGTAAAAGCGTTACCTTCCCTTCGTTGTTATCCTGGTAAAATTGCTATACTTGATGTCCAGGATATGGAAAATGGATTATCGAATCTAATCTGTCCTCATCCTCAACAAATACTCCTCTACAATGAACTTAAGAACGTGGCAATAATCATAGTAATGTGCAAGTAGAAAGAGTATACTTTTTCCTGACCATATTTAACATAATTCAGGTGTTGCCCATAAACACTTAATTAGGTTAGTAGTTAGCTGATAAGTATAGATTCTATAGCTTTATGGCAGTCACATTTGCATATCCTAGCCTAGATTCTTGGCATCATAGCCCAGATTATTACATCACAGCATCGAAAAAGTAAACATAAATTGTGTAAATATTTATAACATAATGAATGACGAAAGTGTGTATTGTGTTATTAAAGGCACTTAGTCCAGTATAAAATGCTTCTAAATGTTATTTAACTGCATCCAATATCGCTTAATATAAGTTGTTTTTCGTGCTGCGAAATCTCTACGCCCGTGCCAAAACTATTTAAGTTATTTGTGAATTTACAAAAATAAAGTAGCCTATGTTATCCCTATCTGTTAGAGGATGATTTCTGGCATACGATTATCCTATGTAACGTATGTAACCATCTAATTATCTGTGTGATAAATATCTATCATCCAATTATTACTGGACGCATTTTAACCGGATTGGCGGGAAAGTACAAACGACAGGGTTGAGTGGAGGAAAGGAGGGGAGGCCTATGCCCAGCAGTGGGTCAGTAAACTATGATTAAAAAAAATCCTGATGATTCTGAATACGTTTTAGCGTGAAACAATAATCCTCACGTCAATCCGTCTTTGTAAACTTTCGCTATCAGGAAAAAGGCGAAAGAGAAATGTTTTATAGAGTTTTTATGTGAACTGTTATAATAAAATATCCTTTTTATGTTACAGGGAGAAGGACATGAGCGCAAAACTCATTGTCCAGATGGAAGGAAAGAAAACCAGATTACTGACTGTAAAAGTAAGTTTGGCATGTTTATGACGAAGTGTTGGGATTTATTATACGAACCCAACGCATCATCAAAATAAATAGTATTAAGTAGTTTTAGGTATTTATTACTTTACATATTGTATACTAACATAGATATGGGTAGCTACAATAGTAGTTTGTGTTACAAGGGATCAAAATGATATATTTCCGTCAAGGGCGTAACACATTGAATCCTGAATGAAGCGATGGATTCTAAAGTAGAATCCTGAGCGTAATGAGGGATTCAAGTGTTAACGCCCAAGACGAAATAATTTTGATACCATGTGACACATACTGCTTTTCACATCAACTATGAGGAAAATAAAAAAATCTTAGTGTTGACACAATCTGATGCTTAAACAGATTATTTAAGCTAAAAAAATAATGTGCAAAAAAATGTAAAAATAGTGTGCTAGAACAGAAAAGTGTCACTTTGATCCCTCCTAGCAGGGAGGAAAAGTGCCACTTTGATCCCTCCTAGCAGGGAAGAAAAGGCTCTTTTCTGAATAGGTGGTGTGAAAATTATATTTACAGTACATATGGGGCTACTTTTCCGCACTAGTGCGTAAAATAGCACTTTTCGTGCGATGTCGAAACTTTAAAGTGCCATATGTACTGTAAAACATTGTTCGGTGCTGTAAATTATCATTCAGTATTCGTTTTATGCAAGCCCTGAGACAGGCACAAATAATATTTCTAATGTGTTTTGACATCAATTAAGGCTGTACTTAATACATTTTATTTATGTCAATGTTTTTTTCATTGTTACAGAATAGCAAAGAGCAAAATGACAGTAACCGCGAGAAATACAAGGATTTCACGTTCGACCATTCGTACTGGTCGTACGACCATGCTGACTCACACTACGCGTCACAGGAACAGGTACATAAAACACTACATTTCTACACACTACTTCTTTCTACATTCTTAGGTGAACAAACTTTCCATAACTAAAGAAAAAGTGACTACCCTGGCGGCGGAGACCGAATTCGTACCGGCGTCTTCAGTTTACGCGGCTAACACCCTGGACTTAGTGTAAGGCCTGAGTGGACGCTCGAGTTGGGCGTGCAGCGGGGCGGGGCTTGCGGCGTGCATGTTAAACAAATGCAAACATATAGTAGCGGCCTTAGTGCACGCTGCTCACATCGCGCGTGAGCCCGACGCCCCGCCGAACGCTTCGCTTCGAGCGTCCACTCAGGCCTTACACTTAGGCTACGTCGTCACGGCGCTACCATCGCCCACACTGTTACTGTCCATCGGTGGACTTTATACCTTTAAGGTTCACCGATGTACAGTTAAGAGTTTGTACCGATTCTCAATTTGTCTAGTATGCAAACTCCATGATGTTTCTACAGTAAAAGATGAAATAGTTTAACCGTTATCATTGCTCAGCTGCGCGTATATGCAGACAGGCTTTATCGAAATCTATCAAGGTCATCTCATTGTGTGAAAGCATGCGAATACCGACCTTTTGTTACATTCACGACTGAACTAGAATGGCTGGTTGATAATTTAAGTAATAGAAATAAAAACTAGAAAGTAACTCCGACTAAAATAACGTTAGCACTTGACACTAGAAAAAGGGCAAGCTATGATGGCGCCATGTATGTCGTACAAAAATTGCTAACTTGATGTAAAGAAATCGTTTTTTAAGTTTTTTTTATTTATATATTTAAATTTACATCTTACTAAACAGAATATAAATTCTCGCCAAACTGTTACGTTTGATTGCGAGATGCGCTAAGTTTTAAACACTAACCTATTTAACTAATTATATACTTAACTTAAACTAACAGTTTCATAGGCCACACATAAATGTATATAATATATAAACTATTGTTTCTTAGATATGGCAAATAATGTAAACAAATATGTCAGCATTTGAAATATAACCAAAATTTTTACGTAGGTAAATTGATTCAAATGAAATATTTAGGTCTATAAATTGGTTTTTTTACATTATTTTTTCATTTTTTTGTTCGTATTTGTAGTAATCCACTGTTATATTTCAGGTGTTCTCGGATCTGGGCCTGGACGTTATCGACAGCGCGTTCGAAGGATACAATGCGTGCGTGTTCGCTTACGGGCAGACTGGCAGCGGAAAGACTTTCACTATGATGGGCTCGCCTGTAAGTACCTACTCGAATAGCCTAAAACAAGGCCAAGTGCGAGTCGGACTCGCGCACTAAGGGTTCCGTACCATCACGCAAAAAACAGCAAAAAAAAAATCACGTTCGTTGTATGGGAGCCCCATTTAAATATTTATTTTGTTTTGTTTTTAGTATTTGTTGTTATAGCGGCAACAGAAATACATCATCTGTGAAAATTTCAACTGTCTAGTTATCACGGTTCATGAGTTACAGTCTGGTGACAGACAGACAGATGGACAGTAGAGTCTTAGTAATAGGGTCCCGTTTTTACACTTTGGGTACAGAACCCTAAAAAAAGAACGGTCACAAAACAGTATACCATCATTTTATGGTTTTAATCTTCCTTTGCGCCGCGCCTTCAAATTTTTCACGCAAACGTACGAACTTGATATTTCAGTCTCGGTCTAAAAAGTAACCCTCAGTGTTACTTGTGTAAACCTCAGTGTTGACTGAAGTAGCACGACAAATATGAACGTTTCCGAGAAAATACGATCGAAAACAATTATGCATTACATATGCAATTCCTTATTATAACCTATGTCCAATATTGGATGTCTATATTCTCGTTCAGTATTCGCACTCACACATATTTAATCATATTTTATTATGTAATTAGCTTTAATCCCGTATGGCAATATTTCCTGGAATAAATTAATTACATTCATTCATTTCATTACGTAAGGTAATTTGTTTCTTAACTTCGGGTCGTTGAACTCGGTTTATAGTTTGCGGAAATGACACTAATACTAGTTATACCGGATTACTTAAACTGTTAATTGCTTTCCGGTCGTAAGGCTGTCGTGTAATCAGGTCAAGGTTGACGAGTCTTGCATGTTATGCGGGTTTTATGTGTGTCACACACTGCTAAGTGGCCATACATAAACCTTATTGCAAAGAGATAAGATCCACCTATGGATCCGATCATCCGATGGCAGGCCTTGAAATTTGAAAATGAAACACATGTTCTTCAATAGGGATGTTGACTGTATTTAAAATTAATTATTTCACACCATACACCATAATAAAGAACCAGAATGAGTTTAAAAAAACGTAGTACGCAGTTATTATTTGACACAATTTCTAATTAATAAATCGGAAAGTACTAGGACAAGTACGTAACTTAAGCATAACATCACTTGTTTTGAGTTCCATTTAAATTCCATAGTGGCTAATATTTTTGAAAGTTCAAAAAAAGAAACTGATTTTACTAGTCAGTTAAATACCCTATCGTTTTGGAGATACAATAATATTTATACGTGGCAATAATTTTCACCCCGACGAAATCGTGAGTGGAACCTAGTCATGTATGCTGAATTTGATACATTATTACATCTTAGAAATATCGTTCCGCATTGCGAAGTTGAGTGCTAAATCTTGATCATCTAACCGATCAAAGCCGAAATAACAATCATGAGTCATATATTCATGTCCTTGTACTTGTGCGTTATACCATTCACTTTAATTTGCTACTATTTAGTTTGCTATCTTATCAGCCAATCGTGTTATTGTGTCATTAATGATGTTTGGAAATTATCAATAAACAACTATTGTTTGTTATGAGATAAACGCTTCCACTAAATTAATCTTTCGACCTAATATTATCTTCCTGAGATCATGTTCAGATACATCCATTCCAATGTAAACTTAGGTATGTAATTTGCGATAATTTACGAAAGAGATACATATTATGATTCCTCTTCCGATTGATGTTTCACTTAAAACTACCTATGGTCAAACGCGAAATTTCTTATTATTATGCAAATGTCAAACCAAAAAGGACGTTAGGAACTTAATACCTTTCGTAAATTGAGTCGAAAGGTGATAATTGTTATTCAATGTTATCGTATTAAGTCGTTAAAGAAGCATTAGTGACGGCAATGTGACTCATAAAAAAGCTGTAAAAAAAAATACATACCATTTTTATTGTTCTGATAAGGAGGTCTCTCACGAAGTTAGTAGAACTCTATACTAGTGTGGGAAGTTTTAAAAGTATGTTGGCCCTGGTATTGCAAATCTTATTTACAGTACATATGGTCCTATTTTCCTGCACTAGTGGGTAAAATAGCACTTTTCGTGTGTATGTCAAAAGTTTAAAGGGCCATATGTACTGTAAAACGTTGTACGATACACGTGCGAATAGGTAATTTGCAACTCGTGTCAATTTAAAACACTCCCTTCGGTCGTGTTTTAATTTATCGCTACGAATTTCCTCTTTTCCGCACTTGTATCGTAAATAACTATTTCGAACTTGGATAAATGGACCGTGCAACAAGTATATTTTGGCTTTTGCATGAACAGAAAATATGCCTAGGCTGGGAGGCACAATACATCAATACACCTTATAAAACAAAGTCCCCCGCCGCGTCTATCTGTTTGTGTGTTTGTATGTTCGCAATAAACTCATAAACTACTGAACGGATTTTCATGCGGCATTCACCTATCAATAGAGTGATTCTTGAGGAAGGTTTAGGTGTCGCTTGAAATGAGAGCCAGGCTCTGTTAATACTTACTGGTCTTTCTCAAATGATGCATTCTGCAATTTGTAAATGGTATTATGCTAATGAGACTAAAAGCAAAACGTCTAATCTAGGTCATAATACATGAGGTTGACTGTCAGGTCAAATCAAGTTCTTTTTTTTTTTCGAACTGTCGTAACGGTTAGCGACTAGTGTAGGTATATGAAACGCACACACGAGGTCACGTTCAAATTAACTTCTCCTTCTACATTTAGTTATATTTATACAGCCAACAACCTTATTGGACTTATCTGCTTATTGTGTCTTTTTACTTTTTCTTTGTTTGTTTTTTTTTGTTACTGTATGTTTTGCGACAATAAATGACTTTTTACTGCGCCTTAACCATGTCAAAGCGTTTATTACAGTGCCAGCCACTTGAATAGCCTCACTCACCAAAATTAATATTTCTCATAGTTATATAAAAAAGAGATATACATTAAACATTAAATATGAAATAAAACAAGAAGCCTTGTAATAGTAAATAAAATATTTATTGTTATCTAATCAAAGTTTTAAGAAATAACGTGAAACAAATAATTGACCCTGCCACTTGAATAGCCTCACATGCTAAAAGATACTGTTTAGTTATTAAAACTCTTTCGTTTAATATTTCGTATACCTTCCATTAGACCTTATTAATTCGAAAATACGTTTAGGTAGTGATTCATATAAAGAATGTATGTAATTAACGTCCACAGAATCCCAAACAGTGTAAATAGCTTGAATCAGTTCTTCTTTATTACTAAACTGTCTTCCGTTGTAATAAACTTGCCGAGACAGCCAACCCCAGGCATTTTCCATGATGTTCAGATCAGGGGACAAGGATGGCCAATATAGAACTTCAATCTGGTCTTCTTCAAACCACTTTGTAACTATGGCTGACGTGAGTATGGGAGCATTATCATGCTGAAAAAACATTTTTTTTCTACCTATTACTTTTCTGAACTTACTTTTTGTTTCTTTTAATAAATTTAAATACTTTTCAGCATTTAGTCTTCCGTCTACCACAATTAAATCAACAGTACCATAATAAGAAATTGCTCCCCAAACCATTACCGATCCGAGAGTTGAATGATGACGTGATAGAACTTTCGGTTCTTTCCTTAGGTCATGAAAATTATATTTAAATCCATCTGGACCATCTAGATTAAACTTTTTCTCATCACTAAATATCACATTTCGCCACTCGGTTTTCCAGCACATGTACTTTTTAGCAAAAGACAGTCGACCCGCCACATGTTGTTCGCGCAAAGGAGGTTTACTCATGATTTTTTTTCGTTTGAGGTGGGATGATGTTCTAATAATCCGTCGAACTGTAGAGAGAAATGCTCTAGTATTTATTTCACTAGCTATTTGCCTGGCGGTCTTGGTGGAATTTGAAGCAGAGCATAAAATAAGTCGACGTTCATTATCCGTAGTGGCAAATTTTGTGCGTCCTGTATACTGGTGGCCGTAATTTTCCTTCTCTTTATTTATTTTTGGTCTTAAGTTAGGTTATTTTATAATATGGATATAAAAATAAAATACAAAAACACTTACAAAAACAATACAAAATACTTATAAACATATTATAAAAAACCTAACCTAGGGTGCCGCCAGCAGCGGGGCAAGGCCCAAGCTGCCGGTGGTCAGGGCTGCAGAGAGAGGAACCGGCGGACTATCCGCGCCGTGTCCAAGATCACCGCCTTCTGCATCTGACCCTTGATCCAACCACCTAGCGAGAGTCTCTCAAGATGTTGGTCGAGACTCTTCGCTATTAGACCGTTCACTGAAACGACTATCGGGACAATGATCGTCGAATCAACATCCCACATGGCGGTTATCTCGTGAGCCAAGTCTAGGTACTTGCCGGACTTGTCCTTCTCGGCTCTCACGAGATTCTCATCATGGGGGATGGTGATGTCAACGAGCACGGCCCGGCGTTGCGATCGATCTATTATCACAATGTCAGGCTTATTGGCTACAATAGTCCTGTCAGTGATGACAGATCGATCCCAATAGAGCGTGGCACGACCATTCTCGAGAACTGGCGCAGGTGAATACTTGTAGTACGGTACTTCGCGGTTCACAAGGCCGTATAGAAGAGCAAGCTGCTGGTGTATAATCCTGGCTACGAGATTATGTCTGTGCAAGTACTCGCCGTTCGCAAGATGAGAACAACCGGAAATGATATGCCTGAGTGACTCTCCGGGACGACGGCATGCCCGACAAATGTCGACCGTACCGTCCTTCAGGATATATTTCCGATAGTTGTTCGTCATCATTACTTCGTCCGCAATTGCACAGGCAAAACCCTCGGTTTCTCCGAAGAGGTCCCCGAATCGTAACCAGTTCACCGACGCGAGCAGGTCCACATCGGGTCCCGTGAGGGCCTTGTAGAACCGCCCGTGTAGCACCTTACTCTCCCATGCCGCCTTGCGATCCGCAGTACTTAGTACCACAGGTTTGCGCCAGTTCTCGTTTGCCAAGGAGAGCGGCGTGAGGTTCCTGTCTACTGCCACCACATCACGATGCATCCCACAGTCGTTGTTAAGGAAATAATTCCTGAGATTGTACACCTCGCGGTTGTGGAGATCCTTGGCGTTTAGGAAGCCTCGGCCTCCACATTTCCGTGGGATGTACAATCTCATAACTGACGAGCGTGGGTGTAGCATGCGATGCGCGGTGAGCAGTGATCGGACCCTCCGATCCAGGGCATCCAGCTCGGTCTGAGTCCACCTTAGTATGCCAAAGGAGTATATGAGCAGGGGCATTACCCAGGCGTTGAAGGCGCGCACTTTGTTGCCTCCTGACAAAAGACTGTTAAGGACTTTTGTGAGCCGACTGAAAAAGCGCTCCTTCACCGACCGTCTAATACCCTCGTCCTCAATACCCAACGACTGTGACATACCAAGGTATTTATAGGTTTCTGACTCAGAGATAGATCTGAAAGACATTGTCTCAGAAGGTTGTAAATTTGTTGAATTTACAACCCTGCCCCGCTGTACATGCATAACCGCACATTTATCGACACCAAACTCCATGTTGATGGCACTACTGAAGACGTCGGTGGTTTTCAGTAGCTCCAACAAGTCTCGGCTATTTGGTGCAAATAATTTGAGGTCATCCATGTACAGAAGGTGAGAAATGACTTCACCCCCACTCCGGAGCCGGCAACCTAGTCCCAAATCCTTCAGCAGGGTGCTGAGGGGATTCAAAGCTAGGCAGAACCACAGGGGACTCAGACTGTCGCCCTGAAAGATTCCTCGCTCAATCCTTATAAAATCCTGCGGGCCAGGGCGGTCATCTCCGCCTCCTGGTTGACGAAGGACTGTGGTCCACTGCCTCATACACGCGCTTAGGAAGGCTCTCAAAGCTGCATCAACTTTATAAAGCTCTAAGACCCTCCCCAGCCATGAATGAGGCACCGAATCATAGGCCTTCTTATAGTCAATCCAAGCGACTGAGAGGGCACCCCTGTTCCGCCGGACTTGTTGGCAGATGGTCATGTCTATGAGGAGGAGCTCTTTAGTACCACGGGACCCAACCCTACATCCATTTTGAGCGGAAGCCAGAATATTGTTTGCGACAATGTGCGCGTTGATTTTTGCTCTCAAAATGGATGTAAGGAGCTTGTATAGTGTAGGTAAGCATGTGATGGGTCTGTAGTTCTTCGCTTCCGTGGTACTACCGGACTTATAGAGCAGGAAGGTGACACCAGTTGTTAAGGAAGGTGGGAGAGAACCAAGCTCGAGGGCTTGTTGAAATTGTGCTGCCAAGCGCGAGTGCGAGCATCGGAACCACTTTAGCCAGAAGTTGTGCAATCCATCCGGCCCAGGACTTTTCCAGTTCTGGGCCGTGCGGATGGCACAACTCACGTCATCGGGGCTGATGGTGACTGCCCCCATGGATTCGATGGACTCGCACTCACGCTCGACAACACTCATCCAACCCCCCTCGGTGTGTCCGACAGGCACCGACCAGATGCTACGCCAGAAGTCAGTCATGGCAGTAGCATCCGGTGGCTGCGTGTCGGACGCACGAAGGTTGGTTTCCTCCCACTTTCGGTATACCTTCCTTTGGTCACTTTGAAAACGGCGATTCTGCTGGAATCGATCCACACGCTCTCTGTAGCGGCGAATACGGTTTGCCCATGCATAGACTTTCTGCTTTAGAAAGTCGATGCGCTCTGTGACATTGGCCATGTAGTCGCGGGGCCTGATATCCGTCCCCACGAACGCCTGGTTCACAAAGCGCATTACTCGGGGGCGATTGTTGCCCCCCCTGAAGCAGATCAGCTTTGCGATGAGAGTCCTAAACGAGCTGATACGTCGCTCAATCCGCGCTTGCCATGCAGGGACACCTCCGACGGTCCTAGGTGCACGTTCAGCGTCCGGAAACTTGACTCGAGCAACACGGCACGCCGCGATGGCTCCGCAGTACATGATTGAGTGCGTATCATCTAAATCTTTACTAGTCCGTAAATGTGGCTCTAGTAAAGCGTTTAGGGCTCCCATTAGCGCTAGATTGCGTCTATTCATAGGCAGACGTGGTAATCGGGGCCTAGAGTTGGTTGTGGCACGATACTGCGTAATCGCCTCTTCCAAAGTCCTCCTCAGTTGCTCATTAGCAGTTGTACTCACATTCTGACTCGCAAAATCCCCCTCATCGGTGCAAAAATCAACCCGTGGCGCCCCCGGTGCCAGGTCGGGTGCGGGCACCGGATCCGGCGACATGGCGGGCAGATCTCGCACCGAGGTGGAGTCCGCGCGAGCAGAGAGAGACTCCTGGCGAAGCCGATCAAGTGTCGCGTCATCCAGGCGCTTTAGCCTCTGAATGACGCGCACCTGATCCGATAATCGCTGCTCCGACACGGTGATGGTAGGTTCAAGAGCCTGAAACAGAGGCAGTATTCTTGAACGATAGGCGGATAGCTGTGTTCCCCCCTCTGTAGCCCCATAATAGGCGCGCATGACATTCTCGTTCATTTCTCGAGTCCATCGCATGCGTCGCACTATACCACCGGCAGCGGGAGCCGTGGGCGGGGCAGGATGTCCCGCAGGCCCCAAGCGTGCCGGCAGCGGTGGCCGCCCTCGTCGCGCAGGTGGTCGTGGCGGCGGCGGCGGCGGCCCGCTCTCATCACTGGACCCGTCTGTGTCAGGCGCCGTTGCGAACTCGTCGCCTGACGATGGTGTGGACGAGGAACTGGACGAGGCGGGCGGGGGTGGTGGGCGTGCGTTGTTGGTTGACTCCGCTGCACGTCTTTGACTCCTCGTAATCATTGTTTCATACGTTTTTTACCGTTTGCTGTAATATTGTGTTGACCGTTTTGTCAATCTGGTCTTCTTCAAACCACTTTGTAACTATGGCTGACGTGAGTATGGGAGCATTATCATGCTGAAAAAACATTTTTTTTCTACCTATTACTTTTCTGAACTTACTTTTTGTTTCTTTTAATAAATTTAAATACTTTTCAGCATTTAGTCTTCCGTCTACCACAATTAAATCAACAGTACCATAATAAGAAATTGCTCCCCAAACCATTACCGATCCGAGAGTTGAATGATGACGTGATAGAACTTTCGGTTCTTTCCTTAGGTCATGAAAATTATATTTAAATCCATCTGGACCATCTAGATTAAACTTTTTCTCATCACTAAATATCACATTTCGCCACTCGGTTTTCCAGCACATGTACTTTTTAGCAAAAGACAGTCGACCCGCCACATGTTGTTCGCGCAAAGGAGGTTTACTCATGATTTTTTTTCGTTTGAGGTGGGATGATGTTCTAATAATCCGTCGAACTGTAGAGAGAAATGCTCTAGTATTTATTTCACTAGCTATTTGCCTGGCGGTCTTGGTGGAATTTGAAGCAGAGCATAAAATAAGTCGACGTTCATTATCCGTAGTGGCAAATTTTGTGCGTCCTGTATACTGGTGGCCGTAATTTTCCTTATTTTTAACATAATTATTAATAACTTTAGGGCTGCGACCTATTTTTTTAGCTATCTCACGATGGGATAATTTTAGAGTTAAATAAAAATTAACCTTTTCAATTTCTAAACTTGTAAGTTTTTTACCACGTCCCATAGTCACAAAAACACTGTTTATCGCGTTACTGCAGGTACTTAATAGAATGCCATCTGTATTATCTAATCATAATAAAATAAATTTGAAAGCGAAACTTAAATGCACGGTTTGGACGATTATGTTACACTGAGGCTATTCATGTGGAGGGCCCGTATTAGCTCTTGCGTCCACGACGTTTCGCGCGCAGACAAGTTCGGAGTTGTTAATGTGTCGTTCGATCAACGTCAGGGCGTACAATTCAAATTTAAGATATATTGATAAAAATAATCACGTATAATTATAATACTCAAAATATATAGGTGAGGCTATTCAAGTGGTTGGCACTGTATATGCGACTTTGTGTGTGATGTGTGATGCTAACATAACATTTTTTTCCAGGAGTGCCAAGGCCTCATCCCCCGCATCTGCCGGCAGCTGTTTTCACGTGTGGCCGCGGGCAAGGAGTCCGGCGCCTCCTACCGCACGGAGGTCAGCTACCTGGAGATCTACAACGAGCGGGTCAAGGTAACTGACATATCATGTCAACACATCTTTTATTCAATTACTGCTAGAGATGTTCCAATTCATTTCGAGGATCATTTACCGAAGCAAATCTTCCAGATGGTGCACGTCACGTAATGACAGGACAACTTTCTTAACTCATATCTTTAACATTTGATTTTAACCAGGCATTTGATCTTGTCAATCAATCCATATATAGCAAGCATAGACATATACATTATATGGTTAGCAGAAAATGGTGTTTAGTCTTACTCTGACTGAACCTATCGTCATTAGTTGTTCTAATCAAAAATCATGTTCAGTCAACCGTCAGATTTTTTCCATCTGGAGTTCCTCAAGGGGCCCTCCTGGGACCCACACATTTCCACCAAGGATTTTGTCTAAAAATTAAGTTAATATCTACATTTATTTATTCGTATTGCAGGACTTGTTAGCATCGGATGCGGGACATTCTTTGCGTGTCCGCGAGCATCCGAAACTCGGGCCATATGTGCAAGATCTGTCGCGGCATTTGGTTTCCGACTATGATGATATACAGGTAAGATTTATTTCCGATGGTGTAAAAACAACAGACTTATTTCCGATGGTGTAGGCATATCCTCGTCCTGCCCATTGTGATTCCTAAAGGACATATTCCATTTTTAGCAAGTTATAAATGAAAAGCCCGGAAAGGTTGAGGTTACGCTAAAACTTATTTTTTACTTAATATGTGAAACGAAGGAAAATCAACTATATTTTAATAGTTTTAATTTCAATTAAACTGATTATAGTGGACAGCGGCAATAATCTTATTGTTTTTTTTTCCAGGAATGCATGCACCGCGGCAACCTCCACCGTACAACGGCCTCCACACAGATGAACGACGTGTCGTCTCGCTCGCACGCCATATTCACCATCACGTTCGTGCAGGCCAGCTATCTGCGCCACAACAACATGCCCAGTGAAACAGTCTCTAAAGTGCATCTAGTGGACTTGGCTGGCAGGTTGGTAGAAAAAAAACTAACTAGTTTCGTTTTAGCCTTGTGGTTCTTAGAAAATACGAGTATATCTACGAAAATGTGAAAGAGATGATATCCCTGAAACTAGCGGTTTTTTTGCAGCTGGCTCTTCTGAAACGCTTTACTAGTTGTGGTTAACTATATTAGTTGTGGTTCCGCATTTACTCTATTTTAATCCTTCAGCATATTTACCCAAGTTCCATTTTCCAGTGAGCGAGCAGATGCGACTGGCGCAACGGGACAGCGCCTCGTAGAGGGCGCGCACATCAACAAATCTCTAGTCACACTGGGGTCCGTCATCTCCGCACTTGCGGAGTCTAGCCAGCTGCCGGTAGAGAGTGAGTCAACTTTATCGCTATACATTTAAGGTCTAATCTTGAATGACGAATACTGCAAGCCATATTTACTGTGGAATTGCTTACAGTACACAGTTTTCACCAAAGCTTTTATATAGATGACGGTTTTGTATTAATTATGTCATAAACAGACATATATAAATAAAAGAAATTTATAGAGTCGAACATAAAGTAAAAAACATTTTTAATTTTATTGTATGTGTAAGTAAGTTGGGCAAAAACTTTTTTAATTTATTATATTTATATAAGTGAGAACCTATAATTAGCTTTATGATACTATTGTAATTTCTGGATATATATAGCGCTGTTGGTTTTCCATGTACCTACTAAAATAAAATAAAAATAATTAAAAAATTAGTAGTGAATTGAGTAAAAGATACGAAGTTAATAAGTTTTCCAAGATCTGACATTAAATATGCTTATATTTTTATTTTAGATCGTAACCAAAAAGGAGCAAAGAAGGTGTTTATTCCGTACAGAGATTCTGTTCTGACGTGGCTTCTAAAGGACTCGCTGGGAGGCAACTCCAAAACTATCATGATTGCTGCTGTAAGTATAACATCGTTTTTCTACACATCTACGTTAGTACCAGTTGCACCATCCGCATTTGACAGGTTGATCAACGTCACCCGGCGCGCCGCGGCGGTTTACTATGAAACTTTCCATACAATAAAATTTAGCGAACGATGACAATCAGTTTGATGCAACCGACCCTTAATCTTTGATTTAGAGCTTCCTTTTTAATGTTGATGTTCTATGACACTATTAAGACAGATATTATATTAATTACAAAAAAAATACATTTATTTCGGACAATACGGAATCCATATATAAACTTGTAACTACAATCTTATAACGAAATTACATTAAAATGAAATTAATTAAAATTTACAATTTACAAAATTGTCTATATTACAATAGATAAATGAGATTATAAGTATTATAACCATTTAAAATTAATAAAAATATAATAATTAATTATGCAACGTTTAAGTGAACTATAATATGAATTATGCAACACTTAAGCTTTGGATTCCTCCGAAAACGGTGCCGTCATATTACGGCCGCTATGTAGCGTTGACTGACGTCACTAGAACGTTGTCTATGTAAACAAGATGGCGCGGTTTCCTAGACGGCGTTACGTTACGTTGATTGTCAACGTAACGTAAGATGACGGCCGTCATGACGGTGTCGATAGTTTCGTGAACGTTTTATTAGATAGCGGTGACGCCATTTTGAATAAATGACACGAGATTTGAATAAATGATTCCGTACTACGATTATTTTCCTCTTCTGATGATATTTCATCCTCCAAGTAAATTATAGATGATCAAGCAAATCTTGTCAGTAGGAAAAGGCGCGAAATTCAAATTTTCTATGGGACGTTATCCCATCGCGCCTACATTTTTCAAATTTGCCGCTTTGACCTTGGTGGATGACGGTGTGTTATGACGCCGTGGTACTTTCCACATGTCGCCACCGTAAAGACGGCCGTCTTTTGCGGCCGCTATATGACGGCCGTCATATTACGGCACCGTTTTCGGAGGAATCCAAAGCTTTACTCTGTGTAGAAAAAAGACATCATTGCGCAATTAACCTCTTCTTCGTTCAGATATCCCCCGCCGACTGTAACTACGGCGAGACGCTGTCGACCCTCCGCTACGCGAACCGAGCGAAGAACATCATCAACAAACCCACCATCAACGAGGACCCCAACGTCAAGCTCATACGCGAGCTGCGCGAGGAGATCGAGAAACTGCGCGCGCAGATATCACACGACACGGTAATTATAACATTTACAGATATCCCCCGCCAACTGTAACTACGGCGAGACGCTGTCGACCCTCCGCTACGCGAACCGAGCGAAGAACATCATCAACAAACCCACCATCAACGAGGACCCCAACGTCAAGCTCATACGCGAGCTGCGCGAGGAGATCGAGAAACTGCGCGCGCAGATATCACACGACACGGTAATTATAACATTTACAGATATCCCCCGCCAACTGTAACTACGGCGAGACGCTGTCGACCCTCCGCTACGCGAACCGAGCAAAGAACATCATCAACAAACCCACCATCAACGAGGACCCCAACGTCAAGCTCATACGCGAGCTGCGCGAGGAGATCGAGAAACTGCGCGCGCAGATATCACACGACACGGTAATTATAACATTTACAGATATCCCCCGCGGAATGTAACTACGGCGAGACGCTGTCGACCCTCCGCTACGCGAACCGAGCCAAGAACATCATCAACAAACCCACCATCAACGAGGACCCCAACGTCAAGCTCATACGCGAGCTGCGCGAGGAGATCGAGAAACTGCGCGCGCAGATATCACACGACACGGTAATTATAACATTTACAGATATCCCCCGCCAACTGTAACTACGGCGAGACGCTGTCGACCCTCCGCTACGCGAACCGAGCGAAGAACATCATCAACAAGCCGACCATCAACGAGGACCCCAACGTCAAGCTCATACGCGAGCTGCGCGAGGAGATCGAGAAACTGCGCGCGCAGATATCACACGACACGGTAATTATAACATTTACAGATATCCCCCGCGGAATGTAACTACGGCGAGACGCTGTCGACCCTCCGCTACGCGAACCAAGCCAAGAACATCATCAACAAACCCACCATCAACGAGGACCCCAACGTCAAGCTCATACGCGAGCTGCGCGAGGAGATCGAGAAACTGCGCGCGCAGATATCACACGACACGGTAATTATAACATTTACAGATATCCCCCGCGGAATGTAACTACGGCGAGACGCTGTCGACCCTCCGCTACGCGAACCGAGCGAAGAACATCATCAACAAACCCACCATCAACGAGGACCCCAACGTCAAGCTCATACGCGAGCTGCGCGAGGAGATCGAGAAACTGCGCGCGCAGATATCACACGACACGGTAATTATAACATTTACAGATATCCCCCGCCAACTGTAACTACGGCGAGACGCTGTCGACCCTCCGCTACGCGAACCGAGCGAAGAACATCATCAACAAACCCACCATCAACGAGGACCCCAACGTCAAGCTCATACGCGAGCTGCGCGAGGAGATCGAGAAACTGCGCGCGCAGATATCACACGACACGGTAATTATAACATTTACAGATATCCCCCGCCAACTGTAACTACGGCGAGACGCTGTCGACCCTCCGCTACGCGAACCGAGCAAAGAACATCATCAACAAACCCACCATCAACGAGGACCCCAACGTCAAGCTCATACGCGAGCTGCGCGAGGAGATCGAGAAACTGCGCGCGCAGATATCACACGACACGGTAATTATAACATTTACAGATATCCCCCGCGGAATGTAACTACGGCGAGACGCTGTCGACCCTCCGCTACGCGAACCGAGCGAAGAACATCATCAACAAACCCACCATCAACGAGGACCCCAACGTCAAGCTCATACGCGAGCTGCGCGAGGAGATCGAGAAACTGCGCGCGCAGATATCACACGACACGGTAATTATAACATTTACAGATATCCCCCGCCAACTGTAACTACGGCGAGACGCTGTCGACCCTCCGCTACGCGAACCGAGCGAAGAACATCATCAACAAACCCACCATCAACGAGGACCCCAACGTCAAGCTCATACGCGAGCTGCGCGAGGAGATCGAGAAACTGCGCGCGCAGATATCACACGACACGGTAATTATAACATTTACAGATATCCCCCGCCAACTGTAACTACGGCGAGACGCTGTCGACCCTCCGCTACGCGAACCGAGCAAAGAACATCATCAACAAACCCACCATCAACGAGGACCCCAACGTCAAGCTCATACGCGAGCTGCGCGAGGAGATCGAGAAACTGCGCGCGCAGATATCACACGACACGGTAATTATAACATTTACAGATATCCCCCGCGGAATGTAACTACGGCGAGACGCTGTCGACCCTCCGCTACGCGAACCGAGCCAAGAACATCATCAACAAACCCACCATCAACGAGGACCCCAACGTCAAGCTCATACGCGAGCTGCGCGAGGAGATCGAGAAACTGCGCGCGCAGATATCACACGACACGGTAATTATAACATTTACAGATATCCCCCGCCAACTGTAACTACGGCGAGACGCTGTCGACCCTCCGCTACGCGAACCGAGCGAAGAACATCATCAACAAGCCGACCATCAACGAGGACCCCAACGTCAAGCTCATACGCGAGCTGCGCGAGGAGATCGAGAAACTGCGCGCGCAGATATCACACGACACGGTAATTATAACATTTACAGATATCCCCCGCGGAATGTAACTACGGCGAGACGCTGTCGACCCTCCGCTACGCGAACCAAGCCAAGAACATCATCAACAAACCCACCATCAACGAGGACCCCAACGTCAAGCTCATACGCGAGCTGCGCGAGGAGATCGAGAAACTGCGCGCGCAGATATCACACGACACGGTAATTATAACATTTACAGATATCCCCCGCGGAATGTAACTACGGCGAGACGCTGTCGACCCTCCGCTACGCGAACCGAGCGAAGAACATCATCAACAAGCCGACCATCAACGAGGACCCCAACGTCCAGCTCATACGCGAGCTGCGCGAGGAGATCGAGAAACTGCGCGCGCAGATATCACACGACACGGTAATTATAACATTTACAGATATCCCCCGCCAACTGTAACTACGGCGAGACGCTGTCGACCCTCCGCTACGCGAACCAAGCCAAGAACATCATCAACAAACCCACCATCAACGAGGACCCCAACGTCAAGCTCATACGCGAGCTGCGCGAGGAGATCGAGAAACTGCGCGCGCAGATATCACACGACACGGTAATTATAACATTTACAGATATCCCCCGCGGAATGTAACTACGGCGAGACGCTGTCGACCCTCCGCTACGCGAACCGAGCGAAGAACATCATCAACAAGCCGACCATCAACGAGGACCCCAACGTCCAGCTCATACGCGAGCTGCGCGAGGAGATCGAGAAACTGCGCGCGCAGATATCACACGACACGGTAATTATAACATTTACAGATATCCCCCGCCAACTGTAACTACGGCGAGACGCTGTCGACCCTCCGCTACGCGAACCGAGCGAAGAACATCATCAACAAACCCACCATCAACGAGGACCCCAACGTCAAGCTCATACGCGAGCTGCGCGAGGAGATCGAGAAACTGCGCGCGCAGATATCACACGACACGGTAATTATAATAAAAAAAACAACTAGTCGTCTTACTACGGAGGTCGCGGGTTCAAATCCCGGCTCGTACCAATGAGTTTTTCGGAACTCATGTACGAAATATCATTTGATATTTACCACTAGCTTTTCGGTGAAGGAAAACATCGTGAGGCAACCTGCATACATCTGCGAAGAAATTCAAAGGTGTATGTGAAGTCCCCAATCCGCATTGGGCTAGCGTGGGGACTATAGCCCAAGCCCTCTCGCGCATGAGAGGAGGCCTGTGCCCAGCAGTGGGACGTATATAGGCTCAAATTATTATTATTATTAGTCATCTTAAGACTTCGTAGACCATACCATGATCGCGTTATTTTCTCAAAACTTTCGACTCGACTATAATGAGTTCATTATACAACACTATAGTTCGTTTTTAGCATTAGAAAGAAGGTATGCGATCTTGACATGTCTTTTTATTAAAAATCACCATTAGGAAATAAGTCGCAGCAAATATGTTAGAATTATAATTATTATAAATCATATATACGATCTTTTACATTATTTTGCTTTCATAAGTAATACCTATAAATCAACTATTTTTTTAAGTCGTTTTTCAATATTTTTAATAAAAAGACACGTCAAGAACGAACTATAATGAATTTGAACAAGCGTTGCCGCGGGCACTAGAGCAATAAGCCTGCACTTCATTTATCTCAGTTTGTGTTCATTTTGTATTGGAAATGGTGCGCCTGGCACTGAAAGTGTTAACCCTTTAACTCCACACCTATCGTGTGCGGCGCGTCATCTTGAACCTTGTCGGAATGCACGAAGGTTGATATTGGGCTGTAGCGGCGCGCGTCAGTTGATTATCTTCACCAGCATCATGGTTGATTATTTTTATTGCAGATTTCTAACCCTTAATTTGTTACAGGACCCCATCGAAGCTGAACCAGCAGTCCTCGCCACACTCCAACGCAAGGAAGCCCAAGAGAAAGTACTCACGGAAAAATGGACGGAGAAATGGCGGGAGACGCAACAGATCTTACAAGAACAGAAGGCGCTGGGGCTAAGGAAGAGTGGGTTGGGGGTGGTGTTGGACTCGGACATGCCGCATCTAGTGGGGATAGATGACAATCTACTGTCTACTGGGGTTACTCTGTACCACCTCAAGGTAAATAAATGTACTGTATTGCGCAGTAATTAAGGCTCAGGGCAGAGAGAGTGAGAGGAGTCATGCTTTAGAAAGGGACATGATTAGTAAGTAGACATAGAAGAAGTAGACATGATTAGTAATCTTCCACTTTCAAACATCGATTATGTTAGACAGTGAAAATTCTGTGCGTAGTACTATTATTATTTATTTAGTGCTAATATTATCCGTTGTCCTCAGGAAGGTGAAACGGTAATCGGTACAGAAGAATTATCCCCAACACCAGACATAGTCCTCTCCGGAGCGGGAGTGTTGCCACTGCACTGCAGGATCACTCTACACGAGGGTGTGGCGACACTGCACCCCGCGCCGTCCGCGCATTGCTGGCTCAACACCGTGCTGCTGGACAAGGCGGCCAAACTTAGCCAGGGTGAGTTGGATACCCCCCCCCCACACCAGACATAGTCCTCTCCGGAGCGGGAGTGTTGCCACTGCACTGCAGGATCACTCTACACGAGGGTGTGGCGACACTGCACCCCGCGCCGTCCGCGCATTGCTGGCTCAACACCGTGCTGCTGGACAAGGCGGCCAAACTTAGCCAGGGTGAGTTGGATACCCCCCCCCCACACCAGACATAGTCCTCTCCGGAGCGGGAGTGTTGCCACTGCACTGCAGGATCACTCTACACGAGGGTGTGGCGACACTGCACCCCGCGCCGTCCGCGCATTGCTGGCTCAACACCGTGCTGCTGGACAAGGCGGCCAAACTTAGCCAGGGTGAGTTGGATACCCCCCCCCCACACCAGACATAGTCCTCTCCGGAGCGGGAGTGTTGCCACTGCACTGCAGGATCACTCTACACGAGGGTGTGGCGACACTGCACCCCGCGCCGTCCGCGCATTGCTGGCTCAACACCGTGCTGCTGGACAAGGCGGCCAAACTTAGCCAGGGTGAGTTGGATACCCCCCCCCCACACCAGACATAGTCCTCTCCGGAGCGGGAGTGTTGCCACTGCACTGCAGGATCACTCTACACGAGGGTGTGGCGACACTCCACCCCGCGCCGTCCGCGTATTGCTGGCTCAACACCGTGCTGCTGGACAAGGCGGCCAAACTGAGCCAGGGTGAGTTGGATACTCCCCCATACCAGACAGTCCTCTCCGGAGCCGGAGTGTTACCATTACCACTGCACTGCAACACAAAGTACATAAGTTTTTGGCAGAAAAATCATTTTTGGTACAAGCTTTTATCGCTGACTGTACTTTTCTTTCCACAGACAACTAATACTCATCGTGACAATTCTGACAACCCCAAACACAATTAGTTTGCGTTGTTTTATCACATAGTTCCCATGTCCACCTCCTGTCTCCATCATCGTCATCCAATTTACATAGTATGCAAAATTTCAGCTAAATCGCAAATCGGAAATGGGTCAAATTTAACTTTCAAGATTTGTCCCCCACTAACTAATAACATACGTACTAACAGGGCAAATTAAATAAAATATTGTTATAAAGGTAGCCCCAGGGCCCCGTTTCTCAAAAGCTTGTAACTTTTAGTACAAGCGGATGTCACTTTTTGACAGCTTTTGTTAGAAAGGGACTTCGATTCCCTTCCAGCGATTTTTGCTAAACAGGGATGAAACTTAATTACTAATCTTCTTATTTTGTATCTAGGTTGCATCTTACTGCTCGGCCGCACCAACATGTTCCGGTACAACGACCCCGCAGAAGCGGCTAAACTGAGACAGGAAGGAAACGCTTCTGTCATGAACTTGTCTCGGTTGTCTCTGCTCTCCTGGTCCACCACCGACTTGGCTGCTAGCACTGAGAACCTAAACACGACCCTATCGTAAGTGGATAAGGTTTAGTTTACAATGTGAACTGAGACAGGAAGGAAACGCTTCTGTCATGAACGCCTCCCGCCTGTCTCTGCTCTCCTGGTCCACCACCGACTTGTCTGCTAGCACTGAGAACCTAAACACTACCCTATCGTAAGTGGATAAGGTTTAGTTTCTAATAAACTGAGACAAGAAGGAAACGTGTCTGTCATGAACCTCTCCCGCCTGTCTCTGCTCTCCTGGTCCACCACCGACTTGGTTGCTAGCACTGAGAACCTAAACACTACCCATCGTAAGTGTAACAAGGTTTTGAATCGTACCTATCTGCAAAAACCTCTTAGATAATATTTGAAATTTGAACGCGTCACTTAATACGATACACTGAGAACCTAAAAACGACTCTATCCTAAGTAGACAAGGTTTAGTTTCCAACGAAAGATTAATAGTTAAACTATCTTGCCTGGCAGGGACTTGGAAGGTGAGATCCGCTGCGAACGGATAGAAGCTCAACGCGCGGAGTTAGAGCGAGAGAGACAACAGTTTATTCTGCAGCAAGAAGAGAGGCAACGACGCTGGCATAGAGAGAGGGAGGAGTTGCTTCAAGCGCAAAAGAAGTTGGACGAGGTATGTATTCTATTCCCTGTTTAAAAAAAGGTTGGTAACAGTTGTAGCGGCACACTGGATACGATTAGCGAGTCGTTCCGATGTGCGAGCGGCATGTCGCTATAATACGTGCATAGCATTGTTCATTGTCTCTCTCAAACATCGGAGCGACGTGCTAATCGTATCCAGTGTGCTAAGCGCCTTATTGTTGCTTTTTACTCAAAATTGTAGCCAGTCCATATAGTAATATAGGTACTATGATTATTGCCTTCGTTATTTTCAAATATTCGGGTAAAAATAGCTGAATTCATAGTCGGGAATGTCGAAATTGATGCGTTTCAAGTCTAAAATTTGTATAGCCTCCTAAGCAAAGAAAGAAACAAAGCAAAAGCGACTCTGTTCCAATTGAACATGGTTTAAATTACATCGAACTGAATAGGTACCAGTGGCGGCGCCTCAAACATATCCATAGGCAAGCCGGGGCTCATTTGGCTTACATTACTTACATATTTGCTTTACAACTCTGCTCAAACGTCCAAAAACAGACAAGCCGGTGAGAGTCGGCTTTTATGGACGCGCCGCCACTGATAGGTACTATAGGTAGGACCTTGGCCTTAGGAGGATAGGGTGTCTCGAGAATACGCTGAATATAAACCACTCATTATTACCAATGATTTATAACTCAAGATAGGTTATAGGCGTTCCAAAATTGAAGCGCTAAACTTGTGACAAATTGGACAAGTTGCCTTTAGACGCGGCTGGACAAGCGAGACATGTGCACGTGCTAACGAGCTCCCGCATACCGAAAGAGAAAGAGACGACCTTATGTTTAACAACGAGTGTGACAAAGATGGATGGAATGAGAAAATTAATCAAAAATAACAGATTTCTTCGTAGGCACATATGTAAATAAATATGGAAGTATTTTTTGTACTCCTCAAGTATGAGTATAACCTATCTATGGTTATATAATATCATTGATTATTACTACAGGAGCGTGAAGCGATGGAGCGCGAATACGCAGCGGCGTGCCGACGGTTATCCGGCGACTGGCGCGCGTTAGAAAGAGGCTGGACGCACCGACGACGAGCGTTACGGTCGAGACGAAGAGAACTGACTGCGAGATCAGAGCGGTTACGAGCACTGGCTGACACACATACACGGGCGGTTAGTGTTTAGAACTGGCCGCGTAGCCAACATGCCAATCGCTTACGCTGCGTAGCGATCGAAACGCAACTGTCACTGTCGCACTAAAGCTTTGGATTCCTCCGAAAACGGTGCCGTCATATTACGGCCGCTATATAGCGTTGACTGACGTCACTAGAACGTTGTCTATGTAAACAAGATGGCGCGGTTTCCTAGACGGCGTTACGTTACGTTGATTGTCGACGTAACGTAAGATGACGGCCGTCATGACGGTGTCGATAGTTTCGTGAACGTTTTATTAGATAGCGGTGACGCCATTTTGAATAAATGACACGAGATTTGAATAAATGATTCTGTACTACGATTATTTTCCTCTTCTGATGGTATTTCATCCTCCAAGTAAATTATAGATGGTCAAGCAAATTTTGTCAGTAGGAAAAGGCGCGAAATTCAAATTTTCTATGGGACGTTATCCCATCGCGCCTACATTTTTCAAATTTGCCGCTTTGACCTTGGTGGATGACGGTGTGTTATGACGCCGTGGTACTTTCCACATGTCAAATATCAAATATCAACATTTATTCAGCAAATAGGCCACAAGGGCACTTTTACACGTCAATATGGAATTTACATACAGCAAAAAAAAACACATCAATAATTATAAAATACAACTAAGCCGTAAATATCAAATCAAACTAACATAGAGACGTATAAAGCCTCTAAATGTCGAATTACAAAAAACGCAATAACAATAGTATTGAAAAAAAAAACACAAAGATACAAAAACTATAATCTAAAATTATTTAGAGATGTAAATGTCTCTAAGTGTCATCATAACTAAAAGATTACAATATATAGTAGTTAATCAAATTATCCTTAGAGATGTATAGGGTCTCCAAGAGTCAAAATCCTGTATACCTAATTAAAACATTCATTAAATTAAAGAAAATGATAGTAAAAATAAAATAGCATACGAGAACCGAATGAGGTGTGTCCATGTAATTATACTCAAAAATAAAGTTACTAAATATAATAGCTCGTGTTAGCTTAAATAGACCAGTCTCCACAAACAGCACCCGTTCACGAGTATGACGCGTATCTCAGCCATCGCCTCTCTCAACCTTCATTCGGGAAAGTGGCGAGTGTCGCCACCGTAAAGACGGCCGTCTTTTGCGGCCGCTATATGACGGCCGTCATATGACGGCACCGTTTTCGGAGGAATCCAAAGCTTAATATGGACGAGTGATACAGAGACACAAAGCGTTTCGTTGTCGAAGCGATAGCGATTGTCACCTTGGCTAGGCCGGCTGTGTAGTGTGAAGGTACAGAGTGAGTAGGAAGGTAAATGAGTAGAGAGAGAGGTTGGACGCACCGACGACGAGCATTACGGTCGAGACGAAGAGAACTCACTGCAAGATCCGAGCCGTTACGAGCGCTGGCTGACACACATACACGGGCGGTTAGTATGTAGTAAAGCTCAATAGGGATGATGACACATGTTGAATTTTATAACAAAATCTAGTAAAATAGATAGCAAACGAGCAATTTATCACAATAATGTGAATATTAAAATTAAATATTGAAAAATTACAAAATTACAGGGCCTGAAAGTTTCAAAATTTAAGTTTTTTTTAACTTCCAAAAACGATAAAAGTAAGGGTACCATTCGATTCCTTACATTTCATCCAAAAAAATATTGTATAGCAACTGTATACATAAACGCAATATTTCACCGACAAAAACGCAATTTTCTTGTTTTGTCCATACGGGCGATGCGGTCCAGATGGGCGATGACGTCACGGCCTCTGTCCCTTTTGTATAGGGCGTTTCGCGAGCGAAGTGCGACTGTCGGCCTTTGACTACAATTTCTGACTTTTGTGTTACTTTAATGCAATGGGTCCCATATAGACATTTGATCCTAAAAACAAACCCGATCAATTGATACCATAAAAAAAAATTAGTCATGTAGCCTATTAGACCAAGAGTCTCCGACGTTTTCGACCAGAGGCCCACGGCCAGGCCTCCGCCGTGGCAAGCTTTGCAGCTGGTCTTCGTGTCCAAGCTTGGTCAAAGAACTTCATATAGTACTTTTTAGTACTTTTCACATATCTTGGGCACGGTGACATTTCATCTGCATACATTGCACAACTTTAAAAAATGAAATATATATATATTGAAATGACAGCTATCACCGTACCCGAGCTATGTAAAAATGTAACAGTGATATAGTCATGGTAACTATAATGGTAATATTAATTACAAGGCGGAAAATTCCAAGGTAAGTGAAATCAACTTCAAGCATGTATTATAGTTAAAAATGTATCTGTGTGTTCAGCGTTCAGCGAGTAGTTGACCGCATCTACTGTTTTACGCAAACCCGTACCGTACATAGAATCGGGCAAGCGTGGATATTTAAATTAATGCTAAGTTATTTTAACACCATTCTTGTGGCTTTGGGTTCTTCGCATAATTATTACGTCACAGCAACAGTCATGCCAAGTGTGACAGTTATTAAATACCTATCTCTTTCCTATGACAAAGTGTGCCATGGGGGGTTTCTAAAAAAATCAAAATTACCTATTACCAAATGAAGAACTAATTTCATTTGAGTAATTTAAGATATTTAAGATATTCAAGTATGCGACTACTTTTGAATCTTGCATGAAATCGCTGATGTGATACAATCCTGTCGTAAAACAGTTGATAGTCTGTCAACGAAGTGTATTTAAGAGCATAAATTGCTATTAGGAAATCTAAATACTTTCCCTGACTTTTTCTTATTTCACGCATGAGAAGTTACATTTTTATAGTAATGTTGTATATTCTGTCACTGACTTTGTTAATAAATTAAACAAAAACCGGCCAAGTGCGAGTCGGACTCGCGTTCCAAGGGTTCCGTACATTAAGTCGGACTCACGCTTGACTGCACATTTCTAATAGGTTTTGCTGTCATCTATAGGTAAAGAACTATTATGTGTATTTTTTTTCAAAATGTTAGACCCAGTAGTTTCGAAGATAAAGGAGGGGGGGGGGGAGATGGTCGGACAGACACACGAGTGATCCTATAAGGGTTCTATTTTTTCCTTTTCCTCCAAATCAGGTTGATAACCGCGTAAACAATCCGGTTATTCGGGGCTCGGGCCTCCTTGTGTTATCCAAAGACGCATGGTTAATAAATATTGATAAATTAACCGCATATTCACTCACATTTATAGAAGTCTCAATCGCGAATTTTAAGACCTGAAAAGAGCCTGAACCTGAATGATACCTGTTTCGAAACGTCGGTAAATAAAGGTGGCGTACGTGTCGCCAATAAGTTTAGATTAAGTCAGGTCCCCACTGACAACCAGCGCCACGGTTTGCCGCGGCATTATGCTGAGTGGGGATCCTATTTTAGCGTCCAAATGTTTTTTTATGTCTGCATGTCTCTCTTTTTTATGTACTATGTTGTGGCGTTAAATAAATGTATTTTCTTTCTTTCTTCTTTCTAATAAAATAAATTCGCGATAGACCCGTTCGCGGTAGATAGAGTCATGTGAGTTAATATGTGTGTAAAACGCGAAAGTTCTAAATATTACAATGAACTGCACCCAAGCGAAAAGTGAGTATAATCAGTATCGAAACTTGATATTGCAATTATTGGCGGTTTCCCGCGTGGTTGCATCACCGCATGCGATCGATTGTGTCAGTTGCAATCAATGCTGCAGCGGTACCAATGTTTCTCGAATGTGAAAATGTGCGCATGAAACTAGAGGGGCCATTTGTTTATTTTGGATCGAAGGTGGAGCGTTCCACAGCTTGTCCTATACAACCGCATGTTATTTCGTCTTTATATAACTTATATAAGTAACAGATGAATGTACATTACATATTACCTAAGACTTTTCATTTTTTACATCGGTTGGTGCATTTTTGTCCCTTTTGACAGCGGAGTCTTAGTAATAGGGTCCCGTTTTTACCCTTTGGGTACGGAACCCTAAAAATAGAGCAAAACAAGCAAAAAAACGGTCACCCATCCAAGTACTGACCCCGCCCGACGTTGCTTAACTTCGGTCAAAAATCACGTTTGTTGTATGGGAGCCCCACTTAATTTTTTATTTTATTCTGTTTTTAGTATTTGTTGTTATAGCGGCAACAGAAATACATCATCTGTGAAAATTTCAACTGTCTATCTATCACGGTTCGTGAGATACAGCCTGGTGACAGACGGACGGACGGACGGACGGACGGACAGCGGAGTCTTAGTAATAGGGTCCCGTTTTTACCCTTTGGGTACGGAACCCTAAAAAAGATTAACACGTACCTAAAATCTCCATAAAATACTTGGCATGTTCCGGAGGAACTTTGATAATATCGAAAGTTACGATGAACGGATCAATGGATGGTTTGGCGTCTTTCTTATAAGGTCCGTCCATGTACAGAACACTAAAAAAATTGTATCCTTCTATCGGTATAGACTGCAGCGGTCGGCAACCTTTTAGCAGCCAAGGGCCACATTATAGTTAACGAAGTTGACACGGGCCGCACTTTGTTAATTTTTATGACTTTGTCAGACATTGTCATTTGTCAATATTACATACAAAATAGCCAGGGAGGCTCGCGGGCCGCAAGTGAAAAGTTCACGGGCCGCGGGTTGCCGACCGCTGGCTATAGAGTATCACTTTTCTTTTCACTTTCGAGAGCCAGTGGTAACGCCGATCGCATTAACACGTACAATGAGATGATTGTTTTTATACATATTAATCTCACTATTTCGCGCCCGCCGCGCCATTCGGGCGCATGCACTTGTTTTAATTATATTATTATTTTAATTACCGACTCTTACATGTTGTTGTAGTGTTATTTATCAATTTTATATCGCTTTTTTAGATTTAGGTTTTGCCTAAAATAAAAATTGTGCATTTTATTTTTTGTTTCTGTGTGGAGTTCCGAATTGTTTTGTGGTAGTGAGTGATACATGTGATTGCATAATTAAATGAGGCTAGAGGAGTCTGTTCTTAAAGTTATGGTGAATATCATGGTTTATTACGAAACAACTTTTTTAAAGCACTAACAAACAATTTATTTATTATAAACGGAATATATCGCTTATAATTAATTTTAAATACCACCCGACATTTTAAGTCGACTACAGAGGGCCTACCGCGAACACCGATGTTCGCAATTTGTAGGCATCTTTATCTTTTAATTCAATTAAGGCATAGTTAGATTGACACAGAAAGATGCCGTGTGTTCGTAAAAAAACTCAAAAGTTCGGAAGTTATTTATGTTCATTATACGCGATACAATTCGTTTAAATTGATTTTTACATGAATAATTATCGTGATAACCGAAGACAATAATGAAAATATAAACTTAGCTCTTCTCCTCACTTTATCAATATCAAAACTAATTTAAAACTAACTTACCTATAAATTCATAATTCTATGAGACATGACCACTGAACGATTCGGAGCCACGTTATTACATTATAATTTGCATTAGGCCGACACGGAGGACTCGCATGTTGCGGAACTTCGGGGGCGCGTTGAGGAGAAACGCGCTGAACTAGAACGCGTACTTCGGATGGAACTTGCAGCACAGGGCATCACTGAGGTAGGACTTCACTATTTAGCTAGGGGTATACATACAGATGTGATGATGCGTCTGTCAGACTAGCTAATGTGTCTGACGAACAAATCTGTCAATGAAACATATATTTATTTTCACCTCACAAAGGATACATTTGGGTGAATCAACTTTTTCTTGTCACGCGTTGCCATGGTTACGTTCTCTTGGGTCACTCTTAAAAACCTGATTTTTAGGCATTTAAATTCACCAAACACGCTTTTTTGTGATACTTATAAACCCTTTCCATCGAGGGTCGTCTACCAAGCAAGAAGGTGGTGTACAATGTCTTCTAACAAACTATGCTACTATTGTCTCGTGGCTGACCGGACAGAATAACAACAAGAAATAGTTGATCCACCCATTTAACAATATTAACTTTAAAATAGAGTAAAGGACAACTTAGATTTATATCCTTTGAGAGACTGGAGTCTTAACTAGGCGTAAACCTGTAATCCAGGCCCTCACCCCGGAAGACTAGGAGTAAGATTTAATCTTAAAAAATAAGTTGCAATGTGAAAATAAAGCACAGATACGCCTAAATTCCGCCATTAATTGTCACCCGCGACAGGCACATCAGTTAGGCAGGTTTGACGGAAACATGTTCGTATATGCCTAGCTATTCTTGAGTAAATTCGGTACAGCTCTTATGTCTTATGTCTGCAGCCAATAATACTAATAACCTGGTCTCGACAGGTTTGTTGGGAGTTTTGGGAACTTCTACATGTTGATTTCTTATATTATTTATTTATACAAAATGCAATTGCATGCCGTATGAGTATTAACTATATAAGCTTTTATGGAATGGCTTTAATTGGAATGTTGGTATGTAACTATAGACCTACCCATAGTTATGTAAATTGTCCACCGCTAGTCGGCGTCCGACGTGACCTACACGTCGCGTTGCATGTACTAGCTGGGTAGAGTACGATAACGCATTAAGTAGATTAGGTATTTGATTGATACTGATACGCATTAAGTAAATTATTTCATTGATACTGATACCATTTCTGTTTCTTTCCTTCATTAAAGTTAAATTATAAGTTGACAGGATTTATCTTCTTAGCTAAAGAAATAATAAAATTTCCAATATGGAATGTCTTTCACACATATAAGAAAGGCTTCTTTTAAGTATTTTACTTATACCTAAATTGCGGTAGAAAGTATCTGACCTATTTTTTGACGCACCTTCTTTTTCTTCTGCTGCGTCGGTGGCCACCTTTGCAAAGTCTTTTCTATTCTTGGCCAGTCTTGTTAGCGTGGCCGCGTCTTTGATGTTTGTCCATTTTTTGATGTGTTCGAGCCAGTGCATCCTCCTTCTTATCTCTATTTTTGACGTACCAACAGAGCCAAACTCCGAGTCCGTCGAGCCCGCCCTCACCCAACTCGGAGACCTCCACCGAGAGCCTGATGCACCTGCTGCAACAGTGCGAGCCCACCACCGCAGCCACCATTCGCGACACCGTCGACAGACACGTAAGCTTCAAACAAACCCCATACAGTTCATAAACCCTGGACGTTTCATTATAATGTGTTAAGCTTTGGATGCCTCCGAAAGCGGTGCCGTCATATAGCGGCCGCAAAAGACGGCCGTCTTTACGGTGACGACATGTGGAAAGTACCACGGCGTCATAACACACCGTCAGCCACCAAGGTCAAAGCGGCAAATTTGAAAAATGTAGGCGCGAACGGATAACGTCCCATAGAAAATTTGAATTTGTTTTAATGTTTTAATGTTTATTTGGGCACAAACGGTACAATAATACTTACAGATTTTAATATTATTCAATACATGAACCAATGAAGTTGCCACTAACTACTAACACGTATACAAAAAATAAACAACGGAATAACAATATCCACAGAACAAACATTTGTCGGCATTAATAATGAATTCAAAAATAAAAGAGATTTTGGGGAAAAAAAATGAGTTAAAGTAAAAATATTCTAAGCATTAAGTATTCAAAGTACTAAGAACCTCATACTTAAACTTAACTAACGGAATGTTAAACATATCAATGTGTGAGAAAAGATTATTATTACACTTACACGCTTTGTATTTTTTTCGCGAAAAGGGGATGTGAAAAAGTTTGTGATGTCGTGTGTTCAAACGAGGAGTTCTGAAGTTAATTTTATTTATTAAATAAGGAGAGTCAATATGATTTGTAAAAATGTTATATAAAAAAGTTTGATCCTTTAATGTGCGCCGACCTTTGGCAGTTGATTCGACTTGTAGGCTTTAGGTATATTTTAAATGTTTAATTAGTTTTTTCTGGATTGCCTCGACGCATCCAAATGACGGCACTGCTTTTTTACGTTACGTTGACAATCAACGCCGTTTAGGAAACCGCGCCATCTTGTTTACATAGACAACGTTCTAGTGACGTCATTCTCCGGTATATAACGGCCGCTATATAACGGCACCGCTTTCGGAGGAATCCAAAGCTTTAATGCGGTAACCTGAAAATCACCGTTTCTAGTTAAGGGACTGAGTTAAGGTTTTTTATCGATTGATAAAAGCCAACCATAGCTAGACCATATTTTTGTTGACATTGCTATGATGCTGGTACTCTGAAATAATGATATTGTATTGTTACGTATTCTGTGTCGTTTATACCCACGGTATAATGCCCACATGCCCTGTAGGGTAGTTATAAGCCCATTCCATAATCAACTAAGCACGTTAGTTAGTGGAATGTATTTCATTTCTTGGTAAAAATGGGTTTACTGCCTCCTGGCTGATAGAGCAAAACAATAACAATAATTAGTTGATCCACAACATTGTAGTCATCGAGCGTTTGTTGCGAGCGGCAAGTGTCATCGAGTTATGTCACAAATATTATAATCTGCGTGACATAATATATCGCCTTGTTTGCGCTCTTAATCGGCCGCGACAATGCCCTTTTATCGTTAAAAATAATAGGGATGTTGACATGAATCGCGAATATATAGCATGTTATGTTTTTACCATAGCAGGGAATATTAGAACGCGGAAAATCATATTTTGCAAGTGTAAATATGCGTAATAAATTAATTAAAAATAATCAAAAGTATTTAAAATAATGCCCAGTATCACGCCAAACTGCAAACGCCAATCGGAGCGCGTGACGTAATCACAGTGGAATCACCAAAGACAAGTTATAAAACCTGCCTAAGTTTCTACAGATTATCGTACCGAAACGCGATCTTAGTACGGTGCGGCGCACGAATCGATAGTGTGTAAGGTGGTGCGTTAAGGACGCAGCTATAAGTTAGAGCGAGAAAGAAGGTCGCTGTCCGATGCGTAGTGTGTTAAGGCTTTAAAAAAATTGTCAGTTGCCATATAAAGAATTTAAAAAAATTACTGACAGCAGTTTGTTTAAAACGCCGTTACGTCATCAAGGTCACGTGCCAGTTTGGAGCGTTTAGGCGCGAAATTTAAACACGAAACTCATTATACATGTTTTTTTATCCAAAATTAATGAATATATTTTTTTAATATTTTTTTCTGTAATTATTACGTGTCTATCTACAAAATGAAACCAGTTCCAAAAAATTGTCAACATCCGCAATAGTGCCGATTGCGTGAAATGCTTCTTTGTAGCGGGTGAAAGTTATTTAATCGGAGCTTAGAATGTTGTTAATTATCTTTTTATGTTGGCGGCGAATGGTAACAAAACAGTGGGAATATAATTTCATCTTTATTTCGCGCAGTCAAGTTTATGATAAACAATAATACGGTTGATGTTATTTTACGTCTATTGCGACTTACGGGTGAATTATTAAACAATAAGTCCTAAGGTTCGCTTTAAAAAGCTGTACGAGACGAGGATAATATGAACGTCATAAGTGGTTGTAAGTCGCAAGTTTGGTTTGGCCCTGTGTTTGACTGGTAGAGAATGCTATTTGGCATAAGGTTTTCTATATCCTTGCCACGAGTTTGACACATTCGCTAGCGACTTCGTAAACTAACTCACAATGCATCTCCCTTATAATGACATTGATGCAAGTGAGATGCACTGCGTTTGACTTGACGCAGTCGCTAGCGTTTAAGGCTACGTAAAACTCATGGTGAGAGTAGGTACTGGTCATTATCATGTCGATAACAGCGTTAATAATATGAAAAATGTGTTTTTAACAGAAAAAAGAGCTTCTAGAATTGGAGGGTGAACTACAAAGCCGAGTGGCTTCAGTGGCCTCGCACCGCGTCAAGATAGAGAGACTACAGGCTGAACTAGCGCTGCTAGGGACTCAAGACTTGGGGCTCAGACACGCGCTGGCCTCGGACCTCAGCCCCACGGACAGGAGAGGTGAGTTTATAAGGGTGAACTACAAAGCCGAGTGGCTTCAGTGGCGTCACACCGCGTCAAGATTGAGAGACTACAGGCTGAACTAGCGCTGTTAGGGACTCAAGACTTGGGGCTCAGACACGCGCTGGCCTCGGACCTCAGCCCCACGGACAGGAGAGGTGAGTTTATAAGGGTGAACTACAAAGCCGAGTGGCCTCAGTGGCCTCGCACCGCGTCAAGATAGAGAGACTACAGGCTGAACTAGCGCTGTTAGGGACTCAAGACTTGGGGCTCAGACACGCGCTGGCCTCGGACCTCAGCCCCACGGACAGGAGAGGTGAGTTTATAAGGGTGAACTACAAAGCCGTGGCTTCAGTGGCGTCACACCGCGTCAAGATAGAGAGACTACAGGCTGAACTAGCGCTGTTAGGGACTCAAGACTTGGGGCTCAGACACGCGCTGGCCTCGGACCTCAGCCCCACGGACAGGAGAGGTGAGTTTATAAGGGTGAACTACAAAGCCGAGTGGCTTCAGTGGCCTCGCACCGCGTCAAGATAGAGATACTACAGGCTGAACTAGCGCTATTAGGGACTCAAGACTTGGGGCTCAGACTCGCGCTGGCCTCGGACCTCAGCCCTACGGACAGGAGAGGTGAGTTTATAAGGGTGAACTACAAAGCCGAGTGGCTTCAGTGACGTCACACCGCGTCAAGATAGAGAGACTACAGGCTGAACTAGCGCTGTAAGGGACTCAAGACTTGGGGCTCAGACACGCGCTGGCCTCGGACCTCAGCCCTACGGACAGGAGAGGTGAGTTTATAAGGGTGAACTACAAAGCCGAGTGGCTTCAGTGACGTCACACCGCGTCAAGATAGAGAGACTACAGGCTGAACTAGCGCTGTAAGGGACTCAAGACTTGGGGCTCAGACACGCGCTGGCCTCGGACCTCAGCCCCGCGGACAGGAGAGGTAATTTATTGTCATATGAGAGACAAGTTCGATCCAAGGTCGATTACTTTATTTATTTTAATTTTAACAAGCAGAAACGTTTGCGAACGATGCTATTAAGCTTAGAATAAATTTAAAAGTGGAAAAATTACTGTCTTGGGTGAGACTTGAGCTCACGGCCTCTGGGTCGATACTCCAGCGCTCTGCCATCTGAGCCACCAAGACCTCATCCATAGCCAGCAAATCGATGAGTCATATCACATTATTTTTGTACATTTTATATGATTGCGAACTTTATGACGTCTTGCCATGAACTTTATGCCATGTGTTGCGAACGCAACCTTTATATTTGTATAAAATCTCGATACCTATATTCCTAATGCAGTAGCTAAACGCGGCCGTTGGGCTCGGCTAGTATTCGGAAGCTTTTTCTTAAGCACCAATAGGGGCGCTCCACATACTTTGTATCGCGGCCAATTAGAGGCACCTAAATTTAAACCACTTTTTGTACTGATCAAATATTGCAAATCACTCTCTCATCAGCCTCCATACAATATCCACCACTTCTACATTTAACCGTTTTGGCAAGAACCCTTGTAAACCAGTATCTTTGGAAGATTATAACAGTTTACTTTAAATCGAAGCTTTTTATTTGAATCGTCGAGATCCTGACCTGCACGGCGGCTACACCATGTTATCTTACAAAAACTGCAATGAATGTACAAAATTTAATTTAGTTTTGACACTTCTTTTGTATCTAGAAGGTGACAACGAGTTGTTTCCTGGCGAAGGTGTGAAGAGAAGCAAATCAGAACTGGTGTTACGACACACGCCGCGAGAGGAGGCGCTTGAACCACTGTCTGCGGACGAGAGGGATGTGTTCAGAAACAAGCGGCTCAGGTGAGTTGGTGTGTGACGTGTGCGCGCACTCAAGACACGCTCTTTGCGCATATAATATACAAATACATAAAAAACATACATGATTCAGGAACAAATATCTGTGCTCATGACACAAATAAATGCCCTTACCGGGATTCGAACCCAGAACCAACCAGGGTCACTACCAACTAGGCCAGACCGGTCATCATGTAAGACAACAGATCCTTCTCTTCCGTTGTTATTACTTCCATACATCAGGTGTCTTTATAACTATAAAACACTACAAATACCACTTTTGTTCCAGCTTAAGCCTCAGCCTGGACCCGCTAGCATCCCCCAACTCCCTCCCCACAGACGAGACCTTCCACACGGCGACATCATCCCCACCCCCCTCTCTAGCCACCCCCACGACGGAAGAGGTATCAGCCCTGCCCAGCGAGCCCACGCCCAACTTCCGGCTCGGACCCGTGCCGGATGACAGTGACGACATGTCCAGTACTGAGGACTACCATAAGGTGACTATTAATGAAACCTTCCCACCCCCTCTCTAACCACCCCCACGACGGAAGAGGTATCAGCCCTGCCCAGCGAGCCCACGCCCAACTTCCGGCTCGGACCCGTGCCGGATGACAGTGACGACATGTCCAGTACTGAGGACTACCATAAGGTGACTATTAATGAAACCTTCCCATCCCCTCTCTAACCACCCCCACGACGGAAGAGGTATCAGCCCTGCCCAGCGAGCCCACGCCAAGTTCCGGCTCGGACCCGTGCCGGATGACAGCGATGACATGTCCAGTACTGAGGACTATCATAAGGTGACTATTAATGAAACCTTCCCACCCCCCTCTCTAGCCACCCCCACGACGGAAGAGGTATTAAGCGGGTTTTCCACCGCGAACGAGTAATGAGCGAGAGATGGCTAAGCGGAGCGGACTTCGTTGTTAAAAAATAGGTTTGCGTTTCCACCAACAAAGAGTTTAGTTGTTTGATTCCCACCGCAAAAGAGAAATGAAAAAGAGGAATGAGCGGAGAGGGCTGAACGGAAAATGAGAAATAGAAAATGAATAGTCGATTTCCACAGAGAGCGAGTTCAGTTGAAGTTTTGAACTGGTTGCGCGTGGTCGTGTTTGAACATGATGTCGAGCGATACGGAATCAAGTGATAGCGATTACGAGTTCTTATACAAGAAGAAAAAATACATATTGTTGTATATAAAACAGAGAAACAAGCGCGCCAAACGAAGATTTTGGTTATGCCAGCACATTCGAGAAAGAACACTGAAGGGGGAATATAGGCTATTCAACGATTTAGATGAAGAAATCACAGCAATATGAAAGCGCGCTCGGTGCCGGCGGCGGCGGGCAGGGAGGGGCGGAGACAGCAACGAGTCCTTTTCAAACTAGTCGGCCGGACCTTGACGCAGCGGGCTCATTTTAAGTAGTTGACTCGCTCCGCTCATCTCTTTCCCTGTGGAAACGCGCCTATGTAATTTACCATTGCGAGTTGACCGGACTCCGTAATGACACCGCTCCGCTCTCACGAGCTGAGCGAGCTCATTTCAACTCTTTTTGCTCATTTTGTCATTTCCGCTCGACTATTTGTTGGTGGGAACACAAGTACGTAGTTTAGTCTTGCGAGTTAAACTAAGTCCTTAATGAGACCGCTCCGCTCGCGGTGGAAAACCCGCTTCAGCCCTGCCCAGCGAGCCCACACCAAGTTCCGGCTCGGACCCGTGCCGGACGACAACACTGAGGACTACCATAAGGTGACTATTAATGAAACCTTCCCCACCCCACACTGCTACAAGTACATGAGACCCACATCAATTTTGGTGTCTAGCCATAGTAGTTGCCGCGCACCGCTACGGAACGGACGCCTGCTCGCGCTTGCGCCACCTAGCGGTCATATATGTCGTAATACATACGTTTTGTTAGAGAATGAATCTTCCGTACCTATTATTTATTCTGTGGTTCCGTATAATTTGGAACCGTTGAATGGCAATAACTAGCGACCCGCCCCGGCTTTGCACGGGTTACACAAAAGCTTAACAAATTATACACCTAAACCTTCCTCAAGAATTACTCTATTGAAAACCGCATGAAAATCCGTTTTTGAGTTTATCGCGAACATATATATATGAACCGTGATTACCTTTTGTATTGTTTTCGCGCTCACGCTTTGAGCTTCGAGTGTTTGTATTGTTTGAGCAATATCCCGGTCGATATAAGTAGTGAAACTAACCGTGAATCGTTCAAAACTGTCGTCTAATACGTTTGTAATATTGCAGCCCAGGATAGTGGAAGGGCAGTCCTCAAGCTCGGTGGAACGATCGCCGGAAGAGAGGCATCAGAGAGCGAAGATCAGGCGGAAGATTGGTGAGTTTACTTCTTAACTAGCGACCTGCCCCGAATTCGCACGGGCTAACAAATTATACATAAACCTTCCTCTTGAATCACTCTATCTATTTAAAAAAAACCGCATCAAAATCCGTTGCGAAGTTTTAAAGATCTAAGCATACATTGGGACAGACAGCGGGAAGCGACTTTGTTTTATATTATGTAGTGATGTTCTTTCGTCTTTTTTTACATGATAACATAGAATTACCATTAGAATATGTTGCTGCACTGTCTTCAGTGGATTCCTGCACCATTATGGGTTTATTAAGATTCATAAAAATAAGAGTTTCGACTACATCAAGTCTGCAGTGAAATATATTAAGCAACACCACAGTACATGTTACATATAAAAGAAATGTTTTTTGTGGTGTTGCCAAATATATTTCACTGGAGACATAACGTAGCAGGATCCTTAAACGACTGTCTAAAGACAAGTACCTACAGGTGACATTAGTTGTTATATATATCGTGTTTTTGTCTGTTTAGCGACAGATGGCAAATCCGGTCGACGGCAGGTGACCGAGGCAGAAGCGTTGCGCGCGATGCAGAGGCTGTGCTCGCGGATAGCGGCGCAGAAGATGCTGGTCATCTCCTCGCTCGAGAACGACTGCTCCAAGGAGGAGCTCAACCGGCAGATAGCGGTGAGTATACAGACGGATGGACAGGTGCCAGGCACTGTGCTAGTATAGCGGCGCAGAAGATGCTGGTCATCTCCTCGCTCGAGAACGACTGCTCCAAGGAGGAGCTCAACCGGCAGATAGCGGTGAGTATACAGACGGATGGACAGGTGCCAGGCACTGTGCTAGTATAGCGGCGCAGAAGATGCTGGTCATCTCCTCGCTCGAGAACGACTGCTCCAAGGAGGAGCTCAACCGGCAGATAGCGGTGAGTATACAGACGGATGGACAGGTGCCAGGCACTGTGCTAGTATAGCGGCGCAGAAGATGCTGGTCATCTCCTCGCTCGAGAACGACTGCTCCAAGGAGGAGCTCAACCGGCAGATAGCGGTGAGTATACAGACGGATGGACAGGTGCCAGGCACTGTGCTAGTATAGCGGCGCAGAAGATGCTGGTCATCTCCTCGCTCGAGAACGACTGCTCCAAGGAGGAGCTCAACCGGCAGATAGCGGTGAGTATACAGACGGATGGACAGGTGCCAGGCACTGTGCTAGTATAGCGGCGCAGAAGATGCTGGTCATCTCCTCGCTCGAGAACGACTGCTCCAAGGAGGAGCTCAACCGGCAGATAGCGGTGAGTATACAGACGGATGGACAGGTGCCAGGCACTGTGCTAGTATAGCGGCGCAGAAGATGCTGGTCATCTCCTCGCTCGAGAACGACTGCTCCAAGGAGGAGCTCAACCGGCAGATAGCGGTGAGTATACAGACGGATGGACAGGTGCCAGGCACTGTGCTAGTATAGCGGCGCAGAAGATGCTGGTCATCTCCTCGCTCGAGAACGACTGCTCCAAGGAGGAGCTCAACCGGCAGATAGCGGTGAGTATACAGACGGATGGACAGGTGCCAGGCACTGTGCTAGTATAGCGGCGCAGAAGATGCTGGTCATCTCCTCGCTCGAGAACGACTGCTCCAAGGAGGAGCTCAACCGGCAGATAGCGGTGAGTATACAGACGGATGGACAGGTGCCAGGCACTGTGCTAGTATAGCGGCGCAGAAGATGCTGGTCATCTCCTCGCTCGAGAACGACTGCTCCAAGGAGGAGCTCAACCGGCAGATAGCGGTGAGTATACAGACGGATGGACAGGTGCCAGGCACTGTGCTAGTATAGCGGCGCAGAAGATGCTGGTCATCTCCTCGCTCGAGAACGACTGCTCCAAGGAGGAGCTCAACCGGCAGATAGCGGTGAGTTCCTTATTTACTCACCCTTACAGTATCCATGGTCTGTGGAGCGACAGATGGCAAATCAGGTCGGCGGCAGGTGACCGAGGCAGAAGCGTTACGAGCGATGCAGATGCTGTGCTCGCGGATAGCGGCGCAGATGACGTAGGAATATCCTTCCGCGAATGCACTAAATGTGAAATGTATTGTCTGGTTTTCTTAGGAAGGGTCGGCAACTCGTATGTTAAATTTTCTGTAGTTGCAAGCGCGAATAGGCTTTGATTGCGACCTTGATAATGAAGCCTGCTTCACCCTGGTGTATGCATAATTAAAAACTAATGGCGACGTTTGTCCCTATCTGTCACTATGCCATAGAGAGGGACAAACGATGATCATCAGCTGATTAACTTAGCAGACGTTTATGAATAACGCCGTAAATGGCTAAAACCAAAATAAAAAATAATTTATCACTGTTATCTTTGCCTTTGAAAAATATCAATCAGTCGAAGTGAAAAATGTCAATAGAAACACAGTGTTTCGCACTATTTGATATTATTATTTTACATTTAAATCTCGTGTCTAATATTTATTAAAATAGAATAGAATAGAAGAAATTTATTCAGAAAACGCTTAAATTTAGGTATTACATGAGACAACAGAACTAATTTATTATTAAGCGTCACTGAAAAGGTCTCAGCGTAATGTCAAGATACCATCTAAGGATCTCGACGCTGGTCTTCCGTCCTATTAAAAGTTACCTTTCTAAAAAAATATTGTTTTCTGCGTCAGGTGCTACAAGACCTGCAAAAGAAGTACGTCCGTCTCGAGATGGCCTTACAATACTCGTTCTTCGACAACGGAAAAAGCAACGGACGGTCCACGGTCACTCCCATACAAGAGATGCCTTCGCTCACGCTGAGCGAGAGCGATGTGCTCGCCGATCCGCCCAACGACAGGTAATATACCTTATTACAAGGCATTAGGGTCTATATTACGGTAGTATAGTCCGTCTAGAGATGGTGCGACTAATGTAGCAACGGCCCACGGTCACTCCCATACAAGAGATGCCTTCGCTCACGCTGAGCGAGAGCGATGTGCTCGCCGATCCGCCCAACGACATGTAATATACCTTATTACAAGGCATTAGGGTCTATATTACGGTAGTATAGTCCGTCTAGAGATGGTGCGACTAATGTAGCAACGGCCCACGGTCACTCCCATACAAGAGATGCCTTCGCTCACGCTGAGCGAGAGCGATGTGCTCGCCGACCCGCCCAACGACAGGTAATGTGCTTTATTACATGGGAATATGATCTATATTACGGTAATATAGTCCGTCTAGAGATGGTGCGACTAATGTAGCAACGGCCCACGGTCACTCCCATACAAGAGATGCCTTCACTCACGCTCAGTGAAAGACAGGTAATGTACTTTATTACAATGATATATGGTTTAGAATTGTCTACAGGATTAACCAAAGGTGGCGTGATTAGATCTATACGATATAGTATGAGTTTACGTACGTCAAGCATGTGAACTCTAGATGGCACCTTAAGAGGCTACATTTTATTTCTGCGTAGTTTCAGTTTTTGGCTACATGATGGTAGACTATACAACGTCCACGATCCCTATATAAAAAAATAATATAGGTCACGGTCCGGATCCGGACCGCGTTCCGCCATTTGGTGACCCCTGTTCTAGTTGATATAACAGGACGTGAATACAAGCTGTAGTAGTCAAAAATTTCTCATTCACGTTGTAATAAATAGATCCATATAATCTCCCTAGATTATGCAACAGCCTATTTCTCGGAACTCGCTTTTAAGGTTCTTATCTTCAACAACCAGACCTTATGTTTAAATAGCAATCTAATTATTATTTCCACATACAGGTTAAAAGACACAGAAATCGAAGCATCCGACAACGTGTCGACATCCAACGACGAGACGGTAGAGTCGTGGGACGGCATCGACGACCCTTTACGGCGCGCGGCGCGGACGCATATAGAACCCGAGCCTAATGGCAACGAGCTTATAGTCGACGTGCCGCCACCGGTGAGTTGCACTATACACCTTACTGCATTGACATAAGGTTCAAGACTGTACATCTAACGAGACGACCCTTTACGGCGCGCGGCGCGGATGTATATAGAACCCGGGCCTAATGGCAACGAGCTTATAGTCGACGTGCCGCCACCGGTGAGTTGCACTATACACCTTACTGCATTGACATAAGGTTCAAGACTGTACATCTAACGAGACGACCCTTTACGGCGCGCGGCGCGGATGTATATAGAACCCGGGCCTAATGGCAACGAGCTTATAGTCGACGTGCCGCCACCGGTGAGTTACACTATACACCTTACTGCATTGACATAAGGTTCAAGACCGTACATCTAACGAGACGGCAGAGCCCTACAGCATCGACGACCCTTTACGGCGCGCGGCGCGGACGCATATAGAACCCGAGCCTAATGGCAACGAGCTTATAGTCGACGTGCCGCCACCGGTGAGTTACACTATACACCTTACTGCATTGACATAAGGTTCAAGACTGTACATCCAACGAGACGACCCTTTACGGCGCGCGGCGCGGATGTATATAGAACCCGGGCCTAATGGCAACGAGCTTATAGTCGACGTGCCGCCACCGGTGAGTTACACTATACACCTTACTGCATTGACATAAGGTTCAAGACTGTACATCCAACGAGACGGCAGAGTCGTGGGACGGAATCGACAACCTTTTACGGCGCGCGGCGCGAACGCTTATAGAACTCGAGCCTAATGGCAACGAACTTATAGTCGACGTGCCGCCACCGGTGAGTTACACTATACACCTTACTGCATTGACATAAGGTTCAAGATTGTACATCCAACGAGACGGCAGAGTCGTGGGACGGAATCGACAACCTTTTACGGCGCGCGGCGCGAACGCTTATAGAACCCGAGCCTAATGGCAACGAGCTTATAGTCGACGTGCCGCCACAGGTGAGTTACACTATACACCTTACTGCATTGACATAAGGTTCAAGACCGTACATCTAACGAGACGGCAGAGCCCTACAGCATCGACGACCCTTTACGGCGCGCGGCGCGGACGCATATAGAACCCGAGCCTAATGGCAACGAGCTTATAGTCGACGTGCCGCCACCGGTGAGTTACACTATACACCTTACTGCATTGACATAAGGTTCAAGACTGTACATCCAACGAGACGACCCTTTACGGCGCGCGGCGCGGATGTATATAGAACCCGGGCCTAATGGCAACGAGCTTATAGTCGACGTGCCGTCACCGGTGAGTTACACTATACACCTTACTGCATTGACATAAGGTTCAAGATTGTACATCCAACGAGACGGCAGAGTCGTGGGACGGAATCGACAACCTTTTACGGCGCGCGGCGCGAACGCTTATAGAACCCGAGCCTAATGGCAACGAGCTTATAGTCGACGTGCCGCCACCGGTGAGTTACACTATACACCTTACTGCATTGACATAAGGTTGAAGACTGTACATCCAACGAGACGGCATTGACGACCCTTTACGGCGCGCGGCGCGGACGCATATAGAACCCGAGCCTAATGGCTACACTATACACCTTACTGTATTGACATAAGGTTCACTAGTTAATAACTAGTAGTTATGACTGTACGTGACGTGACGTCTAAACTATGAGAAGGCGGAATCCGGGGTCTGAGATTTGAATATTTTAAACTACTAGGTATACCATCTCGACTGAATCTACTTTGCAACTAGGAACATTTTTGTTTACATATTTTTTAATTTGTTCTAGGACCCTACGGCCACAATCGGTCTTATGCACCCCATCAATTTTAGTAAGTTTTTTGACATTTACTTTTGTAATTATCTAAGTTTTAGGAAAAACAGCAGCAACTGTCTTGGTCTTTAGTGTTTTGACGTATGAATTAATAAAATATCTAAGTTGCACCTTTTTGTACATTTTATATAGGTTCAATTGCTGTTATCCTTTCTAGTTGTTACTTCCGAAAAATTTACAGTTGAGGAGTGTCTTTTCAAAAGGGTTTATTTTTTCTGGGAATCTATTTCTAAATTGGACCTTAAGTTTTCTTGAGCAAGGTTCTCTCTAGAAGTACCGCTAAGAAAAAAATAAACCCTTTTGAAAAGACACTCCTCAGTTTGTAATGAATTATATTTGTTCAGACGAGGTGGTGAGCATCCCCGGCTGGGTGACCCGCGGCGCGGGCGCGTCCACCCACCACGAGTACGAGGTGCGCATCCGGCTCGGCCCGCACCGCTGGGCTCTGCTGCGGCGCTACCGCCGCTTCCGGGACCTCTACCTCGCCATGCGGCGGACATACGGACACAAGGTACCTTGCAAACCTTCTCTGAGTGTTTGGTAAAAAAATCATTTTTGGTACAAGATTTTATCGCTGACTGCACTTTTCCACAGGCAACTAATACTCGTTGAGACAATTGTAACAACCCCAAACACAATTAGTTTGCGTTGTTTCATCACATAGTTCCCATGGCCACCTATCTCCATGACACAGTACACTAAGAACAGTAGTGAATCTAAGGCCGCTCGGCAAGTTATTTACCTACTCTTGCTTTGGCGCTTAGGGTTGTCACTTTTATTTTTAGTTAAATATTATTTGCGTATTATGAGTAGCACTAGGTTTCTATTTATATAATATATAATGAAATGTTCTATCAATTCATAAATGAGGTATAAATTAAGGCCGGTAAGAGCAGGCAAATGCGAGCGGGCGTGCAGCGTACTCGAATGCGCGCGATCACAGTCGCGGTACGGCCCACACTGTCGCCACCGTATTCCCCCGTATATTATGCGAATGTGTGCGTGGCAGCGCGTGCGTACACGGCGCCCGGCGCGCACGCACACATTCAAGCCGGCAGCGGCACATTTCTATGAAGATTCACTACTGTTCTTGCACTGTGTCCATGATCAGTTCAGCGCCATGTCGTTATAATATTGCTTTGTCATCCGGTTTACATATGTAGGTATGCAAAATTTCAGCTCAATCGGAAATCGGGAAGTGGGTCAAATTTAGCTTTCAAGATGTGAAATCTTGAATCCGCACTAACTAACAGGGCGCGTTACTGGCCTGAATTAGCTATGAATCGTTTGTCTTTATTGTCATTTTGACATATGTATTCACAAGAAAGGGATAAAACATAATTTTCTCAAAAATGGACGGCAAAGTCGACGTTGCCGGTTAAAAAATAGGTCGCGAAGTGCGTAGTTTATGGTCATTCAAAAAATTAAAAAGTTAAAAACATTGCAGTCTCGATTTCGGGACTGCAATGTCGCATACAAATTTCATTATTTAATGAGTTCCAAACTTTTTAAAACTTTAAATGGCCATATCAAATGAAGGCATAGGTCCCTTAAACAGCCAAACAGATGATCAGCACTTATTATTATAAAGCCTATAACAGACTATCGCACCGCACCGCGACCTTGGAGCGTCGCACCCATAAGTGAGAGCGAGAAACAGATATCTCTTTCTCCCTCTGACTGCGTGCGACGCTCCAAGGTCGCGGTGCGGTGCGATAGTCTGTTACAGGCTTAATGTTGGTACCGTGACTATTTAGGTGTCTCAAATAGGTTGGCGTATTTTCAGCAGAAAAATACACTTCTTTTTTTTTTTAAGGCGGCAAGCAAATTTTTTTAATGGTTGTATTTTTTTCTGTGAAAATTAGAACGTCGCTTCTGTAAGTTCTGTAAAATATTTCTATTTCTTGCACCATTTTTGAGAAAAGCACTATATATGACTCGGCTGGAAGGCTACTTGCTGGCTTCGGATTCAATTAAACGGACTCCCAAGGTCGTCCGTTTAAAACGAATCCTCAGCCAGCAAGTAGCTACTTCCGAACCTCGACCATAATGTACTATTAACTAAATCAGGCCTGTAAAGTTGTATGAATAAGGGGGTAATTCTTAACTAGCCCAGTTCGAGCTTTTTTTGTGAAATGGTGTTTCGTTTTAAGTGAAATGAATCGGGCGCCAGATCGGATGAAACTCGCTCGCCCTCGCCCCTTCATACACATGAATACATTATGTCCAGGTGGCCTCGATCCCGTTCACACATGAATGATACATTAATGATACACATGAATGATACATTATGTCTTTATACACATGAATGATACATTATGTCCAGGTGGCCTCGATCCCGTTCATACACATGAATGATACATTAATGATACACATGAATGATACATTAATGATACACATGAATGATATATTATGTCTTCATACACATGATACATTATGTCTTCATACACATGATACATTATGTCTTCATACACATGATACATTATGTCTTCATACACATGATACATTATGTCTTCATACACATGAATGATACATTATGTCTTCATACACATGATACATTATGTCTTCATACACATGAATGATACATTATGTCTTCATACACATGAATACATTATGTCCAGGTGGCCTCGATCCCGTTCCCGCCGCGCCAGCTGTGGCAGTCGGAGGCGCTGGCTCGGGCGCGGCGCGGCGCGCTGGAGGCGTTCCTGCGGCGGCTGCTGGCCGCGTGCGCCGAGGACCGCCGCTGCCCGCTGCACTGCGCGCCGCTCACGCCGCACGCGCTCGTCTCCTTCTCGCCCTTCTTCCGACGGGTAACTAGAAAGAAACATTCATAAAAAAACCGGACAAGTGCGAGTCGGACTCGCCCATGAAGGGTTCCGTATTTAGGCGATTTATGACGTCTAAAAAAAAACTACTTACTAGATCTCGTTCAAACCAATTTTCGGTTGAAGTTTACATGGTAATGTACATCATATATTTTTTTTAGTTTTATCATTCTCTTATTCTAGAAGTTACAGGGGGGGGGACACACATTTTACCACTTTGGAAGTGTCTCTCGCGCAAACTATTCAGTTTAGAAAAAAATGATATTAGAAACCTCAATATCATTTTTGAAGACCTATCCATAGATACCCCACACTTATTGGTTTGATGAAAAAAAAAATTTTGAGTTTCAGTTCGAAGTATGGGGAACCCCAAAAATTTATTGTTTTTTTTTTTCTATTTTTGTGTGAAAATCTTAATGCGGTTTACAGAATACATCTACTTACCAAGTTTCAACAGTATAGTTCTTATAGTTTCGGAGAAAAGTGGCTGTGACATACGGACGGACAGACGGACAGACGGACAGACAGACAGACAGACATGACGAATCTATAAGGCGTATCTAAGTTTTAAGATTTACCTCCGACGTTTCGAGGACGGCGTTGTCCCCGTGGTCTCGGAGAAGACTGGCTTAAGTTGACATCAGCATCGTCTAACCGCGCGAGTTTTTCGAACTACCCGCACTTGGTCTTGTTTATCCGCTTGAACGTTTTGCGCACTAGGGATGTCACTCTGTCGACACACAACACTAACGATATTCGATTTATCGACTGTCGATATTCGTTTACGCTTACATTTACTAATGACTGGATTCCATGTGGATGAGATCTTGAAACCCTCGTCCCGATTGAAATTACTATGTTTTTTGATTTCAATGGCTTCCCGTACTTTCCTGCTGTAGAAATGACGATCCGTGGACAGGATTTTAGGGTTATGCAGCTCAATCCAGTGGTTTGGTCCTGACTCCAGTAAATGCTCAGCCACGGCAGACTTGTTCACCTGACGATTTTTGACAGCTGCAATATGTTCCTTAACTCTTTCTGCTATTGCTTTGTTTCTCCGATATAGGAACTACCACAACTGCAATCAATTTTGTAAACGCCAGGTGACTGATACGGAATAACGTCCTTCGGTGACCTTAGGCTCCCTGCTACTTTGAATAAAGGAGTGTACACCGTCTTTATAGAGTACTTTCCAAGTACCGTGCCAACTTTATCGGTTACCCCTTTTACATACGGCAAAAATGCCGGTTGTCTGGAGACATCAGGACGTTTTCCTCTTGACTTCCGTCTGGGTTGCCACTTTTTTACCTTGTACCCGTTCCTCCTTAGTACCTCCTGAATCCAGTCATTAGTAAATGTAAGCGTAAACGAATATCGACAATCGATAAATCGAATATCGTTAGTGTTGTGTGTCGACAGAGTGACATCCCTAGTGCGCAAAACGTTCAAGCGGATAAACAAGACCATGTGCGGGTAGTTCGAAAAACTCGCGCGGTTAGACGATGCTGATTTCAACTTAAGCCAGTCTTCTCCGAGACCACGGGGACAACGCCGTCCTCGAAACGTCGGAGGTAAATCTTAAAACTTAGATACGCGATTAAGTCCCGTCCCGTTGTATAATTTAATAATGTGTAAAAATCGTGAAAGTTTAAATCAGTGAATCTATAAGGGTTCCGTTTTTTGCCATTTGGCTACGGAACCCTAAAAACCCTAAAAAGTGCGAGTCGGACTCGCGTTCCGAGGGTTCCGTACATTAACCCCTCGAACGCCGTTGTCAAAAATTTGCTGCTGAATTAATAACCTTTCAACTGTTTAATTACGGTCCAAATTGTCTGGGACGTATACGGGACAAGGCAGTTGAGGGGTTAAACTCACGCCTGACTGCACATTGCTAATAGGTAAAGAACTATTTTGTGGTTTTTTTTTTCAAAATTTTAGTCCCAGTTGTTTCGGAGATAAAGGGGGGGGGGGGGATGGTCAGACAGACAGACGCACCTTTTTTTTGCTTTTGAGGTACGGAAAAAGGTCTAATAAACAAACGAAATTTCGTAAGGATCTTCAGCAATGTTACCGTATCGTTTGTCTGGACAGTGTCGTTTCACAAAATTTCACTGTGGTGTGGATTAGGGCTTGCAGAACCGGTACTGTTTTAAAGAACCGGGATTTTCGGTACCGGGCAAAAATGGAACCGGGATTTCTCGGTACTTTCGGGACTGCCTTCAAAAATCAGTTTTCACATCAATTTTCAGTAAAAAAAAAAGCGGAAAACGACCACGAATCTTTCTTAAAACAATAAAAAAGTAGCACAGTGAAGGTACACACTTCTTTTGTACCATAATATGTGTCTAAGTCACATAATCATTAATATAATTTTGTTTTTTTTTTTCCTAAACTACATGATATTTTTAATATCTTTGTTAATTGGCAAAAACTGAATTGTGGCTCAGTAATATCATCATTTTTTTAAATATGTAAGACGTTTAGTGAAAAAGGATAAAAAAAATTGATAATTTTCGCTTGTGTTCAAAATGGGCTGTGGACCTTTGAATATATAATAACAGAACTATCAATACGACAAATCAAGAAATTATTCAGCCAGAATTATTAATTCATTTAAAATATCATTGTCATATGTGAGTTTCTTATACTGTGTTTGAATTTGAATTAAAAGTATTTAGTATTTTATTAATTACAAAATTGTCTCTATTTTTGCTTCTAGTTAGTATACAAATATGAAATAACTAATTGTTCGTACAAAATTATTTATCGTACAAACATTTATGCCCTTAAAGTATCAAATTACGCAATTTTATATTGTCGGCATTGTCAAACCCATTGACTTTTTTTTTAATTTATTTTAATGTAGTGGTCAGCCGTAAAAGTATTACCATCAGCCTTAGAGTGGTAAAATATACATATTTATTTTCTTTATAAAACATGATATTTCATGCTATGTAACAGAAAGCAGTCAAATATTGTACCGGAAATTTTAGTCCCGAAAATCCCGGGAGTACCGTGATTTTTATTTTGAAATCCCGGTTCTTTGCTTGGCTCTAAATCCCGGGAATTCCCGGTACTTTCGGTACCTGTATTTCCCGGGAGCAAACCCTAGTGTGGATGCACCTTTATGACTCCTCTACAGCGATGATAGACGATGACTGGCAAGGACAATAGTGTAGAGGGCGTACTCGGCAATCCCCGCCAGTCATCGTCTATTACCTTGGAGGATATAATCAAACGGAGACGCCATGTCTGTAATTTTCTGTACAAAACAGTCTGCCGATTTTTGCGGGGGAGGGGAACGTCAAATGTATGCGTAACGTAAAAATAGCCATGTCAGATAAACGTCAGTCCATACATTGTGTATGACCGTTGGCCGCCTATTTTCGACAGAGGGGAAAGCCTGTTAAAGGCTACTCCGTTTAGTTGTATCCTCCAAGTCTATTACGGCCAATAATCGCCTGAGACCCGTGAGCTGTCTGTTTTTGGGCACGCATCAAATGGAATCGCCGGATGGTTGCGTTGACAAACTAATTTGCACGATGATCTTGTACATGATAGACGATAATACTATCAACGATCATCGCCGATAGTGTAGAGGAGGTTTTTCGGCAATGTTACCATGTTGCTCCACAAAAGTTAACCTTTTGACCGCCACAGTCGGCTGGGGCCGTCATCAAAAGTCATGCCAAGGACGCCCCATAACGGCCACAAACGTCAACTCCGCCAATTTCGCTTAAATAATCGCGATCGCCTCCGGGCTCGGCATATTCCTTCGCCGTCTGGCTGTCAAAAGGTTAACTGCGGTATGGATGCACCCGTAGGTGATAGATTCCCCAACGCGCATGGCATTAGTGACAATGTAGTACAGTAAAACCCGCTTAAGACGATTCTGAAGGGACCTAGCAAAACAAGCGTCTTAAATGGGAAATCGTATTAAACGTGAAAATAAACTATAGGTAATAGCGGTGATAATGCGCGAATTAAATCTAAGTGTAAGGTAGGTATAAGTTCACACGCGGTTAAATAATCGAATACTAACGATAGGCTCAACTAGAAAGTCGTGGAGTAACTGACTGCAAATAAATCTAGGAGCGATAGCTTGTACTCCGTGGTCCATAACGGTCAAGCAGATGGCATCGCAGTCTCACGCCGCGATAAGGACCCGACAAAATATATGAGAGATAACCTAAAAAACTTGAGGTAGGTAATAAACACATAGAAAAAAGTTGGCTCACGGCGTATTGCATAACAATACGACGGTTAAAAAGTCAATAACACAAACGTGCAGATGGTGCGTAACGGGACGGGTAAGTAAAATATAGATGGCGTATTAAGCGGGACGCGAGTCGTATTAACCGTGAAAAAATGTATGAAAACAGGCCTAAATTGTAGGGACTGGCGTAAAATGGCGTATTACGCGGGAAATCGTATTAAACGTGATCGTATTAAGCGGGTTCTACCTTGTGAACAGGGCGTGTTCGAGTCGGGCAAGTGCGGCACGGGCTGACGGCGCGCGGAGCTCGCCGCGGCGCGCGCGCTGCTCGCGTGCGCGCTCCGCCTCGCCGCCGCGCTCGCGCTGCTGCTCGCGCACGCGCTGGCGCTGCTGCTCTACCTGCTCTACCTGCTCTACCGCCGGCTCAGGTAGCGGCACGTGGGGGGGGGATTACTGTGCGCGGTAACGACTAGCGGTGAGTTCCTGCTTCTTGCATACATGCGTATGTAACTTGCGCATGTTGCGCAACCAATCTTCATCATTGGCCTTAAAGTCTATTACAGACTATTGAATCGGTATCAGGTAGGGCGACAACGTTTTTCGTGGCTGTGTAAGCCAATACGGGAGCGGCAAACACGACCACAGGCCTGGCAGGTGTAATGTACCCAGGTGTTGCTCTGATGGCGCTTGGCTCGATTTCTTGCGAGTGTAATAAATAGATATGCAACGGATAGTTGTTTGGCCGGATACCGGATATCCGGCCTGGACACTGGCCGAATATCCGGTATCCGGCTGCCGGATATTCGGCAGGCGGAACTATACCTATATTTTGAGTTTTGCAAATACGCGTCGTGCAGGTTTCAACCTGTTTCGTAGTGAACGTTCGCGAGGACACATTTCTAGGAGCGTAACGAGTTTTATCATGTCATTACGTAGTAAGTTCGTTTATAGTTACAAGTGCGCGCGCGTATTTTTGTGTAAACAAATAAGTGTATTGTGGGACATTGGTTACGTATTCATTTCTATCTACTGTGTCATTAGCATTATGACCGTGACTGTTTTTTAGATTCCATTTTTTACCCCAAAATGTGTTAATTTTACTATCCGGTATCCGGCCGGATAGTAGGTCACTATCCGGTATCCGGCCGGATACTAAAATAACGGCCGGATACCGGATAGTAACCGGATATCCGGTGCATCTCTAGTAATAAACCAAGCGTCGTCGTGAATTTTACGCCCGTCGATTGAATTTTACACCAGTTTGCGCCACTTGTCTCTGTCCTCGGCAAGCTCCTCCCGTTTATGAACCGGGATGTTGAAGAAGTGCATGTCTCGGTTGGCGCAGTCCTTGTGCCGTAGCATCGTCCGACCGACGCTTGTCTTATTCATTATTAAATTTTGCAGTTGGGTGTACAGTAAGCTTCAGAGATAAGTGACCTATTCTGCATAAAAACTTGTTGGCAGGGTCACTTATTTCTGCTACTTATACCGTGCACTAAACTGGCCATTTACCTATAGTAACCCGCGCACACGATGAAAAAATTTTTGCACAGATGCCTCAACATACGCGAGTTACATACGCCATGCAAGGACCACTAATTTAATGAGAGATCAATCGCGTTATCTCTCACGGATGATCACTCAAAAGCAATGAAAATGGATACGTTTTTGTGGAAATTCCCATACATCATGATCCGTTTCCAATGTTCTTGAGACTACACATATTAATCCCCTTTATAAAATGAATATTATAAGCAGCAAGCGCGACGCAATGCGATGGCGCGACCACGGGTGCCTTCCTTATACTTTGTTGTCCAAGTATCCAAGTCTGGACCAATATGTGATCTATGCCGCTGTTGTTAAGGTTTACTTTTAAATGTGCAGGCCACTATGACAATTGGTCAGATTTGGAATTGTGTTCTTTATGTTTTATGTTAGAACGATCGGACATAGTATTGTATGCTTTGTAATGTAATAAAATCGATACAAAAACTTCAGTAAATCACTCCAGTAAAGTTTAACTGAGATTCTAAGTTTTTCTATACTCAAAATGTATAATGGTCGCCGTTGTTAAGATACCGACCTTATGGCGTGAGCAGCAAAGCATACTTTACCGTGTACTTCGTATCATTCCGGGTTTGTCCTTAAACTGATTCCAAACATTTTACTTATATTTTCCATTTTATTCTTAGACTCGTAAGGCATAATGTTGTGTCTGTATATTTTGTGCAATTTACTTTAAGGCGTATGCAAGTCTTCCTTTGTGTTTGTTGTTGTATGTAAGCGAAACACGACCCTATTACAGTTCTATTAGATTTTGTTTTCCATTGTTTTCTAATACATTTAAAGTATTGTTAAAAATCCTCTTCACGGCACCAATTGTAACCTAAAATTGTCAAATTGACTGAATAATACTCAAAATGTTTCTTTTTATCTTTTCATTTGAGGACATTCTCAATTGTAAATTCGATTTTATGACTCAGACATTAGAGTTCATCGTATAAAGCACCCAAAGTTGGAAAAGTATATTTTTGCACGTGGCGAGCTCCGTAAAAGTTCGATCTCTGGTCGCAGAGAACAATTATCTTTAAGTAAATAATAATTTAATAAATGTAGTTACATAGTTAGTATTGAATTGTTTGAACCGATTGAGAGGGTTTAGTACAGATGGCATTATGCTCATACAACATTCGTCTATAGTTCACTTTTTTAGCATTAGAAAAAAGGTAAACAATCTTGACGTGTCTTTTTATTGAAAAACACTTTTGAAAAAGAAGTCACGGCAAAATATGTAACAATTATGAATCATATACGATTATTTACATTATTTTGCTTTCATAGGTAATAGTCACTGATTTTTAAATGCGTTTTTCAAATAAAAGACACGTCAAGATCGTGTAGTATTTTTCTAATTTAAAGCTAAAAATAAAATAATTTAAAGCTTAAAATTTAAAGCTTACCATTCTGTATAAAAAAATTTAACGTCGACTTCAAAGTCAAAGTATGGCTATGTACATCATGGTATTATGAGGTAACCTAACTAGGTTGTCAAACGATCGCATGTTTCACCATAAACCATCCAGTTTTTACAAAATGCATGCCAATTTATACTACAAATATATATAAATACATATGTTGGATTGGCTTTATTTATATTTAACAGTTTTGAAACCTTAATGCATTTGTACTAAGCCCACTTACTGTACCTAATCGGTTTGTTAGTGTTTAGGATAGTATTGTTAATGTGATAATAATTTCTATTAGTTTTTGACCATGAATTAATTTAGTTCCATGTCAATTTTATATTAAGACAAGCTTTTGCCCGCGGCTTCGCGCGGCACAGCTTTAAGCGGTCTACTAAGAACTGATATCAATTTAAATCTGTTATTTATTACAAGCTTTCTAATATCGGACATACTTTCTTGCAACACACAATAAAATACTAATAACGAATAAAAAGGAACAGAATAAATGAGAAAGTGTGTGTGTATTCTATTCTATGTATATATTTATTATTGTTGTAAATTGAACTTAAAACTGTAATATAATAATATAAAACAGGGTGACCTTTTACTATGGACATTATATTTATTTTGTTTCCTAATCATTAACATTACCGTCATCTAATTTTATTAATTTTGTTCAAAATATGTGAAGTTCTCAATCAAAAGGTGCCAAATTGTCGCTTGTCATATCATAAGGACGCTCTGACAGCTTACTTGTATAAAGATACAAGCAAATTTCGTCTTTAGGGTAAGTGACAAAGTGGTACCTTTTTACTGAGAACATCACATATATTTTATAAATGTAATGTCCATAGTAAAGTAAAACTTCGTGTAAATGAGATAATAAGGCCTTCTGTAAACATAAATGGCTATTGTGGCTAAAAATAATATATACACAAAAGTAGCAATTGGCTACAATGGTCATTTATAGATAATTTATCAATATATATCATATTTTTATATTGCCTAGCATTCCTATGGCTTAATGGACTCGTGACCCCAAAAGACATAGTTATTATACATCTATAGCTACGGTTGTGATATAAGTGTATTTTTTTTATAATTTATTAGCACAAATGCTAATCATTAATGAATTCGATTGAATTGTATATTTAGTTAAATTATACGGTACCTGGTTTTTCATCAATTTACATAAGTTTTTGTGTCTTTTTACTTTTATTGTGAATTATTTTCGCAACTTTTAATCCCTGTTTGTTTGTTATTTAGCCCCTGAATACCTACACTAAAACTGAAAATTTATGAACAGTAGAAGAGGTATGAAGTTTAAGAAAAATTCGTGCCTCAAATGTGGCTGCTAAAGTAGATGTCGCTATACGGCCTCGCGAATTATGTTATGAGGTAGTTCTTGTCGTGTAGCGCCATCTGGGTGCACGATTTTTTATTAAACTTTACAAACTCTTGTAAAGTTTAATAAAAATCCTATAAATACATATGTAGCATAATCTATATTTCTACAAAAAATCACGTTATTGGTCTTAATTTAGTTGAAAATGTGTAGATGTGCCTTAAAAGTTGCGAAAACCCGGTGGCTCGCGAAGGCGTCGCTTCTGTGCGCTTTCTACGTAAAGCCATTACGCATGCGTGCCCAAGCATCGTGAGCTTGCCATCTTGTCCCATCTCTATAATATATGTATTTCCGGTCCGGAAAATGGACCATAGTGCACGATACTACATACAAAGAGTTATTTATTGTATAAGCATTATAAAGGCTAATAAAAAATCTTTACCCGAGATTAACCTGTGTACGCGCCATATGCTTCGTGGTTACAGATGACGTTCTTATTTGTCATGCTACGTCAGTCAACTTCAGTACTTTTTGTACCGAGACTGATTGAAAAATCAAGTCACGTTTCTACTTTTCCGTGTAAATACGATGGAAAATAATTATGCACGACATATGTACTGCATTATCGAACTGCACCCTTGACAGACGGAGTAGTAGCTCTAATATCTTCATCAGCTGTCAAATTTGTTCAAGAACACGGTCTTTTCGTAGTCTTTACATATCTTTTAAGATAAATAACGCTTTGTTGTATATAAACGTAACTACTTAAAAAGTCAAGTAACTAATATACTATTTTCTTATCATTGTTCAGAAAGTATCACGTAGTGACTTGCGATCTGCCTCAAATAAATGTACCTATATCTGTTTAAAAACTATCATAATTTATAAAAATACAAAAAAAAAATGACTTTAGCGCCTACCCCGAGTAGAAAGACGGCCTTTGTAGATAGACGAATAAATAAATATTAGTATGATTTATGAATTGTATATAAATTATATAATGTTCTTGAGGACGCGTTATATATTGTCAACGTAGACGTTATGTATGTCATACTGAACAATTTTTACTTTGGGATCAATCAACCCCAAATAGCAAAAAAAAAATTTTTTTGGGATCGGGTATAATTTAGTAGTAAAAGCTGTTCAATATGACATGAAATGAGTGCAGTTTCATTATTATCTCTGTTCTGTAAAAGCTACCAGAAAAGAAGACGTACAGAAATAATCCGTATGTACCTACATAATTAATTTTTGTCGAATATTATATTTATGATACAAAAAAGAGAATAGGCACTGTCCCATTCTACAAGTTAGTAACATTCTTTTGATGTAACTAAATCACTGTTACCACACGGTATAAGTTCAATGTTCAAATGTGTCTACCTCTATGGTATTTGTTACTAAATGGAATGAGCTATGAAATCACAGTGCCTATATAAAACGTTTTTGGTTTTAACTACTATGACATTCCATCTGGATAGTAAGTAATGTATATTACGAAGTAGAAAATGTATACGTATCTCAACTAAATATTTCAAACACTCTGTGTTTAATATTATTTCATTTCATTCCAATAAACATAAATGTTAATAGAGCCTGTTTACACATTGATTAGTGTTTAGTGAGAGTTCATACATTTGCTACTTGCGTTTAGTAACAACTTGTAAACAGGGCCATGCACAAAGTTGACATTGCAACTTATTCACATGTTGAATACAATTAAATTGATTTAAAGTAAGTCCGTGTGGTACCGACGCCCACACTGTTAACTGTACATCGGTGGACCTTATGTCATTTGTAATAAGGTCCCCCGATGTACAGTTAGGGGTATCTGTTTGTACTAACCCTACATGTGAACATTTACAAATGTGTTAATTTATTTAGTACAAATTTCGCACTGTTAGAATAGAATTAATCATATTTTTTCACTTATTTTGGTGTTTGTAATCAGTAAGACATTTAGTGGGAGACACCTGGATAGTATGCATTTAGCTGTGCGGGTATTACGGCTGTATACATACTTATATTATATACTCGTACAGCAGGACCTCTTTAATCCGAACCCCGAAAATATACCCCTTGTTCGGATTCGTGGAGCGTTTGGATTATATTATAGAGAATTTATAGGGTATTTTTTATGAAAAAAAAAACAAAAATATTGTGAAATTTTAATTGTGTATTCATTAAACGTAACATTTATTAAACTTTCTTTAAAAAATCCAATATTTTAGTTTGTCGGGTGGTATTTAGTGACAAATAAAAAGCTTTGTCTCATATTTGTCGTAAAAGCATTTGCGAAGCCAGTGAAGAAGTGGGCGTTCGGATTAGATGGGGTTCGGATTAAAGAGGGTCTGCTGTACCTATAAGCTTACGAACTATATGCGACCAATATCATAAGGTTTTATCATTGTTTTGTATATCTTTGTTCTATAATAAATAAGCATCAAACTAATTATTTACTCACTAATGTTAATCATTCTAATAAGGTGTCTCGTATCAATAGTATTACATTTTATTGATTTATTTACTGTGTAGGTATTATAACACCAAAATTATAAACTAAATATAATTGCAGACCTAATCAATTTTAATAATTAAATGTGGAATAATTTATTTTAATATGTAAGCAAAATTTATAATAATTATAATCTATTGTCCATTAAAATGATATTTTAATATTCATTCACTGAAGTAGATGACTCACAATAATGAATTAATAATTTATAAATTAGGGTTCACTTTTACTTAAACATATTTTGTTCTTTCTTCGATATATTGTGAATTGTGAATAAGGATTTGAACAAAAATCTGTCTTTTTAAAGTATCATATTAATAACTTATGACAATACTATTCAACCCAATATCACAAATCGAAATATTTAGATTGGATTATTACCTATAAGTACCTATAAGATTATTTTTTCTTTGAGAAGTTAAACCTAGTTTATTGGGACATAGTAAAAGTGAACTTAAATATATAAGAAAACAAATAGTATAATCGTCGGCTAGTTGTAAGGCAAGGCAGTTTGACGGTCGAGAGTTTATTAAGAGTTAACCAGCATAATGTAACAAGGTGCGATTGTTAAGATATCAATAAATGCAATGTGTTTTAATATCAATTCGTTTTATTTCACACTTACAACTAAGTATAAATATGTTTAAAGATATACGAATTAAAGTAAAAACCAACATTACACTTAAAACTATAAAATTGCCACACAAATGTCCAACAGATAAGCCCTAAATGCAACATCAGTTTATTTAAATCGAGTTTTGAACTCTAATGGAATAAAACAAAACAATTTACAAATGAAAAATGGCATGACACTTACGATACGCTATGCAATTAATGCATATTCGTAAGTATAAGGTACAGTTAGCGACATAAGTAGCTAAGCGGGGAAATTGTTTAAAATTATATGAAAACAACTTTGATGCTAAGAAAATAGCGTCTGCATTTATTTTTTTAATTATAATGACTGACCAGCGATTGACCCTAGTCACACCTGATGCAAAGTGACGACAGGGCCTAAAATGGAGCTCAACGGTTCAGTTATAGCCTAGCCTGCTGCTGCCTTCTGTTGCTGACTGTTCATGATATATATTAGACGTCAATAACAACATGTACGTTGAATACGATTTGATGGGGCGAGAAAAATATATCTTAAAACTTCTGACCCTTTAAACGAATGTCAAACCAGATCAGATCATCTTAAAGCGCCATCTAGATCAAAATTAGCGTAACACGCGAACTCGTTGGCTAAGTTGTTCCTATGGCGCGGCTGGAACTCGCACATTCGCAAATCCAACAGTTTTTCCACATTTTCCTTCATCACCGCCCCTGTGCACACCACGATCTTATCCTGAAACAGAATAGACGGTTTTATTCTAGCTGAATTTTTAACTATCAAATAAACATTGATATTCCCAGTTAATATGATGACACAAGAAAAAAAAACTTAAAAATTTATAAAAAAAAATGCATAATTCATCAAACATCGACATTTATTCAGCTAATAGCCACAAGGGCACTTTACACCTCAACATAGAATTTACATACAGATAGAGAAAATTTTTTTTTTCAAATCTGATTCACGGATCTAAGACACATTCGTCAGAAACCTTTTTCGTCAGGATAAGTTATAGCCTGTTTTTTTTCGGACGAAGATGGACTTTTGGTCAGATTCCGCATTTGTCAGAATTTTCTGTTCCAAAACCATTTCCTTCACAAGTCACAACTTCACCAGACCAGACGGCTCCTATTTCTGGGCGCTTTGCCCTTCGGGCATCTGAAGCTACCTGACGAACCTAACCTACCTACCTACGCTTGTCTCCCCATATAATTTATCCTGACGAAAAAGGAATCTGACGAATGTGTCTTAGATCGATTCACGCGTGAGCTTAAAAGCTTAAAGAGCTATGAAGCCCTGCGAAGGCCAAGATCGGCTAAAATGTACTTTTTCAAAATGATAAGACTTTGTTTTTTTTTTTTTGCAATTTAGGTATATATTTTTTTGTCATGGCCTCGAAATAGAGTAAATAGACAAATAACCTTGGCCAAAAGTTTGATAGTCTGCGAGGTCTTCTCGATGCACTCTTCAGACAAGAATGGCGGATCAGCCACAACCAGGTCGTACCGCTCCAGGTCCGGAGGCAGCTTGTCCGGGAAGTTGTAGTCGTAGAAGATGAAGTCGGGGGCGTGCACCTCGAACCGCCGGTCGTACTCCAGAAGGGATACTGAAAAGGTGTTTGTTACGTAATTACTGTAATTAGTGCTTGACCTATTCATTAAATGTAATTGTAGTCACGCTCCGTGATTGTTACGGCATTTAGGGTTCTAGCTAAATTGGACTTTCCATAGCGTAAGTATGGAATAACCAATTTTGCTAGGACTATAAATGGCGTAACAATCGCGGAGCGTGATACGGTTATACCCTTTTTAGGGTTCCGTAGCCAAATGGCAAAAAACGGAACCCTTATAGATTCGTCATGTCTGTCTGTCTGTCTGTCCGTCTGTCTGTCCGTCCGTATGTCACAGCCACTTTTCTCCGAAACTATAAGAACTATACTGCTGAAACTTGGTAAGTAGATGTATTCTGTGAACCGCATTAAGATTTTCACACAAAAATAGAAAAAAAAACAATAAATTTTTGGGGTTCCCCATACTTCGAACTGAAACACAAAATTTTTTTTTTCATCAAACCCATACGTGTGGGGTATCTATGGATAGGTCTTCAAAAATGATATTGAGGTTTCTAATACCATTTTTTTCTAAACTGAATAGTTTGCGCGAGAGACACTTCCAAAGTGGTAAAATGTGTGTCCCCCCCCCTGTAACTTCTAAAATAAGAGAATGATAAAACTAAAAAAAATATATGATGTACATTACCATGTAAACTTCCACCGAAAATTGGTTTGAACGAAATCTAGTAAGTAGTTTTTTTTTATACGTCATAAATCGCCTAAATACGGAACCCTTTATGGGCGAGTCCGACTCGCACTTGGCCGCTTTTTTTTGTGGGTTGTGGCTTCCACAACTATTGTATACAACAGTTATTTTATATATTTAATTTTATTGATTGGAATGCACGAAGTTTTAATTAAAAACTTAATTGAGCGTGTCTGTGGCCTTTCTTGGTAGTCAAAGTGTTAATAAATTTCTTTCCCATTCATAAAGAGGTGAAAATCGAATTAACATTTATAATATATTGATATAAACAAAACGAAAGCAGACTTGATGAAGAAAAAAATTTCACTATAATGGCAGGATTGGCAGGTGTGCACATTTGGTGACTTCCATGAGATGCGAAAAACAAAATGGTATTGGAGTAATGGAATTAAGTAGAGCACATTATCCTTAACTTTGAAAGGAATAAGAAGTTCTTTATTAAAATTTGCTCATTAAAAAAAAAGGGTGTCACCAACCGGTAGCACGGTTTCCAAGCTGCCGCTTCACTGGCACAAACAGTGTGGGGCAGGACAGCAGTGCCACCCTGCCTCCATCTATTGCCTTGTTTACCACTTTTAGTAGTGCCTGCACTGTGGCCTCGTCGTACCAGAACTGACTTAGTTGCTGGAAATAACAAATAGAAGTAGTTAATAACACTCTTTCAACAGTCAAGTAAAAAGTCAATTAGGCTATTATCTCGGTTACTTTTTGCTTTCATGATACATATGATTGTATTAATTAAATATGTGTTTTACCCAATTCTCATCAAAAAGTATGTTTTCCTTCAGTTTGTTCTCAGCCTGTAACTTGTCAAGTATTTCCTGTCGCTTCTGCTGCTCTGCATAAAACTCCTGAAGTGCTGCAAATGTCTCCGCAGACAGCGCTGGTACATCATCATCATCCATCTTTTCTAAAAGAGTCATTTCATATTTTAAGAATAAGTAGGGATCTCTTATTTAAATAAAAGTTTTGGTCATATTTACTGAAGCAAATTGTGAAAAAAAATTAACAGATTATTCTTTTAATCAAAAGGTAAGACATTTGTGTTCTCAGTAGGTACAAAGATCCACCCTGTATATTTTTAACTAGTGTTCCAAATAAGATTAAAATACCTATTCTATACAAATTTATTTCTTAACTAACGCAATAAAGTGTCTGGCAATAATAGCATCATTATTCTTTTTTTTTATGTAACATGTAATAAAATGTAACAGCAGCGTACGTTCAACAAACACGAACCCATCGGGCGTTATATCAAAACTGGAACGAAAACAAGTGACTTTCATCTTGCTCCTGAACATTTCGTAAACACCAGTTTGTTTACTTCCGACTGCATTTCTTCCGTGTTAACGAGGTGTTACCTAATCGACCCCGATGCGCAAAATGGCAACAAAAGTTAAACCCACAAGAACGGTAGCATGCGTGTGACAGTTAAAAATAGGTTAGTTCTGTCTTCAACGCGCACAGGCGAAGTCGCGCGCCATTATTTTAATTTTTATAAATACACTCACCTCAGTTCTAGTGCTAAAATGTGATTAAAAAGTTGCCAAATTATCTCCTTTAGGTGGGTATCCAAAAAACTCAAATGTTTATGCTTTTAATTTGACGAAAAATGCAAATCCACATAGGTTTCGCTTTCAAAGACGCTTTGTCAATTTTGACACTGACAGCTGACAGTTAAAATAAATGATACCATCCCTATGTTATAATTTCTACTATTTTATTACCAGGTATAAAATTTAACCATGGAACCGGATTCCCTGGAAGTGCTGCTTATTCATCATCACCCAGAATTTTTGAAAGCAACGTGTGACTTGATCAACGATGAATGGCCAAGAAGCGAAACTGTTAGAATGATGTCGCTGCTAGCCTCCTGCGATTGCCTGCCTACAAACTTCATCTTAGTCAAGGATAGGAGACAAGTATTAGGCCACTGCAAACTGACACCCATTCCCAGTATTCCAGAAAGTTGTTTCATAGAAACAGTAGTCATAAGTAAAGCTATGCGTGGAAAGAAATTAGGTACTCATTTAATGCGATACGTCGAAGATTACTGTAGAAATGTGCTGAAGTTGAAAATGGCGCATCTATCAACGAAGGGCCAAGAGAAATTTTACGCCACTTTAGATTATGAGATTTGCGCACCAGTATCCATCTATGGTGTGTTTTCGCCAGTCAATGTTAAACTTAATCCTAGTAGCCATAAGATTGAAAATTCAGTGCCAGAGCAACGTGCGCAGCCCGGCGCCGCGCCGCCGCCACCGCCCCCACCGATGCCAACTTACGAAAGTGCTTGGAACAATAACAATAGTAGTAAAGTTAAAACTAGCAAAACATATATGTTTAAGTATTTGTAGTATTATTTTTTGTACGATTTTGAAGTGTTGTTTGAATCTTGTTGAAATAAAATTCATCATAAAATATAACGATTAATTTATTTCACATCACATATTGTAAGTTACAATGGTACATCTTATTCTAAGTCTGGATTTACACTTGTAAGTTTTACTTACTTAAGTAGGGACACAGCTATAGTATAGAATGAGAGATGAATATCGTTATATCTTTCTAACTTCTAACAAGCTTTGTCCCTACTTACGTAAGTAAAACTTACAAGTGTAGGTATCTCAGGCCGAAGAAAACACTATCAACAAATCTTCGCATACCGTGTTTTATAATCTGGCAAGCCGTTTCCGTCGGTAAAGAAACGTTAACCACATAAAATTAGAATTTCGCGTCTTTACCAACAAAAACAAGGTTCATCGATATTAAACTTTTGTGAGACATATTTTAAACTGTTTATACGACAACGGTTTCACTCACTTGAATTTTTAGTCGCTATTGGCGACATTCAAGTGAGTGAAACCGTTGTCGTATAAACAGTTTTAAAAAAAGGTTGTTTGCCACTTGCCAGACTATAGTAGGTATAATCATAGAGAAATAAGTAAGACAAGAGTGCTCACTCCATACATCAGTTCAGACTATTAATTTCAGTGTCTACATCTAGCATCGAGTAGCGGAACTATCAGTACTGCTACTTGACAATAGATGTCGCACCGACCGGAAAGTCTTATCTCAACAGCATAAGACTTTCCGGTCGGTGCTACATCTATTGTCAAGTAGCAGTACTGATAGTTCCGCTACTCGATACTAGATGCTAATAGTCTTTTTGGTACTAAAACTGATGTATGGAGTGAGCACTCTATGTATTTTTTTCTCTATGGTATAATGTATGTTTAGAACTTGGCGGTCTCCATGAACTTGACGGCGCGCTCTCGCACCTGCTCGGCGCGGTCGGCGTCGCCGACGCGGTGCTCCAACTCGGCCCACTTGTTGAACAGCGTCTTCATTTTACGTGCCGGCAGTTTATGGGACGTCATGCGCTCCATCACTTGTCTGTGGAAGACACATTCTGTGTAAAGCTTTGGATTCCTCCGAAAACGGTGCCGTAATATGACGGCCGCTATATAGCGTTGAATGACGTCACTAGAACGTTGTCTATGTAAACAAGATGGCGCGGTTTCCTATACAGCGTTACGTTACGTTGACTGTCAACGTAACGTAAGATGACGGCCGTCATGACGGTGTCGATAGTTTCGTGAACGTTTTATTCCGTACTACGATTATTTTCCTCTTCTGATGATATTTCATCCTCCAAGTAAATTATAGATGATCAAGCAAATCTTGTCAGTAGGAAAAGGCGCGAAATTACTTGTGTAAGTCGCTGCGGGCTAAATAATAAAAAATGTCTACCTACCTACATATATATTTTCTTGTCTATATTTTGGAAACACTTAATAAATTTGCACATAACTCTTACTTCTTAGTATAAGTAATGTTAACTCATGTAAGTGAATTGTAATATTCTTATGAGTAATAAAATTCTTTAAACCTAAATTCAAATTTTCTATGGGACGTTATCCCATCGCGCCTACGTTTTTCAAATTTGCCGCTTTGACCTTGGTGGATGACGGTGTATTATGACGCCGTGGTACTTTCCACATGTCGCCACCGTAAAGACGGCCGTCTTTTGCGGCCGCTATAAGACGGCCGTCATATGACGGCACCGTTTTCGGAGGAATCCAAAGCTTTAGACTCTGTGCGGAAAGAGAAGAGTCGTAGAATGTATGAGCTTCCTTACATTCCACGACTCTTCTCTTTCCACACCACAGACAAGACATCCTCATACTCATTTATTGATAATATTCTTAAAATATTACATGTCAACATCAGAAAATACAATTATATTGTTAAATCATTAAATTAAAATTACCTCCAGACTGAGCATAGTAGCGCTACCCCCTCTGCCACAATAATATGGTAGTTTTACTCCATTTTCGAGTCAAAGTGTCTTTGTGTCGTGTGACGTCCGTGTCTTTGAACGGACCAATCACGGCACGGGACTCGCTCACCTCGTCCCCCGCACCCCAGTATTTTTGGCAGCATCGGTTTCATGAAACAATTGCTCTAAACTCCGTCTAGAGGATTTCTAGTCTATGTTCCGCATAGACTAATGTACGGAATAAAGTTCCCAGGTGGCATTACGATGCTAAATTGCTTCTAAAGTTGCTGTTCTTATCAACTAAGTAAGTTGCCAGGTAGTAGTGTTTACCTGACGGCCTGAATGTCCCGGTCCTTGGCGAGCATGTCAGCGTACGCGGCGCACACGTCGAGGCGCTGCGGGTACACGGCGAGCACTTGCTCGAACAGCGCCTCTGCTCGCTCGCGCTCGCCGTGAGTTCGCTCTAGAAGAGCGAACTGCACTAGGACAGTTACGTCTGAAAGAAATGTTACGTATGTTAATACAAGGTTTTATAAGGCTTGTCAAACAAACTTTATTGAACAGTTAAAACAACACTTTATCACTTTAAATACCTCTAACAAATTCACACTGTATGTTGACACGCGATAAACAACTTTATGGCTACAGATATAAGAATCAATCTTTCGCTCTTTCTTTTCTACTACGATAACTGTACAATGTACATACGTTTGTAAGATTCCTATATTCATGTAACATGGGATAAACAACCCCATGATCTCAGCCCTTACGTTCTTTTTCTCTGAATATAGTTGTTCAGATTCCTCTTTTACTTGCGTGACAAGGGATAACAGACCTTATACTCTAAGCACTTACGTTCTTTTTTCTCCAGCACGCTAACCGCCTTCTGCATCACATGTCTCGCCTTATCCGCCAATCCTAACTTGAAGCAGGCCGCCCCCATTGAATTTAGTTAGCACGATTCCTCTAGTATTTGCATGACACGGGATAACAGACCTTATACTCTAAGCACTTACGTTCTTTTTTCTCCAGCACGCTTACTGCCTTCTGCATCACATGTCTCGCCTTATCCACCAATCCCAACTTGAAGCAGGCCGCCCACATTGAATTTAGTTAGCAGGATTCCTCTAGTATTTGCATGACACGGGATAACAGACCTTATACTCTAAGCACTTACGTTCTTTTTTCTCCAGCACGCTAACCGCCTTCTGCATCACATGTCTCACCTTATCCACCAATCCGAACTTGAAGCAGGCCGCCCACATTGAATTTAGTTAGCAGGATTCCTCTAGTATTTGCATGACACGGGATAACAGACCTTATACTCTAAGCACTTACGTTCTTTTTTCTCCAGCACGCTTACTGCCTTCTGCATCACATGTCTCGCCTTATCCACCAATCCCAGCTTGAAGCAGGCCGCCCCACACTGGATATAGTTGTTAGGATTTCTCTTGTATTTCCGCAGCATGAGGTCGACTAGGGAGGCCAGCTCCTGGTGCTTGGAGGTGTCGACGTAGATGTCGAGGAGTTTGGAGTGCACTTTGAAGGTGTCGTTCATTTGGAGGGCTTCTTCTAGGGTTTTTTGTTGGGACTCCTGTAACATACGAAATATATAGGTACTTTTGTAGATTTAAAAAATTAATAGGTAGCAAACGAGCATGGTAGCCTGCTATCATCGGGAATGGAGATTAGCAATGTCAAGGGAATACCTTATGAGTATTCTGAATTTCCTGAATTTTTGAATGAAATTTTTTATTTTATTTCTAAACAACAACAAAAAAACAGGCAAGTTTTTACTAAATTTTGCAAAAGTAATCAGCTACTGATCTGTTCTAATAAGATGCGTTCTTGGACGGGCGGGAAAAGGCAGCTAATATTTTCATTTCTCTAGAGTGTATTATGTTCTCGACATTGGAATTAAATTCTTAGAATAATACGAGAATGCGTTCAATTTTTGCGACGGTTTGGGGCAACATTTAGGTCTGACGACATTGTATTGTATAGTAGTTGTATGTGCAATCATCTACAAGATTGCGAATTCGATTTAAATGCTGATACTTATAGCAGTAGCGCCTTTAGAAAGCCGCCTTTTTTTAACATACCTTGGTGCCGAACCGGTTCTCGACGTTAAGCATGGCGAGCCATACGTTGAGTTTTTCATCCTCCTCCCTGAAGGAGATAGTATTCAGCGCCTTCCTGCCCACTGCACGTGCTTTGTCGATCTCCGTCGCCTGCGGGCAACACAACAGTTGTTTAACACAGGGGTCGGCAACCTTTTAGCAGCCAAGGGCCACATAGTAGTTAACGAAGTTGACGCGGGCCGTACTTTGTTAATATTTATGACCTTATCAGACATTGTCGTTAGTCAATATTACATACAAAATTGCCAGGGACGCTCGCGGGCCGCAAGTGACAGGTTCACGGGCCGCATGTGGCCTGTGGGTCGCAGGTTGCCGACCGCTGGATTAACACATTCAGTGCCGAAAACCCAACTATCGAGTATTTTATGATTTCGTTCCCAGGCCGGACGACCCGATAGTCGGGGTCGTGATACTACAGATTTATATGACGAAATTTATGTGGCCTGGCGCGGATGTCTTGTTTGGCTGGGTGACATGTTAATGTATATGTATGTGTATGGTGTATGTGTGATGTGTTAATGGATGTATTTAGGCTAAGCAGGTGCTATAATACTGCCAAATAATTTTAATCTGTTTGGCTAACCGTGGCTCGCGCGTTACGAGAACCTGCAATTTCTGCTTTTCAACACAACCAAAAATTTTACTCTTTAAGACTTGCACCTAAACACCACAGTTGCGCAAAAGACTTGCAAAAGATGGTAGTTGCAGTATTATCAAGAAGTTTATAATAACCTGCAGATGGAAGGCCATGTACGCGATCCACAGCTGGCTGCAGCTCGGGTTGGCCAGCAGCGCGCGCTCGAACTGCTCGGAGCTCCTCGGCTGGGCCTCGCTCTCGACGGCGCGCCGCTCTAACTCATCTACTACTCTGTCACTCTACTGTTGCTGTCTCACCTGCAGATGGAAGGCCATGTACGCGATCCACAGCTGGCTGCAGCTCGGGTTGGCCAGCAGCGCGCGCTCGAACTGCTCGGAGCTCCTCGGCTGGGCCTCGCTCTCGACGGCGCGCCGCTCTAACTCATCTACTACTCTGTCACTCTACTGTTGCTGTCTCACCTGCAGATGGAAGGCCATGTACGCGATCCACAGCTGGCTGCAGCTCGGGTTGGCCAGCAGCGCGCGCTCGAACTGCTCGGAGCTCCTCGGCTGGGCCTCGCTCTCGACGGCGCGCCGCTCTAACTCATCTACTACTCTGTCACTCTACTGTTGCTGTCTCACCTGCAGATGGAAGGCCATGTACGCGATCCACAGCTGGCTGCAGCTCGGGTTGGCCAGCAGCGCGCGCTCGAACTGCTCGGAGCTCCTCGGCTGGGCCTCGCTCTCGACGGCGCGCCGCTCTAACTCATCTACTACTCTGTCACTCTACTGTTGCTGTCTCACCTGCAGATGGAAGGCCATGTACGCGATCCACAGCTGGCTGCAGCTCGGGTTGGCCAGCAGCGCGCGCTCGAACTGCTCGGAGCTCCTCGGCTGGGCCTCGCTCTCGACGGCGCGCCGCTCTAACTCATCTACTACTCTGTCACTCTACTGTTGCTGTCTCACCTGCAGATGGAAGGCCATGTACGCGATCCACAGCTGGCTGCAGCTCGGGTTGGCCAGCAGCGCGCGCTCGAACTGCTCGGAGCTCCTCGGCTGGGCCTCGCTCTCGACGGCGCGCCGCTCTAACTCATCTACTACTCTGTCACTCTACTGTTGCTGTCTCACCTGCAGATGGAAGGCCATGTACGCGATCCACAGCTGGCTGCAGCTCGGGTTGGCCAGCAGCGCGCGCTCGAACTGCTCGGAGCTCCTCGGCTGGGCCTCGCTCTCGACGGCGCGCCGCTCTAACTCATCTACTACTCTGTCACTCTACTGTTGCTGTCTCACCTGCAGATGGAAGGCCATGTACGCGATCCACAGCTGGCTGCAGCTCGGGTTGGCCAGCAGCGCGCGCTCGAACTGCTCGGAGCTCCTCGGCTGGGCCTCGCTCTCGACGGCGCGCCGCTCTAACTCATCTACTACTCTGTCACTCTACTGTTGCTGTCTCACCTGCAGATGGAAGGCCATGTACGCGATCCACAGCTGGCTGCAGCTCGGGTTGGCCAGCAGCGCGCGCTCGAACTGCTCGGAGCTCCTCGGCTGGGCCTCGCTCTCGACGGCGCGCCGCTCTAACTCATCTACTACTCTGTCACTCTACTGTTGCTGTCTCACCTGCAGATGGAAGGCCATGTACGCGATCCACAGCTGGCTGCAGCTCGGGTTGGCCAGCAGCGCGCGCTCGAACTGCTCGGAGCTCCTCGGCTGGGCCTCGCTCTCGACGGCGCGCCGCTCTAACTCATCTACTACTCTGTCACTCTACTGTTGCTGTCTCACCTGCAGATGGAAGGCCATGTACGCGATCCACAGCTGGCTGCAGCTCGGGTTGGCCAGCAGCGCGCGCTCGAACTGCTCGGAGCTCCTCGGCTGGGCCTCGCTCTCGACGGCGCGCCGCTCTAACTCATCTACTACTCTGTCACTCTACTGTTGCTGTCTCACCTGCAGATGGAAGGCCATGTACGCGATCCACAGCTGGCTGCAGCTCGGGTTGGCCAGCAGCGCGCGCTCGAACTGCTCGGAGCTCCTCGGCTGGGCCTCGCTCTCGACGGCGCGCCGCTCTAACTCATCTACTACTCTGTCACTCTACTGTTGCTGTCTCACCTGCAGATGGAAGGCCATGTACGCGATCCACAGCTGGCTGCAGCTCGGGTTGGCCAGCAGCGCGCGCTCGAACTGCTCGGAGCTCCTCGGCTGGGCCTCGCTCTCGACGGCGCGCCGCTCTAACTCATCTACTACTCTGTCACTCTACTGTTGCTGTCTCACCTGCAGATGGAAGGCCATGTACGCGATCCACAGCTGGCTGCAGCTCGGGTTGGCCAGCAGCGCGCGCTCGAACTGCTCGGAGCTCCTCGGCTGGGCCTCGCTCTCGACGGCGCGCCGCTCTAACTCATCTACTACTCTGTCACTCTACTGTTGCTGTCTCACCTGCAGATGGAAGGCCATGTACGCGATCCACAGCTGGCTGCAGCTCGGGTTGGCCAGCAGCGCGCGCTCGAACTGCTCGGAGCTCCTCGGCTGGGCCTCGCTCTCGACGGCGCGCCGCTCTAGTTCGCGAAGCCTCTCTTCTTCGGCGCGGGCCTTTGCTACTTTTTCGGCTGCTGTTAGCTTTTTTCGCTTCTTTTTGGGTTGCTCGGCTTCCTAAAGATAGAAATGAGATTGTGGAATGAATGAGTGTGACTTTGTCTGGTGCAATAAGTAAAGCACAGTGGGTGGCCGTGGTGGCGGCGGTATATATCGCCATAGAGAAATATAAGTAAAGAAAGAGTGGTAACTCCATCCATACATCAGTTTTCTTACCAAAACGCGAGTTTTGTATCCGACATCTAACGTCAAGGTAGTGGAACTATCAGTACCGCTACTTGACACCAGATGGCATAAGTTTCGCTACTGACGAAAAATGTACTACCAAAACAATTTACAACTAATATTATAAGCAGAAGGAGTTGATATCAGTCTTTTCATGGAAGCAAAACAATACGTTGTAACCAACAAACTAAACGCAAAAAATAACGTTTAAAATAACACTTGCACTGCGTGTGCTATCAAAATCGTTGCAGACTTGTTTTTTGATCTAACTCGACTCATCATAATAAAAAGTTCTTGCATAAAACAAATGTTGTCCATTTAATGAAACTACAAAACATGTATGTAAAGTATTCTAAATACAACTGTAATTTAAAAAGGAATAAGCTTTAAAAAGAATAAGCACAACAAGTAAATAACAAACCTCATCTTCACTGCTGCTGGAAGACTCTTCCACCTTGCTGACCTGATGATCATTCTCCGCCCAAAACTCTTTAGCACTAGGCACCTCGAGCGCCGGCTCTAAGCTCTCCACTACTTTAATCTCTTTACTCTTATCTACTACTTCTTTCCCTTCCTTATTCTTCTCTTGTTTCCTTTTCTTGCCTGCTTTTCTATCTTCTTTATTATCAGCTTCTTTCGCTTTTAGTTTATTTTTCTTTTCAGGAACTGTCTCTTCTTCAGATGAATCATCACCATCTTTAACTGGTTTTGAAGCTTTTACTTTCTCTTCCTTTTTCTGTTTCTGCTTCTCTTTGTAATTAGGATCTCTGTACTCTTCTTCGTCAAATTCTTTCAACTTTTCTTGAGCAATCTTCATCGCCTCCATCAACTTCTTTATTCTCTCTTCGATAACTAACTTCTCCTGATGCATGGCTGTGTGGAATTTCTTATTCTTAGCTGATAAACCTTGTTCTTCTATTTTTACTATTTTTTTCTCTATCCTTTCTATTCTGTGTAATCTACATTTGATAGATTTCATTAAGGATACCACTCGTTTCTTCCATTGCTTAGCTGTTTCGCAGTCTGATAAGTCTATAAGGGCTAGGTCTTCTGGTTTCAGTAACTGGTCACTGTCTTCATGTATGTCTGTCTCTATGGCGTCGCTTTCTTCTGATACTTCTTTTACTTTTTTGTCCTTTTTATTCTTTTTATCTTTGTTTTTCTTCTTTGTATCTGTGTCTTCATCGTCATTATCCTCTGAAACGTCTTTTGCCTTACTTTTCTTATCTTTCTTTTTCTTTATTGTTTTTGTGTCTGTATCTTCAGATTCACTGGTTTTACGCTTTTTGTTGGGCACTCCATCGTCTTCAGTTTCTTTTTTACGTTTCTCGCGATATTCGTTACTTCGTTTCTGTAAAAAAAATATAAATTGGAATTTTTACTTCATTTTCCTGTCATAATAAAGAAAAGTCGCTGAAACAAGAGACGTCACCAAAAAATGGAACGTCGGGATGGATTACGTATGCCTATTTGCCAACGTTCACTTACTGCGGGCCAGAAGGGCGCTATAGTCAGGCTGCCCAGCATCTTCCTGTTCTGAGCGTCCACCTGCAGCACGGTACACGTCACAACTTGTCCCGGATGGAAGGCCTCGGTCAGGTGGGTCACGGGCGTCCGGGACACTTGGTTGCGGGGCACGTAGGCTATCACCTCGTTCAGGAACGATACTAGGACGAAGTCCTTTACCACCTGAAAAAATAGTGTATGATGTAGTTTATAAATGTTTGTTTTTGTTAAAAAAAGATTAATCAACGCGAGTTAAAACTACATTACTTAAAACTACCCAAAAAGATATAACATCACTATAATATATCTGGAGACCAGTGGTCGAGCGTGAAAATTGTCAATAGGAAGGTTCGAGAATATTTGTGACGTTCCACGGCAAAAGGTACCTTATGGCGCTTGGCGCTTACGTCGCATAGCGCCGCAATAATAATAGCGCGCGGCGGCGGAGCGGCGTTAATAATAGCGTAAGCGCCAACGGCCATAAGGTACCTTTACCCGTGGGACGTCACATTTAGCTTATTATTGTATCAAGGCATTTAGAGTCCGTTTACCCATAGATTACCCTAAGTTTGCACCGACTTGAACTTTTGATAATATATGTGTGCGCCATGCTTGAAGATAAGGTGTTCAAGGTGGGTAAAATTTCGACAACAATTTTAGGAGCCTACCTTAATAAAGATATACAGATGTTATAGATATAAGAGATCCCTCATAGGAATAAGTTCGCATTTATACTTTTTAGTATATATCTGCTTTAACCTATCCTTGTTTCGAACAATAAAGTGTTTATTATTCATAGTAAGTAGTACTTGTTTAATAAATCTGACCTTTATAACTCCAGTGTAAGCCTTGCCAATTTCCGCTGCCTCGTATGAGGTCAGTAAAGCCGCATCAGATGCCAGCAGTGATGGTTTGAGTGACAGCATCAATGTTTGTTTCGCGGCGTCCACAGACAGTACACGCGCGTTCACTTCTTGTCCAACCTGAGTGAGGACATACATTTATTCAGGAACGCCTCAGAAGTTTCTTAAATTTTCTGAATAAATAATCTTATAATTCTTTATAGGTATAAAAATTTACAATGGTCATTCCAATAGGCCTCATGCATGAAGTTTATATTTGAACGAAATATTTTTTATTAACATGTTTGTTATCATTATATCATGTTACATACATTTTCTCCAATATGCTCGGAAATGTTCACCTTATTGTAGGAAAAATAGTACGGGAAGTTCTACGTTATTGTCAAACTCTAATTTAAAAAAATCAAACTATCGCTGTCCTGTTCTAGCGGACGGGAATGAAAAAAACACTACAGTAATAACTTATTACAGTAATAACTTATTACTGTAGTGTTTTTTACTTTTTAAAAATAAAAAACGCAAACAGCCAATTATTATAGCCGCGAGCCGCGTCTACACGACCCGATCAGCTATCATTTCAAGCTATAGGATAGAGTGAAATAGTAAGATAAACGACCTTACTTGTCTCGTTCTTACAAGACCGTTGTGCTCGTGTATGATCGTGCGAATACAGCTTAATAAAATCAAAGATTATTTTTATATTTTTTTAAAGATCTCATCCGTGTACATAAAGTTTATATAGTTTGTCAAAGGACTTTCTCATTTCAAACATAGACAGAGAGAATCTTACTATCTTTGTCTTACACTAGTACTAGCACCCAAAAGAAAAGGATGGGTATAGTTTTCCTGGTTCTTACTGACTGACAAATTGGTTTGACCAACTATATTGCACAATTATATTGAATGGTACTGAAACTCATCCACGAATTGCCCTTTCCCGGCCTCTGCAATAATGTACTATTATTCAGGAACGCCGAAAGTTTCCATAATTATGGAACTTTCCCATGGAGTGACCACGGAAATTTCTTAAAAAAAATCAGAATAATTCTTTATAGGTCCGTAAACTCTACTTATTAACTATTAGCATTTTTTCTGTTTAATTTTTAAACTTTCGCGTTTTGAACACACATTAACTCAAATTTATAGACGGGTCTATCGCGAAATTTATTTTATTACCTTTATTTACCGACGTTTCGACACAGGTCGTGGCGAGTGGTGGTGGTCTATAAATGTGAGTTAATTTTTCTGTTTGTTGCATTAGTTGCATACTCGTTTGGTCAGTATATAGATAAACTGACAAAAAAAGAAAGCGCATAATAGATTGACCAATCAAAAATGGCTTAATTAATATGCTGATGTTACCGACCTTGTATTTCTTCTTGGTGAGTTTGGAGGTGGTCGCCTTCTTAGGATCGACGTAAACGCCCGCGTCTGACAGGTGCAATTGCGGTACATAACCTAAAAGAAAAACTCTAATGGATATTGAATACTTTTATGAAGAGATAAGAATATTCAATTATGTTATTAAAGACTGTTCGGAAAGAGAAGAGTCGTGGAATATATTTGACCCCATACAATCCACACTCTCTTTCCGCACAGACTCTAGTACAAATACCGTCGGTCACACGGTATAGGGATGATGACACATGTTGATTTTATAACAAAATCTAGTAAAATAGATAGCAAACGAGCAATTTATCACAATAATGTGGATATTAAAATAAAATATTGAAAAATTACAAAAATACAGGACCTGAAAGTTTCAAAATGTAAGTTTTTTTTAACTTCCAAAAACGATAAAAGTAAGGGTAGCATTCGATTCCTTACATTTCACCCAAAAAAATATTGTATAGCAACTATATACATAAACGCAATATTTCACCGACAAAAACGCAATTTTCTTGTTTTGTCCATACTACAAGATGGGCTCCCAGAGACCTTGACGTCACGTTCCCTTGTCGTTTTGTTTAGAGCGTTTCGCGAGTGAAGTGCGACTGTCGGCCTTTGACTACAATTTCTGACTTTTGTGTTACTTTAATGCAATGGGTCCCATATAGACATGTGATCCTAAAAACAAACCCGATCGATTGATACTATCAATGAAAATTTGTCATGTAGCCTATTGTAGTCTGATATGTTGTAGGTTGGGACATGTCTTACCTGACAGTCGGCCCACAGTGACAGTGACATGGTTGTCAGCCACAGTGCGAATGGTGCCAGTGACCAGTTGGCCAACACTCAGTTGCGAGTGGGAGAAGTATTTCTCGGTGAGCAATTTGGTTTCGTCGGTCACGTGGTAGATGTAGTCAGATAGGTTGTAGGTTATGACGCGGACGCGGTGTCTGCTGCCTGAAAATATATATTATATTAAGTATATTATATTATATTATTATATTATTATATTAAGGGACATCTTACACAGATCAACCTAGCCCCAAACTAAGCAAAGCTTGTACTATGGGTGCTAGGCGACGATATACATACTTATATAGATAAATACATACTTATATATATAGAAAACATCCATGACTCAGGAACAAATATTTGTGTTCATCACACAAATAAATGCCCTTACCGGGATTCGAACCCAGGACCATCGGCTTCACAGGCAGAGTCACTACCCACTAGGCCAGACCGGTCGCCAAAATATGACAGATGAAGTGGAAAAATATACAAGGCAAAGTGTAACTTTATTCGCGTGGCGCTTGTCGCCTTCCATATACAAACAAAAACAATTAAGACAAGTTAGCTTATCTATGTAGTGTTTCTGGTTACAAAAATGCATTTAACCGATTTTCAAGACAAAAGTGATCCTATAAATGCTCCGTGAACAAGGCTGTGTATGGAACATTAAAAATTTACAATAGCATTTGCTGTTTACAAGAGCAATAATAAATCATGTCATCAAAATATACTCGCGGAGTCCAGCCGTTTTTAGAATTCCGTACATAAAGGGTAAAAACACTAAAAACGGGACCCTATTACTAAGACTTCGCTGTCCGTCTATCTGTCACCAGGCTGTTTCTCATGAACCCTGATAGACAGTTGAAATGTTCACAGATGATGTATTTCTGTTGCCGCTATAACAACAAATACTAAAAACAGAATAAAATTTATATTGAAGTGGGGCTCCCATACAACAAAACGTGTTTTGTTTGCCATTTTTTGCGTAATGGTACGGCGTCCGTGCGCGAGTCCGACTCGCATGTGGCCGTTATTTTCATCGTTTTCTAAACAGGCTTGGGAGATCAGTCTCCTATCCTCAGCTAGTATAAAGTTTGGGACTAGGCTGATCTGTAAAATTGTACCTATGTAATTATTTATTTAATTATTTACCAATGGGGTAGGACTGCGCGACGACCTGCTCGTCGGTGAGGTCCTCGTGAACCGCGACCCGCTTGAGACTCATCGTTCCCACGCATTTCTTGCCCAGTTTGAAGTGTATAGAGCGCCCAGCGATCTTTAGTACCTGAGAAAAAAGTATAAAATCATTATAGAAATGGGCGTTTTCTAAAATAAATATTGAAAACCCGATTCTCCCAGATCCTGGTGTTTTTGGGTTCATTCAACTCAGAATCACTAGCATATTCAATCCTGATGATAAAAAAAATTGTCCCAAAAATTTTGTATGAAAATTGTACATTCCACTACGTCACGGTACATACAAGTCAAATTATTTCTCATACTAAAACGTGACGTAATGGAATGGACATTTTGGGACATCTTTTTTTAATGGTAGGATGGAGAATGCTGTCGATTCTGAGTAGAATGAGCCCAAGAATATCCAGATTTGAAAGAATCGGGTTTTCGATATTTATTTTAGAAAAAGCCCAAATATTATTATCGCGTACGCGATCTTATTTAGGTGTGGCAACCCTCACGACGCGCAGCATCCGCGCGATATGCCTAGACGCCATTTTGTATTCAGTGCAAAGATTGTTCAGCAAAAAGCTCATATATGCCACCTGAGGTTCCAGTCCCGGTTTGCTTTCTACGACACCTTTTACAACAGATTCAATTATTTTTGACACATTTAGGGTTCCGTACCTCAAAAGGAAAAAACGGAACCCTTAGAGGATCACTCGTGCGTCTGTCTGGCTGTCTGTCCGACCATTCCCTCCCCCCCCTTATCTCCCGAAACTTCTGGGTCTACAATTATGAAAAAAATACACAAAATAGATCTTTACCTATAGATGACAGGAAAACCTATAGAAATGTGCAGTGAAGCGTGGGACTTAATGTACGGAACCCTTAGAACGCGAGTCCGACTCGCACTTGGCCGGTTTTTTCTTGTACAGTTGGCTACTAGAGGTTAAACATGGTGAGTGTGAGCAAACCTGCGCTTCCTCAACGATGTCGCCTTCCTTGAGTTTCGTCTCTTGTTCGAGATTAGGTCGCACGCTTTCAAAGATGTTCCTGGTAGTTAAAAATGGCGCGTTGCGAGTCGGCATCACGTACAACACGTGGGCTCTAATCTATAACATAAGGAACATAACAACGTTTAAAATAAAGGATTCCTAAAACAGACGAACGAAATATATATTATTTTGACAAGAAAGTTTATAAAAAATGTTTTTCTTTTGACCTTTTGTCCGAGAGCCGGCTTCCTGTCCTTATTGCGATCGACGTGAAAGCGCTGTACATACGCCGTGGCGTCCAGCACGCGGCCCTCGATTCCGTTGTCCAGGGGCTGAAATAATAGGGAATATTACGCGAAACTGCGTAGGGGGCGCCACTCCCACAATAAGTCATAATCTAAGGGTCGAGGAGAGAGTCGAAATGTTGTTATCTAACCTCTCTATCACTCTAGCATATTCGAACGATAAAGAGGCAGATAGCCGAGTTCGATTTCGCGTTTCCCGGTAGGCCCTTTGTAAACAAACCGCCTTGATGTATCAATGTCATATTTTATTGTCTGTGAAAACTTGTCAAAAACAGTTTTAGGTCTGTACGTAACTACATAACTTATTAAGGAAAACTTTCTTTAATAAATTGGTTATGTAGTCACGCATATTAGTATAGCGTGATTGAATAAATTGCGTAATAGGGAGTATTACTGCAGTGTTTTGCCGCCAGAGTGCAGCACTAGCTCCTTTAGTAAACCATAGAGTAACTTATACATAACTATGTACAGTACAGAATGTATAAGTTAACCAAGTGTTAAGTAAACCATAGAGTAACTTATACATAACTATGTACAGTACAGAATGTATAAGTTACTCTATGGTTTACTAAAGGAGCTAGTGCTGCACTCTGGCGGCAAAACATTGCAGTAGTACTCCCTATTACGCAATTTATTCAATCACGCTATACTAATATGCGTGACTACATAACCAATTTATTAAAGAAAGTTTTCTTTACTATATCGATAAATGAACAACTGAGGAGTGTCTTTTCAAAAGGGTTTATTTTTTCTGGGAATCTATTTCTAAATTGGACCTTAAGTTTTCTTGAGCAAGGTTCTCTCTAGAAGTACCGCTAAGAAAAAATAAACCCTTTTGAAAAGACACTCCTCAAGTAAACCGAACTGAGAGAAAAATCTGAATTTTGATTTGTCATATTATAGTTCAAAATACAATGCCAAGGAATTTTATAGGCTACTGGGCGGCTAGGGCGCCGCACTTTCCTAGTATAGTTACACTAATGTACTGAATACTAATGGCTAGTACACACCTTGTCGACGGTGAACTCTAGCGCGGTGCCGGGCAGCAAGCTCTTCCCGAGGTTTGATGGCTTCTTGCGGCGCACCGCCTTCTGTAGCGCTCCCGGAGTAGCGCTCAGGGAGACTATACTGTTGACATCACTATATACATACCTTGTCGACGGTGAACTCCAGGGCGGTGCCGGGCAGCAAGCTCTTCTTAATGTTTGATGGCTTCTTGCGGCGCACCGCCTTCTGTAGCGCTCCCGGAGTAGCGCTCAGGGAGACTATACTGTTGACATCACTATATACATACCTTGTCGACGGTGAACTCCAGGGCGGTGCCGGGCAGCAAGCTTTTCCCGAGGTTTGATGGCTTCTAGCGGCGCACCGCCTTCTGTAGCGCTCCCGGAGTAGCGCTCAGGGAGACTATACTGTTGACATCACTATATACATACCTTGTCGACGGTGAACTCCAGGGCGGTGCCGGGCAGCAAGCTTTTCCCGAGGTTTGATGGCTTCTTGCGGCGCACCGCCTTCTGTAGCGCTCCCGGAGTAGCGCTCAGGGAGACTATACTGTTGTCGTCACTATATACACACCTTGTCGACAGTGAACTCTAGCGCGGTGCCGGGCAGCAAGCTCTTCCCGAGGTTTGATGGCTTCTTGCGGCGCACCGCCTTCTGTAGCGCTCCCGGAGTAGCGCTCAGCGAGACTATACTGTTGTCTGCTGACGTTGTTACTGACTTCACGCTAGTCCAAGTCAACATCCCCGTGTCTAAAGAGGATAAGTGGGTGAATCAACTTTTTGGTTTCATTGAAGTGTCTGCTGTTGAAATTTGTTTGCCCTTATAAGTTGTTTAGTCATTTGTTTGTTGGAAAGAGATAACATACTAGAGGAATCTTAAAGTTTATGAATAACGAGATAGTTTAGACATTAAAATCAAAGGCTAAACAGCTAGTAATAAGTGGGCTACAGGGTGTTACCTACTTGATTTATGGATATTTTTCTCAAAAATGGACGGCAAAGTCGACGTTGCCGGTTAAAAAATTGGTAGCGAAGTGCGTAGTTTATGGTCATTCAAAAAATTAAAAAGTTAAAAACATTGCAGTCTCGATTTCGGGACTGCAATGTCGCATACAAATCCCATTATTTAACGAGTTCCAAACTTTTTAAAACTTTAAATGGCCATATCAAATGAAGGCATAGGTCCCTTAAACAGCCAAACAGATGATCAGCACTTATTATTATAAAGCCTATAACAGACTATCGCACCGCACCGCGACCTTGGAGCGTCGCACCCATAAGTGAGAGCGAGAAAGAGATATCTGTTTCTCGCTCTCACTTATGGGTGCGACGCTCCAAGGTCGCGGTGCGGTGCGATAGTCTGTTACAGGCTTAATGTTGGTACCGCCACTATTTAGGTGTCTCAAATAGGTTGGCGTATTTTAAGCAGAAAAATACACTTCTTTTTTTTTTAAAGGTGGCAAGCAATTTTTTTTAATGGTTGTATTTTTTTCTGTGAAAATTAGAACGTTGCTAAGTAGAAGAAATAGAAATATTTTACAGAACTTACAGATAAGTTCTGTAAAATATTTCTATTTCTTGCACCATTTTTGAGAAAAGCACTATATATGACTCGGCTGGAAGGCTACTTGCTGGCTTCGGATTCAATTAAACGGACTCCCAAGGTCGTCCGTTTAAAACGAATCCTCAGCCTGCAAGTAGCTACTTCCGAACCTCGACAATAATGTACTATTACTGTAGTAAAATATTTAACTAAATTATCTTAATGGCTCCTCTACACGATGGGCCAGCGCCGGCCACTCCAAGGGACGCAGCCATGCGGTAGAATGAGATAGCAATATCACTTGCTCCCTCTAGCGCATAAATGCGTCCCTTGGAGTGGCCGGCCCTGGGCCATCGTGTAGAGGAGCCATAACATTGAATACTATCGCGTTTTTTAACCATAATTTTAAGCGAGCTATTCACAATTTTTTTTTCACCTTTCCACAAAAAAATCAATTATCTGAGTCTGAAGTAATAGCTTATTTATGATGCTCTTTCAATTATGATCCAGCAAACTTTATACTTTATGCAGAGGTGTGATCCTAATTATGTAACAACAAAAAATATAAATCCAATGTCACTCACCTAGCTCAATTTCAGGGTTGGCTTCAGCCTTAGGTAGAAAGGCTCTAGTGTTAGCTACACCGATATCCATCACGTAACCATGGTCTTCCACCGATGACACCGCTGCCTGAAGAATGTCACCTGTGCAAATTGAAATAAATTTGTATCAAGAGCCAAGCATTCAAAAAATTTTTTGTTATTAAACTTCCAAATAGGAAAAAAATAATGATACCATTCGTATCCTTACATTTTATTAAAAAAATATATTGTATAGCAACCATATATATAAACACAATATTTCACCGATAAAATCGCAATTTCCTTGTTTTCCATACATTGAAACGGCTTCTAACGTTACATGGTGACGTCACGTTGTATTGCCATTTTCTATGAAGCGTTTCGTCAGTAAAGCGCGGGTGCCAGACTGTGACCATCATTTGTGACTTTTGTATTGCTTTAAGACAATGGGTCCCCTACAGACATTTGATCGACTGATACCATTCATAAAAAATTGTCAAATACCCTATTGCGTTCTGTCACAAACTTTTTAATTTAAAGTTCTATCTCTAATTCTATGTACACACACCTTTAAGCAGGTCAGAGTGTGACCGCCCCGAGTTGATATGCTGTGGCATCATGGACAGCATGACACCTTCGCTGCCCCCATTTGCCTCTAGCACATGGACTGCCACGTACTGTCCCGGACTGAACATCTCTGGTAGATCTCGCATTTTCTCTATCTGGTGTAAGGAAACAAAAAAAATATTGTGACCACCTGTAAATCTAAGATTATATGTGATAGGTATTTATGGAACAAGCGGTAGTGTTATGGGAAAAATGCTTTCATGTGTCGGGATATTTTTCCTCTTTCCTAACTGATTCTTCAGAAATTTTGGGAGCAGGTAGTTAGATAAAGTTATCTGTCATTTCGTTTTTTTGATAATGTTTAAAATGGTGGAAATTGGCATAAAGGACTAAAGTACCAGTGCTCTTAAGACTTAGTGCCATAAACCCTATGGTACTAAAGACCATTGTGAGTTTGCTGTGATAATAAAGTTAATACTCAACAAAGTTCAAATATACTTTATTCATGTAGGCAACAAGCACTTATGAATAGTAAGTAGGTATTACATATACATGATTTAATATTTTACTAAACTGTAATTTTATTTATTAATTAAACTGTATACAAATACCTCATCATTAACATAAGCCTCCAGCATCTTGTTGTACGGCTCGCTGATGTGACAGGCCATGACATTGCCCTCCGTCTTGCCTGGCATTGTGATGCGCATCTTTGTATCAAGCACTTTCCATACTCGGCCCAGCAGATTCACTCCTGGTTTCAGTGTCTAAAATATATTACAATTTTACAATAAATTAAACAAATACCTGACGTCAATATAAAATAGCGGCTTAGATAGATAAAAAATATTATGAATCATGACAAAATTTCCTTTCCTAAATTTTATGCATTCAGACAGGCTTTGTGTTAAAAACTTGAAAATACTCATTATGTTTATGAATACAACAATTTTCCTTGCCTACGTTTTGACGACCGGTCTGGCCTAGTGGGTAGTGACCCTGCCTGTGAAGCCGCGGTCCTGGGTTCGAATCCCAGTAAGGGCATTTATTTGTGTGATGAGCACAGATATTTGTTCCTGAGTCATGGTTGTTTTCTATGTATTTAAGTATTTGTATATTATATCTATCGTTGTCTGAGTACCCACAACACAAGCCTTCTTGAGCTTACTGTGGGGCTTAGTCAATTTGTGTAAAAATGTCCTATAATATTTATTTATTTATTTAATTAAGATAATCAATACGTAAAAAAATATAGTTTAAACAATACCTTACCTTATATCCAATCCCTGATGCGCACATCTTGTATGACTGATCCACCTCCTTAACCGCTTCATCAGATAAGTAGCCGTCATCATTCTCCGGTCTTTTCTTTTGTTTTTTCTTCTTACCTTGGCCTTTTTCTGCAGCACCTAAAAACTAATGCAGAAATATTGAAAATTAAACCTATCCTTTCATAACAGAGACGGTATATCTAACGCACTAAGTACTTACGTTACTGCTTTGCTTAAAATATGTCACATTAGGCTTTTTTCCGCCACGAGGAAAGTATTCTTCGGTCATTTTATATTTGTTATTTTATTTTACATGAGTATTGAGTACTCTGCACAGATGTATACACTACACGCGAACTTTGGAGGTTATAATGGCGTTTCGTTATTGCACTGTTGCATATAAATGTCAAATATGTATTTTAATCACATGAGTTAAGTATCTAACATCTAGTTCATATTTTTTTGCCTGTAAAATGTTTATTTCTTTCAACGAATGAAAATCGTATAAATTGGTGGCATATGAGAAACTTTAACGCGAAGTAAACTGAGCAAGTATGATGAATAAAACGCAATTGACAGTGTATGATGCCATGTGCAATGTGCATTATTTTACGCTACCGTCATTATGCTTCCCAGTTGCATTAAAATGAGATATTATAAAACTTTTCTCAAAATGCAGATGAAAACAAAATCTTGTGAATTTATAGATCCCGATAGATATAGAATCGATCCATCAAATCAATTGCAAAATTTCTACTACGTTAGTAGAAATATTAAGAGTTGCCACACTTATAACCCGACCAAATGAAAAGATACAAAAAATGTTTGCCATTCATTACATGACTACAGCATTACATAACTGTCCAGGTTATATTTTGACAGCCGGCCGCCGGGTATACCTATTGCAACGAACGATACGCGACCAATTTGCTCTGTATATTAAACACCAATTTACAAGTCGATTACTTCGATTAGAAGGGGCAGGAGTGCATACCCAAGCAAACGTTTAAAGACTGGTAAGGTAATAATAATAAATTACCATAATAATTTATTCCAAATCACATTCGTCTACGCGCATCGTGCGTCATTAAATCTAATCAATTAGAGTTTAGTATTATTTCGTGTGCATTATCATCGTGAGTTTTGGTTGAACAAGTCGTGAATTATCTACATTTATCAATATAGATAAAGGTACTTCGCTCGTAGACTAGGTGCTCAACCGGTTTAACCAGTTATTTAATTTAGTTTTTCCTGTTATTTGGACCAATTATTTTATAAACAAGCTGTTTTTCTGCTTGTTTGTAGTGACCAGCAATCATCATGGTGAAGAAAATTGTGATATTCGGCGCCACGGGCATGACAGGGCTCTGTGCGGTGGAAGCTGCTGTAAAGAAGGGTTAGATATTCATATTTAGTACTTACATTGGTATTCTTTTTAGATGCTATATGACATTGTTTTTATAAATGGATTTTTTACCTTGTTGTTATAATCATAATATCATTATTACAAGCATCTTATTATTGTGTTGTTGTTACATGTTTTAAATATTGACTAGATTTTATTTGAGTCAAGGTAGAAGATCAAATGAATTTCAAATACCTGTCTTTACTCTTTAGTATAAAAAAACTTCATATCCTCAGTATCAAAACATATTTTTCAAATCACATCTTAAGCCACTATTTGTAATTTAACTTTTTTGCCAGGCTTAGAAGTACGCGCATTCGTCCGCACGCCATCCAAACTCCCTGCAAATCTGCAGGACAAAGTTGAAATCTTCCAAGGCAATGTGCTTGAGCCAGACTCCGTCCACGATGCTGTTGAAGACATGGACGCAGTAGTCATAGCCTTGGGGACCAACAACCAACTGGAACCTACCTCCGACCTGTCCGAAGGCACTAAGAACATCATTGAAGCGATGCGGGCGAAGGGTGTGAAGATCTTGTCGGTCTGTCTGTCAGCGTTCTTGTTCTATGAGCCTGACAAGGTGCCCCCAAGGTTCGTGGACCTGAATGAGGACCACAAGAGGATGTACCAGGCGGTTAAGGACAGCGGTTTGAACTATGTTGCTGTGTTCCCTCCACATATTGCTGGTGAGTTTTTTTTAAGATACAAATATTAATTGACAGTAATCTGCCATTGATGGTAAACTTTCCTACATTTTTAATCTCAAGTAATCTTGATATATCATAGTCATGCTTAGCCCAATTTATTTGAGAATGGAGGACACAACTAACATATAAAAAAAAAATATATATATTTATTGTTGCTATACAATATCATTGTATTCTGTCTAGGTTCCTGGCATTTCAGATGGTAATAATAGTTTTGATGCATTCATCAAACTCATCCATTGTAGAGTCTATTTAAGTTCAATTTTACTGAAAATATCACTTTTTTTTTTCTGGCTTACTCCCTGCACTTTGGCCCAGGGTGAATTTGCCAGTCGGTGTTGACTTTCACACGTGAGGAGAATGTTCGGTATAGTAATTTTGTAATATCACTTATTCGACCTTTTGTAATATCACTTGTCAATTCAAAAGTCACTGATCAGTGTTATAACCGCCACAATCGAAGTTCGTAAATAGCGGGCATCTTTCTCTGTCACTCTAATTACGCCTTCTTTGGAGGAAAAGAGAAAGATCCCGGCAATTTGCGAATTTCGGTTTACGCGGTCTACCGCGTAAACCGCAGAGACTGAAAGTCCCTGAGGGTCACACTTATTTCAGTCTCTATACACATAATAATAAATTTCAAATTGAAAAGTAAAATGTTTCATATACAGGTTAGATTAATCTGTGTGAGTTTATTCCCAAATATTTATTTATTATTAAAACTACCTCATAATTGTATTTTGCTTGTACACAGATGAGCCAAGCAGGGAAGTCATTGTAGAAGTGAACCCGGAGAAATCTCCGGGCAGAGCCGTCTCCAAGTACGACCTGGGAGCGTTCCTGGTGAACTCGCTGAGCGAACCTAAGTACTACAAGTCTGTTATTGGCATCACCAATGCGGTCAAAGCTTAGGACGTAATTTTTATGTGCCAGGCACATGCTATAGTTTGTCTGTTTAGATTATTAACCAGTCATTCAATATTATTTTTACCTTTTCGAACCTACCCTAAATATCTTTTAGGTTTATTAACCTTTTGACCGCCACAGACGGCTGTGGACGTAATCGGAAAGTCTTGTCAAGGACGCAACGACGGTCACAGCCGTCACCTTCGCCAATGTAATAGGGACTTACGCGGGACTCCGTAAAGTTCAATTTCGCTTAAGTAATCGCGATCGCCTGGCGTGCGCAGCACGGCATATTCCTTCGCCGTCTGGCGTTCAAAGGGTAATTTTTAGATTCATATTGAATAAATATTTTATCTTTAGGTAAACATTATTTAGTTGCATGACTCACAGTTTATTAAAAATGTTTCCTTAATAAACTAAATGGACAACACTATACAATTGTGTGACAGTATAAAAATAACATCTATATGGTTGTGTTAGCACAAGATACCTTCGATAATGTAAGGTCCGTTTTTGTGCACTTATAGCACTATATTTTTAGTATCTGAAAATTCGTAAACCTTATTCCGAAGGCATAAGATGCACCAATAATCAATTAACACGTTTACTGCTGCAACTGTTAACTGTCAACCTTAGGCCTTTTAATAGGCTTGCCGTGACCCATATGTGAGTGGGACAGTGAACGTGTTAAGGCTGAAACCAGACAAGCTACGCCCCCCTAACCCACCCACCTTAAGAGATGTTAGTACAGTCAGCAGCAGAAGTTGCTAAGCGGGCGAGGTGTTCACAATTACCTTGACGCGCTCTTATTCCCCAATAAAGTCGCGACAAGATCATTTTGAACACCTCGCCCGCTTAGCAACTTCTGCTGCTGACTGTACCGTACTAGCATATTAAAGAACCACTAGTGACTAGTGCTAGTCGAAATTTGACTACTGCGTATATACTATGAGTATACTGATGAGTATACAGAGTGCTTCCTGTAACAGGAGCAATAAATTAAATTGTAGGCTGTACTCCTCAAACGGACCAACATTTGTTCAGCAACTTTTGAAAATAACTCAGGTTTTGATTTTTATTACACTTTAAAGTTTATTCTAAGACGCAATGTATTGTAAATTTTGTTATGTTTAAAGCGTGACAGGCAACGTCAAACACACTGATGTCAGCGTACATTGAAGGCAATATTTATTTTGTATGAAAAAGAGGAAGTCTAAAGGATTCATAATTTTTAAAAGTTGCTGAACAAATGTTGGTCAGTTTGAGGAGTACAGCCTACAGTTTAATTTATTGCTCCTGTTACAGGAAGCACCCTGTATATACTACCAAAAGGTTATTTTATTATATATTATTACGAAATTGTTCCATCATTATACATGACGAGATGTATGCTATGTTATGTAAAGATAAGAAAATTTGTATACAGTTTAGTTTTAGATGTATATTATATTATATACTTATAAAGTTTCAAATAAATATTATTTCTGTTTATTTTCACTATTTCTTTTTAACACTACTAGTCTCACTACCCCTCGCATCTGTTGAAAAATGTAGTTAGAGTTAGATCAAACTAAGTTGGCAGCGATTTAAAAATAACACTCGCACAGTCTGGGCGATCAAAATCGCTGCCTACTTACATTGCACATTGCAAAATTTCTTCTGAGTTAATAGAAATATTAACAGTTGCCACACTTATAACCCGACCAAATGAGATGAGAGATGCAAAAAATGTTTGCCATTAATTACCTACATGATTACAACCGTCCAGCGTGTTCAGATATTTGTGACCACCTTGGCCGCTCCGATATATCTGATGGCGACTGTACATATGTTTCATTTCTGAGCAAAAAGTCCCACTTTTGTCGCTTGCCATAAGGACGCTTTGACGGGTTATTCGTATGACGATATAAGCAAATATCGTCCTTACAGTAAGCGCCAAAATGGAACCTTTGACTAGATTTCAACACATATACAAATACATATATGTATTTAAAATCATAATTTTACCGCGAACTACGCGGGCTTGCCGCGGACTTTAAATCGGTATTACTAAGCTCTACGAAGGGAAGATGACGTCATAGCTATTGCTGGTGCCACTTGGCGGAGGAAAGCACATGATCGGGAACTTTGGAGGTACTTGGGGGAGGCCTATGCTGGAAAGCAAGGCAATCTTGACTCCAACAGCGTAAAAAAAGTAAGTTTTTTTTACGTTAAAAGAGGTATAACATGTTTCTATTATATTTTGTAAAACTAGTTGATAAGATTGTTAAATAAAGGCTTATTGAATTGAATCTCTAATAATACCTAATACAAATGTACCTATTGTTCTTGTGTATTCAAGCAAGAGAGAGGGAAATAACAAAATTTCCATTTTCGCTGGGCGACATTAGTTTGACCTTTGGCTTGATGTTAAACAGCCACAAAGTTCACGTTAATGGTATAGGTAGTGTGCGCTGTTATTATTATCAGTTCCCCAGTAGGCTTAGCACAGGAGCGCCACGACAGTAGGTACAGTCAGCAGCAATAGTTGCTAAGCGGGCGAGGTGTTCAAAATTACCTTGACGCGCTCTTAAGGCCAAGAACGCACCACGATTTTTTGTCGCGCGATTATTTTGTCGCAGAAATGCAACGTATGTGTTTATATGCCAGTGCGCGCATAGGGAATGCGGTACCGGAGTTACCGGAAATGTCAGTACCGATACTGTTCCCAGAACCGGGATTGACATTTCCGGTACTGGGAAAGAACCGGGATTTCCCGGTACTACGGTACTTTTCGGTACTGAGTATGCACTGTTATAAATAATTTTTGTGAAATGATGAAATACTCATATGAAACTGATAATTAAGAATCAATTTTGTGTAATTCAGTATAAACACAACTTAGAACGGAACAAAATGGATAAAATAGACACTAGCAGTTAAAAATGCGTAATCCACTAGTTGAATAGTTGATCCATCTGACGTTTTTAAAACTATACCATACTATGTGTTTTTTGTCTTTTACTTTTTATAACAAAATAAAATCATTTAGATATCAAAAAGTACGTTTGGATTGGCCCCCTAGTCTTTATTTCTTTATTTTAATACACATATACACACGATCAATCTACAACAGCTATTATACTTATAGTAAGTGTGTTCTATGTTTAATATTAAACTGTTCGTACTTTGAAATTTGCTTGCTCTCTGTTTGGCCCGAGGGTTAACTGGTAGAGAATGCCTTCTGGCATTAAGTTCGCCTTTTGTACATTTTTTTACTGTGCAATAAAGTTTAAATATAAATAAATAAATAAGTACCTGACTGTCAGGACTTTGGGTAGTTAGTTAATTATCACTCTCGATGTCGGGTCGCCAACGCCCCAATCGTAGCAAAATACCGAGCGGGACAAACCGCCGGGCAACCAAGACTGCCGAGGGTACCATCGCCCACACTGTTAATTGACAGTTCGTATACCTTATAACAAAAGGCATAAGGTCCACTGATGGACAGTTAAGAGTGTTGCGGTTACAAGGGTGCTACGGAGACTACGCGCCAAATTTTAGACTGATTTAATGCGCTTTTTTATACTAACTTTCCAGTACCGAAAAGTACCGAAGAACCGGGATTTTAATTACCAGAACCGGTACCCGAAAAGTTGAAATTTCCCGGGATTTCCCGGTACTTTCGGTACCGGGAATTCCCGGGAGCATTCCCTAGCGCGCACATGCGACAAGAAAATATGTATTACAGCGCGATTTTAAAATCGCGTCGCAAAATTTAAAATCGTGGTGCGCGCTTGGCCTAAGCTGGAAACAAATTATCGGACGCGGCTGACGCGCGCGACATAAAAGTGTGCACAGTCAGGAACATCCAGCGCGCCAGATTTCTGTCGGATGTCCGAAGGCTCAAGGTTACGTCCACGGCTTACCTCCGATAGTTTGCACAGTTCAGTGTATATTCATTATCTATATACCTATAAGTCGCGGCTGTGAGCCGCGTCCGATAATTTGTTTCCAGCTTTATTCTCTAATCTAAACAATATAAAGTCGCGTTGAGCACCTCGGCCGCACCGATATTTCTGATGGCGACTGTACAAAATCAAATATAATAAAACCATGCCAAACACCAACTTGTAAATGCGACATCAATGACATCACACTTGTTGTTGTTTTATACTCTAACTAGCGACCCGCCCCGGCTTCGCACGGGTTAACAAATTATACATAAACCTTCCTCTTGAGACACTATCTATAAAAAAAAACCGCATCAAAATCCGTTGCGTAATTTTAAAGATCTAAGCATACAGACAGACAGACAGACAGCGGGAAGCGACTTTGTTTTATACTATGTAGTGATATCTGGGAGACCGAGCTTTGCTCGGAAAACATATAAAATCTCAAAAATTAGCGTTTTCCCAGAGATAAGACCTAGCTAGATCGATTTTTCGCCCCCGAAAACCCCCATATACCAAATTTAATCGAAATCGTTAGAGCCGTTTCCGAGATCCCCGAATTGCTCGTTTAAAGGTATTAGATATCCTCTATTAATGGAACCCTCTGTAAATGAAGGCAGACATTTATTTATACCTGGCTAACTGAGACCCTGTGGATAAGTGTGTTTGTTTTAAGTAAATTTGTGTTTTGTACAATAAAGAGTTTATACAGTATACATACATACATAAGTGGAATACCTCATGTTCTTGGCTTCAGGACTAATTAAAACACGTGTATTTTAATTAGTTTATTATGTTTCAAATATTTCTTCCTTGTTACATCTTTTTTTACACAGCACAATTAGAACATAGCCGTATGTATGCAGTTATGTATGCTATTACTATGCATACTGTCCGGTGTTGTTGAATTAGTCGGAATGATCGGTGACGATGCCGCTTTTCTAGGTCTTCTGGTGCTGGTGGAACTGATGGATGATGAACTCCAAATCCTCCACGGCCAGTCGGCTAACGAGCTCATACTTAACCAGATCTTTGTATTCAAGAGTTGAGAAGACTCAACGTAATTCAAACTCAAGCTATTAAAAGATCTTTTGTTCAGAATAGCAAAAATAAATTCTGTTTTTTGACTGACGCTCGGTATAGACGGGCTAGTGATACCGTAAGTTGTCGTTGATATTGGATAACTTGTGTGTGAGGAGTCTGCAGAAAAGAATCGGCGCGAGCTCCAGGATTCAGTGTCCCACGGGCTTTCTATCATGTCCAATGTGTCAGTAACTGATTGATCGAATGAATTAGAGCTGAGAGTAGCGTTTGAAACCGTGGAGGTTTGACCGTTCACAAAATCTTTCCTCGACTGATTCGCCCTTATATCATTGTCATCTTTATATGAGTAGATAAACTTGCATCTGGTGTAGGACATTATGCGGTGTGTATTCGAGACATCATCAGAAACGGGTAGATTTCTGTGGCCACTATTAGGAGCCAGCGGTACGCTAAGACTGAGGCGACGAAGCTCTGCAGGTATGCAGCAGGATTCATTCTAAATTCAGAAATGGCTTCTACTTGCAATTGGTACTTTTATGTAGTTCGGTAGGTATTAAATTCTTAGCATCGTCACGGTTTATTAATCCATATGTCTATTATATTATATTTTTTACATTTATCGTATTGTGGTTTGATTGAAGTTTGTTGACTGACGTGACGTGACGTTTTGAGATAAATTGTTTATGGTTAATGTATGACAAATTAATTGATTGTTGTTGATAGTCATTTTGTAATGGCAAAAAACCTTCTTGGCAAAGTATCCACCAGCATATATATAAGTCTGTCTGTGCGGAAAGAGAAGAGCCGTGAAATGCATGGGGTTCCGTACATTCCACGACTCTTCTGATTCCGCACAGAGTCTATTTTGCAATGATTTGCAACGTATTGATGAACAACGACCCGTCCCATAAATTTGTGGCACCAAGTGCCACGTAGTGCCAAGATATCGCGGTACAGTACCATTTTGATCGGGCGGGGGTACAATAATACCTTGTTAGCTTTAAAAACAACTTATTAGGCACAAAGTTCTGGAATAAGTCGCACTAAATAGCATTTAAAAATATGTTCAATTAGTGCACTATTATATCCAAATCTTGTAAGTAAGTAGTGGTCGAGCCAGTAGTGATGACACTACAACTTTTCGTATAATTGTCCGAATAGGTAAACTTACGTATTTGCAAGTAATTAGAGAGTCAATAGATTTGTGACGGAAGTAATAGGTACAGGTACACATCAAGAAACGTGACCACCATAAACAACCTACTTAATCACGTTTCTGGTTCCACTACTGTCAGAGACTAGTACTCAATAAAGACTGTTAATCTACACAATGTTGCGTTCCTGATGATTATTGTACATGACGCCTCTTAAAATACTCTGAGGACCTTTGTAAAATGAAAAAAAAAAAGTTTATTAGGCCCTCTTTGTAAATAAAGATACCTACATATTTTATTTTATCTATATCAGAAGAACCCGCTCTTCCTTAGTGAAGTTATAATATTTTTCCAACTGACGATGACGTAAGGACATTTTATTTGTGTGTGTATCACAAAATACACTCACAAGGTTGCCGAATTTGCCGGTGGTCAACTTACTCGATCACACAGATAAAACAGTTGCAGTTCTTTATGGACTACTTAATGGTGAAATTCAACCATTGACCATTAGGTAAAACGTGACGAAAATCTCACTATTGCCAACACCATGTAAAGCGGGGGGCGGTATAACTAAATATCTCATAGCATTAACAATGTTTCTTTGATATTATAGAATAGTATTTATCACCTTAGCTAAATTAAGTGCAAAAATATATATTACCGGTTAATTTGTATGAATATAGTATTCGGTCCCTGATCTGAAGCAAGCATGAAATACGCTACTTTGTAATCGATTAGCATTCTTCATATTTTACTCGTCTTTGGCAGTGTTAATTATTCTGCGGCCGCAGCCGAAAAACCGTCACCTTCTTGACCACAGATAGGTACATGACAACGAATGTTGTCGATTAACCGGATTAACACTTACTTTTGTAACTATTAACCAAGCATTAATTCAATTAATTAGGCTACTACCGTTTGTTAATATATTATGCATGGGTGGTAACGTTAGCGTTATACTAAAACCAGTAATAATAGTAAATTAGCTATACGTGTATTTAATGAATTACCGAATGAATTAAAAATGTTGCAAAGCAATATTTTTAAGTATAAATTAAAGAAATGGCTGATTGAGAAGGAGTATTACAATCTTAAAGAATTTTTTGACGATGCATGTGACAACGAACTGTAAATTATTTAGTTAATGTAGTATAATATTTAGTTTATAAGTAGTTTTAAGAATTGTATTGTATGTTCGCAAAGGGCAGCTGTTGATACCATCTATTTGTAAGATCATCTATATGTATACACAGTGGACAATAAAAACCTTCTTATTCTTATATTTACATGTCACATACCTACTCGTAAAGGGGCCATTTTTTTCGTATTTATTTTTTTGACAGATTTTGATAGAAATTGGTAGGTTTGAAAAGCCCCTTATTCTGGTCGGAATAAACCAGAAATTCAAAATGGGGGCAAAAAAATGTATGAAAATTCTCATTGAGTTACGGAAAATTCCATACGTTTTCCGTAACTCAGTGGAAGATTTTGTAGGGCATACAGTGAAATTGCTCTTATTTTGTACAGCATAGAGAACTCTTATTTATCCACCAAATTTTATCAAAATCAGAGAAAAATTAAAAAAGGACAAAAAAATAAAAAATGACCCAAAAATTACATTACTACAACACAAACTCTCGTTAGGTAAGGTATGTGTCATTAGTCAATACCTACTGTTTATAGCCCCATTATGTTTGAGTATTCCAATTAAATTAAGTGAAACAAGAGAGAGAGAGTAAATGTTACTTTTTTCGGAAAAATTAAATATAATGCAATATGTCATATCTAGCAGTGCTCTGCTCATTGGTCCTAAAGGTTCATGCTAGAATTGACTCTATTTTATATGCAAAACGATTTATCTTTCCAAACGATCAAACTCCTAAACAGTCTTTGGTTAAATTAAAAATGGCAAAATTCACTGTCTCTGTGGGCGCCTCTCTAAGGCGCATATGGTGGAAATATTCGCTGTCATTAGGTGAAGTCTCGGTAGCTCAGTTGGCAGAGCATGGGCTAGTGATCCAGAGACGCGAGTTCGAGCCTCGCCCGAGACAGTAAATTTATTCACTTTTAATTTTAACCAAAGACTTTGTTTAGGAGATTAGTGTCATTCTATGGAACTTGCTATGTAAGTAAACTGCCATATTGAAATTGTCTCTGAATAATGAATTTACTAATGACTTTTGTTTACATAGTTAGCAAGTTCCATGACACTTTACATTATTTTGTTTCTGGGTTTGCGTGAATCTCGACTCTACCTCCTACGCCATAAGGTCCTCTTTCCTCTTACAGTCCTTCAGCAGCTCTATGTCCAGCACCGTCCTGCCGAGCTCCCCGGTGCGGAAGGCCTTGATCATAGTCCGAGCGACCTCGATGAAGTCTGGCACGTCACGCATCGTGCCGTCGAAGTCGCGCGTCCGGCGGATACGGTTGAACTTCACTGCACCGGATATTAGTACCTGTTCAATATTTTATTATTATTAAGGCTCATTTAGACGATGCGACAACTCATTACATTGCGGGTTTTGATCGGTCGGTTGAATTGGACGTAACCAACAGCAATGTAACTAAAATCTCATGCGAGTTCGCGCGCCGTCTAAATCAGCCCTTATTCCAATACTTCCAATAGGGAATATAACGCGAAACTCTTCGTAGGAGGCGCCACTTCCACAATCCTTCACAATCTAAGGGTCTACCGCAAACGAGAGAGTCGAAATTTTGGTATCTAACCTCCCTATCACTTGCATATTCAAGCGATAAATAGGCAGATAGCTACTCATCTATCTAGCTGCTTCGATTCCCGCGTTTCCCGGTATGCCCTTTGTCATGCCCTTTGTAAACAAACCGCCTCGATGTATCAATGTTATATTTTATTGTCTATGAAAACTTATCAGAAAACAGTTTAAGGCACAGTATGTATAAGTTACTCTATGGTTTACGATGGGTGCTAGTGCTGCAATTTTGTGGCAGAACATCGCAGTAATACTGCCTATTCTTTATTATTACTAAAACAAAAGTAAAATGAGTGTATTTTTGAACCCTTTGAACGCCACGCCTATCGTGTGCGGCACGTCGTCGTGAACCTTGTCGCAATGCACGAAGGTTGATATTCGGCTGAGCCGCGCGCGTCAGTTGACATCTTTAGCGGTCAAAGCGTTAATGGTAGGTATTGGCTTTTTCAATGAAAGATACTTTAATATCTCTTCGCCAGAACCAGGCGTGGCTCACTCCGAGATTTCGTCGCGTCGCTACAAGTACCTACAAGTACATGCGACCCCCACCAATTTTGGTGTCTAACCATAGTAGTTGCCGCGCGCCGCTACGGAACGGACGCCTGCTCGCGCTTGCGCCACCTAGCGGTCATATCTGTCGTAAAAGACGCGTTTTGTTAGAGTGAATCTTCTGTACCTAGTACTATTATTTATTCTGTACCAGAACTCATATCTATGATATCACCTCACCTTGTTAATGTCGTCACAGGGTTCTATCAGCCCCATGTAGTCCACATAACTGAAACAGCTATGCTTGTTGAGCCAGTAGAGTAGGTAGTCCGCGATGGCCTCCTCGCCTACGAGGTGATCTAGGAGATTACCACACAGGGCTAGCTTTAAACCCATCTCTACCTCCGTCACTGAGGGCTCTAGGATGCCTGAAATGATAGAGCAGATTTTATTGAATTGAACTGTTGTCAAATGTAATTTGCAACCTCAACACATTGGGGTAAAGTAGATTATTGAGTGCGACACAATGTAATCTTGTTGAATGTAGAACACAGAAGCAATAAATTTTTTAAACATATGGGCTACTCTGTACAGTGTTTGAAAAAAAAAAGCATTGAAATGTATTATATATTTCAGGATATTATTGTGACTCACCAGGAGTGTCCAACATGAATATATTAGGATTATTGTTGATCCTGATCTTCATCAGGACGCTGCGGGTGACACCGGCCACCGCGCCGACCGGCAACGCATGCCCGATGCCCATGTTCCTTGAGCGCAGCATGTTGATTAACGATGATTTGCCCACGTTTGGGACACCAATGATCATTACATTGTAGTCGGACTCTTCGCTTCTGTTATATCTAGTAAACAATCATTATTATTATGGTATGGTTTTATGTCAAGACTATCTGATGACTTGTCTATGTAGAGATTGTGGGAGAAGACCGGCCAAATAAAATGTACTTTAAGTACTGTCATAGGGCAAGAACTCTCGTATTTGTATACATATTTTGCTCAGACACAGTCAGAAGAAAGAGCTTAACTCCTTCTGCTCTTCCAACCTTTCTGTAAGTGAACTATGTGTACTAACGCAAGAGTTAAGGCGAGCTTGTAAAGTCTATTTTTTTATTCGGTAGACTGAAATGACATTTCATAGTATGAAATGACACTTTATGTTCATAATATGAACTGTCATTTCAGTCTACCGAATAAAAAAATAGACTTTAGAATATTTAGATGGTCCTCCCTTATAGACAAATATATTTTGAAAGTTTCATACAAAAAATGAACTTTATTTATACAAAAACCCTAAGAATATTACAATTTAAGGTCCCTTTTTTTCACCAAAGGTAATCTAGAGGTGCAAAGATAAAATCTGCAAGTGGGAAATTAATTCTGAATAGAATTTTTAGAAAACCCTTTATTGGATAACTTAAACATACAAAATACATAATTACCTATTCGAATCTTTAATAAGATCAACCATCAGCGGCCGTAAGGTCTTCAAACCACGGCAACTTTGGTCTTTACTGTTAGTAAACACTATATTTTGCACTCCCTCCTCTGCCTTTAACTGCTCCTTTATCCGGGGTATTAATGAACTTACAGTCAAGTCTTTCTTATTTAGAACTAGTATGTGAGGCTTGGCACCCGTTAAAGTATTCGTAAATATAGGATTTCGACCTGTAAAAGGTATTCTTGCGTCGTGAACTTCAATCACACAATCGACTGACTTTAACTTCCTCTGCATTTGTTTCAAGCCCTTGTTCATGTGCCCTGGGAACCAGCGGAGCAGGTCCTTGCTCACGAAAGGGCATTTTTTGCGAAAATTGTACGCTGCGGGGTTGAATTTTGTTGCCATTTCGATTTGTTTTGATTTTGAGGTTATGTGGATTTGAACGGTTTGGAATCAGGTAATCATTACCGAATTATAGAAAAACTTTAACTGAGTATACTTTTAAATATAATGTTAACTAGTTACGCAATTTTAAACATACACACTGTAACTGGTAAAAATATCGCGAAAATCGTGCCAGAAATTACAAAGTTCATTTATGTGTTGTATTTGACATTGACAATCAGCTGTTTCCGGGGGGTTGTTCAAAAACTCATACAGTAATCGTTCGAAATCAACCTCGTCTTTCAGTTTATTTAAAACAACCTTTAACAAATTTAAACTTTGATTTAAACAAATAATTTAATCGTCATTCGTGACACATTTCAGTAATTATTGTATTCTTGAATTTCATTGATATTTTCTTACTTCTTAAAGTTGTTTATAATTCAAACGTATTTCTAGATGAAATAATAGGATAAGGGTTACACTAATAGTTTAGCTATTTTAATAACTATCCAAATATGACTCAGCCTTACATGTGCGAGCCGGAGCTGATAGCTGCTACAGAAAATGTACTGCCAGACCTTAACAATGATTTAATTCTGGCCAAGAACTTCCTCAAACAACAGAGCGCAGCTACCGGAGACTCTTTGTAAGTGTTTAGATAATATAAGTGATTTGGCTTTGATCCATACCTATTCTAGGCATTCAGTAGATAAGTTACGGCCTCACTAACAAACAGCGATTCTTTGCCGATGCCAATCCCTTTAAGCCGTATCCAGACGAGCTGGGCAAATCGACCGATTTGACCAGGAAAATAATTGGCCAAACTCATCTAGCGTCCACACGTACACAATTTAATCACCAATTTGCATTCCATAGATACTAACTTCGAAAATTAACATTTTTGTGTCCGCACCTGCTGATTTGATCGAAGAATCAGATTGGCGTTTGCGTCCGCACGGCCTGATTCGATCGGACAATTTCATCAGATTGGCGAAAAATTGTCTCGTCTGGACTCCGCTTTATAGTTTTCATACAGACTACAGTACATTTTTAGAGAAACTCACCACCTTCCGCATGATTACATTTACCGTATTTTCTCAGATACGACCACATGGTGGACCTCGTGCACAAGATCCTCTCCACAAAGCCTCCGGACGTCGTGGACAACTTCGAGCAGTACTCGTGGGGGGTGAAGTTGGACAAGTTCCGGCCAAACTTCGACCTGCTGAATGACGTGTATCTCGCACCGCCGCAATTAGCCACCGTGCGATTGCAAGACGACATGTACCGGGTATAATACTGCTGAATTATGTGAAGTATTTACAGTATATCTAACATTAAACAACGGGAGCTAGCTACATGCGGGGACGTCCGCGAATAAAGACGGACGGGATTAGTTAAGCAACGCATACTTTATGAAGCTGAATGTAAACTCTGGCTAGCTAGTTTTGTCAGTAGAAAAAGTCACGAAATTCTTACGAAAATTTGTATGGGTGAACGATTATTCACGCCTACATTTTTCAAATTTGCCACTTTTTCTACTGGCAAGTACTGGCTTGTTTGAGAATTTTGCTCCATTCCTACTAGTTTCGTTACTAATTAAAATGGCGTTATTTCAGCTGGTGGCCAGCAAGTCAGTACAGATGGACGGTATGGACCAGGAGGAACAGGAGTTGGATTTGGAAGAAGAGGGCAATAAAGCTCGTGTAGCAGATCTTGTCGAGCACAATTATTATTTCCGAGAGGTAAGTATAATCATATAATCATTATCGTTGCAAGTATAAGTTGAACAATTTTCTGTGCTTGAATGAATTTGTTTTAGTCGTAGTATTGACATCTAGCGGCGAGTAGTGGAATAACAAGTGATAGCGACATCTATTAGTGTAATGTCGAACTAGTTTGCATATAATGAAACGAAACCCTAGTTTACTTTACTATCAGTAGATGGCGCTGAAATAAATAGTTGCACTGCCATCTAGTGGTGAAATGGAAAACCTACATAGTTTGTTCATAGACCTAAAGATGGCGCTATTATAAAAAATTGCTATTAAAAAAAGTTTCAACACATGGTTAGTTTATCGATTGATAGATGGCGTTAGAAATAGTGATTACAGTTATTACTATGAATTGAATAATTTAAAATAAACGGGGTCTGTTGCAGATTCGAGCAAAATGATATCATAGATTGGTGCGAAATATTATTATGAATAATAATTATGACTATAATAAAATGACGTTATTGACAGGGCGGGTACGGTCTGCCGGCCAGCGAGTGCTTCGCTGTGTTCATAGCGCTGAAGATGTTGGGAATTAAGGAGCCCGTGGCCAATGTCAGGTAAGAAAACACGGGAAAGCTCGAAATATTCGCTATGTGCACGACACGTCTGGTGCTGCCCTAATTTTCTCGGACATTCTACGTTAAATCTTATGGAGTAAAATTAGTTCAAGCGGCTGCCGCTAGTACTAATGTCGGACATTCCATAAGATTACCTGTGTTTGTGACGATCAGCGCCACTTCCCCCTCCACCGACTTCGCCCTTGCCAATAGGGGCTTTACTTTTAGCATTTTACCCGCTTTATCACCCTTTAGTCACAACACTGTCCATAATAAATGATAAATGAATAAATAATAAATGATATGATATGATATGATATGATATGATAATATAATAGTCTCGTTCATATAAAATTATATTTCATCAACAGGTTTTTCGGTAAAATATTTGGCACGAAACAGAACTACTATGTCGCAGAAACGGACCTCACTTTAGAAGAGCTGGATAGAAGAATAAGGGTGAGCAAGTTTCAATAAGGGTTAGTTAAGGGCACCCTGGAGGTTTGAAGGGCACTGAGTTTAGTGACTTATTTGCACGGATTAAGTACTCTAATGAATAATCTTACCTTTGTGTAGGAATTCGAGTTGAAAGATATGCCAGGGGAAGGTGACGACATGGAAGACAAAGAGGAAGCTGCAGACGAACATAAGGAATTGGGTAAATATATCTTGCACGTATTTTTTTATACTCTAAATTTATTACCTATACCTACCTACCTACCTACCTTTTACTACATTTCATCTTTACGAAAATTTGGAATTAATTGTTACCGTGCATTTCAAGGATGTTTTGCAGTACCCGAGCGTGTTTGCGAACGGCATTTAAAAGTATTAGCGCATTCGCTGGATTTGGATGGATTATTTGTTGAATTTCGTGTCTTAATTTTTTCTATTGAAATTATCCTGTCTAGACTAGTAGGACGGCGTCCCATATCCGAGATTCTTTCCAACCAAACCTGTAAAATTTGTCTCCAGAGGGAGAAGGCGAAGCTAAGGAAGACCAGAACAAGGAGCCAGTGCCGCCGACACTGCCGCCCGTTCCTCAGCCCGCGTGGCAGCCCCCGCCGCCCATCCCGGTGGAAAGGCCCGGCCAAGGCGTCAATAAGAAGGTACATACATCACGTATAACTGACTACTGCTATAAGTAGTCTGTATCTTTAGGTAAGTATACAAATCACAATTAGTGAATAATTTTACGGTTTAGACTCATTTAGACATAGAAAAAATCTCAAGCCCCTTTCTCAAGCACTAACAGTGCGAGCAGCGACAGGCGCGGCTCACTCCGCGATTTCGTCGCTTTGCTACAGGTAGCTAAAAGTACATTCATTCCGCCCCAATTTTGAGGAAAGCCATAAGCCGCGCGTGGCGCTGTCGCCACCTAGCGGCCATATTTGTGCTGAAAGTAACAGACGCGTTTTGTTCTAGAGAGTGAGTCTTCTGTACTTAGTACTATTATTTATTCTGTGGCAGCGTTCATACGGCCGTGTATCGCGTACTGCGGCGCGCCGCGTCGCACGCTGCGCTCGCGTCGAGAAAACCAGTTGGGGGAGGAATCGTCGTACGCTCTTCTAAAGAGTGGAGCATTAAATAAATATAATATATTTGGTATTCGTATGAAAACTTGGAAGTGTGATGGGTGCTTTTGTTTGTCAAGTACTTATTTATAACTGTGTACATCTAGCTAGGTCATTTAGTAACATATAATGAATGGATTTGTTTCACAAGTTCTCATAAACCGGCTTCGATCGTCTCCTAGTATTTTTGTACACTGTTCATACGATTGCAGGTGTACTGGGTGTGCAACGTTCCCGGAGAGGCGTGGACGTGTCTGCCAGACGTGACGCCTGACCAGATCCGGGTGGCGCGGCTGACTGTGCGCTGCATGACCGGAAACTTGGACACTGAGGTGAAATATCCATCATAAGCATTCATATATTTCCTAATAGTATACTGATCGAGAGCTCACTTTATGACAGATCGTCTTTTAGTTCTAATTCTGTAGTAAATCGTCTTTTCTATTCGCTCAATGACGTCTTGCACGAGAGTCTAGGTAATCGACCAACCACTCTGAAACTGATAAGTAGTGATATTATTTATTTTATTTAATAAAAGTACATGCAGTGATATTCTTAACTATAATCATAGCCCCGCAAAACTTAACAATGAGTTTGACTGTGGGGTCATCATGCAGTCTCTGGTTAATATGTACCTTAATATAACTTTAAGTAGGTAAATTAATTAATTACTACCATGTATCATGGTAAACCACCCTACGACTGCATCCACTCGCTGTTCATTAAAGGGGCCCACTGATTACCAGTCCGCCGGAAGATATCGGCCTGTCAGTTGTTCGGAACTGTCAACTTTTTGTTCTAACTGACAGGCCGATATCGTCCGGCGGACAGTTAATCAGTGGGCCCCTTAAGTTCAGGATCCAGTCCAGGTACCTATGAGGTATATAATTGCCTCAACCTAACATGACTCGAAGATTGGTGGGATGGGATGAGTGAGTGAGTGAGATGGGTACCTACTGTTTAGTGGTACCTACTTAAAACTTTATTCTATTTTAGGTATTGTAGGTTTTGCGTTCTCATTTAGATTCAAACGTTCCCGCCGTTCGACGGTACAGAGCGCAACTACCTTCGCGCCCAAATTGCTCGCATCCAAGCTTCCACCTCGATCTCCCCGCAGGGCTTCTACACCTTCGGATCTGGTGAAGAGGAAGAGGATATTGACATGGAAGAGGGCATGGGTACTTAAACTAATCCCTCTTATTTAAACTTAACGTAACTTATTTTTAAAATGTGTTTTCAATTGAAAGACACATCAAGATTGTTTACCTTATTTCTAATGCTAAAAAAAACGAACTATAGTAGTTCGCTCCGAATAGTAACTTACATTTGACCACTGATCCTATTGTCCTCACCTATAATCCTATTGTACCGATCATTCTTCAACGATAAGTCATCGTGGAAAAATTCTTGAACAATCATTCCGAAGAGTCAGAGAAGTCGTCTTTACTTTATAGGTTTGATACCAGCTTAATCTGACGGTTTAGCATGAGTTGCGTTGTCGCGCGCGACTCCATACATCAAACGCGACTTCAAGTATGGACTCGCGCGCGAGAACGCAACTCATGCTAGACCGCCTGATCACGATAACCCCTTGATACTCTTGTCTTTTAGGCGACATAGCGTTCAACCCGAACCCCTTCTACCGCGGTCACACCATTAAAGACCTCCTGGACCCGGACATGACGTACTGGGTGCACCACGGCCGCTACATCTTGCTGCAGGGACGGACTATCTGGTGGAACCCTAATGTTGGGATGGTGAGCATCTGATCGTCGTCATATTTATCACATGACGCCATAGTCGTCATTTTCGGGATTTAAAGGTTCCATGTTTTTCGCATAGTGAATTATTTCTTTGTTTATTATATTAACTAAATTACAAATGCTGGATTGCCGTGTCTTGGTTTATTACAAGCGATCCGCCCCGGCTTCGCACGGGTTAACAAATTATACATAAACCATCCTCATGAATCACTATCTATTTAAAAAAAAACCGAATCAAAAACCGTTGCGTAGTTTTAAAGATCTAAGCATACTTACATAGGGACAGACAGACAGCGGGAAGCGACTTTGTTTTATACTATGTAGTGAAGCCATGGAACATCGTTCGGTTAAAAATCGGCTTCCTAGCATTTTCAAAAATATTAAATGAGTATTAATAAATAATTATTAAATGAATATTATAAGCGGTGGTGGCCGAGTGGATATGACGTCCGACTTTCAATCCGGAGGTTGCGGGTTCAAATCCTGGCTCATACCAATGAGTTTTTCGGAACTTATGTACGAAATATCATTTGATATTTACCACTAGCTTTTCGGTGAAGGAAAACATCGTGAGGAAACCTGCATACATCTGCGAAGAAATTCAAAGGTGTATGTGAAGTCCCCAATCCGCATTGGGCTAGCGTGGGGACTATAGTCCAAGCCCTCTCGCGCATGAGAGGAGCCTGTGCCCAGCAGTGGGACGTATATATAGGCTCAAATTATTATTATTATTTTATTAAATGAGTAGGTTCTGTATCAGTCTAGTGGCGCTATTACACAAATAGATATTTTTTAGGATGAAGCTCTAGAAGAAGAAGATGAAGGTCCTCCCCCCATATCGGCCGAGAGCGGCCCCGCCCTCATGTCTCCGCTGTCGGAGGACGCGCGTGTCGAGGGGCTGCGGGCGTGGACTCCGCGGAAGAGCACGCTGCTCACGCCCGAGCGGGCGGTGGTCACCATGCGGAGCAACGTGTGGCCCGGGGCTGTCGCTTATGCGACTGACGGGAAGTAAGTTCTGTCAGGCGTGGCTCATTCAGCGATTTCGTCGCGTCGCAACAAGTAGTACATCCGTCCCACATCAATTTTTTAGATTTAGGTTAGTTTTAGTTTAGTTTTATTTTAGAACAGTTTTTAGTTTGTATTTAGTTTAGTTGTAATTTTGTAGTGTGTATACTACACCATACCCACACACATACATGCGCATAGGTACTATAGTATTTAAGGCCTTGTAAGTGTTATTTAATGCATTATACGTTTATACTCGAACCTAGTTGTTTGTCTCAACGCCCATCCCTACATGGCGACCCTGCCAGTGCGGCCTCGTGCTGCACTGGCGGTGCGCTGCGCCAGCCAGAAATAATGGCCGTTGTCCTTGGTGAAAAATATTGGACCATTTGAATGAAAAGGGGAAGTTAATAAAAAAAAAATTAATATAATAAAAGGACTAATACAAGAAAAAGTGAAAGTGTAAGGTTGAAAGACTAATAGAACTTTGGTTTGGTGTTTTACGACAAATAAACATTATGTGTAATGTGGACGTAACTAAATAGTATAAGTGTTAAAATACATATATTAATATTTAAAATTGGACAAGTGGCGAAAAATCAGAAGTGGAAATGGACTAAAATAAAACAAATTATATTTTTTTTAATAAAAGCCTGTGAAGCTGGAAGTTGCAGCCGGGAGCTTGTTCGCGTCCCGGGACCCAGACGTGACCTTGCTGGAGATGGAGTCGAGGAGAATGGCGTGTGATTTTGTCACGGTCCCGCCACAACGGAAATGGAATTGAGAGATTTGGGGAAAGCCAGGAGCAGTATGACTATTTTAGGTTATGTTATAAGCAGTTGACTTGGTTGATGTTGATGACATTCTTTTTTTTTTCGGGGAAACGTCGTGTTATATTCAACAGTTATTTTAAATTTCTTTTTCGTTGGTTGTAATATTAGCAATTGCTATCTTGGATTTTGAAACAGTGTTTTTATATAGTTTCTCAATAATAATTTCCTTAGTTTTTGGTGATGTGTGTTATTTTTTTTTTATTAAATATGTATGCTTGATGACGAAATAACAATATGGTTAAAGGAATGGCACATATTCATAACGTTTCCTAGCTCGAAGTAAATTGAATGTATAGGTAATTTAATCTCATTTTAATATTTCGTGTTTTTATTTCATTTCTTTAACTTAACAATAGAACTTTTCTACACTTAGATACAATATTTGTCATAGCCTACAAATGAGGCGCGCCATCCGCGGCGCGTGTTCACATATAAGGAATTGGTATGTAGCTTCTGTTATTACATCTCAAATTTCATAGTCGTCGTGCACTGTTTTGAATCAAATATTTTTTTTGTTGTAATATTAAAGTTAAAAAGTAGAAAGAGTACTTAACACTTAGCACACTTATATTTTAAAATTTAAGAATGCGACGCAATATGTGCCTACTATTAACCATATACATATTATACTAAACTAACATTGTATACAATTTAGGATAATTTTAGTTGGGTTTTAAGACATTTATTATTATGAATCATAATGTGTATCGGACTTGACATTTTAATACGGATGTGACATATTAATACAGAGTTACGAAGTGGCTTCGTTATAATAATGAGTAAAATATATGGGGATGGTAATGTATCGAGATAATATAGGAATTTGTGAAAAGATGTAGTTTTGTTGGTAAAAGAATGTTTTGGCTTGTTTCAATGATGGATTATATGGGTAGATGTTTCGTTAGATGTTTTGTTATTGTATGTTAGAATGGTGTAGTGTAGAGGTAAAATAAATACGTAAATGGTTTGGTTTTAGAGTTATAAATGGTATGATGGAATATGTTAGATTTTTGGATGGCGATTAAGCATTTGTTGTTGGGAAAACTGATATATATGTAAGCTTTTCAAAGGACGATTAGCCTGATCAACTAAGAGTTGTTGAAATTCTTATACATGTTAAAGTTTTCAATGAATGAGTATTTTGTCTGCGATTTTGAATGGTTTTTTTTTTGTTGTAAAGATTAGGAAATTATGAATGATAATAATTGAAAAAAATGCCAATCGCATCTTCGGTGGCCCGAGAGGCGGCCTTGAGCGATTAGGTTAGCATGGGTACACCAAGACACAAGGCAGGTAGGGAATCCTTGGAGGTCTGACCATGATTCGATCGAGCATCAATCGTGGAGACTCCTTGGACACATGGAAGGATATAATGTAAGGATGTGTTAAAAGAACTGCCTGAATGAATAAATATAAAGTATGTTTGCGCGCTTAAAGAAAAGAAAAATACCTTGTGTCTTGAGCAATAAATAAATAAATTTTATTACAAGGTCGGCCGACCACGAAAAATGCGTTGTGTACCCATGTCACAAGTATGTAATGCCCGCTTAAGAGGCACTATTGAAATGAGTCTTCTATAATTATAATTATTAACTGACGTCAGAAAAATAAAATGAATATGCATAAAGTAGGTAAGTAACAATTTTTATCACGGATAAAGACATTTTTTTTTTTGCAAAGAAAAAAAACTAGGTGCCTAAAAAGAAACGATTTTTTTTATTGATTAATGTTAACATATATTATTTGTAGTTTTCTTTACATGTGTATCTTAAAACATATTTTTTTTTACTTTCACTTTGATAATTATATAGCTACTTGCATTGTTTCTTATATAAATAAAATTATTTTAATGTTACATTTTAAGTGTATTTTTATCAGGTTAGTTACTTATGTAAAATACTAACTAACTAAAATGTTTCGTATGCAAAAATATTTTATTATATTTTTTTTTTACATAATGTTTAAGGTTAATGTAAATTGTATTTTTTGTGTAAACAAATATTAAACTTAGCACATTGTTGCTACATTTAAGTCCAACTTCTTCTGCTATACTCGTAATAGCGTAATAAATGTGTTTTCATATATGTAATCTCTTATTTTGTAATGCAGTTTATATTTTTTTAGCTTATCTGAGTGGCCCACTGTATACTAAAAAAAAAATAGATTAACTTTTAGATTTTAATTATTTTTTTTTCTTCAAGGGGGGAGGTGTAGTGTGTATACTACACCATACCCACACACATACATGCGCATAGGTACTATAGTATTTAAGGCCTTGTAAGTGTTATTTAATGCATTATACGTTTATACTCGAACCTAGTTGTTTGTCTCAACGCCCATCCCTACAATTTTAAGTTGTTTTGTCATGTTTGTCACGTTTTTGTTCAATAAATATACGTAAGATTTTGACAACTCAATTTTGGTGGCTAGCCATAGGCCGCGCGTGGCGCTTGCGCCACCTAGCGGTCATATCTGTCGTAATCGTAACAGACGCGTTTTGTTAGAGAGTGTATCTTCTGTACGTAGTACTATTATTTATTCTGTTTAGTTTAGTTTCTTTATTGGTAAAAAGTATTTTACGGGTCACACAGGTACAATTGAAATAAGATAGTTAAAGTCCGTCAACCAAATCTTGTCAGTAGTAAAAGGCGGCAAATTTGAAAAATCGCGGGTTAGCAACACTGTGTTCAAATAATTCCAAAACGCGTGTCATCTGTGTTTTATCTGTGGAATGTGGATCGTGAATGACAGCCGTCACCTTATTTGTTTTCATTTGGTTTTCATTCTGAATCGTTTCTGTTTCAAGAGATATTTCTGCAGTCACCATTAAATACCAATACATTAAATAAGAATAAGCAAAGCTAAGGGGCCTACAATGTACAATCATGCTCGTTGATGGTAAACATTACTAAAAATTGAGGTTATGACAAGTATTGGAAGAACTCTTTCGAACTTTTAAGATTATGTTCAGTTTTTTTGTTTTAGGGTTAAAAGGCATAAATAAAATTAAAACGTATGCCTAAATCTATCCAACAAGACCATAAATTGTGTCCTGGAAAACGTCCATAGGCCCACATGTTCTAATATTTTCAGCAATCAGTTGTGACTATTTACAAAGGTAAACCTTTTAAACAGTATTAAGTGCCTTGATTATATCGCCGTTCTTTCGCAATATCTACCTAATCCATACATGTTTGTTGCAGGATTAAATCTTGCCCAATATAAGGCGTTCGTAGTAGGTAGTATCTTTTCAGACAATACTTACCTATGACGGTTTATGTACGTGTACAACGCAACCAAGTCGAAAAGTGACCCTTATCTTATTTACCTTTAAATTAAATAAACACCCAAATATCAGTTGTTTTATTTTTAATATGTATATTGTACAATATATACCAATCTAACAAATTACACAGGTATGTCATATTCATCCAGAACAGTACACTAATTTACATTAACAAGTGGCATATTATATTGTAAATAACAAATATGTGCACTATCTAATTATCTGCATTTTGATATGATTTTATTTTAGTAAACTTAGAAGACATAGATAGGGAACAAAGAGAATATAAGCACTACGATAGGGAGTTGTTTTTGATATCTTCAAATTTGTTCATCATTTTGATTAACATTGTTTTAACATCGCTTTTAAATTGTCCGCCCATGTTTCAATTTTTTTCAATAAACCGCGAGTGACAATTTGAATTGACGTACGCAGGGCGCGCTCAGCGGAAAAAAAAAACTGTTGGTTCGATGTACATTGCTGCTTTTCTTAGCGCAATACTGCTCTTTGAGTGTTGCCCTACTTTAGTTTGCTTTACATTGCTACTGACAAGATTTGGTTGACGGACTTTATTTACAATTCTAGATAAAAATAATACATTGGTCAAAGTTTACAAGTCTCTAAATAATGAATAATGATCGTGCAATAATTGTTAATATCTGTGGCACTACTAAGAGTAATTTAAAAGTGGAAAAATTCAGTCTTGGGTGGGATTTGAACCCACGACCACTGGATCACTAGTACAGTGCTCTGCCATGTGAGCTACCAAGACCGTACCCAATTCAGCGAATATCTCCACCATATATGAGGCTCATAGCGACATCTACCGTAAGAGTCCTACACTTCTTAAACGGCTACCAGAGTTCCAAATCATATTGGAAATTCACCAGTAACGATGCGCTATCCCAGATACTAAATTAATTTTTCCACTTTTAAATTATTTCGAAGCTTAATAGCATCGTTCTTAAACTTTTCTGCTTAATACAAAATTAATTTACTACTAAGAGTAGTTAAAAAAATTGAGTATTTTGTCGTGTCATTCCCAGGAACTCTGAGTGCATGTATATCGGCTGGGGGCTCAAGTACCAGCCGCCGAACTTCTCGCCGCTGCAGCTGCCGCGGCCGCAGGACGAGTACACCATCGGGCCCGAGGTCATGGAGATGCAGGACCCCTCCTTTGCCGACGAGGAGGTAAACTGTTTGATTTGATTTTAGGTTAGAGCATACCGAAGCATGCTGCTTGTGTCCAGGCTATTCAATTATTTAATAAATTACCGATCGAGTTGAAATCCATAGTAGATCAATGTATTTTTAATGCAAGGCTTAAAGCGTTTCTTTTAAGGAAGGCCTATTATTCTGTCCAGGACTTTATTAATGATAATAATCTTTATTGACTAAACCTACAACCTACATACCAAATCTGTAAATATTATTAAATTTGTAAATAATTGTTATAGTTGCATGATATTATTTAAGTTTTTTTTTTATTTTTTTTTTTTTATTTTTAAATTTTTAATTTTAATTATAATTTATATTCATATACAATGTAAATTGTGACTGAATAAAAAATGAAATGAATGAAATTGAAACTCTCAGAGCAGCGGTCGGCAACCTTTTAGCAGCCAAGGGCCACATAGTAGTTAACGAAGTTGACGCGGGCCGCACTTTGTTAATATTTATGACTTTGTCAGACATTGCCGTTTGTCAATGTTACATACAAAATAGCCAGGGAGGCTCGCGGGCCGCAAGTGACAGGATCACGGGCCGCAGGTTGCCGACCGCTGCTGGGTTAGAGTATTAATTGTAAATCTTTGAAAGTCATATTCTTCTTTATATCATGACATGAATCTTGATATACTCGTAAAATACATAGATGCCAGTGTAGCAATTAAAGATAAAGTAATAATTACTAATATATAGCAAGTTTATTGCGGTATGCGATTATTCTACCGACTGCGGCAGTTACTATGTCACCTGTGGTCGACCATCAGAGCATAGATTAGTATATATGTTATTACTGTAACATCACTGATGTTACATCAGAGTATTATATAATTAACCGCCAGAGTCTGATATATAAGACATTAACATATCCAGCTCATTTCGCCACAGTCTGATAAATAAGACAAAGATCTGATTTGGTTTTTACAGCACCTTATAACTCCCATAACTATGCCAACCTTACTCTGCGTGGTACAATTACTGTCGGTGGCGACACGAGCACGCTCGATCAAAAATTGCTGGCGGTTAAAAGGTTAATAAGGGAGCAATGGTGGCTGTCTGAGGTGCCATGGACGGTAGGCCTTATTGCAAAGATACAACCATAAGGCAGGTTACCCTAATCCGAGGGCCACGGAACGCACGCTAATACAAATAAATGGCGGTTAGCTTCGATCAACACGGAAGGGATGCGGCATTCGCACTATTTCCCCTCTGCCTAGGTACAAGATCAACTGATCTAGCGCGGGTAACAAACTAGTTGCGCTCGGATTTTAAACTAGACCGAGTCCAGACGCGCGAGTGAACACAGCAGCAGAAAAAATGCCTAATTGCTCGGTTTTTTGTTGTAAAAAGAGGTCGGGGACATCAAATTTACAAAAAGGTGTTACATTTCAAATGTAATATTTTTTTTACATGTCATACGTTTAATTACATTTAAACACAATTATTATATTTTAGTCTCATGTAATTGCTGGATTTATCGATTTTGCTCGCCCAGTGCAAATTGCGGATCGGTCGAGCGACAAATCCGACTTCTCATCTCTCAGAAAACAATAAAATTCTTTGACGAAAATGTGTTAGTGTGCGTGTTGTGACACTTGTGATTCGTCCGTACACAAAAACAGATCGAGGTGTGCAAGATTTGTCTGTGTAGGGTGTCATTTTCTATGTATTTGTGTCGTCATTACAGATTGGATTTTGTATGTATGTGTGTGAGAAGTGCGACTGTGTGCACGTTCCCCCCCGCGAAAAATGGCAGAATGATTTGAATGTCAAGATATCGCTTGGGCCTATCCCTTCCGACGTGTCGGAAGCCCGTGTTGATCGAAGGCGGTTAGCATTAAGCGTGCACGCTTGTAATTCGTAATGTGTTGTGCAGGCGTACCGCATCGCGCGGTTGCCTCCGCCGATCCCCGAGCTGCCGGGAGAGGGCGCTGGCGAGGGCTACGGGGAAGAGGGCGATGAAGAGGATGACTAATAATGTGTTTGTCTTTGTATTGCCTTGTCTACAGGGTGTAATCTAAAACGTGATACAAGATAATCAAACCTGAATCTTTTCATGATTTTGAACAACTTTTACTATGGGGTCAATTTTGTAATATTAAAAAAATTGAGCTGTTCCATAGAAATGATTTTTTTTGCAAAGATTTTTTTTCAAAAAACAGATTCAGGTTTGATTATCTTGTATCACGTTTTAGATTACACCCTGTATATTTATCTTTGCCAGGTATCTCCAAACTTGAGCCGGTGGCCACAAGCTTTGGCCTATCTCGTTATATCGTCAGATGACTCAGACTCACTAATTACCACCACAAGTTCATAGCAATAGTGTGATATGTATACAACTTACTTATACATGTGTAGGTAAGTGATGCTTTGCATTTTTAATTTGCACACCTGCACGCAGGTTGAATACGTGGAACTGTTGTACTTTTAAGACCTATTGTAACCGTGTTCTTGCAAATAAAAATTTATGATTATGATTATATTAGTACTAATAGAAGGTTGATTTTTATTTAAATATATTTTATTAATTAGTGAGTTTTGCTTGTCAACTGACGAAATGCATGATTGATACAGGCTTTTCATGTTCCCATCGGGCAATAGAGGGACAGATAAAGAAATTTCGATGTTCGATGTTGACGGTAGGCTTTCTGTCTGTATGGCCTGTGGCTCAACCAACTTTGGCCAAAATTAAGGGCTCCCGGCCCGGACCTGGCCCGCGGGCTATAGTTTGGAAACCCTTGGTCTATGTTATTATGTGTTCCGTTCCACGTCTGAGATCTTCATTGAGAGCGTAACGCCTCCGGTGACCGATAGATGCCGCTAGCGTCTATGTAGTCGCTCCGCCGCCTCGCCGTGACGTAGTTCCGCTTCCCTTTCCTGCAAACAGACGCCCGCCCCCCGCCACTCGCCGCCGCTATGACATTGTTTCGTCGACCGTCCTGACCGATGGTCCGCAAATTTTTTTGCGAACATTTTTGCAGCATGGCGCTTTAAAAATTTCCTAAGTCGCTCCGCATCGGAGAGGAACGTGCGTCATCGTGCCTGCCGCGGGGAGCGGTGCGGCCCGGCGCGGTGGGGTGCCGGGGCCGTGCTGCAATAGGATAGGTTTGGATTGTCTCAAACCATCTGGTAAGGCAGTTTAATGATATTCTAGCTGTATTTGGCGTTCGGAAGCGCATTGCGAATGCCTACTTGGACGCTAAAGTCCCGGTTCTCGTCCGATTACCGCAGGTGTCGGCCGAGGTCGGTGCCCGTGCTCGGAGCCCGGGAGTATTACCTCGTGTTGTTAGTTTCCGACGCGACAGTTCGCGTCGTTCGCCGCGTCGGCGCTGTCGACTTTTCTTGTCGTCCGAGGTGACTCCGAGACGCCGCGACGCTGCGGGCCGGCGCCCGAAGTGTCGCGGCGCAGGCGCTTCCGGTCCGCGGGACCCCGAGAGACGTCACGCGCCCGCTCCTGTTGCTGCGGTCGCGGCGCGGGTGGATCGCGGACCTCTCGGTCCCGTCCTGGCGCCAAGGTGAAGGCGGACCGGACCACGGGGAGTACGCTACTGGATCTCGACTGCTCAAAGTGGAAGGAAGGTAAGTTACGTGGAAGCCACTTTGTGGAAACACTACGAGTACAGCGGCGGGGCCGTTCGCCGCGCCGGTTGCCGTCTATCAAGGCGTCGGGCAACAGTGTCGCCGTGATGTTGCGTGCAACTACGCCACCATGGTGGCGCCAGTCGCCACGCGCACGCCTCCCCCCCTGTGCCGGCGAAAGACGCTACGGTGGCGCTGCCAGCGAAACAGTGGCGGGCCGCCACGATGGCGCCGCCCACCTCACGCTCCGGTGCCACCCGAGCCGGCCGCCACGATGGCGCCTCTCGCCTCACGCACCTGCGAGCCGGTGTCGGGCCGCCACAAGGGTGCCGCCCGCCTCGCGCACCGGCGCCTCTCGAGCTGGCCGCCACGATGGCGCCTCTCGCCTCACGCACCGGCGCCTCCCGAGCTGGCCGCCACGATGGCACCTCTCGCATCACGCGCCGGCGCCTCCCGAGCTGGCGATGGCTGCCGCCACGATGGCGCTTCTCGCGTCACGCGCCGGCGCCTCCCGAGCTGGCGATGGCTGCCGCCACGATGGCGCTTCTCGCGTCACGAGCCGGCGCCTCCCAAGCTGTCGGTGGCTGCCGCCACGATGGCGCCTCTCGCGTCGCACGCCGGCGCCACCCAAGCTGGCGGTGGCTGCCGCCACGATGGCGCCTCTCGCGTCACGCGCCGGCGCCTCCCAAGCTGTCGGCGGCTGCCGCCACGATGGCGCCTCTCGCGTCACGCGCCGGCGCCTCCCGAGCTGGCGATGGCTGCCGCCACGATGGCGCTTCTCGCGTTACGCGCCGGCGCCTCCTAAGCTGTCGGTGGCTGCCGCCACGATGGCGCCTCTCGCGTCGCACGCCGGCGCCACCCGAGCTGGCGGTGGCTGCCGCCACGATGGCGCTTCTCGCGTCACGCGCCGGCGCCTCCCGAGCTGTTGGTGGCTGCCGCCACGATGGCGCCTCTCACGTCACGCGCCGGCGCCTCTGCCGCCACGATGGCGCTTCTCGCGTCACGCGCCGGCGCCTGCTGCCGCCACGATGGCGCCTCTCGCGTCGCGCGCCGGCGCCTCCTGAGCTGGCGGTGGCTGCCGCCACGATGGCGCTTCTCGCGTCACGCGCCGGCGCCTCCCGAGCTGTTGGTGGCTGCCGCCACGATGGCGCCACCCGAGCTGGCGGTGGCTGCCGCTACGATGGCGCCTCTCGCGTCACGCGCCGGCGCCACCCGAGCTGTCGGTGGCTGCCGCCACGATGGCGCCTCGCGTCACGCGCCGGCGCCACCCGAGCTGGCGGTGGCTGCCGCCACGATGGCACCTCTCGCGTCACGCGCCGGCGCCTCCCGAGCTGGCGATGGCTGCCGCCACGATGGCGCCTCTCGCGTCACGCGCCGGCGCCTCCCGAGCTGGCGGTGGCTGCCGCCACGATGGCGCCTCTCGCGTCACGCGCCGGCGCCTCCCGAGCTGGCGGTGGCTGCCGCCACGATGGCGCCTCTCGCGTCACGCGCCGGCGCCTCCCGAGCTGGCGGTGGCTGCCGCCACGATGGCGCCTCTCGCGTCACGCGCCGGCGCCTCCCGAGCTGGCGGTGGCTGCCGCCACGATGGCGCCGCCCACCTCACGCACCGGCACCTTCCGAGCGGCGGCGGTTGCCATGATAGCGCCGGCAATTACGTCGATGCTGCAAGTACGACGCTGTCGTCCTTTGCAATGGCACCCATGTTCTGTTCGTAAGAAAACTTACCTGTTGCCGTTCCCAATGATATCGCCAGCGGCGGTGTCGATGCAGCCCGCCAAGCCGACGCCGGCCGGGCGCCACGCCGCTGCCGTCCGGCGCCACGTGTACCACGGTACCAGTTTTCCCTGTCCACATGGCCCCATTGAGGTACGCAGGCGCTTATAGCTATGGTGCAACAGCACGAGCAGACCGCTAAACTCTTGCTTTCGGTTAAGGATTCCTCCGTCGCCAAGGCGACGGCAGACAAGGTCCCGTGTGCTCCGCTCAAAACCGAGGTTGAAGGCATTGATAAGGTTTGCAGTGTTCACATAATTATATCTCTGCTTGCCCGCGCTCTCCAGCTTAAGTTCCGTCTTACAAAGACGAACTCGTTCGCCAAGCCCCTAATAAACAAAATGGGACAAATAAACCCGCTGCGCCTGAACGAGCTCGTGTTTCCGGTGCCAAGAGAAAGGGGCCAGGAGGACTCCAGCAGTTTCCATCTGTCTGTCTTCGACTTTATCGAAACAGTTTTGTTAAGCAAAGCGCCAAAATCGATTTTAGACTTGATTTCATCAGTGCGATTTCCTTAAAAGCATGCTACCATGCTCCTATACAAGTTTGACTGAAGGTTTTTCGTTTTCTCAACATACAGACCTGCCTTGCTGCCGAGTTTCTCACAGAAACTATACTCGATGCCTCCTGTTCAGTCTCAAATTCGCAAACGTTAGTTTATGGAGATTGCACCGTCGTAGTCCTCACCTTATACCTGTAGTCCGTTAATAATGGTAGACAATGTACGAAGTGAGGCCCTTCAAGTGGAGAGTAATCGTTAACGGGCCGCACCTGCAGCGCTGACGACAGGAGTGTACTACAAACATACAACCGTTACTACGGTTGTCGAAAAAACTGCTGATGCCAGCAGATCGTCTATAGTTCGCGCTGGTTCCTTGCTACTTACCAGGTCGGTATAACCCCCAAAGGCGACGGTTTATCAAAAAGTCACTGCGTCCCCCGAGTGGCAGCTGCGCCCAGAAGCCGCCGAGACTATCTTCGCCTGATAGGCACCTTGTTGGTCGGCCTCTCCGCTTTCGAGAGCCCTCGCACTGTACCACGGTATGTCTTAGTCGACTCTTTGAAGTGCTACCACGACGCGTTTGGCAGCTGCCGGTGATACGACTTGGCATGGATATCTCCACCTCCCAGGCTAGTCTGTTTACTGTGACGGCGTGATGAGGAGAGCTTTCTCGCAGCTGTGGTAAGCTTGCAATTTACTGGCGGTCCTAGTGAACACAACGTCAGACCACCATCCCTTACGAGTCAACGACCTTAAGAATCGAGGCGTAGCTCCTGTCAGATAGGACGCTCCAACACCGAGCCGGCGATAACCGGGTATTTCCGGTTCCGGTACTGGTTGTCTAGAAAACCAGTACCGGGGAGCACTCCCTAGATCGTCCCCTTGTCGAGGTCGCTGTACGCCCACAATGTAGAAATGATCTTCATGGTGCATCAAAAATGAGATCGACTGCCAGGTACCTCTAATACCCAGTGAAGTAGCAAGCTATCTCAGACATCTATTTCTATTCTCCATGTTAGCTTTCAGAATGATACTTGTTCAGAAGCCTGTAACAAGTGCTGTATGTGAACCACTATCGGACACTATGCCTTCTTCCATCGTCATTAATAGCGAGACCAGCGCCTCCCAAACCACCAGCTTGGGACGCGAGAAATCTTATTCAAATTACTTGCCCTAACTTGAATAATCCTACAACGTACCTATATAGAAGAGCTGCCGCACCTTTACTGTTAGCATCAGGCCGCAGGGTAAATGACCTTACCCTACTACACTGTAGCCCAGGCAATTACACAGATAACTTTGACGCTATTATTTTGTGTCCGAAATTCGGTTCTAAACCAGATAACGTGTCTCACCGACTGGACTCTCTTAGAAGCTTCGGAATAAAGTTTAGACCCAGTAGGTAGTCTGGGTACGTCAACTTGTGAGAATTACACAAAATGTTAGGGGACACTGCGCTTATTTCCTTCAGACACAGTAGTCTCATCCAATCCGGCCTCGCCTACGATTGCTTTCGATCCATGATGTACTTAATCACTAAATTAGCTGGGAAACTATCCAATTACTTAGCGATATTTTGGCTTAAGTTAATTGGGAACATGACTCTTTCTTTAGACGATCCTATCGCCGAGATTTTGCGGATCGGATGCGATTTCGAATGAGAAATCTCACAAACCAGTTTAACGTCAGATTCGAACCTGGGATTACAGTTTAAATTCTCAATTTCCTGTAATGCATCATTATAACGAGTTATTGTGATTTCATGGGTTGCAATAAGGCGTATATATTTATTCTTTCTCTGAGTTATATGACAGTAGGTGTAGCCCTAACGCTTGCGCGCCCGCTGACTCGCCACCAGGAGATAATAAACAGGTCTCAATGAAGATCTCAGACGTGGAACGGAACACATAATATAAAAATTTTACCTTCCAATAAAATTATTATTATGTTTCCTTCCACGTCTGAGATCTGAGTAATGCCTTCCTGGCAGGCTACTAGGCTACTTTTATACCGACGGTACTTCTCCTCAACAATGACATAGCGGCGGCGAGTGGCGGGGGGCGGGCGTCTGTTTGCAGGAAAGGGAAGCGGAACTACGTCACGGCGAGGCGGCGGAGCGACTACATAGACGCTAGCGGCATCTATCGGTCACCGGAGGCGTTACGCTCTCAATGAAGATCTCAGACGTGGAAGGAAACATAATAATAATTTTATTGGAAGGTAAAATTTTTATATTACTTATTTACTTTTATTCGTGTAATTCTTCGTTTCAATAATGTGCAATGTTATTTAAATAAAACTATTTTTTTAAACAATATTATATTTTAACTTATCAACAAAAACATCACTATCATCAGTTACTTATTGTTGTATTGTAATACATATTTAAATAAGAACTGTTTAATCAATATTGTGTAGACATATCAAACATATGTAAAAAGAGTATGTGCAATAGGAAAAAAATACCATCGGACGGTCATATATCAATAACATAAAATGAAAAATAGATTAAATTAGAGATAACGAGATTTACATTTAACATAAAAATTGTATATCTACAATATCACTCATTATATCCATTATATTAGAGAGATAACTTATGTAAAAGATAATTTTAATTTTTTTCTGGGACACGTAAACCAGATTCGCTTCTCTATTAACATAATTATTATAATTAGATTGTATTACCCCTTTTTTGGTTTAATTACCATAAATATCACGGATGTTGTATCACCTTTGTAAGACACAAAATGTCACACTCACACTGTCAGTTTCAAATATCTAAAATACAATCAATACTTGTATAGGATGAAACTAAAGTCTTGGTATTTTAAAAAACCCAATAAACATTAAACAACTTGTGCAAAAATTTGGAAAACGCTCTTATATTAAAGTTTTAAGATACGATAAATTGAGGCTAATGAAATAAAAATCCGGCCAAGTGCGACTCGGACTCGCGTTCCAAGGGTTCCGTAAATTAAGTTCGACTCACGCTTAACTGCACATTTCTAATAGGTTTTCCTGAGATCTATAGGTAAAGATCTATTTTGTGTATTTAAAAAAAAAATTAGACCCAGTAGTTTCGTAGATAAGGGGAGAGGGTTTCGTAAATAAACGTAGATGGTCGAACAGACAGACGCACGAGTGATTCTATAATTTCGTTTTTTCCTTTCGAGGTACGGTACCCTAAAAACGCACTAAATTTTGTTACAATTGGGTTAGGTTAAGTATTGCTTATAAAAGTACGTACTAGGGCAACATAAGAGTTACCTGATCACTTCTTATGCTTATGCAGCTGCGGCGCGGACAGTTTGACCTTGCCGGGGAAGTTCCTCGCCACGTTTTCCTCCTTGACGGCCCTGAGCAGGTCTCTCTCCCGCGGCGAGCAGGTGTTGTCGCGCGCGAACACCGCCACGGCCGTCTTGGCCGCCTTGCCCCGCTTGCTGTTGCCTGGGGTTAGCTTCACTTTGAACCTGAAACGTTTACATGTGTTAGACTCAGTGGAGCGCAGAGCCAGGAGGATGATTGGTGACAAGAAGCTAACGGGTAAGCTTCAGTCTTTGGCCCATCGGCGGAACGTCGCCAGTCTGTCGGTGTTCTACAGATTGCACTTCGGGGAGTGTGCTCAAGAGCTACACGAGCTTATTCCACCGTCCCCATTCTACCATCGGACTTTTAGACGCACGGCCGGTTTCCATCCTTACTTGGTAGATATTCCACGAATCCGCACGAAGCGCTTTGCTTCCTCTTTCCTTATACGCACTGCCAAGGAATGGAATTCCTTGCCGGCGTCTATATTTCCGAGCTCATATAACCCGGCAACCTTCAAATCAAGGGTGAACAGGCACCTTCTGGGCAGGCTCGCTCCATCGTAGGCCACGTCTTGCCCCGGCTAGTCTGTGGCCATGAGTAAGCCCATTTTTAATAAAAAAAAAAAAAAAAAAGAGCCAACAGGAGTGGTCATTTCTCCATACAAACGTACTCGACCGTTTCCTCCGCGGGTTTTGAAGCTAGATCAATGATTTTTTTCAACACAGACTAATATTGTCAATATCTGTGTCGGACCGTTTTGCTTTTTTTGATATTTTTGTTTTTTAAGGCGCTAGAGCCCGTCAAAAATAGCCAAAATGGCCTAATTGACTATGCCGCAATGACATGCGTGCTATTCAAAACGATATCAATAAGTCAAAAAAGCAAAACGGTCCGACACAGATAATGTCATAATCATTTCGATTTCCAAATTTGGTTACGATTGGTTAAGTTTTGGAGGAGGAAAAAGTCGAGTACGAAACCTCGAATTTTGAGATTTTTACGCAGGATTTTTCGCCTTGTCCTTATCGCACTAGTTTTAGGAGCCACTTCCGTTAGCGAGACGGGTATATTTACCTAAAATATTTAAATCTTAGCTCCTGTTGGCTCTTAAACTTCTTTTATTAACCCTTTAACCGCAGGTCTGATATATAAGACATTACATATCCAGCTCATTTCGCCACAGTCTGATAAATAAGACAAAGATCTGATTTGGTTTTTACAGCACACTTATAACTCCGGTAACTATGCCAACCTTACTCTGCGTGGTACAATTACTGTCGGTGGCTTGGAGGATACAACTAAACGGAGTAGCCATTAACAGGCTTTCCCCTCTGTCGAAAATAGGCGGCCAACGGTCATACACAATGTATGGACTGACGTTTATCTGACATGGCTATTTTTACGTTACGCATACATTTGACGTTCCCCTCCCCCGCAAAAATCGGCAGACTGTTTTTGTACAGAAAATTACAGACATGGCGTCTCCGTTTGATTATATCCTCCAAGGTCGGTGGCGACACGAGCACGCTCGATCAAAAATTGCTGGCGGTTAAAAGGTTAATAGACTAATAGGGTAATGTGCGAAGTCGGTGGAGGGGGAAGTGGCGCTGATCGTCACAAACAGGTAATCTTGTGGAATGTCCGATATTAGTACTAGCGGCAGCCGCTTGAACTAATTTTACTCCATAAGATTTAACGTAGAAAGTCCAAAAAAATGAGGGCAGCACCAGTCGTGCACGTAGCGAATATCGACCGGGATATGAACCGTGATTACCTTTTGTATTGTTTTCGAGCTGCCATATTTCAACAAAGAACAACAACAAAAAAGAAAAGAAAAAGAAACAAGAAAAGAAGAAATGAGAGAGAAAAGGTTATCACGGTATCACATATCTCGGTCGATATAAGTCTAGTGAAACTAAAGGGTGCTGACCTGCAGCGAGTGTGGCCGCACATTTGCTGCAAAAATTGGCTATGACGGTCACCTGAGAGCGCACCAGCGATGCTCTCAGCGGTAGAAAGCAGTCGCTGTGGCCGAAAACGGCTAGATGATGATGATGATTAGCTTTAGAAACAACTTCGCAGAGGGCGTAGCGTTCGCCGTCGGCAGGGTGTTTATTCTCATACCCTGAAACCTAAAATGGTCACGCACTGTGCAGTTTAAGAGGAATTTCCTCCTGTAGATGCTGTGGAATGAGCTCCCTGCCGAGGTTTTAAAGGACTGCAGTGTAGGGTTCTTAAAAAAAATGGTGTACTTGTTTTTAAGGGTGTGCAACGCGTATGTCACACCCCTGGTCTATGCTTGAGATCTATAAGATTGAGTGGCATAAACTAGTGGCTCTGTGGGCTGTAGACCTTGCGAACCCCCATGGCTTTGCCGTTAAAAAATTCCAAAAACTAAATCGACAATAAAACTCTATAAAATTATCAAACCTGCTCACAAAGTTTCATACAGTTGAGAGACACAATAGCGACAGCATTTTTGCCGGGGACCTTCTCTCTCTCTCTCTCTCTCTGTCAATTATATAGAATAACATGTTACTTGTAGTTGTGCAGGGCGGAGTAGGGCGCTACCACGGGCACGGCGAACAATAGCTCGTCCTCGGGTAGAGGACAGCCGGTCAGCTGGTTCAGTATTTCCACATCAGCACCTTGTGGCTCCGGCTAAACATTCAACAAATTATTATTTATTGGAAAACCAACAGCACATGAAACATATTAACAAAATATATACAAATCGGAGGCCAATTATAAGTTCCCACAGATAGATATTTCATAAAAGTAGGATCATACTACGAAATACCGCGATTAAAGACTTATTTTAGATGGATTGCGAAACCAGAGATAATTCATTTTTCGTGTCCCCGGTATTAAAACTTCAGAGACAAAATTCGGGACATAATGAATATAATGATACAAGTGCAAAAATATATTTCAAATCACTACGAGTTTCGATGCGAATTACTTTTTCGCACGTGTATTGTACAACGTTTTACAGTACACATGGCTTATTAAATTTTCGACATAAGTACGTATTGTGCTAGTTACCGCACTAGGCTGTAAAGTAGCACCATATGTACTGAAATGTTTTTACCAATTTTTTTTTCTGGGCACAGTCTAAATTTAGCTTGCAACATTATGTGTAAACTTAGGGCCACTTGCACCAGCCCAGTAACCCGGGGTAAAGCGGTTAACCGGTCATCCAGTGTCAAATTGTACTGGTAACCTTGGTGACTCCAGGTTTAACCGGTTAACCCCAGATTAGTGGAATTGTGCAAGTGGTGCTTATAAAGACAAGTCAGACCTCAGCGTCCGCGTCAGGCTCCTCCGGCTCCTCGTCCTCGGCCTCCAGGATCTGCGGCGCGGGCTGCGGTATCTTGGGCCCCTTCGTCTTGCCGCTCTTGGTAACTCCAGGTTTAACCGGTTAACCCCGGATTAGTGGAATAGTGTTTATAAAGACAAGTCAGACCTCAGCGTCCGCGTCAGGCTCCTCCGGCTCCTCGTCCTCGGCCTCCAGGATCTGCGGCGCGGGCTGCGGTATCTTGGGCCCCTTCGTCTTGCCGCTCTTGGTAACTCCAGGTTTAACCGGTTAACCCCGGATTAGTGGAATAGTGTTTATAAAGACAAGTCAGACCTCAGCGTCCGCGTCAGGCTCCTCCGGCTCCTCGTCCTCGGCCTCCAGGATCTGCGGCGCGGGCTGCGGTATCTTGGGCCCCTTCGTCTTGCCGCTCTTGGTAACTCCAGGTTTAACCGGTTAACCCCGGATTAGTGGAATAGTGTTTATAAAGACAAGTCAGACCTCAGCGTCCGCGTCAGGCTCCTCCGGCTCCTCGTCCTCGGCCTCCAGGATCTGCGGCGCGGGCTGCGGTATCTTGGGCCCCTTCGTCTTGCCGCTCTTGGTAACTCCAGGTTTAACCGGTTAACCCCGGATTAGTGGAATAGTGTTTATAAAGACAAGTCAGACCTCAGCGTCCGCGTCAGGCTCCGCCGGCTCCTCGTCCTCGGCCTCCAGGATCTGCGGCGCGGGCTGCGGTATCTTGGGCCCCTTCGTCTTGCCGCTCTTGGTAACTCCAGGTTTAACCGGTTAACCCCGGATTAGTGGAATAGTGTTTATAAAGACAAGTCAGACCTCAGCGTCCGCGTCAGGCTCCTCCGGCTCCTCGTCCTCGGCCTCCAGGATCTGCGGCGCGGGCTGCGGTATCTTGGGCCCCTTCGTCTTGCCGCTCTTGGTAACTCCAGGTTTAACCGGTTAACCCCGGATTAGTGGAATAGTGTTTATAAAGACAAGTCAGACCTCAGCGTCCGCGTCAGGCTCCTCCGGCTCCTCGTCCTCGGCCTCCAGGATCTGCGGCGCGGGCTGCGGTATCTTGGGCCCCTTCGTCTTGCCGCTCTTGGTAACTCCAGGTTTAACCGGTTAACCCCGGATTAGTGGAATAGTGTTTATAAAGACAAGTCAGACCTCAGCGTCCGCGTCAGGCTCCTCCGGCTCCTCGTCCTCGGCCTCCAGGATCTGCGGCGCGGGCTGCGGTATCTTGGGCCCCTTCGTCTTGCCGCTCTTGGTAACTCCAGGTTTAACCGGTTAACCCCGGATTAGTGGAATAGTGTTTATAAAGACAAGTCAGACCTCAGCGTCCGCGTCAGGCTCCTCCGGCTCCTCGTCCTCGGCCTCCAGGATCTGCGGCGCGGGCTGCGGGATCTTGGGCCCCTTCGTCTTGCCGCTCTTGGTAACTCCAGGTTTAACCGGTTAACCCCGGATTAGTGGAATAGTGTTTATAAAGACAAGTCAGACCTCAGCGTCCGCGTCAGGCTCCTCCGGCTCCTCGTCCTCGGCCTCCAGGATCTGCGGCGCGGGCTGCGGTATCTTGGGCCCCTTCGTCTTGCCGCTCTTGGTAACTCCAGGTTTAACCGGTTAACCCCGGATTAGTGGAATAGTGTTTATAAAGACAAGTCAGACCTCAGCGTCCGCGTCAGGCTCCTCCGGCTCCTCGTCCTCGGCCTCCAGGATCTGCGGCGCGGGCTGCGGGATCTTGGGCCCCTTCGTCTTGCCGCTCTTGGTAACTCCAGGTTTAACCGGTTAACCCCGGATTAGTGGAATAGTGTTTATAAAGACAAGTCAGACCTCAGCGTCCGCGTCAGGCTCCTCCGGCTCCTCGTCCTCGGCCTCCAGGATCTGCGGCGCGGGCTGCGGTATCTTGGGCCCCTTCGTCTTGCCGCTCTTGGTAACTCCAGGTTTAACCGGTTAACCCCGGATTAGTGGAATAGTGTTTATAAAGACAAGTCAGACCTCAGCGTCCGCGTCAGGCTCCTCCGGCTCCTCGTCCTCGGCCTCCAGGATCTGCGGCGCGGGCTGCGGTATCTTGGGCCCCTTCGTCTTGCCGCTCTTGGTAACTCCAGGTTTAACCGGTTAACCCCGGATTAGTGGAATAGTGTTTATAAAGACAAGTCAGACCTCAGCGTCCGCGTCAGGCTCCTCCGGCTCCTCGTCCTCGGCCTCCAGGATCTGCGGCGCGGGCTGCGGTATCTTGGGCCCCTTCGTCTTGCCGCTCTTGGTAACTCCAGGTTTAACCGGTTAACCCCGGATTAGTGGAATAGTGTTTATAAAGACAAGTCAGACCTCAGCGTCCGCGTCAGGCTCCTCCGGCTCCTCGTCCTCGGCCTCCAGGATCTGCGGCGCGGGCTGCGGTATCTTGGGCCCCTTCGTCTTGCCGCTCTTGGTAACTCCAGGTTTAACCGGTTAACCCCGGATTAGTGGAATAGTGTTTATAAAGACAAGTCAGACCTCAGCGTCCGCGTCAGGCTCCTCCGGCTCCTCGTCCTCGGCCTCCAGGATCTGCGGCGCGGGCTGCGGTATCTTGGGCCCCTTCGTCTTGCCGCTCTTGGTAACTCCAGGTTTAACCGGTTAACCCCGGATTAGTGGAATAGTGTTTATAAAGACAAGTCAGACCTCAGCGTCCGCGTCAGGCTCCTCCGGCTCCTCGTCCTCGGCCTCCAGGATCTGCGGCGCGGGCTGCGGTATCTTGGGCCCCTTCGTCTTGCCGCTCTTGGTAACTCCAGGTTTAACCGGTTAACCCCGGATTAGTGGAATAGTGTTTATAAAGACAAGTCAGACCTCAGCGTCCGCGTCAGGCTCCTCCGGCTCCTCGTCCTCGGCCTCCAGGATCTGCGGCGCGGGCTGCGGTATCTTGGGCCCCTTCGTCTTGCCGGTCTTGCCGCTCTTGGCTGCCGCTTTCTTTTGGCTTTTCTTCGTGTCTTTTAGGGCGTTGCCTGACTAGATAATAAAACAAAATATGGGTCTCTATTGTTTCCCAAATAGTGTTAAGCCATAATGTATTGTATGCCCGCATTTTCGTTAGTAATAATTCATTTGGTTCAGAAACGCGTCACTTTTCAGGATTGGCATAAAGCAAACCTAAGCTAACCTAACATATCTATAGGATGACCTAACGAAAATCCTGAAATGTTAACGGTTTTAGTTTTATGACTAATGATAATATGACAAACAATACATTATGACTTAAAACTTTATGGGAGCCCGCAAAATATAGATAAATAATAATGCAGTCGTATTGTAATATTGATTTTCACCACACCAACTGAGGAGTGTCTTTTCAAAAGGGTTTATTTTTTCTGGGAATCTATTTCTAAATTGGACCTTAAGTTTTCTTGAGCAAGGTTCTCTCTAGAAGTACCGCTAAGAAAAAAATAAACCCTTTTGAAAAGACACTCCTCAACTGGTAAAGGCTCTCTTGATTGTTCAAAAACTGATAACAAATTTGCATTTTAATAACATGTGAGGCAAAGTAATCATATGCAAATTTGGAGTTGTTTTCTTAAGTTTGCTGGTAGATTTGACTTTTAAATGACGATTTTGAATGATAAATATTTAATAATATTTATTTGGATCCGATTTTGTTTGATATCTGACAGTTAATATTTTCTTTGGGTTGGTGTGGTGTACAATTTTGTGTTTCACTCGGGGGCAATTTTGGAATCTTTAGCTTGCTCGGGTACCAATATTAGCACGACCGGTTAAACAACAACTTTGCCCCCTTATAAAACAAATAACTAATATATATATTAATATTTTGACGACCACTTGTAACATCCAAAAGAATCACGCACACGCCAACATTAATGCGCAATCGATACCGGGCGCATCGAGTTGGCTCGCGCGGCAGCCCGGTATCCATTGCGCGCGGCTGCCGCGCGAGCCAATGTTCCATGGTTTGCCGCGCGATATGGAGACGGGGCTTTATCTTGAAAAAGTACCTGCAGTATGCTCATCCTGAGCGCGCGATCCTCCTCATCCTGATCCTTGTATTTCTCTTTAATCTTCTTGAGCTTGCTGCGCTGCCCGCGCTTCATGCTCGGCTCCTTCTTTTCCTCCTTTTTATCTTCTTTCTTCTGCTGTTCTTTGTTGTTTTTCTTGCCGGTCTTCTTTGGTAGGGACGGGAATGAAAGGGGTTTGTCGTCACCTGTAAGAAATGTTTAATTATGGCGGTTTCAAAAGGGCCTATGTTGTCGGCTGTGAATAACAACGCGTGAAAAGTACCTTTCATCGTTTACAAATAGGGATATACCATAATATTTTATAATGTACCAAAATAATCCGATGACTCTCATATAGGACACAGAAAAAAAAACATTGGGTATAGGTATTTCACCTATACCCTATCCTGTGTGTGATAGCGGACAGACTTGACTGCCCGTATATGAGACACTGCTGCGAAATGCATGTTTCCAGCAGTGTATATATATTGTAATAGTTAATTAGATACTAACATTAGGAACGTAAGTCTACTAACAAATCTGTATGAGTCCATAGTTGCTCGAAATAAATATTTTTCATTTCATTTCATTTTTTTTCTGTGTATTCACGATAAATTGAGACCTGAAATAGATCTGCGAAAGTGGACTTTAACCTTTTAACCGCCATAGAATACGTCATCGAGCGTGCTCGTGTCGCCGGGGGGTACGAAGTTTTGTCTTATTTATCAGACAGCGGCGAAATGAGCCCGATTTTGTATGTCTTATATGTCAGTCTACGGCGGTTAAAAGGTTAATAAGATACTCACTGTTGTTTGATACTTCTGATATGGTCCGCGTTTTCGACTGCATTATAACTTCCCCTGTTCCGTGATCGACCTGCGACAGGAAGAGAATCATTTATGTCTTACACACTTGAACCCTACCGATTTAGTATCGAGTCAATTCAGTTATAAATTTTGTATTGCTAAAATTTCGTGTGTATCAGGATGGCGGGTGTACATCAACAAATGGAGCTGCGGTATACGTCAGGAGTTAGTGCTAGCAATGTGCCAAATGTGCGCCAAAATTGGAGCAATGTGCTCTTTAAACTCCAGAGATATTTAAGAAATAGATGACGCCCGCCATCCTGACGTCAGGTTGGCGGGTGCATTTCCAGATCCAGCTAACGGCTGCCTACTCAGGGGTGAAAGTACTGCCTACGGTTAGTGCTCGCAATGTGCTTCCACATGTATGAAGCACAATCAAATCCAGAGAGCGGTTAAAGAGAAATATGGAATTGAATAAATATATATATAGACGCCTGCTCATTTTAAATAGCAATATTACATCTTCATTGCAGGCAGTTCATCAGGCGCACACAAAACATGCAGGCGCTTTACACAAAAAGTCTTATTTTATTTTTTCAATAGACGTGTTACTTACTTATTGAACTTGTGAGAAACACACAAAAAACTCGTTTAGGTACCGTGAAAACGAACACTCGGTAAAATATTTATATTACTCTACGACCAACTATTACACACATTA